>NC_137640.1:29489076-30089076 GCF_963383615.2 Lipophrys pholis | reverse complement strand
CTATCTAGACAGTAAGATGATTTTCAAGCAGGAACATGAATTAACAAAGAAGCAACAACAAAAGAAAAACATGATTTTGACAGTTGTGGAGTGTGTGTGTGTGTGTGGTTTGTCCACTGGGTGTGGCCAGAACTGTTGTGGGGGGGGGGGACCTGTAGCGACACCCCGGGGCCCGAGGCCATCGGGCCCGGACACCGCCACCCCGGCAGACGGCAGCCCCCCCAGACCGGTTCTGGGGAGGCCCCAGAGAACCACCCCAGAGAGCCACGCCCCCGCCCAGAAAGCACCAGATGGAGAATGCAGAGAGGACCCCCCCCTAGGCAAGAGGGGCCCACAAGAGAAGGATAAAGGGCACAGGGCACAGGGCCCCAGGCCCCGACCCTAGCCGCCAAGCCGAGACCGGCCGGAGGAGGGCCCCCGGGCCGAGCGGGCCGGGAGCCCCCCTAATCTCGGCGGCGAAGCCCACCGAGCCCCCGGGAGCTGGACCCCCCACCACTTCCCCCCAACCCGGCAGGGCAGGGAAGGCCCCAGCCGCCGCACCCTGGATCATCCCCCCCCAGACCAAGAAGATTGAAGGCTCGGCCGGGCCTGGTCAGAGGACAGTCAACCTATCAACCCTCGGAGCCCCGTATCCCACCACCCACATTCCCGCCCCATGAAGATACCCCCCCTTCCCCACACACACACACGCACTTAGGGGGAGGGTGATCCCTCCCGGCCCCCAGGCCACCAGCCGAGCCCCCATCAGGCCACTGCGAGATACCATTCTCCAATGATCCAACCGCGAATGGTCGGGGAGCACAGCACAACCCCTGGGAGCGCCATGCCTGACTGAGCGAGAGCGACCCCCGCATTCCAGCCGCACTCACCCCGGGCCAGGGTGAGACCTGAGCTGGGGGAGAGCCCCATCTCCTGCCCCCACCACCCAGTGGAGTGTAGGATGCATGTAGGGGTGTGTCTTTGTGTTTTGAAGAGGTGGGTGCAATGTGTGTGTCTAAGGTGCGGTTTAAAATTGGGGGGTAGCGGGGCCCGGGCGTTCTACCGCTGCCAAGCGGTAGAACCCCGAAAGTGGGTTACCCCCTCAAGACTCTGCATGACAAGGTGTGGTTAAAATTTGTGGGCTGTGCAAAGTCGCTAGAGGGCCCTGACTGCAGCTAAGTAGCCTGGACCCCCCACCCTGGGCACCGTCTCACTGTTCCCTATTGTGGAGTGAAATAAGGTGAGGTAAGGTAGCGGAGGGTTGTGGGGGAGGGGGGTCCCCCCGTCACTAGGACCACACAGTCATTTCGAGGTGCTTTTAACAGAGAAACCCAACAAAAATGGCCAGTTATCTAATACACTCAGGAGCAGTAGTGTTATTTGCTTTGTACTTGCAATAACTTCAAATATTTGATTCCAGGCTCATGTGAAATCGAGTTATATCACCAACTGTCACAGTCACATGTTTATATTTTCAGAGAAGATGCAGGAATGGGGATTTGGTTGTCAGTTAAGTTCACTGAGCATTGAAATGAGTTAACAGCACTTGCACTTTATGGAAATTGAAAGCTCTGCTTTTAACTTAAAGAGGGAGAATTTCTTCTGCTGATGTTTCTAAAATCAAAGGACATCAGGTTTGTTAAGCTGTGCACACTTCAGCAATACACAGACAGTTAAAGGAAGACATCCGGTGTAAATATTTAGTTATTATTTTTCTTTCCATTTTTCTTTCTTTCATTCTTTCCCCTTCTCTCCCTCTATTTGTTCTGGTTTCCTTTTCTTCCTTATTCTTTCATTTCTTTCTATATGCTTTCTTCCCTGTCCTCTTTTTTTTATCAAGCTTTCTTTCCTTCCCAGTTTTTCCCCCCAAAAACGTTTTGCAGAAGAAACAAAGAAGCCACATCTGATGCAGCTCTGCAGCTTGTCAGCAGTGACAGTCTCTCCAATATGTGAAGTGGAACAATTCGTTTCCAGTTGGTCAAACTAACCTCTCTTATTTTTCATCTCATGTTAGTTCTAAATCAAGGTTCAGAGTTTTCCATCATTGCTCTCTGTTCTGTTTGGGGCACAGAGAGAAGGGAGCATACAAGAATCATCAACTCTGAAGGGTAAATGAGGCAGTGACAAGCAACTGCACCACTGTTTAACTCTTCAAGAGACACAGATACACTTCAGAATATTGTCAAGATGCCCTCAATGTGTTTCTTCAGAGGAGACAAAAATATAAGCACCAATTATGGTAAATAATCCTTCTTTGGATCAAAAAAGTACTATAGATGTGCATTCCACTATGACACTCCATCTCCATCTGGGAGGGAGATAAAGGTCTGGATAATATTAAAATGTTTGCAACATATGTTTAGAAATAATTGGGGTTTAGCAATGACAAGTCAGTGGTGTGTTTCAGGTGTTTGAGCCTAATCATTCTCATTTTAAGTTTTATGTGTGTGTATAATTGTGTGAAATCATTGCAGTGTCTTCAGAGAACAACTCCACATGAAAAGACGAACAGTGCCCTCTACCTCTGCTGCGTGAAAATACAACACCAGCAAACTCCTTTATTTACTGTACACATAAGCCATTTAATACAGGAAGACTTCTAGCCACTGTCTGCAACAACGTATTTGGTCTCACATGATAATACGCGTTTGTTTATATAGTTTCACATGAACCTTTCTACCTAATCTATTGCATGAAAGACGAGGCTGCAGGACCTTTGAGGACTCTGTGAGGCCTGAGATCAGTGAGTTGGTAAATTGTTTCTCAGATAGAATCAACAGAGTTTCATTTGCCAGCCTAGTGACAATGTAATGTTGTTTTTAATGTTGGGGTAAACCTCAGGGGCACTTCAGTCAGCCAGCCAAAAAAAAAAAAAGACTTTGTGAAGTTGTCAGTCGGATCTGCATGTCAGCGCTATGTTGCCTTCTCTCAAGCTCGGTTTCATTATTGAGGTTTTTGCAAAGAAAACAAACAATTCACCATGTTCCTTTGGAAACAAAACATTTGAAAGACCTGCAAGACAAGCCTTGAGGAAAGGCTTTAGATTCAGGATAGAACTTGGGATAAAACCGTGTTGCTTTTATTTAAAAAAAAAAAAGACAGAAAAAAAGGTGTGTGTGGGGGGGGGGGGGGGTGGGGGGGGGGTGGGGGGGGCTCCTCACTGTTGTTGCTGCTTTAGTTGCTGTTGAGAAACTCTCTAGAAACACTGCTCAGGATGCAGGAAAAAAAGGATTATACATTACCACACAATGCATTTGTAACTTACAGATCACCTTCATTCAACTGAAATGACATTACAATCAGACCTTCTATCCACTTACTACTCACAGTGTTTCCCTTTTTATTCTTAAGGTGTTTCAGTATCATCAGCCTCAAATCAAAAACAGATTAACTTTTGTTTAAAGGCTCTGGATTTTATTTACACAGAACATCAAAGGTTCACTCAGGGGTGAGCTTTAAAAGAACAGTTCCAATGGTACAAAATAGAAAGAAAACTTCTCATCTTAACAGAGAAAACTGTAAATATGCATTTAGTTGATGTACGTATACAGTAGATAGGCGGTAATAGACTGTGTTTGCATGTCTTAAATAGTCTAGATCCACTCTGGAACCTCTCCATGTGACATTCGCTCACTAAATAAGCCATTTAGTGCATGTAGCAGTGATTCTGTATTTTGTCTACTACATGAACACAGATTTCAAGTGTATACAATTAAATATCTAATGATTCAGGAAGACAAAAAATATGATTTCAAAGCATTCTCTGAAATGATCTAAAACCTGTAAAATGAACTCCTTAAAACGCCTTTTCATCTTCTGCAATCACTTCAAGACCCCTCAATGAGTCCTCTGAAACTCTGGAGGGTTTAAAGATCTGTTATAGACCATTTCATTTCGACATTTGAATCATAGCCATTCCCAAAGAAATGTGAACAAAATTAAAATTTAATATATTGTCATTTAGTGGAGTACAATCAAGATTTTTCAGGAGCTTACACATTACTCGCAGTCCTTCACAGGGCAACCACAGAGAGACACACATTGCACCAATAATCACTCAAAATCACCAGTTCTATGAAACGCATGTCTTTGGACCATGGGATGAAGCAGAAGTACTCAGAGAAACTGCATGCACTCATGAGGAGAACATGCATACTCCACTGAGAAAGCTTCTCTACCCGACTGAAAGAAAGGACTCTCACTGTGGGATTGGTATGCAAATCATTCTACCACCATGATACCCCCAGATAATACTTGTGCAAGAATTTAATATTGTGCTTTAAAGTTGCTTTTGCCAAACCAATCATAATTTTCCTCAAATTCACCATAGAAATTAGGGATTTTATTTCACAATGTCTTTAAAAGGTGAGTAGTGGCCAGGAGCAAAGGAAAACAAAAAGGCATCATTTTCTTATTGAGAATTGTTAAACATGAGTTCTGATGATACAGTTTTCTTTCGATCCTTGAAATTTCAAAGATGCACATCCAGCTGTTTTGAGACATCGGGGAAATTCTCCTTTCTTTATTTTTAAACTATTTTATTTTGATTCTTTTTGTCATTATAAACAAACAGTCCAACATAAGGACAAGAGGACCCAATGGAATTACAAGAATACAGAAAAGAAAAATAGTCAACAAGGGCAAAAAAGAGAGTGCTATTCAGGTCAGAGATGACAGGTGTCAGCACAGGTTAAACAAAAACAGTCTCTCGCCCTTTGGGTCCTGGATGAAACGCAAAATACAAGATAGAGAAAAAAAACTAAACAAAAAAACCCCAACAGAACACAACTCACAAATCAGAACAAAACAAGAAAACAGGACAAAACAGGCACAGAAAATAAATAAATTAAAGTGAAAAAAGAAAAAAAGAGTGAAAAAAAAGCACATTTGGCTGGAATTCTGCCGTATATGTCACACAGTGATCAGTCAAGATGGAGCGTGTTCAAGGCATGGGTACAAGCAGGAACAATACTCCTTTTCTAATGAGCCTGTTTCGTCATCGAATCTCCAGACAGCCGTCCTCCTGCTGCCTCTGCTGGTCAACCTGCTTATAACCATTGTATTCAGTTCAGATGTGACGGTTTGTCATACATAATCCCTTCAGCAGCTGACTGGTTTCCATGGGGATAACTTGTGGCCATGCGCCCACGGTGGCGCCCAGAGAGGTGACCTATTACGGCAGACAATGGACCGTTCACAAATGACAATGACCTCAATGGCACTCTGAAATATTAGTTACTTCTTTGATTTGACTGACCTGTCGTCAGGCCTGCTGTGAGTTTAAAGCTTCAATCTCAGAGAAAAACTCATCTTCAGTTTGTAATAATATGTGCAGACTGAAATCCTATGGGTTCCATTTTCTGTCAGTAAAGCTGAGACAATGTCAACTGCCTTTATGATTACTAGGATACATCTATTAACATTGTAGAGCCAAAGCTCTATTAATCTAAAGCTGGTCAGAACAGCTGAGGAGCCACTGCTGTCGGCTGGCTCCATTTGGGAGGTCAGTTTAGTAACTTAACTCCACCTCTCCCCTGTGTGACGGAGGAGGACCAAGATAACGGACTATAAAGGGTTATAAAGCATGTCCCTATAAAGGGACATGCGCTTTCCATAATGTAATGTAACGATCCCGAAAATATCTCGACTTCTACTGCCCGACGTTCTCCACCTTTCCTAAAGTCGTCTATCTCCTCACACAAGCGGCCGGGAGGCTCTGGCGCATGCGCAGTCC
Organism: Lipophrys pholis; assembly: GCF_963383615.2. Lineage (NCBI taxonomy): Eukaryota > Metazoa > Chordata > Actinopteri > Blenniiformes > Blenniidae > Lipophrys > Lipophrys pholis. The sequence goes on along the minus strand of NC_137640.1, from coordinate 30,083,363 downwards.
GCGCGTACAGTCGCGCACAGGTCGCGCGGTCACAAAATTTTGGGTCCACCGCCGCAGGGTCAGAGCAAACACTGGTGCCCAGCGGCGGATGACGATTTTGACATCACGAGTACCGCGCATACTCAAGTACTCGCGGACACTTGCGGACATTGGTAGCATGGAAAGGCCTTAACTTGATTTCCGGATTTTGCATTTTCTGCCTTAGATTAATCCTGACTTGATGCACAGGAAGCAAATATTTTCTTACCTCCTGGTTCCCTATGTTATACTGACATTCTGTGAAATATAAATACACACAAAGCCAAAAAGAGAAATCCAACAATAACAAAATAAATCAAATTCAAACGGAAAACGGTCGGAAGACAACACACATTGAATGTGTTCATTATGAATTTCATTCCATCGTATCACAAAAGTTACTGATTGAATGTTGGAACTGACTGTAAAAATGTGCTATGCTGAAAAAATACCCAGAAGGATTTCTCACTGTTAATTACAAAACCTGGCAACAGATCAGTATCTTATTTAAGCCGATTGCAGCACAGAGAGGTGGAGGGTTTTAGAAATAAACGTTCAGCACTCTGAGAAAGACCACGAAGGTAAACAGTAAAGCAACTAGAACAACTGACTTGTGGATTTCATTTCATATTATGAATGGCGATGACAAATACAAAGACAAATCTCTGAACTCTCTAGGCTCCCAGAGTGATTTGCATCAAAAACAGACATGACTGTACAGATGAGGCCATTTATTTTAAAAACATTAAATCACCAGATTTAGAAATGTCAATCATCAATCATCCAGATGAAACCATTTATAAACAAGCTTGATACCTTGTCTGGACGTGAGCACATTATAAAGGGCTGAGTCGGGGTCAGAATTATCATGTGGTGCAATAAATGAAAAGTATTTAACTTTTTGAAAACAATGGACAATGTGTGCAATGTGAATATAGGCCCTAGTATAGTTGGATAATGTTTACAGGATGTGGATCAATATATGCTGTTGTGCAGATCTTTTTTCAGTGAAGGTCTCGACTATTACAGCACATCACAACAGCAGAGTTTGTAGTAAAGTAGTCATGGCCCAACACTGATGTGCCCGTTGTCCAGATCTGCCACCCGCTGACAGTATTTGACACATCATAAGTGAAAAATACAGAATAGACCCTGAGCTGTTGTGCAACTGGACTTCTGTATGAGGCAAGACTTTCTAAAACATTTCTTCCCTTTCAGAAGAATAGTTACAGCCCCACAGTGTTGATAAAAGAACAGCTGATGCAACACAGCACTGCAAACATTCCTCTTATCACTTGTTTCTGAAGTTGTGTTGCTGGAAAATGCAACATTTATTAAATTCAACATGAAATTGTACAACATTTAATTTCTTTTATTTGTTCAGGTTTTAACTGAATGTTTGTCTGATAAGCACATTCATTTAATTCTGTGTTTCTTTACAAATGACACATTATTCCAACCACAAGTAAAATGTGTCTCTGTTTATGTGGAGACAGGTTTGTATAATTGCATCTTCTTCAATCTGCTTATGTCTCGTTTTAATCATTTATAAGCACTTAATCCCTCTGTCACCATATCACTTTTTTTGTTCAGTGAGGTGTAAATGATGTTGGGTCCATGGGTAATTCACTCTATCCAGATTATTGTATACTTACCCATCCTTTAGCCTCTATAGGTTAGGGGTTAAAGATCAGGGTGACTGGTCTGTTGATATGACCTCTGTAAACACAGTCACCCGCACCATCATTATGAATCATTGGGTGTCCTGGACTGTGCTGAACACACACCTCCCTGGATCCTCACTCCACCAAAGCAAAGACATTTCATGCACACACACATCTGTAGTCTGAGTGCAAACAAGTCTCACAGTCCACTGCTCTGTGGTCACACTCTGTCACTTATTAAAATAGCTTTGAGTGCTTCATTGTGGAAGTTGTAGGGTTTTCTGCGATGTTTGTGTTGCTGTTCTCATCCACAATCCATGTTCTGCATTCCAAATGTGCAGAGCTTTATGGCCACTGGTGTCGGCAGTGGAGAAAAGCCAAAATCCAGGCTCGGTCTGCTGAAGTCATTAGGCTGTTGACGGACAACCTCTAAAATGTTTTATTGTTAAAGGCTCAGTGCCCATTAACCCCCCACCCTCTCCCATGAGGACCCCACATCCAAACCTTGGTTTGTACATCCATCCATCCATCCATCCATCCATCCATCCATCCATCCATCCATCCATCCATCCATCCATCCATACATACATACATACATATTCACAATCCACAGCTGCAATCACAAATAAAGTGTACCCAAGAGGTACTCAGTGGGCTGTGTACCCAGTAATTTCTTTCCATAGGCTGATACAGAACACATGTAAACTTCAAGCATAACACATCAGGCTTTTTGACACACACATGGCACACGTATGCCTCATATGAACTCAATAACACATGTTACAGTTGTCAACAGCTCCAAAAAGCTTGAATGATACTGCCCAAGCTAAATCACCTCCCCCACCCTGTAAACACAGGAGTGTGCAGCTTTGGCCAAACAGAACTAAAGGTGCCCCCCCCCCCCCCCCCCCCAAAAGGTTTCCTAGTTTCCTCTGTTGTGGGATTGTTTCCCATGAGCAGGCTCCAGAGGACAGCCCGGGTGCAGACACAAAGGTCATGTTGCCAATGCAGAAAATTAATGGCGTGCTCGTCTGCTGACCGAGCAGTGTGAAAATCCGTCATCGTGGCCCTGGTGTTAAACACTTTCCCAGAGGTGTTTGCTAACCTCTAATCCCTCTTGGCCACAGTGGGGTTGTGACAGCCCCAATGCAAACACAAACATGCATACCAACAAATAAGCTGTGGTTTACGACCTATGTAAAACCCCCCACTTAAATAGGAGTCATTTATGTTGTCAACCAGCAGAAAAAACAGAAACAGCCCACAGTATAGTTTCATCTTTACTTCATTGGCAAAATGCCTGAAAAATTTACTGTAAATCATCAAAGCTACGGACTGTGGTGGGTACTTTACTGGAAACGTTGTTCACTCAAGTCACAGGTTTTCTTCCTATGGACATTTCTATGCTCTTAGTCAACATAATTTAACACTCTGAGGTTTGACGGCAGTAGGTGCAGTGATTTTAAGAAATGCAGTCTGTAAGGAATGCAATGAATCCAATGAGGACAAATGAAGATGTATATAGTTTGAAACCACAGAAAAGAAAAAAAGAAGGCCTGTTTATTTCTTTTACCCAAAAAGTCCTGATACCAGGCATTTTTTACAGAGGTGTCATGTTGGGGGCTCCAGCGTTCATGATGCTAAACAGACTCCAGATGTGGAAGGAGAGCAGAGGACAACAGCGCGAGAGGCCTGACAGCGGGAGAAATGTTAGCAGGAGTCTCTGCTGGGCCCTCCCAGGACCCCACGGGGGACATGACTAACTGCAGGGTCACATCCGTCTCCTTCTTTCAACATAAAGTCATTCCTCTTTCCTCCGCTCCCCTCACAACACTACAGTATGTGTCAAGCTCTTCCTGGCAGCATTCCTCACGTCCAACCGCTCTTTATCAATAACATATCTGCTAAATTTACTGTTTCCGTTACCAATTTGGTTCTAATCTGCTCCTTTATTCTATGTTTCATCCTTTTTCTGCTCTTTTCTCTCCGCTCATGGCCAGTCCTGAGTGTACGCTATTTCTTCACAGAGATGCCTCTGTCTGTGGACTACACAGGAATTTATTTACTGGAAACATAAATGCAAATGAATGCAGGCTGAGGTTTATTCTTGCTCAAAGAGCTGGCTTGTTTTTCTGACAGGCCCTTGTAACGGATGAAGAGGAATGTGCAGTTTGCCTCAGTTATCCTTTACAAGATACACATGCACAAACATGCTCAGTATTTGTATTTCTAATACATTTGGATCAAAGCTCTTTACTTAATTGAACTATTTGGTTTGCAGCCACAGATATCAAATCAGGTTAAGTGTTATATTTGTATGAACATTTTGAATGTGCACTCAAACTGAGCTAAATATATAAAAGTGCTGCTTTTAGAGGAAAATGTGGATTTTATTTTCCATCACAAGGATTTATCTTAGTTATCAGAAGCTTGGATGGGCCAAACACAAATGCACACATGCAGAGGTGCAGGAAATGTGTGCGACACTGCCATCTGCAGAGACACGCAGCTATTTCCTGTAGCGTCACATAAACAATATTCATCTCCCTGTGCATGGTATTTATCTATTTTATAGCCTTATGTGCAGGGAGGGATTTTGAGTTTATTCAAGTTTCCTTTTTGTTTAAAAATAAGACTGATCTGAACTTATTTAAATGCTGTTGTCAGATATCTTTTGTAAGTAGTGGATAGTGAAAAAATGTGAACCTGACTAAAGGTCAACAAAGTTTAAGTGGAACTGACTGACAGATGTTGGTGTAATTTCTTTCAGTTTGCATGTTTGCAGTTTAACAAGTCAGTTGATAATTTGACAAAGCAAGCTATGATTGCTATGAACTTTTGTTTTACACACCCACACTTAGCGCTAAGTCAACACATCTAACAGTTACTGTCCATTTCTGGTGCGTGGACTGAATTGAGAAAAGCAGTAGGGCCATAAAACCCTGTCCAAATCTGAGCAACAGTAAATATAGGACAGTTAAGCATAAAAAATAAATAAAGTAATGCTATTTTATTCAAATGACACTAAAGTATTTGAAAATCATTTAATTAAGATTTAATTAATTACAACCTGACCAAAATGATTTAATTCAAATAACCGTCTCAAAAACTACCTTGGCTGGGAAAAAAGGAACAATTGATCGATAGCAATTAGCATTCGCAATCACCAATGCCTTTAAGGTTTCCATGCTGGTGTAGTGGTTAGCACATATTTGCTTCAAAGCAAAAATATCTCTGGTTTGATTCTGGGTTTGAGTTCCTTTCTGTGTAGTTTGCCTGTTCTTGGTGTACAGTCGTAGCTTTTCACCAGTTGGTTTTCTGGGTTTCTGGGTTTGATTTAGGACGTACTTTGTCCAGGCCGTATTTTTCCTGTCACCCAATGTCAGATGCAACTTTAATAGGATGAAGTGGGCTACAAGTTACCTCACCTTTGAGGTAAACATCTTTGCAATTTATCCTTGCATTGCAATCATTTTGTCAATTTAATGTTTCTGGATGATTTGGTAAACCTTCATATTGTAATTGTTGTCTGAGTTACAGTGAGCTGGGTCTTACAACATTATAACCACACTAAGAAAACAACAAACACTCCAGCATTCCCATCCTTTGTGCGGTTCTGTTAGTATTAACTGACTTCACGTTGAGCTTCAGCTGTTGATTGTTTCTTTCACAGTGTCCTGACCTGCTGCATCTTCTTTTCTTCCACTTTATTTTACCTGCAGATAAACAAGATGCCAAAATGCTGAGATGATACACCATTTTGAAGTGTAAAATGGTATTTCAAGAATGGCCATGCTGAGGATCTTGTTGGCTTGTTAATTGCAACAGATAACTCTGGATAAAATCTACTCACAGCAGCGTCATTAGTTATTTGATCACATTCTGTTATTTGAAATAGAAAAAAATTCCACAACCAAAGAAACAACACCAAAAAATATAAATTACATACCACACTTAACTTCCCTACGATGCTTTATACATGATGTAAGTGTATCGTTTGTCAGAGTCCAGGCAGTACATAGAAATGATTGACACAAGGTTTCATATGTGAAGCTGCTTCAGAAATTCACAATTTCATGACCGGCAGAGAGAAACTGGAAGGTGCCCGATTGAAACCATCATCCCCCCTCAAGCCCACCTGATTGCTGAGCCGCCTTCCAATGACCCTGCCTCAGACAAAGTCACGCCAGCCCATTGTGACTAAGAGACTTCAATCAGTGCAGTGAGCCAGAGCTGTAATGACTTCCATCACACGGTGGAAATTGGGCCAAACTTCAGGCTGTTTGACTCTGTGACATGTAGAAACACACATTCAGACAGGTATGTACCGGCTTCCAGACACACACACATCTTGACTGTGTTCACAGCCAGTTATTCCTCGTTGATATTTTCCCTCCTGATTTCACTAATCACTACTTCAGATACAGAAGCACCACAGGAACCACAAGAAGGAACAACAACAAAAATGAAGGTTAGATGTTTTTTTTTTTTTCCATTGCCACCATTCAGACCAATTCACTTCACATCCTCCTGGGCCACAGAATCATCAACCCCCTTCAACCCTTCTTATCAAATGCAAAGGATAAAGCAAAGGAAACCTTTTAAATTCGAACCCTGAGCAGAAAATACATTGCTTTACCTGATTATCATCATTTGAAAGCAATTAGACCTTTCCCAACGGTTGTTAAAATTGCCCCCAATTTAAATAGACCGTTTAATGATTATTGTCTTTTTTTATGTTGGAAAAAATGTCTTTTATATTCAGGGCCCATTGCTAAACCACCAAAGCAACATGACTTGCACAAAGCTATATCTCCCTCTGAGACATTGTCTTACTGATGAAAATCACAAGTCAGCTGCACAGTCTATTGGTTTGGTGGCCTGAGGGGAATGTTTATGGTCACGGTAAAGTATCAACATCATGTATGCAACCATCAAAAGTTACAAAGACCAGCCAAGCACATTTGTGTTGCTGCAAAGCTCCAGTCCAGATGTTCATAGAGAGGGAGGAGGTGGAAAGACAAATATTAGTCCAGTGGAAAGCTCAGAGGAGTGAGGCTCTGGGTTTGAAAAACATCAATAACAAAAGATTGTTGGAGGAGGAAAAAAAGTGAACAAGGCCTTTGGTTTTGGGACGAAAGTTATGACAGGAGAAAATTAGTCATCGGAGATTGAGATCCTTTGTTCAAAATATAAACCATGCAGTGTTATGAATCAGTTCAAGGCTTTTCCACGGTTATTCGGACACCCTGATAATAGGGAGCTACAATAGTCTAATCTCAATGTAACAAATGCATGAATTAGTTTTTCAGTGTCACTCTGAGTTAACGTATTCCTAATTTCTTAAATAATATGCAGGGTGAAAGAAAGGCAGTCCTGAAAACTTGTTTAATGTGGGAGTTGAAGGAAAAGTCCTGGTCAAAATTGACTCCCAGGTTCCTCACAGTGCTGCTAGAGATCAGAGAACGACCATCCAGTGTTACAAGATCTTTAGATAGTTTCTCTCTGAGATGTTTTGGGCCAAATCTAACAACTTCTATTTTATCTGAGTTCAGAAGCAGAATGGCTCATCTAAGCCTTTATGTCTTTAAGACAAGCTGGAAGTTTTGCAAGTTGATCAATAAGCACTGAGATCTCACAGGACCAGAACAGAGACCAGTCCTTTGTCTGAGGCTACGAGAAGATCATTAGTAACTTTGACCAGAGAGTCTCTGTGCTATGATGAAACTAAAACCGAACTGAAATAACTCAAATAGGTTATTAGTACTTTAATGGTCACATAGCTGACTTGCAACAACGTATTCCAAGATTTTAGAAATAAAGGGAATGCTGGATATCAGCCTGTAACCTACTAAGACAACCGGGTCATGGGTGAGTTTTTATAAGAGGTTTAACAACAGCAACCTTAAAGGCTTGTGGTACATAACCTGTTATTAAAGATATGTTGATCTGATATTGATGTTATAATCAGCGGTAAAATGTCTTTAAACAGTTTAGTGGGGATTGAATCTAGCAGGCAAGTTGTTGGTTTAGATGAAGCCACGATTGAGGATATCTCAGAGAGCTCTATAGGATGGAGGCTGGATAATTGTAATTCAGGTTCTATTGACAAATCTGAACATGTGGTTGATAGGTCTGCACCAGCTTTGGGCAATGAGGCATTCATTTTATCCCTAATACTTAGAATGTTGTCATTAAAGAAGTTTGCAATGTCATTACCGCTCAAAGTTCAAGGAATAACAGGTTCGACAGAGCTGTGACTTTTTGTGAGCCTGGCTATAGTACTGAAAAGAAATCTAGGGTTGTTTTTGTGTTCTTCTATTAAGGAGGAATAGTAGGTAGTTCAAATGTTGCAGAGGACTTTTTTTTATAGATGAACAAACTATCTCTCCAGGCTGCTTGAAACACATCTAATTCAGGTAGAGGCCACTTCTTCTCAAGTTTCCGTACCGTTTTGTTTTCTTTAATGTCTGCAATTGTTTTTTATACCAGGGAGCTATCTGTGGCAGTGAGGTCAGAGTCACATCAGGTGTGTGTGTGTGTGTGTGTGTGTGTGTGTGTGTGTGTGTGTGTGTGTGTGTGTGTGTGTGTGTGTGTGTGTGTGTGTGTGTGTGTGTGTGTGTGTGTGTGTGTGTGTGTGTGTGTGTGTGTGTGTGTGTGTGTGTGTGTGTGTGTTTTCATTCCTGCGGCCATCATGACCTACTCCATATATCTACATATGTCTTAATCTACATGCCATGTGATCATCTATAGTTGCTCTGTAGCAAAACATTCAAGGTCATACTGGTCAGTTTAACCCAGCCTGAGCATCCCCACCCTGCAGGACAGCACACACAGCTGAGCAATCCTCCTCTTTCCGGGCCCCGTCAAAGACATGGCTCTAGGTGTTAAGTGACAAAGAATTGGATTAGCAAATAAAGTGGGACTGGCTGACACCGGGTAATTTACCATGTCGAGGCAAATGAAATTATCCCTGAGGTGCAGATGGCAGTTTATCCATTACAAGAGCTGAACTGGTAAATGCAGGTCAGCGTTATCTTTAGGCCACATCCACACGAGCCAAAACGATCTTTTTTCTCCCCAGGGTTGCTTTGAGAAGATGGGCACATGTTAAGTTGTAATGTTAAAATAATCACTGACTGATTAAACAAGCTTAGCACAGAGGTGTTTAAACATTGGCGGAAGGCATGTCACAGATTCTCTGCATTGTATCGTGTTGACAGAGTTCAGTGAGTCTTAACATGCACTTGATCAAATACAGAAAGATTGACACTGAAAAAAGATTAAAGTGTCGGCATGCTGGCATCACTAGTGCAGCTATGCTCAGGCATAGTGCTGCTTCACAGGCAACCCAAGGCTGGCATACTAAAAGGCTAAAATGCTGTAATTAAACAAGTTCTAGCTATAATGGGTGAAAGTCTTCTATTGCCAAGGTCGGTTTAACCAACTTCAAAGATTTGGCCAGTCAACCTTCAAACTTACATTCTTTCATCTCACGTCTGCACCAATTTGTTCAGGGGAGGGCTGTGAGGGAATAGAGCTTATCCCAAACCAATGGATGTTGACAATAAAAGCACAAAACTATATAAACCTCCATTCATTCACCCATTTTCTATAAATGCTTTATCCTGTTCAGGGCACCGGAGCCGATTCCAGCTAACTATGGAGAAACAAACACACACCTTCCCACACTCACATCAAGCAGCTATTCAGGGTGTGCACATAACACTCACACGCTTGTTTTTGGAACTAGAACTAGTGTAAATAATACTAATATACCAGTATGACTATTTTCTGCTCTTACATTGTGACGGTGTATCTGAAAATGAAAACAAACTGAACGTGGCCGGTCCTGAAGTGAAACATTTCTTAAACTACAATGTTTCTGAAGACCACAACTTGTAAACTGGAACAATCAATGAGATCATTAAGCTCAAGGAAACTATGTACATCACCCACAAAATCAGCCCAGAAAACTCAAACCAAAAAAACGATTTTACATAAAAGTAACCATTTCTATATTTGCAGCACAAAGAACTATTGAATATGATGTGAAAAAACTGATCTCTGTATTTACTTCTATTAAACTTTATGCAGGTATGTTTTCAATTGTACCTTAGCGTCTAAAAATTGCTGATTAGCACAAAAGAACAATGCAATTGTTGGGCTCTTTTCAAATGGGAACTGTGGTAATAAATAAATGTTACTGTCAAAAATGTATCTTTGATCCAGTTATATACAATCAATTCAACAGGGCATTATATTCATGCCTGCAGTTCATTTAAACTCATCAGGATGTGGAACATGGGAACGATGCTTGTTTGTTCAAAATCAATCTATTCTTGAAGTTGCAGAAGTTTTTACTAATCAGGATCAAAGTGGCAGACTGACACTGTCATGCTTTGAACCATGCTGTCAGCATGGAAAAAACTGCTGTTATTACAAGTGTTTTGAATGAAGCATAAATTATCATAAAAGAAAGAGTAACAACGAAAATGTTGGTCCAGTCAGTTTCGTTGTTGTGCCCTCTGCAGGCTACAGGCTTCCTGCTAGAATAATGTTACGGCCTCTCACCCTTCCCCGTGCACAAATATTTAGGTTCTCCTGATACATGTAATAAAACTGTTTAGAATGTTTCCCCAGTGCTTCACCTCACAGGAAGGATGTAAACTATTTCCCAGTTCGAGGACGAAAGGAAGTGAAGAGCAAAAAGAGATTGAATGTCTACGCACACTTTTTATAAATATTTAAGACATCTGCAGATTCTGGGTAACCTTTTCTGTCTTGAGAGATGAAACGCTTCCTGTGATGTGTGTTCGCTCTGCCTCACCTCTAGTAAATACTGTCTCCTTGACTGTATCCGTTAGTTTTTGCCTTTCTACTTGTTCTGTGGTAATAGTTTTTTGGTGAAAAACAAGAAAGTCTCTCAGAGTGTTCAAGGAAATTGTCATATGTTGCATCTAAAATGCACTTAATAACCATGTCTAAAGGTAAGATGGAGGGATCAATGAGAGACTGTTCTGTGTCAGACATTTCTAACTGGAGGAGAAAATACAGTACAGCAGCTTGTAAAATCAACTGTCTTGCTCGCCTCACACACACGTGTCGCCTTCCTTCCTGTGCCAAGGCTTACATAAGTGGCATCACGATATTAATATTTAAGGTTTGCTTTGGGGACGGTGTGCCTTGTTTATTTTTTTTCTTTCTGTAATGATATTTCAATTGAGCTGTTACATCATCTGGATCATGATCACAAGATAGAAGAGTTCTGTGAGCCATTAGAGCTGGAAGTGTGCTGCAGTATGGTCCAGGTGATATGAATTAGAGCAGGGGCATCCAAACCTGGTCTTGGAGGACCCTGTCCTGCATGTTCTAGTTCCTCCCTGCTTCAGCATACCTGAATCTAATGATGATGTCATCACCAAGGTTGTGAAAAAGCCCAATAACGAGCCGCTCATTGCAATCAGGTGTGTTGCAACTGGGAGGAGCTAAAACATGCAGGACAGGGACCCTCGAGGACCGAGGTTGGGCACCCCTGAATTAGAGGCTCTAACTGGGATGGCTGCTCTTATTATCACTGCTCTCTCTGATGTGTTTCCAGTAATAAATAAAAACGACTAATCATTAATCCAGTGGTTATCACTGAGATTATTTACCAGAGATGATTGTTTGACTAACATAGTAAGTCTATTTGATTGTTTCATTTATAACAGAATATTATTGAGTTAAATGTGCACACTTGGTGTGCTTCTTTTCTTACAGATGTGAATGAGTGACATGAACGTGAACTCCATGCATTGGAGGTAACACTCCACACTGAGGTAACTCCAACTAAAGCCGCTGTTCTACCGCAGCACGTGCCGGAGCAGGGCAGAGCGACAGGTTACGCTTTGGCAAAGCGCACCCAGGACCAACTCTGTCGCGCGGTCCCACCACAGAAAGTTTGGTGAAAATGTAGGCGGGGTTTTGAACGACTCTGAACGTCCAGCGAAGAACACGGAAGCGGTCGGCGACCGTCCAAGTTGTTCTCTGTGACTCAGGGTAAACTTTCTCATTGTGAACAGCAGCGTCCAGCTCCTGCTGAATCTCCTCCGGTTACTGAGAGGAGCGTCTGTAGCTCGTTAAAAGACGCCATGTTGTGTTACGCGCCAACGTTTCAATAAACTCAGTTAACAAATCAACCAGTGAGCGCAAAGCGGCGTATGTAAACAACAACGGAGGTTTACGGCCGATGGATTAATTAAATATTGCCATTACTTTGAGTAGCGGCTGTGCCTCAGCTGGTAGAGGATAGATTTTCAGTTGCAAGGCTCATAGTCCGATTCCCCATTGCATGCTTTCCATATGTTTAAAAGTGCCTTTGCTCACTCAAGACACTGAATCCCTAATTCCTCCCTAGTTATTAATATTTGATCAGAGAATGGGCCTACAGACTAGAGATACTAATTAGAACTCCATTACAGTACCTATATTTACAAATGATCCATTATAGATTATCAACGTGCACAAGTTATTTGTGGTCCCAGCAGTGTAAAGCAAAAGTTTAGGGTCTGACTAAATATACTTGACAAGTTTACCAGGACTGTTGCACGAGCCTTACAAAGTGGCTAAAGTTAAGACATGTCGCCTTTGTATACCTGTAATATTTCATGTGCCTCCCTTTCATGGCTGCCAGAGCCTGAAATGTCTGCGGCAGTCACTGAAGATTGTAAAAGTTTCAAAGATTGTATTGTATTAGCTCAGATAGCTGTCTGTCCTGTGGAACTGAAAAATCGCATTGTTCTGTTTTTCCCACCTTGGCACCATTTGTGTCTAAAATAGGATGATTCTGTCCCATGGGTCAAAGGTTTAACTGCAACCTAATGATGAGCCAATTTCACAGCAGTATTTCAGCAGACAGCGTTTTCCTTTGTTAACATAGAAATGATTGGTTTCCAAAAGTGCTTGCATGTTAGTTAATTTGGCTGCTCTGGGATTTTGGAGTCACTTCACTGCAGGTTTATCATCATGAAACATAAGACAGGACTTGCACATGCCACACAATTCTTAAAAAGAAATACATGCCAGGCATATTTACTTCATTCCAAACAACATAACTACTAATATTAGAACTATCTCTTTAAACCAAGACTGAAATACTTTATGTCATTATCTTATTTAGAAGTTAATAATATCAAATTCATTACTAATTGATCACAGCCAACTGAAGCCTTTTCCCAGCATTTCTTCCCTAAGTAGATGTTTTTCAACTCTGCCAGATATTCAGATCACATCTGGATCACCTGACACTGAGAAATAATTAAAAGGTCTGCCTATAAATAATCCTTTCAAAAGATGTGTCTACAAACTTTACAGTCATTCTCATGTATTTTAATGAAGAACATTTTCATGAACAGAACAACAGTTCATTTCAAGCTCGCTGATCATCACAATCCGGGTCACGGCACCAAAGATATAACAAGAGGTTCTACATATCTGCTCCAGGAGTGCCTCTCCACAAAACCTGCAGAGCTCTGCGTTGTGTTTGTGGTTGTATTTGGGTGCAGGGTGTCATGCAGAGAGAGGAGGATCAGACAGTAGGGGTCGTAGTTGTGATGGAGACTGGTTGTATTTCTTCAACTTCAACAACTTCAACAACAGAAAGAAAAGAAAAGAACACTTTGCGAAACATGGCGCCCCCTACAGAACATTTGGGGCTACGGTGTCCTGGGAAGAACAAACAGCTAGAAATACTTGGTTCAACAGAACTACATGCAGTGCTACACCACCACCTCGAGGTGTCTTCCAGCTACTCCCTTACATTAGGCTCAGGCCCTAAATAAAGGACTGCAACATCAACATAGTCAATATTCTCTACCGCAGTCTTGAATAATGACAAACTCCATTATTAATGTTTTGGCTGCATCTATAAAACAGGAGCTTTTGTTCAGAAGGAAGCTCATCAAACCCATACCATCAGCAAAGTGTCACTATGGAACTGCGGCTGTAACTTCTGGCACGCCACCCAGACTCTCGTATTTCATGTCACCAGTCAGTCTCTCCTTTTTCTCATTCACATGCACAGTTCATGATATCACACAGTCCTGTTGGTCTGTCTGCTCTGGACAGTACTGTGAATAATCTCCGGCACCCTCAGGGGCTCCATCGTCTTTTCACATTTTCTAACGCTGACCTTCTATATACCTCCAAGCCTTAGTGTCTAAGCCCATGCAGGCATTAAGACAAATGGAGGTCTGACCAACAGCGAGAGAAACCATTCTTATGACAAACTCTTAGAGTTATGTTCCCTTTCTTCTTCCACCCACTGAAATGATTTCCCTTCAAGTTAAGCCATAATTGATCTACATAGAGGTGTGTTGTTGCATAATATTTTACATTATTCATGTTTTACCCAGCGCGAGGATGTGTGAAGCTCCCTCCGATATGTTGGTTCTACTGGTGGGAGCAAAACCACTTTCCTTGTATCAGCTTCATTCCATGATAAAAACTGATGCATGGAAAATAACTTAACCTAAAGATGTGTCTAAAAGGGTGACACATTGTTTTTACCCAAAAATGAATAACATAACTAAGTTGTTGACATAACTATGCTATGTTCATGATCTTGTTTCCCTCAGTTCCATTTTAAAACATCTGAATTTTCTTCTTTTTAATGTAATCGTGTGTGGTTCCTAACTATGCTGATGAATGCAAACATTGATGTTTGCTGGTTAAGCTGAAATTTTTTTTTCTTTTTTTATTGATTGTGAATGATTGGTTTATTATTTGGAAGTAAATACACTCATCTGGTATACCTAAAGTTAGCAGTAAAACATGACTTTGTGCAATATTATATTTGTGTTGTGAAATCAGCCATTTTTTCAGCTATTTAAAAGTGATACAGACCATGGTCCATATTTGGTGCTGACCAAAAGTACATTTGATACGTCGTAGAAAGTGTCACGATGTACACAGACAGAGGTACGATGGTTTTCAGTGACATTAGTTGTCCAACAAGGTGATGTCTTCTTCTGATGGCGTCACCAACAACGGAGAAGATTGAGAAATCAGACCACAGGAGCTTCTTTTTGCTCAAACATGTAAACACAAGAGGCACCCTGCATTTGCTTTCACACCTCTCTTGTGTGAATTTTTTATATTTTTTTAAACAAAACAAACTGAGAGCTGGCTGAAGAGGTGTCCCCTGAGCTGCTGTATTGGTGTAAGCTGCTCACCCATTTCCTAGCACATACTGAATAACACTTAAGATTATATTTGGGATTAAATATAATTTCTACATGCTAGTCCTATTTGCTTGGTCAATCCTAACAAAACCAGTTGCAAGTGCTACAAGCCTAGTGTGTATGCTAATAATCTATTTGTTTTTGTCTTCATGAAAGTGAAGAAATATGTGCGAGAACTGTTGTTCATCATGTGCAATAACACGTGTCACTCTCTGGTGAAATCAGAAATATCACATGTGACATTTTGGATGTTGTGTAACATTTGTTAATAAATTATTAAATGGAAGAAGTGATTACTCTCTGGACCTTGTTACATAATGCAGCCTCCCAAGATCACTGGTGCCATATTCAGCAAGTCAGAACTGTTGGTCACAAGGAACCATTCAGAGTAAAGAAAAAAGAAAAGGGAAAAAGAAAAGGATAGTGCGTCCGGTATTTTTGACATGTATTGAGGATAAGGACCTTTACACTGGGCTGTCTCAGCTTCCCTCCTCAAGAAAACTTGAAAAATGTCCAAATTACTAATCAATAAATGGATTATGTACATGGCCAGGTGAAATGTTGAAGGTGTGCTAAGGTACAAAGGAAATTCACAATCCATTCTATTACCCCAGTTAATCGAAGCAGACAGATTGTCAATTTCATTTATGAGAGCAACTTTAAGGTTAACAGTTGCAATTAGGTTTGACATGTGGTGGGTGAAGGCAATCAGCCCACATCAGACGGCGGATCTATAGCAGTGGATATGTAATTAATGCTTTCAGCTAAGCCCAGGGCAATACACCCAACAGAACCAGCAAAATGCAAAGGCTGCTTAAATGCTGGGATAAGTACAGCTGCAGATGTGTGCACATTTTATTGTGTGGGCAGTTTTTCTCCATGGCACCCTCCTCCCTGGCCTGGCTCATTATGTATATGTGTGCATTGCTGAATGCAGAAGGAGCGGCTGTGTACCCGCACACCGTGTCCTCCAAAGTTATCACCTGTTTTAATGTGCATGCATACTGTATGTGTATGCTGACATGTGTGGCTGAGCTGTCAGGCCATCAGAGCCGCTGTGGCAAATTGAAGTGATGCTCTGTGCTCAGGAGGAGAGATGCCTGGAGGATGGCTGGGAATAAACAGCCTGATCTGTGACGCACTTGGTAGCACACGTCTGAGAGTAAAGAGGGAGGCAGCAGAGAGGGAAGTAGCAAGTATAGGGACACAATCTGAGTAGGGGGAGGTTGATTTCAAGCACTTATAGAGCAGAGTCTATAACTGACCAGAAAACAAGTCATATTTCAAAGTCAGGGTATCGCTCAACTCTGAGGACCCAGTGTGACGCCAGGAATCCTCTCAGCATCACACACATCTACACGCCTCTATAAGCACATGGTGAGCGCTTGCCCTGCAGAGCACCGCTTCAAACTGTTTTCTGATGTTAAGAAGACACCTCTGAACTCAACTTATATTCTTGTAACCTGAATGAACGAAGCTTGTAGAGGTAAAGGGAAAAGACTGACAAGATGATGAATTACCAGATAAGACTAGTATGCCGATAGCGATGCCCAAAGGCACAGGATGACACAGCAACTACACTTTCTACAAACTCTTGTCACTGAGAAAGACAAGAAACTGAGTTCCACAAGGGGCGTTGTGACTTGATAAAGAGAACTCAACGCTTCACAGATTCTCTGCAGTACAAATATAGGTTTGAAAGAATGTATTTACTGCAGTGTGGGATTAGGGTCATATTATTGTAGCAGCGTGATAAGAAGAGTTGAGATTACAGACATTCTTATCTAAAGCCCACCAACACCACCACCACCACCACAGGCAGGACTAGTCTGCTTAACACGGCACAGAGGAGTGTCGCTGTTATCTAGTGCATGTGGGCACAGTGTGTGCAGGCATGAGTCTGTGTTGTGTCACTGAAAGAATTCAGAAAGTTTTTACCTTTTATTTAGTATTTATTGACAATAGCCACATTTTGGGGTGGGTTCAACACTCTGCATTTAAAAGTTGCACACGCAGTGTTTCTGCACCTACCTTAATTACATTGTGTACTCTTTGGTTTCAACAGAAGATGTAAAGACATCGGTTAAACATTGGGCTTTTTTGAATTTGGAACAAAGACTATCCCTTAACCATGCCCACGCTTACACAAATTGTAGTTGTAATACTCATCTGTGAGAAGATACTGAGGGGAAGCATCGAGTAACATTAAGCTTTTCTTTTGTATTTAATTGTATTCCCATGTTGTTGGATGGAAAAAATCAGCTTGGAAGCATTACATTTCAATTGTAAATGTAATTGTTCATGCACTGCCATTTCTTTGACTATAGCAAGTAATGCCACATTCTCATAAAGTGGGAGGGAACACAGATGATTATCTGGAAACACATGTTTCCCATTGAATGGAAAACAATAAATATTTGAAAATATCAATTAAGCTATCTTCTATAGCATCCACATTGAGGTCAGCTCTGTCTGAGAATTGCTATACTGTAGATCAGGGGTCTCCAACCCTGGTCCTCAAGGGCTCCTGTCCTGCATGTTTTAGTTCTCCCTGCTTCAGCATACCTGAATCTAGTGATGATGTCATCACTAAAGTTGTGAAAAAGCCCAATAACACGCCCCTCATTGCAATCAGGTGTGTTGCAACTGGGAGAGCACGAAAACATGCAGGACAGGGACCCTCGAGGACCGAGGTTGGAGACCTCTGCTGTAGATAGTCCATCGGAGCTGACAAAGATAGACAGACAAATACCTTCACACATGTTCACACGAAACACAATTTTAGGGCGCGTTCACATATCTGTTTGATCCGGGCCAGAGTTCTCTTCAGAAACTCTCTGGGAAAGTCTGCTTTCTTTGGGTATCTGTGAACACTCCCCTGAGCTCTGATCTAGATCTAACAGGGGAACTCTGGTTCCTTTGAAAACGTTGCTCTCGGTTCTCATGTAAGTGGACTTTCCAGCCAGCGGGGTGAGAGGATGTGACACATCGCATATGCATTTCGGGTATGACTCGGTTGGTAGAGCAGTCGTCTCACAATTGGAAGGTTGCAGGTTGGATTTCCATCTCTACCTGTCCACATGCCAAAGTATCCTTGAGCAAGACACTGAACCCCAAATCACTCCCAGTGGATTGACAGCGCCTAGCATGCCTGCAGCCTCCATTGGTGCGTGAATGTGTGAGTGAGTGGGTAATGTAAAGCGCTTTGGGACTGCTCACGCAGTTGAAAAGCGCTATATAAGAGAAGTCCAATTCCCATTTAGCATTTGTTAAACAAACAAAGCTAACTGTGCAAATCAGAAGAAGCTGACACAGAAAGAAAAAGTTTGAAAATATCTCGAGGGCAGACGTGGCATAGTGAGGAAGAAGCAGTGAGAAAGCCCCCCCACAGTGAACTGAGTCCCAGACTATCTGAATGTGAAAAGCCCCATAGAGTCACCAGTCCACTTTTCCTACCTCATGTCTTTGGGATATAAAGTAAAATAGAAAGTAAAAATAGAAACTGAAGAAATAATGACACAAACATTATTGCCTGGATCTAAACCAAGACACCATGCTGTGAGATTATAGTGGTCACAACTGCATTGCCACATTATCTATTGCTGTCAGTTGTGGTTTGATACACAGCTGGTATCTCTTGATATTCACGGAATGCCTCATGGTGCGTGTCCTAAGAATAAAAGTAGAACCCAGAACGATGATGTGGCAGAGAGGTGAGGCAGCGCACCTGATTCACATCAGGTGCTTAATCACCTCTCTGCTCATAAAGGAGGAGCCGCCCGGACACAAGGGTGACAGGTGGAGACACAGACTCAGAAGGGGAGCCTGAAAGAGGCTGTGTGTCTGTGTTTTGAGTTCGTTTTCATTTAATTCGATAAAAGAATGGTGTTTGGAAAATCTGCCTCCATGTCTTTGTAGGTGGACCTGACGGTGGCAAACACAACTGCTACAGATGCATCAAAGGATGTGGGTACAAGGTGGGTAATACTGGTCCTCGAGAGTTACAGAACTACATTACATGTTGTGTTCCATTTCCAACACACTTGACTTTAATGTAGCCAATGAAGAAAGCCTAATAATGCGCCACTCATACATACAGTCATGTATTGAAAAAGAGATGTGGCCAGCAGCAGGAGTCAAACCACAAACGCACTACTTCAATCATATGCACATTTACATGGCTATCTTACTCAGACTTCTCTTTGAAGTGTTTCAGCCACTGACTTCCCTTGCCCTTTTTGTTGGAAGAGAGGGGTCACTTTTTGCAGCCTTTCTCTGCTTATATTTGTATATTTATGTTATTTAAAGAGCAGAATTCATGGGCTATTTCATTATACATTGTATAATGACAATAAAACTATTCTGATTCTTTCTGTGTGCTGGCATCAACCTGATCCGAACATCAATTGGTTGCCAGTGGATGATATCAACCCTGTGAATCACAGTGGTTTGGTTAGTTGTCTTTTTGATGTACTTGTAGAATCTGCATTAAAATGGTGACACTTGTTTTGGCACAAATGACCACCGGCACCCTCCACACTGCATAGAATTAATTGCGTCAGCAGGCCAAGACTGAACAAGTTCCTTCAACAGATCCTTTTAAGGATAAAAGGCTCTGAATATAGGTCTCCCCATTATCGAACAGCTGAGTGATGCAGAGCCCAACCCCATATCCACACTAATTGCTTTAATGTATTCACCTGCACATTCTGAATCATTAAACTAGGAAGCATTCGCAAGCATGCTCTACGACTTTAATACCACAAAAATGAGCGGAGATGCTGAATGGCTCTGTAAACACCAGCACAATCAAAGAGATTGACAGTCATTCAACATGAATGTGTGTGTGTGTGTGTACACACACAAGTGTGCATGTGGTCTTCTGAAATCCCATCTGTATATGTTAGGACTGTTTATGCATGTTGATGTGTATATGCCTGCAACAGACTGGTGATAGTAGATAAGGGTCACTGCGAGTGACAGAGTGGACAGCCGGCGGGAGTGTGTCAGTGCTCAGACAGGTTGAAATCTGGGTTATCTGACAGGGATTTCAGCTTGCACTCAGAGCCCAGCTGCTGCCGACAGAGAAACACCACCGTGGAACGCTGCAGAAGCACCATTAAAACTGTGGCAGCCCTGCAGGGTAATTCTTTTCATGTCTTCATTAGAAAGTTGAATAAAAACTTACATATCAGTCTCAAGTTATATTTTCTGATATAAGCCTTAACAAAAAAGTGAGTTCTTTAATAACTTTTTGTTTTCATTTGCTCTATCCTCCAGGTTGTTTGATCTGGTAGGTGTAATTGTTTAAATTGCTTCTCAAAACAAAAGTTTATGGGTTGCACCAAATTACATGATCTTTTCTTCAAAAAGGGGAAAACGTACTTTACCAGTTTTCTGTGTGAAAAAAGCACATTCCATATTTTTGACATCACTTACAATTTGTTTTCCTTAAAAACGTGGTTTATATTATTTAATCATAAAAGGTTGGAAGCTTCATCTCAACTGTGAAATGACCTGGATTACTTTCTCTGTATGGGCCAATCTGTGCGGAGTTTGCATGTTCTACACATGCCTATGCGGGTGAGTTTGTGTGGCCGCCTGTTCTGGGTGTACCCAACCTCCTCCTTTAGTTACTTAGTTACTTGGTTAGCGGTGATTGGCTCCAGTGCCTCTGCCTCACGACCCTGATTCGTGTGTGTTTGCGCTTCCCTGTAAATAACTTCTCTCAACTTCACATCAAAAGACCTGCTATCCAATAAAGACATGTGCAGTAGTGTTGCTTTGTGTAAAAAAAAAAAGAGGCCCGGACATCGAGGGTGTGCCTGTGTGGATCTGACTTTGTTCTCATGGATGCAAGTTTTAGATATGACAATGATAATTCTGAATAATCACTCTTACGGCTCCTCTTGCGTACATAAATATCTATTATCAGACGTATAATCAGGGGTAGAAGAAGCTCATTTATACACTCCTACTCCAGCTTGCTTTCAAATTCTGCAGTTTAGGTTGGACTCAACTGTCATTTAGTCTGGGTTCAACAAATCAAACCATATTTCTCTGTCGGTAGACTTGTGTTTTCTTGTATTACTTTAATACTTTTTTGAACTCATAATACAAAACAGCTGGAATCAGCTCCATCTCTGGGAAGTGGTATATAGGGGAGGGATGCATGGAGAAAAAACATGAGTCATTTTTTCAAAACCAACTTTGTAGCATTATATTGACCTGTCTATAAATATTATGTCTTGTGGGCCCCAGAGGTCAGTAATCCTGCCTCACGGTAAAGTGTATCCTTGGTTTGAGTCCAGATTTATAGGCCTTTCTGTGAGAAGTTACCATGTTCCCCTGGTTTCCTCCAGGCACTCCAGTTTACTCTGACAGTTCAAAGATCTGCTTGTGTGTGTGTGTGTGTGTGTGTGTGTGTGTGTGTGTGTGTGTGTGTGTGTGTGTGTGTGTGTGTGTGTGTGTGTGTGTGTGTGTGTGTGTGTGTGTGTGTGTGTGTGTGTGTGTGTGTGTGTGTGTGTGTATGGCAACAGGTGCACCTAGACTGCAATCCCTGTGAATTTAAAACAGAGATGCAACATAAACAATCTGGCACACTGCGACGCTGACTGCCCTCTCTGTAGCCTCAGGAAATAATGAGCAAGCGAGCAGCAGCTGTGCAGGCAGGTGGCTGATCACAAGAGCAGTCAGATGATTTAACAAATGCAGGAACTTCTGACAATACCCACTGGCATGTACGGCATGATAGAGCCTTAAAATAAAGTGAAAACATAATTAAATAGCAGCCTCATTCTAAGTGATTAATTCAGAAAAGAATTAATTCTATGTGCTATTGGATATTGTGATTCTGAATAATCAAATCAGCCAATGCTAAATGTGACGATGTTGGATTCAACAAATGTGCACAGGTAGCGAAATTGAAAATTGTATACCATACTCTTAAAAGTTTCTCATTTGCTGCAGGTGGCTGAGAAAACATGCAAGCACACAACCCACACAATACACTGGAAACATACAGTATGGCCGACAATTAATTAAATGAATCAATACTTTTATGGGTACTCATTGGAACTTGCATTTAATGTTATATTTAATTGCTGAAAGAGTCCTTTCACACTTTTTTTTTACAATGTTTAAAATCCCAATAGGTAAATTAGATCAGGTGTACTGTCACTGTAAGATGAGAGTGCTAACCACTGCATCACAGTGCAGCTCATTTTTGAAACATAACGCATCCCATGTATATTTTGTCCACAATAAAGGATGCTTTAGCTAAAAAAAAAATCAACTTAAAAAAAGAAATGAACACGTGCAAGTATCATTGTATGCTATTTTCACCTCATCCATTGAGCCTTCTGAATTTATCTGATACTGCTTTCACACAAATGATAGTAATAAGTCCATTTGTCAAGGTCATAATAGTGGAATACAGAAACAAAATTACAGAATTATAGGTTATTCTTCCCACTGGTCATGAAGTTTGTAAGTGCAAGTCACTTAAACCCAAATAGCAGAATTTGCACCCCAACTTTACACGGACCCCAGGGCACCTCCTCAAGCTGTACTCAGCTCAGGGCACTAAAAGCTACATGTTTATGGAGAGTGGAAGCTGCTGACAGGAAGTTCCCAGGAGCGCTGTTAGTGCTGTCAGTGAGCGCTCAGCAGGAAATGACCAGGCTTCAGGCCTATCAATGGGCCCTTTCAACAGGCACACACCCGCAGTGTCTGAGCCAGGTAAACAAAGCCTGATTCACACCTCCCATGTCAGTGAGAAAGGGCTCTTTCAACACTGCCAGTATGTCCAGATACTGAGCATGTGACAATCTGCTTGTATGGCTAACTAACCCTGCAGCACGGTGCTGTGCTGTGAAGCTCCTCTCCGTCAGCCCCTCCATGCATTCCGCATTAAGGCCCCTTCATGGTCTCCGCAAGGCTCGTCTGCTGATCCATACTACACTCTGGGCTCACTTCCGAGCGTGTTCCATAACGTAACGTAACGTAATGTAACGTAACGATCCTGAAACTATGTCCACTTCTGCTGCCCGGCGGTCTCCACCTTTCCTCAAGTAGATTATGTTTCACTTCAGGAGTTCTGAACCTCTGGATCTTTCTTTGCTTTTAAATTGTGATTGTTCGGACGGGGAGACGGAGGATCTCCTCACACAAGTGCCCAGTAGGCTCTGGCGCATGAGCAGTCGGCACGTCATTCAATATCAATTGGTCCTACAATTTGTCCCCGTGACCCGTCCCTCCAAAGAGAGGACACCTGTCTTCAGGGGACACTTGCCCTTGGATTTTAGGGCATCCCTACATCAGAGGTTTTACTGTATGATGTATTTGATTTACAGTCTGTATCCAGACTATCTTAGGATGCGCTGTGTCATCCAAGGAAAACACACAGACCAGTTTGGAATTATCTGATATGAAAATCACTTTTGCTTGGATGCAAAACCAACATGGTGATTATACAGTTAAAATGAAAATAGTGGTGAATTAAATGAGGTGAGGGATGCAGAGGGAGAATCAGAAGGAGATGGCACTGGGAATGAATAACATCATTAATTGAGGACATAAACAGAAGGGGATAGGGGAAGGTGAATAGATGGAAAATGAAATCAGGAGGGATGAAAAACATTTCATAATCAAGAAGATTAATTCACTGTAATTTGGGTTCGTAATGTTTACTTTACTTGTGAAAAGAAATTAACATTTTTTCGCTGTCTTTGAAGTTGGTGTGGATGAAAGAAGAGAGGAAAAAGTTTGTGTTTACAAGAGGGTGACAAGAGGCAGGCCGAGGCAGAGGGAGGGGGAACATCTCCTCCAGACAGATGTTTTTCATCAGCCTTCATGCTCAGTCCATCTTCCTCGCTATGGGCGACTCTCACAGCTTTCATCGGTATTTCTCACATCTTAGAGTTTGAAAATAGCCATTTCTCTGGAGTGTACACACCTCCCAGTTTTCTTTTCTTCATAAGTCACCTTCTAACAGCACATTGTCTTTGAGTCAGCCGAAATGTTTCAGAGCCAACCTCAGTAGAGAGCTGCCTTAATGAAGAGTTTGCATCAGATAAAATAGTAAGCCAAAAGAACATACAGGTAGACTTTGAGTGTTGTATCATGCAGCAAACATGTTAATTTGGTGAGCTTAATCACATAAAGCTGGTGTTTCAGATCGTCTGATTATCATACTGAGTCATTCCCCTGAAGGACGTGAGCCTTTCACATGACATTGTCTGATCACTGATCTCCCACATCAGACGCATCAAGATGCTCATGTGAATTCTGGTAAATGAAAAGCTGGCATATGGACTGTGTCCTGAATTTTAACCAAAAGTTGCTGCTTCTCCTTGAACAAGGTGTTCTTCCTTTTCCGCTCTGCTTCTTACTGTGAATCCACCTCTCTGCTCTTCCTCCTGTATCTCCAACTCACGCCCCACCGCCCTCACCCTCTCAGAGCTCCCTCGTCCCCTTGCAGCTCTGATAAGAAGACAAAAGATAAACAACCCCTCCGGCATCTGCCATCGATCGCTCTGGGGTAAAAGCTTAATGGCTTGGCTCAAAGTAATAACACTCTAGGAGTTCTCTCAACTGATCGGGATAATAGATTGTCTTCTTGCTGCCCAGAGTTTGTAACCAGACAGAGTTTGTATGTGTGACGATGGGGGGGACACAGAGGTCAGGGAAAAGAGAGAACAACATGTAAAGCTCAAAGAAACACTTGAATAGAATATGATAAGGCAACTTCTATTCTTAGAGTGTATTGTTAGCCCTGATCTTCCTGACTGAGGACCTTTGGGCTGAACCCCTGCTCTTGTCACTCATCATAATGAGCTGTCCAAGATGACATCTTGTCTGGCTTGTGGCTGACGCAGTCTGACACCCCTGATACTCAGTGTTCTTATCAGCCAAGGTCTGGTTTCTTTGTCATAGATGCCAAATTTTTCTACCTGATTGCCTCAACCTAGCTTATTGCCAACAGTACATGAATGCACCTAGGGATAGTCTGTGCTGGAAAGAATTCTATCAAAAACACATTTTAAAGCAAACAAAAGAATTGACCAATAATGTTTAATAGGGTGGCATGATCACTTCTTTGTAATACAATAAAGATGTGTGTAGACTCATTACATAGAAGAAACACAATATTTGATTCCAAAAAAATATGTTCAACAAAAATGGCTTTATGTCCTCTAATTGCACTGGAGGGAGAGGACAATTGTGCCTCATTCCCACCGCACAACAGGTTCAGCGATGGAACAGAGTGGTACAGAGCAGTAAGGCAAAGCGTACCAAGAGCCAAATCTGGTGCGTTTCCTCCGCAGAAAGTAGGGTTAAAATGTATTTGGGGTTTAGAGCTCCGCAGATATGTGACGTTGTAACAGTAATCTCAGCCTGGGCGACTGATCTGGACCATATGAATCCTCTGTTGTTGTTGTTGTTGTTGTTGTTGTTGTTGTTGTTGTTGCTTTGCACTAGTTGTTTTGTCACCTTTTTTTTTTTTGTTCCTTGTTGGTTCCGAGAGAGCGAACACCGGCCGGCCGCGGTGACGTCGCCCCCAGCGAGGTGACACCAGAGAGCAGTCCAGCACCACAAAGCCGGTCGGTGCTGGCCGGTGGGGCCGAGAGCGTGGACGCGGACACCGGGGCTTGGGGCAGCTCCGGTGTCCTGGCACTGGACATGGTTCGAGTCCGATCGTCACGTTGCATCACGTCGCGTCTCGAGGCACTGGCTGGCGCACCCAAACTTTGTGTCCGCACACACCGGCAGGTTCCAGAAGTCCAGCGTTGGGACACCAGAGCTCCGTAGCCGGCCAGTGTGTGTGGACACGCAGCGGCCCGTGCAATGGAGCACCGGCGTCCGGCAATCGGACTCTGTAGTGCACCAGAGCTGCTCCGAGCTGGCCGATGGACCTCCGCAGCTGCCTCCGATCCCAGGTCGGTTAAGGCCGTATGGCCTGCTCCAGAGTCTCGGTCTCCGTCCCTGCCTTGCGTCTGCTCTTTCGGGACCAACGTGAAAGTTGCGCTGCAAAAAAAACAGTGTACAAAGCTGAATATGTTTACAACAGAGGATTCTTACAGCCGACATTTTATAATATTGAGAGCGTGTCGTAAATCTCTGACCAATCAGCAAACGGCTCCTCAAAACTGAACCGTTCAATTGTCCTGAGTACCCCGACGGAGGGGTAACGGAAAAGTGTCAACCTTTGGAGCGGTATTTCAGTACCATCAGCAATTATTGCCGCCACGGAAGCCCGAACCATACCATTCCTGCACTTTTTGTTCGGTGGAAACGGGGCTTTAGTTTATTATACTGACGTTCTCAACAGTAGCTTAGGGCCTCTCAGTAGTTTAGGAACTTAAAACAATTTATTAACAAAATACGCTTAAACACATGCAAAGTCCTGACCTCACTTATAACACTTAACATTTGTTACACCAGTGTCAGTGTTTCTTTGATACCTGTAGATTATCACCATTAACCTACATGCTACCTTTTGCAACATAGAAATGCACAGACTGGGTGGATCCTCAGAAAGCCAATCCAATACACGTTTGTCTTTTTTACTACACACCTAAAGGCATTCTTATTCTAACTATTTTATGGTCAAATAAATTCATGTGTTTTTGTTTTGTTACCACCAGAAATGGAAATGATGAAATATGAACACATTACTGCAATTCATTAGTAGTTTAGGCTATGTTTATGAGTATCATTTTCTAATATGTCATTAATCATATCAACAAATCACACCAAGGCCTGTCACGATAACAAATTTTGCTGGCCGATAAATTGTCCCAGAAATGATTGCGATAAACGATAATATTGCAAGGTATACCCTTTTAAAGATAAATAAACTTTTATTTCTTAAGAATATTTAAAATTTGAATTGTAACATGAAAAAAGACATTTTAAATATCCAAAATAAATAATCAAAACAACAGTCTCTGTTAACAAAAAATGCACTTAAATACAAACCACACACAACTGAAACAATAAAAAGGCTAAAGCATAAAATCTCTGTAAACAAAATTGCACTTCAATATATATTAAACATTAGGCTTAAGATATTTAACAGTCAAAACTTCCAATCCAGTTAGGACCTTTGTAAACAAAAAGTGCAAACTAACAACAAAAACACTCCATATGACTAAAAGCAGATGCGTCAACAGGCCATATGCAAATCTGTAGCTACTTTAGTTCTGCAGAGCAAGAAAGACCAACATGTCGACCTTCTGTGGCTTAAGGCAGGATCTCTCAGGAGCAGCAATGTCGCCAGCTGTGCTAAACATTCTTTCAGAGCTTCTGCTTGTTGCACAAATGCACATGTATGTTTGGGTCAACTTAACCATCAAAGGTGCATCAAGTGCATCTTCTTGGAGGAACTTGGTCAGCTCTGCATCAGCCTGCACTCTTTTTGGAACTGCAGCCTGGGCCTGACCTGTGAGATGAGCTCTTCTGTTTTGAAGAAGACCACTCAGCCTCTTCTTTTTGGTGGGCACGGCAGCAGGAGGTTCATCTCCCTTTCCTGCAGCAGCTTTGCAGCAGCTCTCACCACTGGCACCTTCTCTACGTCCTTCTGGCTCTTTTAAGTCCCGTAGCTCTTGCACAAGCTGATGTTTGACATCATCCCATGCATCTGCCTCCTCCAGGCTGCCATGATACCGTGGATCTAAGATAGTGGCCTTTCTCAGGAGGACCTGGATTGCAGGTGAGCTGTATTGTTCAGTACCCTGCAAATGTTTTGTTTGATACTGGCTGTCAGTGCAGTGTCGTCAGGGCCTGGAGAGAGAACGTCGCCTTTAATCAGTTCCAGCACAGGCTTAACTCAGGACACTGTGATGTACTTTTCCCCTGAGAGCACATCTGTGAAGTCAGCCAGTGGTTTCATTGCTGCGTTGATGAACTCCAACACAGAAACATCCTGCCAGGTTGGGTTGAGGTGGCTATGTTTTCTGTCTTGAACCAGGACATGTCTTATGGCTGGGAGTTGCTCTAGCACCCTCTCTACCATCTTCTGCTTAGTGCCTCATCGTGTGGCAACATCCTGTAGGAAAGATAATATTGTTCTTGTTCATTAGTTAGTCTATATCAACATCCTTAAATACAACTTTTTACATTTCCATTATTTATCCTTATTAATTTGAATATTTGTATGTACCTCCGGCTAGCACAGTTGGTAGAGCATGAAACTTGCAATCTCAAGGTAGAGGGTTCATGTCCCACACTGGGCGCCACCTTCCCGTGGGTTCACCACCCACAGGAAGGTTCTTAGTGGTGCAAAGTGATCTGGGTGACCGTGCTCAGACTGACAACCCCGTGACCAGGAAACGGATAAGCGGGAGAAAATGGATGGATGGATATATATTTATATGTTATTTTATCTATGCTAGAGCATATACACATACTAAAATACTACAGTCTCCATTAGATTCTGATTATATATAAATACAAACATGCTCTTGAAAGTACAGACATTACAGGCCGCTATAAAATAAAAATAACATATAATAATAATTTGTGAAATGAAACTATCAATGATGAATTAAACACAAACTGCTCACCAGTATTAGACTGTGTTGGAGAAGATTAGCCTCCCTTTGTGCCTTCCTCAGGTCTCTCCTCTTAATCCAGCTCAGGTTAAATGTGTTGACCAAACTTTCACAGAGTCCTACGGCACGTGTCACTGTCCAGACCATGGGACACAGCAAGAGGGAGGTTGTGGCCAAAGCATATGAGCCATGGCCAGCCAAGCTTCCTTATTGCAGCAACAATGTTAGCACCATTGTCTGTAGTGATGCAGACTAGTCTGTGCTCATCCAGTCCCCAGTGTGCTAAAGCAGACTTCAGGTTTTCTCCAAGGGTGTCAGCAGCATGGTTATCTGGAACATATCTGGTCGCTAAACACTTGGAGTGCCGGGTCTAGTCAGCAGTCAAGTATGCAGTGTATGGTCAAGCTTATATCGGGGGTCATGTTTGAGCTTGACCACATGTCCGTAGTGGAGTAGAGTAAAATATGATGTCTTTGATCTCCTTCAGTATGTCGTCTTTCAAGTTGTTGTACAGTTGCGGAATAGCTGTTTGTGACACATAAGTTTTCCCAGGCAATTCGTACTGCCGGTCAAATGTTTGTAACATTTGTCTAAATGCCGGCTTTTCGACGGTGTTAAAGGGCTGCATCTGTTTGGGGATGTAGCGAACTACACCGTCTGTGAGCACCATTTGGCACTGTCACGTCTATATTTTGTTTGTTTCTTAAACGCCCCAGTGATGGTGGACTGTTGGGAAGACGCTGACGGCCCCTCGGCCTCTTTGGTAGCCGTTTTTCTTCCCAGCTGGGAAAACTGCAACGGGTGGTTGTGTTTCAGGTGAAGGTGCAAGTTTGTCGTGTTGCCGCGTTTAACACAAACTGTTTTGAAGCAAATGCGACATACCGGCTCATTTAATGTTCTGTATTTCACCGCGGTCATTTGGCTTAAAAAAGTGTTGCCATACGTCTGCTGTTGCTGTCGGCTTTGAAACCAGTTCCATCGTTGTTTATTCCTTCTTCTTCTATTGTTTATTCCTCCAAATCTCTCCCTCTACTTCTCACGGGGCTCTCCTGCTGCACTCGAGGTGCCCCAGGTGCCCCACCCCCGCCTCCCCACCCAAGAGTGACTGACAAGAGGGTTCACTCCTCATTACGCTAAGGACCTGAGAGGAGTCAGTCGAGACGGATGCAGCGAAGTTAACTCATTATCCAGCGTCTTTGGTAGATGAAAAATGATCGAGCCTGGCAAACTTATCGAGCTCATTTTTAATTATCATGCAATTAATTGATTTATTGATTATCGCGACAGGCCTAATCACACCATATGATTTGCTATATTTTTAAATACATATGTCCCTACTGAGTACACCAAAGGTTGTTATATTCAGACATTGAGATCTTCATTGTTGGAGCCAGTTCCTTTTTTATCAGCAGAAAAGGCCTGCTTTACAGCTACATTTGTTTTGATTCTATTTCGTCAAAATAGGAGAGAGAGAATTTGAAATATGGATCAATATTTTATCTCTTTGGTCACCTGTAAGCTATTAGGGCCACTGAACAAAAAATTAACTCAGAGGTAAAAAAAAGATAAAAATTCTCATGCACTTCAAAAGAAAAAGCCGAAAATCAATATCAAGATTATTTTTTTTTTAAATACAAACTGGAGACCTCTGTCTCCTCTGGTCCATCCCTCATCATTTGCCTGTGGATGCTGAAAAAATCACATGAAACCACATAATTCTGACTATATAGGGTTGCTTACTGCTTAAGGAGATCTGATTTTACACAGTATTTCCTTGTTTAATAATAATACATTTTATAGGCACCCCGGGATCAGTGCCTATCCCTCGTTCTCCATAAGAAGCTGGTGAGGAGCGACGGAGAGCTGCAAGCTTCACTGTCTCTTCAAAGTCCTAATACTGATGATAACTGCACTGTGTTTATGATTTAAATCATGTTCTGAAGCATTGTTTCACCACTTCATTAAACTTCCTGCAATGCATTTTGTATAAGCAGTCACATGCACTGGGATGTGGATTTAAAAAAGTTTGTATTAAAAAAAAAAAAAACGGAAAAAAAACAGGACAAATAAAAAAGGGGACAAATAAAGGGACACAAGTGACCTGGAGATTAGAGAAATTGGGATTGGGACTAGAAAGTAGGTTGTTTCCATTCTTATCAGCACTGCTGTCAGCCCTTAAGCAAGGCCCCTAACCCCCTGAAAGCTGTGTGGTACTCTCTCCTCCCAGCTTCAATATTGTTACAACAAAGTTCGAAGTACCTCCAGCGAGTCAAATCTGAATGTCTGAATGTCTGAATGTCTGAATGTGTGTTTGGACAGGTTGCAAAACAGCGCTCAGTATTTCTGCTTGACTTCTCCAAACAGCCACTGTATCAATTGAATATCAGTAGTAAGTAAACTGATGCACGACTGATGCAGTTTCTAGGACCAGTTTGGGGCCGGGGCCGGACATGGCACCAGTTCTTTGTGTTTCCACCACCAAAGCTCCGGCCTAACAGGGTCTAAAACGGTTGCTAAGCTGGCCCCAAATCATCGCTGAGCCAGATGAAGCCCCGCCACGGCTGCAGATGGGGCGGAGTTAACAAGACGGCTGCAATCATGAGCCGGCATGTTGGAAGCAACAGTGTAGTGCGTAGATAGAGTTCAGACTAAACATGGACACTAAAATAAAGCGGTTAAGAAGTTAAACAGGAAGACAGACACCACAAAAGAGAGCTGAAAATCAACAGATGTTATTCTGTCAGTTGTTGCTCTAATACAGGGCTCTTTAAATCCGGGCCTCAAGGGTCGATGTCCTGCACGTTTTGGATGTCTCCAAGCTTCAGCACACCTCAATCTAATGTTGATGTCCTCATCAAGCTTGTAAGAAAGCCCCAAAACAAGCCCCTTGTTGCATTCAGGTGTTGCAACTGTGAGAGACCATAAACATGCAGCACACCGGCCCTCATAGTTTCTGAATGTGAATATATGTAAACTGTCGGTGGTGAAACCTGAGAAGAGCACAGCAATAATTCATTCATTGCAACACCTGCGTTCAAAACATTCATTTCACTAATCATGAAATTTCCCTGGAGGATCAGTAGGTGCTTCTATGTGTTATGTTATGTTTTGTATTGTATAAAAACTGATTTAAATAACCAAAAAGTACTGGTAATGTGCAGCTATTTTCATAGTGGTTTTGTATTTTAAGTTTATAT
This sequence comes from Lipophrys pholis, assembly GCF_963383615.2. Lineage (NCBI taxonomy): Eukaryota > Metazoa > Chordata > Actinopteri > Blenniiformes > Blenniidae > Lipophrys > Lipophrys pholis. The sequence continues at coordinate 30,051,705 of NC_137640.1, read as the reverse complement.
TGTATTTAAGTTGCATAAACTTGAATTTGTATAAATAAATAAATATTTGTGAAGAGAGGAATGCTTTTTTTTATAATCTACAGAGACTTTGTTGAGTGTTCACTGAATACTTCTATGTAAGCACTTTTTGAAAGGAATCAGTTGCGCTTTTATCCATAGAGTCTTAGTTTTAAACATATCAGGAGGGTGTTTTTTTTTTATACCATCACACCAGTCTAGATAGATAAACTGCAATACTGCAGTAGTTATTGAAGTGTGTTAACATGACGTGTCTAAATATTAATTACGAATATAGTCCAGAGATATAACATGACGTGTCAAGCAGCAGCAGATGAGACCAGACTGGCTGCTTCAGTATGTATAGAACAATCACAAGCACTTTACAGTGCATGACAGGTTACAACAGAACAGCATGTCTTCATCTCAGGGTTAAAATGCTCCTTGATGTCAGGCCATTCTGGATCACATGCTCAGGTAGGTCTGCCTGGGAGCTCCAGTGAACTGATCTCCATGTTCCTCCGACCTCCACCTCGCAATCAGCCTTAAGAGCATCTAAAACCGTACACATGGATATTATCAACCTACTGCATTTGTTTATCTGCTTTGTAATTGATCCAAACATAGTGAAGCTATGTAGCCACATAAAGGCTAATGCTAACACGACCATGTTCATTCTGAAGGAGCAAAATGTCTTTGATAATTAATCACAGACATAATGTGTAGTTAACTACCTGCCTGCTGTCTTCTCAAACTTATTCTCTGGTCTCTTCCATTGAGTGTGGGCTTCCGTGCAGTACAAGCGCTGTTGGTGGAGCAGCTTCATATGCAGTGATGTACTGACTCATGTAGTGAAGCGGCAGGAGTCCCGGCTCTGAACCAGAACCTGGTTCTTCTTGGTGGAAAAGATACGTGTTTGTGTTTCACTGTACAAAAGGCAATATATATATATATATATATATATATATATATATATATATATATATATATATATATATTAATATATTATAATAAATTTAACTGCCTACAATTAGCATTAGTGACCTCATTTCAAATGAGACCTTGCAGGGTAATGACAAGCAACACAGCGGTGGGGTCGAGGTCCCGCTCGTACACCAACCTGACAAAAAGTGCAAGAAAATACTTTGATCTAATTTCTCTACTTATCAATTCAAATAAGTAATTATAAACCAAATCGGTCAGAAGAATAGATAATAAGCACAATAATGAACCCAAAGTTACAAATATTGGACATTATGTTTCCAGGGAGGGCTCCAGATGTTTGAGCTTCGTTCTGTGGATCTGTCATGTTGGTCGTCATATTCAAATGTTATATTTGTTTATGTAAATATTCATTTTTCCCATGTACTTTTAAGATGTGATGAACAGAGGGCTGTTACGTAGCATTAATTAATTAAATAATGAATTAACTAATTACCGTCTCCAAAGTAGCACCTTCCTGATAACTTTGTTTTCATTTGGTCAGCTATTACTAATTACCTCGCATCAAGTGTTAACTCTGAAAGAAACTCCTGGGAATTTTCCAGTTTAATGCTGTTGAAATAGTAGATGTGTGATGTGATTTTTTATTATTTTTTTGTCTGATGAGGATAACAGGAAGATTAGGTTAAAAAGTGGACAGACGTAAAGCACACTTGTGTTGACAGGTCCCCTCTTCTTTAATGCTCTTGTCTTTTAGTGGTTTCCTTCAGCATTGGCTTTGACATTTCCTATAACTTAGCCAGTCAGGATTTCCCAAGAGGCAATGACAGCTCAACAACTACTCTGGAGTATTTAAAACATTTACTGGAGTCACAGGTTGTTCCTGAATATTTGTCAGACTTTCCCGCTCACATCAATGTTCCACATGTAATTATATCCTGCTAACCAGGAAAACTTAGCAGCCCAAAGCTGCGATGGATTAACATCCTCATTGATACTCTCAGTCAATGACTCGTGAAATTGAATGGTGTCATAGATTGAGACAATATCATCCTGCTCCTAAAAGGCCTTTAGATAACTTTGGCAATGCGTGTGTTCAGACACCTTCCATAACACACACTGACAATCATACAATTGAGGGGCCGTCCACACAAGAACGCCGGTTCACGTAAGCGAGACGGTTTTGGCCGATCATCCATACGAGGCGGCGTTTTACAAGCGCGAAAACTGTTTTTTTTAACACAGGTCCCAGCGTGGGGAAATTCTAAAACCCTGGCGTTCCCCCCACCGCAGTCTGCAATGTCATCAAATACCCACAACAATCACGGACTACAAGCTCCGGTTTGGGCTGCAGAAGCAACAGCAGGAGGAGCGGGGCCAGAGACCTACACTATAGAACTCAGAGTTGTATGGAGGTTTACGAGCAGGAGTCTCCTTCAAAGTTTCTTTGTCTTCTTCTGCGTTTATGGTGTGTTTGGTGAGTCACAGCACCCCTAAAGGCCTAGCATGTGTACTACATGCCCTGAAGCCTCATGTTGAGCTGTGTTCATAGTGACGCGTGGTTCATAGTGATGTGAGGTTCATAGTGACGTGTGGTTCATAGTGACACGTGGTTCATAGTGATGTGAGGTTCATAGTGATGTGAGGTTCATAGTGACGTGTGGTTCATAGTGACACGTGGTTCATAGTGATGTGAGGTTCATAGTGATGTGAGGTTCATAGTGACGTGTGGTTCATAGTGACGTGTGGTTCATAGTGACGTGTGGTTCATAGTGACACGTGGTTCATAGTGACGTGTGGTTCATAGTGACACGTGGTTCATAGTGACGTGTGGTTCATAGTGACACGTGGTTCATAGTGACACGTGGTTCATAGTGATGTGTGGACGGGATTTTGGGGGAGACTCCCGGGGACAGAAAAGATTGTTTTGGCTCATGTGGATGTGGCCTGAAAGTCACCTGTTTGTAAAAAATGTGCACACAAAGACGTCCTTTCATTTATTTGTTATTGAAACAAGGATTACTCTGTTTCAATAATTCATGAGGGTCAAACACCACGGCTGTGTTGATGAGGTGACAGTGAACAGACACAAGCCCCCTCTGCTACTGTGGGAACAGGCGGGACCTCTGACCTCTGATCTCCCCTCTTCCGCTCTGTGTGCTGCCTGAGCACAAACACTCACCTTGGGCATGATGGACTGTGATTGATGGTAACCTGTGAGCCCTGAGGTCAGCTGAGTCAGCCCCACACAGAGTCATCCAGCTGACCTCAGACTGGTGTGTTCATGTGCACGTGAGGACACCGATTCATTTCACGATTAAAAACAAAAGTTAATCAAACAAACTGGAAAATAAAAATAATTCAGGTTTCTATTGCTGAGCAACAAGCAGACTGCATTTTGACATTTGAACCAAATCAGTGATGTGAGGCAGGTCACCCTGCTGGGTAACAGATCACTTCAGAGGGTCGCTGCAGCACAGACAAACTGAGGGTCATGAGGATGTCTTATACAAGCAAGATCTTCCATTTTGATTTTGAGAAGAGCAAAAGCTAAAACTATTGTTGTTATGAAGAGATGCATTGATAGAATTCCATCTTTGAGTAGAATGACAATAAATTAGGATCACAAAAATAAGTTTAATTGTTGCATAAATAAACATAGCGGATGTTCTCATTAGCATCTAATTAACTTTGTCGAATGCTTTCAACAACCTTTATCAACGGTATCTAATAAAAAAAAAAAAAAAACTAAACATTAGAACGTTCAGTATTTAGCCCAAACTTTCTACTCGCCATGGAACAAGGTACTTAAGCATTGGGGGCCACAAAGTAGAGAATGGGAGCTGAGTATATACATCCTTGGACAAGACAAAACTCACTTATATTCATTCATTGACAAACATCTACGTCTGGCGCTGTGTGTGCTATTCATTGTCTGTTTGACATCCTTGAGTTCATCCTGCAGAGTCTCACTGCAGCAGCCTCACAATCCTATGTGCGTCGCATGATGATCATATCTTCCCTCTTAATCTTCAAAGTGAGTCCTGACACTTGTGAAAATGTCCCTAGGTGTCAGGCCTGACACCTCCCTGCCTCATGACAAGCGCCTCGATGCATATATACACATGGGGGGTGGCGATGTTACATAAGTGTTCTATAATAGATATGAGCACAAGCAGGCTGGCTCATCCTATCACTGATATCAGCAGGAGGAGGCTTAAAGACACAGTGATACTGAGACAATAATGATGAGGAGTTCAAAGAGGGGGACGCTGAATCCTCACTAATAGTTGAACATTATAATATTTGGCAGACCACTTTGGACATTTTCTGCGGTCTGCTGTATCCTAATGCCCATCTACGCTCTGATTTCACAGCAGAAACAACATGTGATCAACCCAGTGCTGTGAAAAAAATAAAAACACCGGCCCTAGTGGCCCAAACATCCGACCGGCCCACCGGGAACTGTCCCCGATAATTTTCTGCAATTAATTGCAATTAATTGCATTGTTTTTCTACTGAAGACTGAAGCTTGTGATGGGTACTTATTCAGGGAAAACCAGGGAATTAATGTCGACTCAACACACAGAGTCTATATATAAATTCAAGACTCATTTTGGAACGTCCTTTCAGCTTTGCATGAAACTGTTTCTCTCTGAGATGAGCAAAATAATAAAAAGCAATTAATTAAACATCTAACATAAGCCTGGGTTTTGTTAGAGTGCAGGTCCACCACTTTGAGAATTTCTAGAAACAAAGTTGGGAAGTTATTACATGAACTAAGTGGCAATAATGTACTGTAATATCCAGACAAGCACAGGAGAGACAGAGAGGGAGAAAGTGACACTCATTGAGAGAGAGCGAGAGAGAGAGCGAGAGAGAGCGAGAGAGAGTGAGAGAGAGCGAGAGAGAGTGAGAGAGTGAGAGAGAGAGTGAGAGAGAGCGAGAGAGAGAGCACACACACGCGAGCACACACTCGTGCAGGCACACACACATTCAGTATAGAAGAGAGCCAGGGAAAGAGAGAAAGAGGAGAAATTAATAATTTCACTTCAGTATTTCCTCCAGCTTTAGTAGTTTGGTGGCTCCTGGTCAGCCAACATGGCAACCTGCTGTTTTGCTGCAGAATTACTTCTGTGGTCGTTAAATTTGACTTTTCAAAGTAAAGCTAATTACTTTCACTTTCTCAATCAGCCGTCAGGAAACTTTTAAAGTGAAACTTTCTGCCTTAATATTATTCCACTCTGTACTAAGCTGCTCTGTAGTCACAGTGCTGCGCCCAGAGATGCTGCACATAAGGCTGCTCTGGTAAGGGAGTAAAAAAATAGAAAAATAAATAAAACAGAAGTAAACAAAACTGCATTAATTACGCAAAAACTCTTTCAATGAATTAAACGTTTCAAATCAATCAATAAAATGAACACGTTATTTTTGACAAAACTAATATATATACAGGTATATGATATTTGTGGGGGTAAACTTAGACAGTAGGCTACTCTAAACCCTGTCAATGGACGCAGCCCTGTTGTTCTTTCTCCAAAGAGAAAGTCACACGGTGAAATGAGGAATCAGATGAATCACTTTTACTGTCTGAGTGGAAAGGCTTTCACTGGGTCCATTAAACCAACTCTTATTGATGGCTTTCTTGTCATACAGCCATCATACAGGGGCTCAGTAAAATAAGATTTACCCACCGCAAGTTCAGTTTTGCTGCAGAAGAGCAGCATTTTATTTTCATTTCATCTTACAAATGCCTTTGAGAGAAATTTTGGTTTTAAAGAATATAGATAAGCTGCCCTGGTTCCCATGTGCTGGCTGGCAGTTTATGGAAGCCACTTGAGTTAATTGTAAGAAAGATTTATTTATCAGTGTGGAGGGCAGACAGCTGGCCAACAATTCAATTCAATTCAACTTTATTTATATAGCACCAAATACAACACAGTTCTTTCTAGATGCTTTTAACAGAGAAAAACCCAATAAATCCACATGAGCCTAGAACGAACCCAGGCCTAGACAAGGGGGGAGGAGACAGACCCTGGTTCAGGTAGAGAGAGGGGTTAGAAGTAGAGAGAGGCTGATGAGAGGGAGGTAGAAGGAGAGAGGCTGAATGGTAGAGAGAGAGGGACAGGGAGAGAGCAACCGAGAGAGTAGAGTTAGAGAGAGGCTGAGAGGTAGAGGAAGAAAGAAAGAGAGAGAGGCTGAGAAGTATAGAGAAAGACAGAGGTACAGAGAGGGGGCAGAGGGGCAAAAGGAGAGGTTAGGGTAGAGAGAGAGCCTATCTGCAAGCTTTAGTAAATAGAAGTCTTGAGTCTCACTTTAAAAGTAGAGCCTGTTTCAGCCTCTCTAACTGAAACTGGGATCTGGTTCCACCTGAGAGGAACCTGAAAGCTGAAAGCTCCGCCTCCATTCTACTTTTAGAAAACCTAGGAACCTCCAGTAAGCCAGCACTCTGAGAACCAAGTGTTCTTCTGGGGAGATCTGGGACTAACAGTTCTTTAAGATATGATGGAGCCTGGTTGTTAAGAGCTTTCTAAGTTAGAAGGAGGATTTTAAATTCTATTATAGATTCAACAGGGAGCCAACAACACACAGTTGAGATATTATTAAAAATAAAAACAAGAGAACATTTTTTATTCATTCATCTGAAGAAAGGTTACCCAGAATAGATATCTCTCAAGAAAGAAAGAAAGAAAGAAAGAAAGAAAGAAAGAAAGAAAGAAAGAAAGAAAGAAAGAAATGAAAACCATGGCAGAAAAAGGTTGGACTGAATCTTGTGTTTGTAGTTTTTATTCAAAAACGAGTGGCAGATGATGTGGCCTCTGCATGATAAGAGTGAAGTTGAAGGTCACACACCTGGTTGAAGCTTTTCTTTGCCAGACCTGTGATTCCTGTGATAAACACAACTGTGTCTAGATTCTCACGATAAATGTGTTTAAATATCAGAGAGCAGTGACAGTCACTATTCATAGTTGCACTTTGAGACTGTATATTTCTATAGTAGCAGTAGCACTAGTAATAGTAGTAGCAGTATAGTAGTAGTGGCATAATAGCAGTAGTAGCAGTATAGTAGTAGTAGTAGCAGCAGCAGCAGTAGTAGCAGTATGGTAGCAATATAGTAGTAGTAGTATGTGTTGAGTCAAAAGTCAATCAGTTAAAGTCAAAGAAACCATGACACCTGAAGGACAAGTGGAGCAGTGTGTCGCCTTCCTGAGAGGAAAATCCCCAAACTAACACCAGCTGATGAGCTGGTTGCCTGCAGTCTTTCTGCAGGATCACTGCTCTCCAGTGTGGCTTCAGACAACAGAGGAGAGACGACTGTTCAGCTTGGGTTAAACCATGAAGGAGCTACCGGTATGGATGATCCGAAATGATATTGATAAGAAATGTTTGTTTTGTTGCTGAAAGCAGAAAATGTGTAGTTTGGTTTATTGCATGAGTAGAATAGACAGCAGGACTGTTTATGTTGCGCAGCAGTGAAGCAGCCTGCCGGGTTCTGTTTGTCTCGTTTCTGTTACAAATTGATTTCATGCTTCAATGTCAATGATAATTGAGAAATAATATTTGCTGATTGATAAATTGGAGGTACATGGTAATCAAATATTGTAAAGGCGAAAACATTGAAGACATTTGTTTGTTTGAAAGTAATGATGGTTGTACATTTCTGTTTGAAGGTTTTCAACCTAATATCGACTCCAATAAGAAAATAAAACTGAGAGGAGGAAAAGAGTTGTCCTGTTGAATGCTTTATGGTCGGCCAAGCCATTTTTCAAGTTTGGGCAGAAGCTGAGCAAAGTGAACCACAGGATAACTTGTCAGTATGTTTCAAATCCTCTCCTGACCGATTGTAGGACAACTCGTCCAAAAGACTGTAACCCCGGACAACTCGTCCATGGAGGAGATTCCAGATTTCATTTGAGAAAGTCACTCCAGTACAATGTACTTCTACATATTGTTATTTCTAATTGATATTTTATATATTTTTCATATCTAGTATATGTCCATATATATTTAGTATAGTATAATGTGGCTTTCTCTTTGTTTACTATTCTCTTGATGGTAAACAAAGTGAAAAAGTGCACGTAAATATTTTTGGGGGATTACTTTTGATGAGAAGCTCGGTTGGAAGGTAAATATCCTGAAGTCAAAATTGCTAAAAATACTAGCATAATGTGTAAAATCCGATCAGTATTAGATCAAAATTCACTCAACTCCCTAATTTTTCCATATCTGAGTTATGGTCTGGAAATAATAATAAAACAAACTTTGATCCTTTTTTTTGTACTTCAGAAGAAGACCATTCGACTCATAAATCAAGCTGATTATCATGCTCCAACAGATCCTCTGTTTGCCATATCAAGGACGCTAGAAATACACGATATTGTCCACCTTAATACACTTGCATGTTTTTGTGTCAAATATACTCTGTTAAAAATGGCTGTGAAATCCACTTATTTAGTGTATATATATATTGTAGAGTTAATTACTCAAAAAATCTTCTACAGTAAATTGTATAATAAGCAGTAATTAGTGAAATACTGTAGAAATCACAGGAATATTCATAATACTGTTGAAATTCCCTGTGGACCGTGTTCTACTGTGGTAAATCACAGTAATTTGTTGCCTGGTCTGATGAGTCTCGATTTCTGCTGCGACATTCGGATGGTCGGGTCAGAGTTTGGCGTCAACAACATGAAAGCATGGATCCATCCTGCCTTGTATCGACGGTTCAGGCTGGAGGTGGTGGTGTCATGGTGTGGGGGACATTCTCTTGGCACCCTTTGGGCTCCTTAGTACCAACTGAGCATCGTGTCAACGCCACAGCCTACCTGAGCATTGTGTCTGACCATGTCCATCCCTTTATGACCACAGTGGACCCATCTTCTGATGGCTCCTTCCAGCAGGATAACGCTCCATGTATTAAAGTGCCAATCATCTCAGACTGGTTCCTTGAACATGACAATGACTTCACTGTACCAAACCTGCCAACCTGTACGCATTTTGCATAGCAAGTACACAATTTGACATCTAAATACGCTGGTACGACTCGCTCCTCTAAACTACGCAAAAAGCTGCGGACATGTGAGTTCTGTGGCAAACGTGCACGTGCAGTACTCATGACTGAAACTGTAGAAAAGAGGAGAATAGAGATTCTACCGAACCTCTAGCGTAACATCCCGCCCCCCTCCTCCCTACCTCCTCCTGCCCTCTGCCTCCCTCTCCGTCCTCCGTTCCTCACTCGCTGCAGTTGGCACAAAGGTAAACAGTGTGTGTGTGTGTGTGTGTGTGTGTGTGTGTGTGTGTGTGTGTGTGTGTGTGTGTGTGTGTGTGTGTGTGTGTGTGTGTGTGTGTGTGTGTGTGTTAGCCTTTATATATATCCATTGCAGATAGAGTCGCCCGTATATACTGTAAGGAGGAATGTGATTATTTATAGGGTTTAAACATGTAATTTCTTTATTAAAAGTATTGTAATCAAAAATATAGGTTTTATTGTTTTTTTATAACTGATTTCCAGCCAGTGAATGGGGAAATTACAAAGCAATGGAATTAAAAAAGTCTGTGAAAAAAAGCCGCACAACACAAGTGGTACTCAAAATATTTTGACAAGGTTGGCAGGTCTGCTGTACTCAAATGTCCTCCACAGTCACCAGATCTCAATCCAATAGAACCTTTGGGATGTGGTGGAATGGGAGACTCGCATCATGGATGTGCAGCCGACAAATCTGCAGCAACTACGTGATGCTATCATGTCAATATGGACCAAAGTCTCTGAGGAATGTCTGCAGTACCTTGTTGAATCTAGGCCACGAAGGATTAAGGCAGTTCTGAAAGCAAAAGGGGTCCAACCCGGTACTAGCAAGGTGTACCTAATAAAGTGGCCTGTGAGTGTATATTTGAAACGTGTAGAGCAAAGGTCTCAAAGTCAGGTCCTGGAGGGCCGCAGCCCTGCATGTCTTCCTTCTTTAAGACACCTGAATGTCCTGATGGTTCTTCACCACCTTCAGCACAGAGCCAGATAATGAGCAGCTCATTGCGATCAGCCGGGTTGAAGCAGGGAGACGTGGAAAACATGCAGGGCTGCTGCCCTCCTGGACCTGAGGCCATGTTTACATGTACCCGGGTATTTGAAAAATCTGTGATATTTCTCTGCATTTGGGCACATTTACACATCAACCAGCTCCGACTCACCACAAACGATGATTCCTGAGAACTCCGGCCACGGTGGAGATCTGGATAAACTCTGTGTCTCTGTTTGCATCTAAAGGGGGGTAGGCGGATGTTTACGTCACAATTCGTGACCTGGTGTTTTTTTCCAGGATTCTGATTGGCTATCATGGCTTCATGCTTCTCGCTACACTGCCCCCTACAGGCTTGGTATGCTCATGGCAACTCTGAACCAGGTATATATGCGGTCTGTGTAAATTTTATTTTTTATTTTTTTAAGGCAGATGGGGAAATGTCCGTTTTTGTAAAAACCCAGGTACATGTAAACATGGCCTAAGTTTGAGACCCCTCCTGTAGAGATTATTGCTGTAGGTCAGTTATTCACAGTTTAGTGCAGATGGACAAAAACTCCACACATGTTCAGGAAGACAAAAATCCATTGTGTTTGTGGTAGCCATGGTATGCTTACCATTTACCATGCTTACCAGCTGTCCGTGCACCGGTCGAGACCGAGGTCAGCCATCTTGTCTCGCTGGTAACCATGATTTTGATCGTGGTTTATTGTGATCTGCCATTTTGCTTGTAGTTCCACCCCACATCTCACACACTCCCTCCACCTCTCCCTCACCGCATCACACACACACACACACACACACACACACACACACACACACACACACACACACACACGCACGTACACACACACGCACGTACACACACACGCACGCACGCACGCACACACGCATGCACGCACGCACGCACACACAAACACACACACACACCCCAAGCTGTATTAAAGGTCGTTACAATCTGTGTGTTTGTTTCATAATAAATTAATATAATCTCTGGAATCATACTTGCTGTCTCACTAACGTGCACAAAGGTGAATGAAATGTCGACCTCTTCTGTGTCAAGAACTCCAAATTTCTTCAGGCTTTACTGTTAATTTGGGCATTTCTTATTACTTTAACTATTAATTCAGATTCTAAATTAATTGTTTAGTATATCTTATGAGACTGATATAACTGAATTGGCTATCATTTCCTATTAAACATTGGTGCCCCTGAGGTACCTGATACAGATCAGATTACATTTTTAATAAAATATTTAATTACTATCTTTAATAATTACCAATCCTTATCGATAGTCAAACTGCTGAGGTAAGATATCTCTACACAATAGTAGCAGTAGCAGTAGTAATAGTAGTAGCATTAGTAGTAGTAGTAGTAGTAGTAGCAGTATAGTAGCAGTAGTAGTAGTAGTAGTAGCATTAGTAGTAGTAGCAGTATAGTAGCATTAGTAGTAGTAGTAGCAGTATAGTAGTAGTAGCAGAAGAAGCAGAAGTAGTAGTTGTAGTAGTAGTAGTAGCAGTAGTAGAAGTTAGTTGGAAGTCAAATGGTGGGAGGTGCACATGATACCTTCATCCGTTTTCAGTTTTCATTATTAAAGTGCAATAAAGCAAAGCTTCTTGCACGACAGTAAATCAGTTCTTGCAGTCATTGACTACAACACAGCTGATAAAACAGCAGAGATAAACTATCTACAGGTGCTGCATAATGCATAGGCTGACCTGGGCTGCAGCCACGGGCCCCACATATACTTCAATGGGAAATTGGATTAGTCTGTTGGCCTGCAAGAAAATAAACCAAAGAAGTGGAGTCTAAACCCAGAGTTTATCCTGAGAGAAACAGAACTCATAATTACAGATTATAACAAAGAAATGATTTCACATATAGGCTGCTTTGATGTTCCTTCATCTTTTTTGTAATTGTACGGGGTGGTGGGGGTCACCTGGGTTTACAATAATAAAAATGCAGGTCCTTAAAGTAAAAGGTTTGGAATCACTACTCCAGAGGAGGATTAAGTGCATGAAACCGGACAATTGAGACAATTCATTAAGGAGCAGACCTCAGCAGGTCACTGCTGGATCTTGTAAATAAAAGAGACATCCATCAGTGTTTCCAAATATTGACCAATGCCAGTGGGGAATGTTTGGACTCAAAATTTGGACTTTTGAAAATTTACAATGACATCCACAATGAGCCAGAGCAGATTGAATGACCTCTCTGGCCGCCAATGAGAGCGATGTTCTCAGAAGATTGCCCAGAGAAAAGGATAGCCAAGGGCCCATGACTACCTTAATCCTATTTCATGAGACGAATACATCACAGACATTGTTGAGAAAAACAAAGATAAAAATGATGAGTAACAAACTCACAGACACTTAAAAAATGTCGCCTTTGTTGTCAAATGTCTGATAGTACTAGTGTGTTACACCTGTTTTCATTTGTCACATTTATTTTAGTGTTTTGGTCAGTCATTTTCTGAAACCTGTTTTATGAGTAGAAACTACACACACAGCATGTATTCAGGCAGATGAGGTCACAGACAGACACAAACATCCACTCAACACTGACACTTTCACACACGTTCGTCCATCCTGAAGCAGCAGGAGGATATTATGCAGCTCAAGGGTCCGACTCGGGTAAAAGGTCACATATTCAGCCTGTCCTCACACTGACGTTCCTCTCTGGCACCTTTGAAGAGGGCCCGTACATCATGGCGGGGAGTCCTGCGTGTCAAACAAAGACCTTTTGTAACAGGGACCGTCCTCCCTGTGTGTGTGCATGTGCAGGCACTCACGTGTGAAGTATCAAATTGCATAAAATTCAAGCAGATAATTGTTTGCTTGTCAGTATAACTGAGCACAATAGATTTCCGTATCTATTTCTCTCACTGCCAATGCTTCTTCGGCTAAATGTAAGTAAATGTAACAGATCATATATGAAGTGCTTTGAGACTGCTTAGGCCAGGGGTGTCCAAGCTCAGTCCTGGAGGGCCGGCGTCCTGCAGGGTTTCACTCTCCCACTTGCAACACACCTGATTGCAATGAAGGACTCGTTATTGGGCGTTTTCACTACCTTGGTGATAACATCATCATTAGATCCAGGTATGCTGAAGCAGAGAGAGAACTAAAACATGCAGGACAGGGACCCTCGAGGACCGAGGTTGGAGACCCCTGGCTTAAGCGGTAAACTGTGTTATTTAATGAAGTCTGTTTACAAAGTGTGTGTTGAAATGCCACAGTAAGGACTTTGTTTATGTCTTGAAAACCAGTGTAAAGCGAGTTTTCCGGAAATTTGTTCTTGAATACTATAACTAGTTACTCATTTCAAAAAGTCCTGGAGTTATTCTTTTAGCTACTGAAGATAAAAATTTGTAGTTATTTTGGAACTAGATTTGTGCCTTTTCTTATCTCTCTCAATTGGGTGTTTTTACAGTGTCATTACAGTGTTGCATGGACACATGAGCTGAGTTGACACTGACAGCACTGTGTGGGTCAGTCATAACTGAATGATTAATACACTCAATAAATTCAGCTGAAAGTTGTTTGAATTTATTCCTCAAAGACAAATAATGGTGCACACGTTATTTTGTTCTGGTTGAGTTCAACAGCCATCATCATCGTCTGTTGTTTATCACCAAAGCTGTTATTAAGGCGCACCAACATCTATTTACGGTTGCAAATACATTTACAGCTATGCAGCCATCCAACCAACCAACCAACCAACCAACCAACCAACCAACCAACCATTGCATTGATTTTGTTTCAGAAGTTTCATGTTGAAGTCGAATTGTTTTTATTACGATGCCTTACAGACCAAATCACTGAAAATGCTGCAGTTTGCATAGCAGGCCACCAGCTGGTGTTTTTGTAATATAATCACACACACTACACACACATGCATGAAGAAAACAGTAAAAGGTAAACATTCAAAAATGTCTTCATGTTTTTTATTCATTTATTTATTTGTTTGATCCGGACAACATACATTAATGAACAATCACATACAAATTGTACACAAATTGTAAATGTGCCAATTGATAGTAAAACTGCAAATTTACATCTGTAGTCCCGAGGCAGGTCACACAAGCTATACAGTGTATAAATGAATACCAAACACAATATAAAAACTAGACAAATTAGATTTACGGAAAATGAGTGCAGGAGTGATTCACTTTAAGATAATGTTTAAGTTGTTTTTTTAAAAGAGATGCAAGTCGGCCATTCTTTTTATATCTGTCGGCAGGCTGATCCAAAACTGACCTCCTGTTATGGACAGTTTGTCCAAATGTTGTTCTTCTGTGTGGGATCTCAACATCTCTTCTGGAGAGCGCTCTGGTGCTGAGACCCCTCACAGGTTTTTGGTTAATGTGGTTAGAGAGCAGGGGCGGGGCAAGAACATGAAGTGCTTTGTATACAAAGCTGTTACGGCTGGGGGTCGGTGAGCAGTGTTCAGAACCCAGATGCAGACCAGGAGGCAGAGCAGGTACAGTTTCCAATTAGTTTATTTTAAACCGCAAGACCTGGAAGTTGGAGATCGGGGGACCCAGGACTGCAGAGCGCACGGGTGAGGGAACCGACGCTGGAACCGATTGATTGCTCAGACTCAAATGAAACTCCAGCACCAGGCTCGGGTTCCTCTCAGACCGTGCGTGCTGTGGTAGACTGTAGTAGAACGCAACGCGTTGGGTCCACAAACCGTCACACGTCGGGATAAGCCGCGATTGAACGTGATGAAATGGGACCATACACTGTAGCTTGCCGTGAGAACGAAGAGCGGCGTGACGTGGTAAAAAACGCGAAGCAACCGTAAAACAACCGTCATAGAATGTGCACTATACGTCACTTCCTGTAAGCCTCCCGTCCCACTACGGACCGCCTCCAAGTTCTATTACGGCCCCTTATCTGCTGCCACATTTTGCGACGTTCATCTGCTGCTAAGTTTCTCATCTGCACCGTAGCCGCCCTGGGAAATCTTTTGACAGTTTAAAAATCTGGCACGGCGCCCAAGCACGACCTGTTACCTTTACCCATCCCGTCCCCCTGCGTCTCACATCCATCCCGTTTTGTTCACGGTGGCCTGAAACGTGGCTGTTGGGAGCATAGTGTAAACCTAGTTTAATCTATGTGAGGAAATATAGAATGAAAGAAACATCTTTGCTGAGTTTATTGTCATAAATGGCCTGATTTGTTCTAAGTTCTGTAATTTGAACTTGATTGTATTAGCAGTGAGTTTAATGTGTTTTTTAAAGGAGTGTTGAATCTAGTGACCCCTCGATACAGTACTTAAACTCAACAAGGTTAAGCTGAGTGTCTCTAAGGAACACATTGGAATGGTCAAGTTTAATACTTTCTTTGTGAACATCATTGACAGTTTTCTAGAGAATAGAAAGGATGAGTTGATGAGCCACTGCTAAATGTCTGCCAGGGCTGCTGTGAGGGTAGATGATGCCTCCTCAGTTGTTTTAGCAGTAGTAGAAATAACAGCATCATCTGCAAACATTTGAAAGTGGACATTATGACAAACATCTCAATAAGAAACTCCCAACACTGTTGTTATGTAAACGAACCGCCAGAATGCAATTGAAAACATTGCCATGTAAACAGGGTCTGGTAAATGGCACAGAATGGTCGACACAACAGCAAATCAACACAACATAACAGCATAAGCCATTAAACAACAGCGAAAACCACAATGCAACAGTAAAAGACTGTTATTCATGTGATTGATGTCACATTAATTCCAATCATCGAGCAGCAGCGTTTCACCTTCATTTCATTCAAATCTGCCACAATCAAATGGTCCGTCAGACAATATTGACCCCAGAAACAAAGCCTGTTCTTCCAACTGCTGCGCATCTCCGTTGTGGCATTTGCATCTGCATTGCGGCTGTTGGAGTTGCGTTCACCCCTCTGGGCCACCGTAGTCTGAAGACTTTAAGCATGTTATTGATGGCACCAATTTATAAGAAAGTGTTCTTTTTACGCAGTGATATTCATTCTTTCTAATTACCTTCGCCAATGAAAGTTGAAGGAAGGTTGTTTTTGTGTGCATGTGTTTATTTATTAGTATGTATGTACTGTATGTATGTATGTATGTATGCATACTACTAACTTTATTTAAAGAGCACTTTAAAAACAACACAGTGTGCCAAAGAGCTGTAAACAGACAGAACAATAAAAACACAATAAAGCAATAAAAAACAATAAAAATAAGTAAAAATGTTAAAAGCAATAAAAGTCAACCTCTCAGACTGAGTTAAAAGCCAAAGAGAAAAAGTGTGTTTTTAGAGAGGTTTTAAAAACAGGAAGTGAGTCGGCCTGTTTGATGTGCAGAGGAAAGTCATTCCACAATATTGGGGCTACGACTGTAAAGGTGTGCTCACCTCTCTGCTTCCTCTGGGTCCTAGGGACATACAACATTGATACAACAAATACTGTGGGGCGAGGCCATGAAAACATTTAAAAACAAATAAAATAATTTTTAAATCAATCCTGAAATGAACAGGGAGCCAGTGAACCGATACTAAAACAGGTGTGATGTGCTGGTGCTTTCTGGCTCCTTTCAAAAGTCAAGCAGCGACATTTTGGATCAGCTGAAGACGTGAGAGTGAAGACTGGCTGAGCCCAACGTAAAGTACATTGCAATAGTCTAAACGAGTGGTAATAAAAACAGGGATTCAAATCTCGAAATGATCCAAGGACAGGAAAGGTTTCACTTTGGCTCCTTGTCTCAACTGAAAAAAGCTGGACTTGACCACTGATTTAATATGTAGGTTGAATTTAAGATCAGAGTCCAGTCTGACGCCGAGG
The DNA here is from genome assembly GCF_963383615.2 of Lipophrys pholis. Lineage (NCBI taxonomy): Eukaryota > Metazoa > Chordata > Actinopteri > Blenniiformes > Blenniidae > Lipophrys > Lipophrys pholis. The sequence goes on along the minus strand of NC_137640.1, from coordinate 30,034,946 downwards.
TTTTTGGCCGAGTGCGTTAATTGTTGCCTTAAAGGACCCAGATCAACATGTACCTTGGTGGAATCACCAAGTTTTTGTTTAAATGTAAAAAGTTCAGGGAAAACCAGGCCTTGATTTCAACAATGCAGTCAAGAAGTGGCTTTGTGGAAAAAGCATTTTCTTGATTTAGAGGAAAATTAATTTGGCTGTCGTCAGCATAAAAATGAAAAGGGATGCCATGTTTCCGGAGAATCGATCTAAGGGGAAGTAGATTGAAGGAGAATAGAAGAGGGCCAAGTGTAGAGCCTTGAGGCACTCCACATGCAAGAAGCACTGCAGAGGACTCTACGGTTCCAACACAGACACAGAAACTTCTATCCTCTAAATATGACCTGAACCAGTTTAAAGCACTGCCCCTTGTGCCCACCAAGGCCTCCAGACGAGACAGGAGGGTCTGATGGTCCACTGTGCTAAAGGCAGCTGGAAGGTCCATACATACATGTGTGTATTTTACTTTTTGTAAAAACTACTCACCCGAATTGCATGAAATCTTAAGAGATGATTTGTCATCATACAAGGACCAATCAATTAGACGTTGGTATGTTATCGGATAACTGTTTCTGAATAAATCCCAAAAACCTGTTAAAAAATGTCCCATACAAAGTGGATGGGAGAGGCGCCTCATGTAGGAGAGCAAAGGAGATCAGCATCTGCTGCCATGGTGACGCTCCAGAGCAAGTATTCAGAAACACGGGTGTTAACTTATTGACTTGGGGAATGGTTTATCTGTGTGCCCCTGCTCAGTGTGTCACACAGTGATGTTAGCTATCTAGTTAGCAGGCTAGTTGGCATCAACATGAGCACACGGCTAAAAAGCTAGCAATGCTAACTTGGTTACGCAAACAAATCTGACGTTGGTATGCGCTCTACCGAGTGCCTGTTCTCGTTGGCCGTATGTGTGGAAAAGCCTGATTTGTGAATCTATTAGAATTAGTTTTTTGGACACAAAGTCACCAAAGAAACTAACGTATGAAAGACTTTCTGGTAAACAAATAATATCTTCCCCTCCCAAATCCTCTTTCAATTTGTCTTCTGGTACATCAAAGATTTGTGTGATCTTATGGAGAGATAAAAGAATAATAATGAGAAACTAAGACTCTTTCAAAGGCTTTTTTTAATGTCATCATGGGTAATACAAACGTCCTTTTAAAAACACTGTGGAGTAACACACACTTTGTTTCTAAATTCAGCTTTTGGTGACGGGTGTGCATATATCGCTCTTAAGAGCAGAGTTGCATTCATAAGCAAATATTTATTAGTTGATATATGATATTATTTGCCTGCAGATAATCAACCACTACTCTTCCTGTTGAAGCGTAACAGGCCTGAACGATCATCGACCCACTGGCAACCCCTTTGCCTGGGACTCGCTCCTTGCTCCCAGCCTGGAGGAAGGTGATGGCTTTGGGTGTCATAAATGTGCAGCCACTGCCTACTTGGTGCTATTTCAGGCCTAAGTGACCACAGAGACCGGACTGTAATTGTGAAATTCTTTGTATAAGTGTATATTTATATGACTCATTCCCCTGTGAAGACACAGTGTCCTCCTCTCAGAGTTAATCAAGTGAAAGAAATGCTGCAAATTGTTTGTGTGACGGACTGAAACAGAGATGCATGGAGAAAGAAATCTACGGATGCAATCCCATCCATTCATCCATGCAGTTATTACAGTAATAAGTGTAACTGTTATTTATTATACTGACACAGAAAGAGGCCCTTTGTGCTTTCTATTAAATGTCAAGATAATTATCCAATAACAGATCATGGGTACAGTTTATATATATATATATATATATATATATATATATAGTCAATCGATTTAAAAAAAATAAATAATTGTAAATTAATTGCATTGTTTTTCTACTGAAGCTTGTAATGGATATTTATTCAGGAAAACTCATGGAATTAATGTTGACTGAACACACAGAGTCCATCCATCCATCCATTTTCTCCCTCTTATCCGTTTCCAGGTGGCGGGGGTGACAGTCTGAGCACCGTCACCCAGATCACATTGCACCGATTAAGAACCTTTCCTGCAGGTGGTGAGCCCACGGGAAGGTGGTGCCCGGCGTGGGACATGAACCTCTACCTTGTGTTTTATCCTCAGTCAGTTGAGTTAGTGGCGGAGGGTGATGAGGAGGTCGTCTGTCTCCAGCACCGGTGCCTCCAGAGAGCATCCACACTGCAGCTTTACATACGCCTGTCACCACACTATTTATATGATTACTCTGAAATTAGACTGATTGTTACACACCTTGGCACAATTGTTAATCAAACAGTTCTATCCACCGCTCTGGATCCTTTGAATATGAAACTATGACATATGAACATTGTGCTGCTGATTCAGTAGTAATGTTCCACTAAAGAAACACATCTAGAACACTGTAGCTTGGCTGTTTATGATTATGTGGATCAATAAGTCTAATATTTAGACATTAAATGTATGACATGAATCTGGCTTCATTTCTCCACCTTACCATCAGCACTGCCAGGTTCCCCGTCTCCAAAATGTGCTGTGCAAGGTTCAAAGTTGGCCAACTTTGCGTGGGAAATGGCGTACGCATCTTTCGGGACCTGTTTTGTGCGTCAGCAACCTTTATACATGAAGGCTCGTTGATCCGTGTGGAAGGCAAAGGCTGCTCCTTGTGGTCATAACCCACATAAGAGCTACTGCAGCACGAACCACTGAAAGCCTTAATGCTGGCGATGACAGGAAGGTGTCAGAGAGGACAAAAGCATGTGGAGGCTGTGAAACTGCAGATCAGTCAGGCTGCAAGATAAGTCCTCACATACACATATTCAATTCAATTCAATTAAATTTTATTTGTAAAGCGCTAAATCACATCAACAAACATCTCAAAGCGCTCTTACAATGATAGAGTACAACAGGACCCAACTAAACCCTTCCAAAGCAAGCAGGTGTAACAAGCAACAGTGGCCAGGAAAAACTCCCTCGCATGGAGAGAAGTTCAAGAACTCCCTCTTCAGGAAGAAACCGTGGGGCGGACCCTAGACTCTGGAAGGACGGCCATCCGCCTTGACCGGTTGGGGGGAGAAGTACATGGGATAGGACAGGGAGAGAGAGGAAAAGAAGAGGGAGAGAGAGAGTGGCAGACAGGCCAGATAAGTACAAATACTAAGAAAAGTCTATGATGAGCGTTGGTCTGATGATGAACCAATCTCAGTCTGGAGTTTAAGGGCCGTGCCGTTGCGGTGGGGTCCCGGTGCTGTGGTGGGGTCGGGTAGTAGGACCGTCGTAACTCCACTCTGTGAGTCTTATCACATATCACCTTAACACATTTGATCAAACAAGATACTGCTGCAGATAATGTACACCAGCCGCAGTGATTTTCCCAATGATAGTGTCTTCTTTCAGCAGGACGAAGCAAACTGAAACACAACTTCACTGGGAATGAGTTTAAGGACATTTACAACTAGAGCTACACTCGGTAGAGCACATATCCACGCCACATTTGCTCATTGGCAAAGGTAATGAGTTGGGAATTCTGACTTAAACTTGATTATCTAAATATGTTTTTGAGATACATGTATGAGATGGGCTGGTAAACTCAATTCTGATTCCTGCCTTAAAACCTCATCATATGACATCAGTTCCTTCTTATCAGTGTTAGGAAGTAGAATCACCTGACTCTTAAAATACTAGGTGTAGAAGGTCTGAGGTGACAGATTTTCTGATAGTTTGATTACTTATATTGTTGATTGGTAATATGACATCAGCTGACCTGTGAAATATTATTACAATTATCGTTTTTTTCAACATCAAACTAATGATTGTAATTTGAATCTGCATGAAAGACGTTTCAGGTTTGTTAACCTACATCTTCCTCCTAGGATTTTTCTCTGGACAACATCCCCGCAGTAACAGGCAGGGCCAAAGTTTAATTTACTTAAAGTCTGATTCAGGAATGACTCCCACTGAGCTGTTTCCAAAAAGTTTGTGATCACATTAAATGGCAAAAGCTTTCAAAGCAAAAGAAATCACTAACCATAGCAGGGTTGCCATTTGCAGAGCTGATAATGGAGCAATTTTACCTTGCTTCCACGAACAACACAATAGTGTCAATTAGTGAGTCATGGCAGGCCGAGCATTTCTGATTCTTAGTCAGCGCAGTAAAGGGGTCAGGTAGTTGGGTCCTCAAAGAGAGGAACAGCAAAAGTCATGATTCTTTGGAAAGATTTTTTTACAAATGTTGCCACAAAAGGAATTTCGACTTCAGACTTTGCTTTATTAAAGTATAAAGTATAAAGTAAAGTATAAAAGAATAGGATAGAAAAAAGTATAAAAGGAATGTTTGAAACATATATGGAAATGGACATCCTTATAGCTAACAACTATTGATTCTATTTACAATTTATTTTTAATTAAACATATTTCTTGTTTTTTGTCTTCCTTCTCTACATACAGTACTTTCATCAACAGCAATAGAAACATAAATATTTCGATATAGATACACACATGCACATCCTTAGTATTATGACCAATGACATGTATAATCAAAATGTAAAACATAGAACTAGATATGTATAGCAAACCCATGGAAATGAATGCAGTCAACATCATGCCTATGTGGAATATATTTACTTTTTGTTGCCAAGAAGGCAACAAAGCTCAGAAGATGTGTAGTGGTATGCAGCACTAACATTAAGAGCAGCAGATCCTTTAAGTTCTGCAATTTTCAAGGTCCTCCATGTGCATCAGTGAGACTTGGTCAGCCGTGATCTCGGCCCTGATTCACCACTTTCACCTTATTATACTACTTTTGAGAGATGGTGACCACCATAGACCAGGAACATTCAAGAGCTGCAGCTTTGGAGAAGCTCTGACCCAATCACAATTTGACCTTTAATGTAAAATTTCACTTTTTCTCTTTTTTTGATGACAGAAACATCTCTTGATGGCTCATATATCTCAACGATGGGTGAAATAATGAAGACAATGGGGGGAAAAAGCAACCACCGGCTAAGTTTTTCCTGTCACCCCTCTGTTGAGGTACCGAGCACCGAGGAACGGGTCTGTGATGAGGAGTGACATTGCAACCGTCTGCTGATTGGTAGTGATAATCGTCTCTCTCGACGTTCCCGCAATATTTAAATATTTCATCAGCTGTAAACCCTCCTGTTGTTTACATACACTGCTTTGCGCTCACTGCTTGTTTTGTGAACTCAGTTTATTGAAACATCGGCACGCGACACACCGTCTTCCGACAAGATACAGACGCTCCTCTCAGTAACAGGAGAGGACGAGATTCAGCAGGAGCTGGACACTGTGACTCAGCATAAACTTTTTAAATGTGAACAGCAGAGAACGAGGCTCAAGGCTTTACTCGGACGGCCACGGAGCTGCGGCCAAGTGAAGCCGGCCGCTTCCGTGTTCTTCGCCCGACACGTCCCCACGTCATTCACAAACCCGACGACATGTTCACTGTAATGTCTGAGGTGGGACCACGTGACTGAGTTGGGTCTGGGTACCCGTACCGTACCCTCCCAGTACGGCACGTACTACGCAGTGGGACCGCCGTTTTAGTGGCACTAAATTGCTCCTTGGTATGAATGTGAGGGTGTGGTTGTCTGACTCTATGTGTCTGTCCTGGGATAGACTGGTGACCTGTCCCTGCCCTCATCCACAGTTAGCTGGAATTGGCTTGAGCGCCCTGCATTCCTGCACAGGATGGATGGATGGATGGATGGATAATGAAGAGATAATTGTTGTTGTTCATTCACTTTATGCATTAGAAGTCAAAATGTTATAGTTAGTGAGTATATGCACTATCAATCAAGTTTCTAGATCATATCAATAACCGCAACCAAGACAAGAAAAGAGATTCAGGGCAAAATCTGTTGCTGTGTGTCTTAGATTTTCTTCAGGTTTGATCCAATTCAAATAAAATGAAACACATTTTCATTAAGTCCAAAAAAAAAAAAAAAAAAGCTTCAGTCTTTTTCAAGAAGTTTGAAATTCTTGGAATGTCTCCACAGAAGAGATTAAGGCCACCACGTTTCCCAGAAAACCTGGGGCCTCATCTATAAAGGTTGCTTACACAAAAAAACGGATCCTGAAAGATGCGTCCGCCACTTCCCATGCAGAGTTTGAGATGTAAAACATTAAACTGTGCGGGAGAATATGCAGACCAGTATGCCAACTTTGGACCTTGCGCATGCACATTTTGGAGACGGAGGAAACTGGCAGCGATGATGATGAGGTGGAGAATTGAAGCCAGATTCATCTCATACATTTAATGTCTTCACATATCAGACTTCGAATTAGTTGCTCATCTTCCCACAGTTCAAAAACTGCTGTGCCAATTTGATGTCTCTTGGTTTATCTTTTTTTTTTTTTTTAACAAAAATAACACTGAACAGATGAAATAACATTTTCAAAAGAGTTTTGATTAAGGGCTGGTTTAATCTAGAAAATCACGTTACTGTCTAGATAGAGCTTCTCAGGCTGGTTTAATCTAATAACAGTTGTAAAGTATTTGGATCAGTGTGATAACTGCAAATAACTTCTCTTCTCTTCTCTCTCTCTTTGAGCGTTCCCCCCCGGTCGTGTACAGCAGCCATACCAACTTCTGACGGAGAAGGCAACAGGAGGAGACTCCAGGTCTCTTCCTGTTGCAAGATCAAAAACTGTTCTGACTCCGAAGGCTCTCAATCACATCATATTGTTGGCCCAAGCTGCCGAACAGGACAAGGGAAAAAAAAAAAGAAAAAAAGTTTTGATTAAAATGACTGCATCTCCACATCAGACAAAATAACGTTGAGATAGATTAAAGTCAATAAAGTCAATGAATCAATCAATAACTGCAAAATTATACCAGCAATTTCCTGCATAGTATTAATAAATGCTCTGTGCCACACCTCTGAGGCTTTTTGTCCTCCTCCCCTCATCTCTGTTACACTGGTTGTGACTGAGATCGTTGGCCTCAGAAGCTGATCAATCACCATCAGTGCTGACCTGCACAGATGCCGTCCATCACTATTGCATCGGAAGTATTTGTGATGGCCTCTTCAGCGCCGTACACCTAATACTCAAACACTAGGAGGCAAGAACAGGTTCCTAGAATTCATTTCATTTGGACAGGAGACTATTAGGATAATGGCGATAAACATTGCTAATCCCCCTGTGCACATTGTTCGCGGTATTAGAATTGCAAAGTTGATCCATTGATCATTTCTCAGCGGATTTGAAGGGCGTGTGTGACAGTGTTGAATTTATTTTGGGATCCACAGGGCTCTGTATAACGTTTGGCTGCTGAGTAAGATAATTTCTAATTGTTCCATGTTTGATTAATCCAGACTTGTTTCCCACGACTGTTTAGTTAGATTATTATTGCGTGGGTCTTGAGGGCTAACCCCCCAGCTTGAGGAGAGATGTAATCAGAGGTTTTGTACAAACAGGCCTAACAAGAGAGGGTATATGGGTTTCCTTCACTTGATCTTTTAATCTTCATTATTTTTCCATCTTAGCTTGGTTTGTAGACAGGCTGCAGGACTCACTGGTCGCCTATCAACATGGTCCTGCATCGCGTGTTTGTAGACTGCCTCCTCATGTGATACGCTACCAAAGAGTGTGAGAAGATTCTCAGGGCCTTAGTTGTGTGGTTAATTACCACAGTGGATGCTCACAGAGCTGAGGGAGCAGACTAAACTGTTTGCCTGAATTTGGTCCCAGTTCATTTAGCTGCTGCCTGCGGGACTGAGGCTCTTGATTATGAATGAGACTCCTCATTGATGTGCCTCAAAGTCAGAGACTCATTAGAGCTAAACACTGTGTGCTGGCTCTACTTGCATCATGGTGACTCCAACTGCAGAGCAACACTTCTACACCCCTACTCCTTCACTCTGAGCTTCAGCACCTGCCTGACTGACACATCTGCTTATAACTGACAGAAACTTCAACTGATAGCTTTAATGAAGAGGGTCCTTAGGAATTCTGCACATATTCTGCTCATTTATTTGAAAAAAAGAAAAAGAAAAACACACCATGGCCCATTTTCTAAGTGCATGTGATGAGGTTTAAAATATTAAATGTGTAGAGCCAGAATTTACCATACAGTCTGTTGACTGTAAGCTAATCCTCTATTCATTAAGTGTGAGCAGCAGCTGCTGGTCATGTTGCCATTGCTGTAATCACTTACAAAGTGAACTGGAGTGCTCAGTCTTTGCAGCTGTTATGTGCAATCTGTACACCACAAGTGAGCTTGAGTGGATGTTACAGTGCAAATCTGGATAGGTCCAGAATAATAGCTTTTAGTTTGTTTACAATTAGGTAAATCATTATTCTCTTACGGATGTTCAATATCACATTAAAGGAGAATCGCAGCTCACTCCAACATGTACTGCAGGTCAGACTAATTGTGACTTGTTCACCTCCATTGCCTACTTCCAGAGCACACAAAGCAAGCCTCAGACCAAAGCCTCCATCAGCAAGCTGGTTTGAACCAAGAACCTTATTGCCAGAAAGCAATGAGTCCTTGAGGGCCGGTGTCCTACATGCTTTGGATGTCTCCCAGCTTCAGTGCACCTCAATCTAATGTTGATGTCCTCATCAAGCTTGTAAAAAACAAAAGCGCAGTAACGAGCCTCTTTATTGCATTGAAGTGTGTTGCAACTGGGAGAGACCTAAAACATGCAGGACCCGGGCCCTCGAGGACCCCTATACCATGTTGCCTTTATCCAATTCAAGTGAAACAGACACTTAAATCACAAATAATACTAACTAGTTTGAAGACAGCATCCAGGTCAATTTATGACTGACAATAAATTTGTCGTATGTGCGTTTATTCTCTGGCCCGGTACTTTGTCCTCTTTCTTCCAGTTAATAAGAGGTGAAACATTGACTAGGCAGGTCAATCCTATTGATTCTTTAGAGGTGACCCCACACACATGTGGACACATTTAGATGTCCTGACTTCAACAAGTCCCGCTTTGTACACAACCAGCAAACTGTTTCCTTCTTTCAGTGAGCAACACAGCAGTGATTACTGTGACATTGTTAGTTTACTGAGGTACATTGTTCTTCTCTGACTGTCTCTCTTTCTCCATCCCCCACGTCTTACCTTCAATTTGATTTCGCTCTATGTCTGGGGAATTCACTTCCAATAGATGTTGAACTGAAATGACCTCCTTTTGTCTTTTATGGGTCCACTCGTATGCATTTAGCTCTTGGCTGTTGACTGTCACCCTGAAAGTCAGCCCAACATGTGAACATGAGTGGACTATCTGTCCAGGATACACAGTCCCAATGCTAGTCAGCATTAGTTTGTTTTAACCCTCCTCTAGTGTTAGGGTCGGCACCGGCCCCTTTTTAGGTTTAGCATGCATAAAAGCACTACATAAATTAGTTTTTTGCATCAAGACTTTTTGACTTTGTCAGGAACTTCCATTTAAACAAAATAAAATAAAATAAAAATATTTTACTAATTTATAAAATCCTCTGGTGAAAATGATGGCGTTTGTGTTGTTAGGGTCAGTTTCGACCCAGTTAAAATATAAGATGATAAAACAATAATAAATGCCAAAACTGAATTCATAAACACACAATCAACCAACAGCCGACAGCCAGCTCTTCCTCCAACCACTTCAGCTTCAGTTAGGGGCTTTTCTCTTTGCCTGTTTGACAGAACAAACAAAGACAGACGTGTCCAGGCATGGAAGACCAATTGAGTTTCTAATTGGTGACTTGCAGAGGACACACCTCCAATTTACAGCAACAATGAGAAGATTTACTCTCAGCCAAGCTCTGGATCATAGCTTTGCTGACAATGAGGCAGAGGACACACAGCAGCATAGCGATAGAGATGAGCAGGTTTCTGAGGAGGAAGATGATGTGGAGTACACAGGCACATCTGATCAGTCTGATGAGGAGGTCACCGGTGCTGAAGCTGCTGCTGCTGCTGAAACATTCAAATCCAAAAGTGGCAGCATCTGTTGGAGCTCAGTACCTCCTGAGGTACCTGGGAGGACAGCTGCTGTTAATGTCATCAAAATGACCCCTTGGATCACAGCAACAAGAAGAGCATCAGCATCAGCATCAGCATCAGCATCAGCATCAGCATCAGCATCAGCTTCCTCCTCAACCAGCCCTGCCTCAACATCAACCACAGCCACAACCCCAGTGAGACCAGCTGGTTCCAAAGGAAAGAGGTGTCAGGTCTGCCCGGGCAATAAGGACAGAAAGACCAACACATATAAAATGCAAAATATATATCTGCAAGAACACACTAAAAGTGTCACTTTTTGCCACACATGCATCTAAATAGACACCCACACCCACCCCCACCCCCACACACACCCCCACCCACACCCACACACACACACACACACACACACCCACACACCCACACACCCACACACCCACACACCCACACACCCACACACACACACACACACACACACACACACACACACACACACACACACACACACACACACACACACACACACACACACACACACACACACACACACACACACACACACACACACACACACGCACGCACGCATGTTCTTGCACAGAGTTTTTGTGGAACTTGATTTCTGTAGGTGTGATTTGCTCGAGTGGCTGTTGTTTGTTTGACCTTGCAAATCTACATTTAATTATAATTTATTTCTAGTTCTGATTTTCATTTATTACATATTACATTTCTATTTTTTTTTTTTTAACTTGTTTTTTGCCCTTTTCTTGAAGTAAATATATATGGATCGAAATTGACCCGAAACACCATAGATGTTACTATAGTTGATAATATTAAAATTAAAATCTCTTTTTTTTTGAAAATTTAAGAGATGTGATCTAATACCAATCCGTAATAGTCAGGTAACAGAACAACCTTTTATTAGTTTACATTATTCTCTTGAGGTTCAATTGACCACTTTTTTTATATTGAAACCGAGGGGTATGATGTTAAAAGAAAGGCCCAGGGGGCCACAACAAAAATATTAAAACCAATCTTTTAATGGATAAGGGAGTCTAACAAGGTAACCAAGAGGTGAGAAACAAAGTGGATGACAAAATTATTGTTTTTAGGGTATTTTATGGCTGATTAAAGACACGGGTCAAAACCGACCCGATAACATAAGAGGTAGTAACAGAAAGCTAAAACTAGAGGAAGGTTAAGGTCAATGTCAGTTTTTAACGGGAATAACTTTAAGGTAGTTATGTTAAAAATAATGTTGAAAAGGTACAATGTGAAATCAGACTGTACAGCACAGCGACATACAGCCAAGTTGTCCTTTAAGACTTGAGTTTTGCACTTGTTTACTGCTAATTGTTTGTACTTTTTGTGTGCTTCTCGTCTCCCTGTAGAGCAGGAACTGAAGACACTAACAGGCAGACTGCGGTCTCTAACCTGACAAGTCCATAAGCAGAAGCTGTCGAAAAACAGACCCAGACCTACAGCTAAAACAGAATGAAAGGTGTTAAAACATGACAGAATGGCTCTATTTCAACCTGCACTTAACTATAGAAAAGCTTTTAATGTGGTTGCTGTGGAGCATGTTATTCCTGAGACGCTAATTCATTTAGTTTGTCAAATATCTTTCAGCTTACATCGGAATCACACACACACTGCTGTAGAATTTAACATACTAAATACACACACATAGACACAGATAAGCAGATAGCATCACTTATTCCACTGGAATCCCCCCAAGGTTTCATTCATTTCCATGTTCAACAACATTTTGTTATGTGCCCTTTTGCAAAGGGACTTTAGGTTGTGGGGGCTCCAAATGATTAGCTGTCTCAAAGGCTCCCTTTAGACTCGTAGCCCCGATCCATTTTTACTGCTCACATAAAGATCTCTTCACCCATCAGAAAACCCCCCAAAGCTTTACTTACAGAAGTGAAAATCAAGATCAATAGCAAGCAAAGAATGTGTGCAGCTCTAACGAACAACGTGCAGTGATCCAATGTGCAGTGTTGTGTTTTTACCATGAGCACTCTGACATAACACTGTGTTGCCACTTTGAGCGCAATAATACTGTCAAAAACAGCATCTTCAAAAGAGAAACAGCTCTCCACAGCACCAACTGGAGCCGCTCTTTGCTTTAATTAGAATAATTCAATTCAAAAAACAATCTTTTTTCTCCCTGGAGTTCTTTAAATAAATCTGTCTACACGTCACTATGAACACAGCTCAACACAATGTAGTACATATGGGCAGGCCTTTAGGGGGCGCTGTAACTCAACAAACTCACCAAAATGCAGCAGAATACACGAAGAACACAGAATTGGAGAAGGAGAATAATCCTGTTCCTCCTAGTACTCGAGAAATCCAACATATCACCTTATTAAACCTAATAGTATCAGTAGCTTCTGCAGCACGACCTGGAGCCTTTAGTCCGCCATTATTGTTGTTATTAAGTGACATCGTGGAGAGCGTCGCGGTGGAGGGAGGGGGGCAGAGGCGATGACATCATAATTTTCCGCATCATAATTTTCCGCAAATGTGCGTCATTACACCTCATAGCTGAGCCGACGTTCTAGAATTTTCTCGCTTCTCCCCATTTCCTCCCTTCGTTCAGGAACAGAGAATTGTTCCCATAAAATATCCTTTGAAGAAAATGCATAATTGTATTATATGATATTTACACAACATGGTGCATTTATAAAGCTGTAAAATGTTACAGATTGAGACTGAAGCAACCGTTACATGGACCTTTAGATGCACGCCTCCAAATCGCTTTAGAGCAACTCTTCATGTTTATTGCCCTCCTCCAACAATGACATTAAATGTCTGTCCTTGGTCTTATGGCATGTGATCATCTACAATCTTTTCTGCCAATGACTTAGTGAAATGATTTGTTTGGTACCACCTTTGATTTTTACAATGCTGTGCAGATGAGTTGTGTGATTACACTGCCACCCGTCAAGGGAGGAGAAAAGACTGACAAAAGAATGGCCATCTGAGAGGCCAGGCGTTTCCTGAATCGTCAGGGACATCATCGTCAGCGAAGCTTACACTTGTTGATATATTTTTAATCCTTCTGACAAAATACAGAGAAAAAATATTCCGTTGACATTGTGCATAACCTTTACTAAACACACTGAAATGTGTGTGTTCATGCTGGCCAAATAGTGGACCCTGCAAGTGTGAAGGTTTGGTAATCATCTTTTGTAGTATGTGTTCATATTAAGTACGTTTCTATTTATGCCCCAATCGGGTTGCGCCTTCCCCTTAACATCATCTCAGTGATGCTACCATCCACGTCTGCTCAGCGTCACAGGACAGCCGCAGGGGGGGGGTCGAGAGAGGGAGAGAGGGAAAGGCCTCCAGAGATAAAGGGATGATGAATGATGTAAGGGGCTGGTGTTAGAGAGAGTGTAGGAGACGGAGGAGGGAGCGATGGAGTCAAACAGGAGCATTGCTCCAAGAATGACCAAAGTCTTACTTCTGGCCTTTTCCTGAGAATGGTCGTCTCATTTTTCACACATGCATCAGTACAAACTTCTATTTACCCAATCGTCATCTGACCATCTCCTTCCCTTCTGCTTATTCCCCTGAATCAATCAGTTGGTTCTTCCTTATTCTCCTCACACACCTTTAGTGCCCATGTTGGCTCTGTGATGTTATGGCACTACTTGAAGTGCGACGTGTCCACGCATTGATCCACGGAATGTTAGTGTGTTGGACGGGCAGTGAGGGAGTTGGGAGAGTTCATGCCTGCGGCAATGTGCTGTTATGTTCATGACGTTATTTTAAATAAATATTTTTCTTTGCAATAAACCCCCTCTGGATTATCTACCCTTGGTAATTCTACATGCTCTCTCTCTGCTTTCTGATGTAAAAAGAAAAAAGCTACTTTACTTGAACTTAGAAGTGCTCAAACTCCCCTTGCATCATAATAACTTCCAATTCAATAGCCATTAAGCTCAGACCAGGCTGCTTGAATATCCCGGATCAGCCGACAGAGCGTGTCTTGTCACTCACAGCACTATAAGAGACACACGAGGAGACAAAGACACATTGTGCAAAGTCCGGAGAAGAGCCTCATACTGTTCACTCAAGAAAAGGAAGGCAGGATTTACACAATAAATTTATATAACATAAGTTATAAATATTTCCCAAGAAAATGATCATGATTTCATTTACAACGTTTCTTCCACACAGACAGTGGATTCACTTGCATAGTCTGGCTACATATCCAGTCCTGTGTGTCGCACTTTGATAATATATCTCATTGGCCAGTGACGGCCAAATATAATTTTCTGCAAATATGCAAAATGACAATGATTCATTATTATCAACCCAACAGAAAATATCTGTGCAGCTTCTCGAGCATTTTATCCAGGTCAGGGTCATGTATTGTGGAGCCAAACCGAGCTGACTGAAGGTGAAGCCAAGGTCCAACCTGGAGCGGTCATCTGAGGAAAACGCTGAGTAGGTATGTGAAGAAAAATTTAAAAGTCGACCAAATTGAATGCAACTGGTCCCACTGGAAAGAGTAGGAAAAAACAAATAAAATGACTCCACAACCATTCAGATATCTTAACAAATAATAATCTATAGGCAAAATAAGTTTACTAATTAGTGCAATTTTCTTAAAGGTAATTAGTGCACAAATCTGTGACCAAAAACTTTTTACATAAAAACACTTGAAGTTCCTTTAATAATCAAGATATCTCAATGAAACTTTCAGGGTGGGTGTATCTCTTTATACTCTTCAATCTGAAGGAATAATATTATATATTTTGAGTTTGTTCTTGGTCTGAAATAAATTTGCTAGTATTAAGATTGGAGCAGCCACTCTACTACCATACTACGACATACTACATACTACCTATGACTACACCATATTTATTGTGTTAGTCACTTTTTATCCATATCCATGTTTTTTTAATAACATGGTAAATATGTGTCATGTATTTTTATCATATTGGTCAATAACAAATCAAATCCTGTTCCTCTTCCTCCTCCTCTTCCTCTTCCTGCTCAGTCAACTTTTTTTCTGAACCATAAAAAGTTATGAAACTTCAGGATTAGAAAGTCAAAACAATCAAAAATACGTTGTTTTACCTTTACCCGCAAGTTGTTTTTATGCGTTGAAGTCAAGTTAGTTTTTAATACGTTCCGGTGACGATCTGAATGTTGACAGAAGTGAAAAATTCAAAATGGTGGACGATGAGGAGTTTCCCGACTACGTATTCGAGGGAATCCCGAGGAATTACGTGACGCTATCCAATCAAAATGCAAATTTTTTGGGGTAAGACGCAGTGTGTCACTGACCAAAATGCAGATCACGAATCGTGAAGAAAATAGCGTCCGCGACCTTCACATACCGACATTGAGAATAAGACAGTGAGACATGCTCACATTCACACAGATGAGCATGTTAGGCCCTGTTTACACAACAACGAAAACGAGTGTAACCACAAAAGTTTCGTCACTTTTGGGGACCATTTCTTAGAATGGAAACCAGTTCATCTGCAATCTACAGAAAGGCCCAAATTTAAAAAGGAGTAAAAATGAAGAGTGAGTTGATTTTGTAGTTGTCAAAAATACTGCTGTTCATTTGGGCCAGAAAAACCATCACAGGTTTTATTATGGCAGTCGATATGCACGATATGCGAGCATTAACTGAAGAACATTTGGAGCAATAGAGCTAAAGTTGAAACAAAAGCCTCAGTTCCACCGCTCAGTACGTGGCCGGGTGGGAGGGTACGACACGGGAAAGCACACCCAGGCGCAACTCTGTTACGCGGTCCCTCGTCAGGAAGTACAGTTAAAATGTAGACAGGGTTGTGAAAGCCGCGGGACGCATCGGGCGAAGAATGCGGAAGTGCCCGGCAGCTTTACCCGGCCGCAACTCTGCCGCCGTCCAAGTTGTTCTCTGTGACACAGCACAAACTTTCTTTTGTAATCAGCAGCGTCCTGCTCCTGAATCCTGATTTTCCTCCTCCTGTTACTGAGAGGAGCGACTGCACCTCGTTAAATGTCCGTGATGTGTCGCGCGCCGACGTTTCAAGAAACCCATTTAACAAAATAACCAGTCAGTGCAAAGCGGCGTATGTAATCAACATCTGGAGTGTTTATGGCCGATTAAATATTTGAATATTGCGGGCAAGTCTAGACTGGCGATCGTCACTACCAATCAGCAGACGTCGGCGTTGCTCCTCCTCACAAACCCGTTTCTTAATGCTAGGTACTTCATGGAGGGGTGGCAGAAAATCGTAGCTGGTGGTCACGTTTTTTTCGTACCATCAACATTTTTTTTTGGTGGGATCATGCAAAAACCCGCCACACCCCGCCCCGCTGGCAAATAAAGCGCTGTGGAACCCCGGCTAAAGCCTCGCTGCAGACTCACAAGTATGACCAGGGCTTGACATTAAGGATTTTGAGCACTTGCCCGACTTGCCCGGATACATTTTTACTTGCCCGAAGTTTAATGGAAATTTCTAAGCTTGGGTAATGTATGCATTAGACCAATAAATACATTGTAATTTGTTTCTGTAATTGTTTTTTGAATATACTTGAAGAATATTTGACTCCAATTAAAAATGACTAGACATTATAGGATTTCACAAATTATTTTTACAATTAACACTTTCCATGAGAGTATTCATGCAGATTCTGACATAGTACTGAAACATTTAGGCATTTAGCCTATCAGAGTTCATTTACATATTTAATTTATTTACACATTAACAGATTCATTTCAATCCCTTACAACAGCTGAAAACAACAGTCTGTATTATGTACAAGTACTCAGTAGCGGGCTGTGCATTTCAGACCCAGGCCTTCACTGGTGCTGGTCTGACTCAATCCAACCCTCAATAACTTTTTTATGGCTACAAAAGCCATGTTACCATGCAGACATGCAGAATAAAAAGCCTTTGCAATACAGATAGATACTCGTGTCACCAGAATAAATACCTTTTTGATCAGCGGCGGACCTGGCTGGTTTTCTGGCAAAGACTGTTTATGACAAAGACTGTTTATGGCGAAGGCTGTTTGTGATGAAGGGTGTGTGTGAGGAAGGCCGTTTGTGAGGAAGGCTGTTTGTGAGGAAGGCTGTTTATGAGGAAGACTGTTTATGACGAAGACTGTTTATGACGATGAAGAACATCAGAGTTCACGTCTCTCCTTCTGCTGCAGCTGCATAAAGAAGCGGCTGCTAATCCCAAAACTTCTGGGGGTTGAGGAGGGAGACAAACGTCAGCTTTTCATGGTCTTGAAAATAATATAATGGTAAATAACATAATCCTGAATCCTGCCGAGGAAGTTGTAGTGAGCGCAGATAAATTCCATGTGCCCAGTTCTGCGGTGCGTTCAATGACCTCTTGGAAAAGTCTGTCCTGAAAATTGTTTTGACAATAAATCTGCAACCAAATGTCTTAACTTCTCCTTTAGTCATTGCAGGTTGATAAAACCTCTATTAAATCAACACAACTATATTTTTGTTCATGCAGCTGCTACAGATGCAGTCAGCTGGCGCTGGAGAGTGAACTCTCTGACCATCCAATCAGAGGGCTTGAATATGCTGATGTCACCCTAACCCTTCTAGAAGGTCCTGAGTCGCCAATATCAAAATCTGATTGGTTGAAGCAGCAGCGTGACTGAAGCTTGTTTTACACTGCAGACGCCTGCAGAATTGAATCTGAAGGCCTCAGGCAGATTTCTTTACCCGGCAACAGGTGATGGCTAATGTGATTGGTTAAAAGCTTTAATATGGAAGTTCAGTATGGAAGAAGACAGGGGGGAAGCTATGAGAAGAAGCGGACAGACAGTTTGGAATTATTTTATAAGTATTCTGGGACAAAATCTAATCAACATCAGTCTGTGATTCTGATCTTTTTCTGAGGCTTTCAGAGAAGCCTTGCAGGCCCTGACGGCCCGCCACTGATAGTACTGCATTAATGATTCAAAGGGAAGAATTCAATTCTTGTGCATACTAGAGAATTAATAACTAGTTTTAGACAAAAAATGTATTGTAGTATCATACATTAAATGATATTATTCAGTGACTAGAGTACACCAATAAAAAGACACAAACTGATGCATGACAGAGTCCAATACTGTAGAACACAAACTGACAAAATGTGGATCCAGTTTGTCAATAAAATATTTTGAAAACAAGTATTGAAGCACAATTCATGAACATTGAAATGTTCTTATTTCAGGGTGTCTGATGGAGGGACAGCTTCAGGATCTTGCTCATCCCTACATTGCAGTAGGGAAGCACCGATCCACGTTTTTTCACTTCTGATAGGATCCCGATACCTGAATTTGTATATCTGCTGATAGCAGAGCTCTGTTTGCTTTAATATTATTATCATTATTGTTGATTTTATATGAGGCTGTGATAAACACCTCTCTACAGTAAAGTATGAAATGTACTAATGTATACATGTATTCTCTCAAAAGACAACTTGAGGTTAGTATAAGTTCAGAAAAGGAAGCAGTACAAAGTATTTTTGTTCCATGTGGACAATGTGGGGGTCTGCGTGACGTCATCATCTCATAATAAACTAGTTCTATCTTTAAAACCTCAGAATCACTTTATTAATCCCTGGAGAAATTCTTTAGCAAGGCAGCACAAACACAATGTTTCCAGCTCGAACAACACAAATGATTGGGACTATTTTCAGGGAGTTTAGCGTGGAGTAGGATGCAGCTTCACGGAGGTGTGAATCGACTGCTACAGCGGAGGAGCTGCTGTTCATTGTTTTGATGCCGCGGTCAGTGCCGTTCTCCTCGTCGAGCTGGCGTTTTAAAACGGTGACGTCTGTTGACAAAGCGACCGCCTCGCTGAACAACTGCTTTGCTAACATCCACGTTGCTGCGTTGCTTTGCTAACATCCACGTCACTGCGTTGCTTTGCTAACATCCACGTTGCCACGTTGCTTTGCTAACATCCACGTTGCTGCGTTGCTTTGCTAACATCCACGTTGCTGCGTTGCTTTGCTAACATCCACGTTGCTGTGTTGCTTTGTGGTGTTTTGAGTGTAAAATCCATCCAAACAGCAACATGTTGCCATGAAAAGTTGGACAGCACAGTGCTACTTCCCTAGCCTGCTCGCTGGCTGCAAACTGTGGAATGGATTTCCTGACTCATTCCTCCTGGTCTCATTGAGACCTACCTCCCTTCAGGAAATCCAGTCCACAGTTTGCAGCCAGCGAGCAGAGCAGCAGCAGGGAAACACTGTGGATCATTTCAGTAACAGTGAAGCAGACCAGGATCATGGATCAGAAATCTCTGCAGGTTGGATCGGAAATGTCTGATCTGAAAGGTGCTTCTGAAGTTGCTTGTTCTCTGTCATCATTTGCTCAAACACTCAAATCATGTTCCTCTTTTTTTGTTGCCTCTTTGTTAATTCATGTTCCTGCTTCACGTTCCTGTCTAGATAGAGCTGCTCATGCTGGTTTAATCTAATAACAGTTGTAAAGTATTTGGATCAGTGTGATAACTGCAAATAATATATGTAGCACTAACAAGGGTATTGTATGGCAGATGATTCACTTGCCTGAGCAAAGCTTTTACTCGCCTCGGATGGTCAGACTGTCCTTAATGTCGAGCCCTGATGACAATGTTACTTCTACAGTTTTTCTTTTCTTTGATTGTTTTCCAGGTCGATGTGAAGCTGTAAAACAGTGTCCTGAGGCGGACTGAGCGCTATCAAGATGCCTCACATCCAAGTCTGAGTTACCCACTGATGGTCAGCTTAAGATTAGTGCAGCAGCTGTGACATGAGCAGTAAGGACAATGGGCCCGGGCAACACATCAAACTCCACTATAGCACCGCAGAGAGACAAGCACGGTACAGTGGAAATCAATACAACCAAAATACTGCAGTAGTAACAGGAAGGACACTAAGCTTCACAGACATGCAAGCCAAATATTAGAAAAAGCAAACCTGCAGCAGGTAGCAGCAACATCAGAAGGTATCAAGATTTCACCAAGAAGTGCAAAACCAGAAATGCATCTCCATAGCAACAGACACAATTAATTATAATTCAAACTAAATAATGACACAGCTCCCATCTAGATATAACCTTTGAATTAGTGTCATTAGGAGCAGCGTTTCCAGGGAGTATTTTGTGTCTCAATGTGAATACATTAATATTTTTCTCTCAACAAATAAACATGTGGGATTTCACTGTTCTGATAAACTTTTTCAGCCACAAAGAAGTTAGCTCCTGCAAAGATCTGACAATTTCTTGGACTTGTGGCTAAGCAATCACAGTAGGGTAGAGTAAGAAAGCAAGAGGGATCAGTGAATATTCATAAAGCCAATGCAGAGTCCTTCCCAAAATTATGTTTGCTTTAAAAAATAATCACTAAAAACAGGCTTGCAACCCTCATAGTCTCCTCCAGGCCTTTTATTCTAGTATCAGCACCAGTTCACTGTCATGCTCGGTCAATGGTTCTCAAAGCATGGGCTGGCACAGCAAGTGAAATGTGCAGATCAGGTCATTGCCTTTTCAAAAGTACTTTTTTAAAATGTGTTTCCTGAGAAGAGTATCTGATACAAAAGTTTTTTTAATGTGTAATATAGATTAGTTATCGGTTATGGCCACTCTTGTGTGTCAAAAAATTCAAAAATAAGTCGGCCTTTGAGATTTTCAACTCTCAGAAAATAAAAGCGCTCGCGGAGAGATTTTCCAGGTTTCAAATCAAAGATATACAATACACTTAAACAAACAAAAAATACTCTGTGGTAGACTTACAAACATTTAACATAAACTTTACTTTCTACAGGCCTCTCCCTGTGCCTGTCTCTCTGCCTGCGGTAGAAAAACTGTCACTCCTTCCTCCTTCCCGCTCACAGCTGCACCTCCTCCTGGTTATAAGGAGGCCAGACCAGGAGGAGGAGTGATCTACACTATTCTAATTATCAATTAAACTATAAAAACAAGAATAATTCAAATTCTTATCATTACACAACTTTGCACCAATTTCAGAATGAAAGACTTAAGACACAATTGGCTCCAACATTATAGTGAAATATGCTAGTATAAGTAATATTAGTGTAGCAACATGCTGGTGCATCCACAAGGCTGTGGCTTGGCTCGCAATCTGAAGTTTGCAGGTCAAATTCCTCGGTTCATGGCGAAGTGTCCTTGAGCTCGATACTGAACCTCAAATTCCCATTAGATGGATTAAATGGCTGCGGCCTCCACTGGTGTGAGAGTGCATGAGTATGTGAATGAATGAATGTGATCCACAATGTAAATTGCTTTGGGGGCAGCTCAAGCACTGGAAAGCATGAGTTAAATCAATTTACCATTCCTAAGGCTCTCAGTCAGGTTGTTACAAAAAGATGAGGAAATCTGGCATCAACTACACAGGGTGGTGTAATGTCGTTTAGGCTGTCAGTTCAGTCTCCTCCTCCCACATGTCAAGAATCCCCATGCTAGGTGTTGATGCTTGGGCATTGAGGTTTGCATGGCAGCTGAGCAGAGTGACTATCTAATAAAAGGATGAGAGGATTATGGCTGTGATGAATGACTCCGTCTGTTCGCATTCTTGTAAGTCCTGGTCATCTGGACTGTTGCATCATAAGCCCAATTTAATCACTTCAAAATACTACAAAACAATTGGAGAAACATGGGTCCTAACGGGTCTCTATTGTATCCCACAACCTGATTTGAGGTTTATGTAACCAATGGCAATATTATAAAAAAAATGGTCAGAAGGAGAACTGCACGGCATGAAATCACAGTTTTCAGGTGACAGTTTTAAAGTTACAAGAAGACATGAAGGGCAATAAAAAAGGAGGCAGTCTCTACACAGATCCCAATATGCATGTACGGTAAATGATAATGTGGTTGCTGTCCATTGGCCATCATTTTGCAGTGGGCTGAAATGTGTTTTCACAGCTCTTCTGAGGCTTGAAGGTCCTGCTGGTGTAACGGGTGGGTTTGCGACCCAATAGCAGCAAAGCGGACACACAGATACCGTTGGTGAAGCTTTAATGAAGTTGAAGGTGATTGTAAATGGATTGCCCAGCAGGTGAAGATCCAGACAGGGCAGCCACTAGTGTGGCAAAAACAATGGTCTCTTATTCAAAAGGGAATTACCGGATACTCGTGGTCGGGGACAGAAGGCTGAGGTAAGAAGCAGGGTTCAGGCAAGGTTGGCTGGTCAAAGGCAGGCAGAGTTGGTAACAGGATTTCAGTCCGAGAAAATAGTGCGTGCGAGCAGGAGTCTTTATACTGAACCAGTCTGATTGAAAGCAGGTGAGTGGAGTTGTCTTGATGAAGGGGGTGGCTGGCAGTCAGAGTGGAGCAGAGGTGGGTGTGGCTGGCAGTCGGAGTGGAGCAGAGGTGGGTGTAGCTGGCAGTCAGAGTGGAGCAGAGGTGGGTGTGGCTGGCAGTCAGAGTGGAGCAGAGGTGGGTGTAGCTGGCAGTCGGAGTGGAGCAGAGGTGGGTGTAGCTGGCAGTCAGAGTGGAGCAGAGGTGGGTGTGGCTGGCAGTCAGAGTGGAGCAGAGGTGGGTGTGGCTGGCAGTCAGAGTGAAGTGAGCAGAGTGGCTGTACTGTGACAGCTGGGATTAGGACTGGTCAAGTGATTAGATATGGGGACATATATAGAGGGATTCAGAAATTTGACTTTCATATGTTTTGTAGTGTGGTGTATCACCAGCTCCTGAACATCTCATTTTCTCCGAAATAGGATCCATAGATAGAATCATGTGGAAATGTAAGTACACATCAAATGGTTTTGTTATGGTGACACATTTGATCTGCTCTGAAACGGCATTATTTCTTTATCCAGAAACAGACTTTCTGATGCAACATCTTTGCCTCAGGAGTGAGACGACAGGATACCTCAGAGGGGTTTCCTCATCCCATCGCTGTCACTTTTCTAACTGATTGCTGAGTGAAAATATTCATTCTAATGAAAAATTACAACAATATTAGTAGTAAGTTCATTTATATAGCAGTTTTTATACTTCAAATGCAACAGAGGACAATTAATAACAATAAATTAATTAAATGATAGAAGAGAAACCAATGCAGCACTGAAACAACAATTATGGAATTTAAAAAGTAACGAACTGGTCGTGGAACACTGGACCAGCTCTATACTCTCCACCGGGTGCTCGAGGGTTCATGGGAGTTCGCCCAACCAGTCCACATGTGTTTTGTGGATCTGGAGAAGGCGTTCGACCGTGTCCCTCGGGACGTCCTGTGGGGGGTGCTCTTGGAGTATGGAGTCCAGGACCCTTTCCGGGCGCTTTTCGGTCCCTGTACGCCCGGAGCAGGAGGTTGGTTCACATTGCCGGCAGTAAGTCGGACCTGTTCCCAGTGCACGTCGGCCTCCGGCAGGGCTGTCCTTTGTCACTGGTTCTGTTCATAACTTTTATGGACAAAATTTCTAGGCACAGCCAGGGACCGGAGGGGGTCCGGTTTGGGGACCACAGGATCTCGTCTCTGCTTTTTGCAGACGATGTGGTCCTGTTGGCTTCATCAAACCTGGACCTTCGCTGTGCACTGGCGCGGTTCGCAGCCGAGTGTGAAGCAACTGGGATTGAGGATCAGCAACTCTAAATCCGAGGCCATGGTTCTCAACCGTAAAAAGGTGGCTTGCCCCCTTCAGGTTGGTGGAGAGACTTTGTCCCAAGTGGAGGAGTTCAAGTATCTCGGGGTCTTGTTCAGGAGTGGGGGGAAGATGGAGCGTGAGATCGACAGGCGGATCGGTGCAGCGTCTGCACTTCTGCGGTCGCTGTATCGGTCCGTCGTGGTGAAGAAGGAGCGAAGCCAAAAGGCGAGGCTCTGGATTTACCGGTAGATCTTCCTTCCTACCCTCACCTATGGTCATAAGCTTTGGGTCATGACCGAAAGAAGGAGATCCCCGATACAAGCGGCTGAAATGAGTTTCCTCCGTAGAGTGGCTGGGCGCACCCTGAGAGATAGGGTGAGGAGCTCAATCACCAGGGAGGAGCTCGGAGTAGAGCCGCTGCTCCTCCACATCCAGAGGAGCAGCTGAGGTGGCTCAGGAATCTGTTTGGGATGCCCTCCAGACGCCTCCCTAGGGAAGTGTTCCGGGCATGTCCCTCCGGTAGGAGGCCTTTAAGCAGACCTAGGACACGCTGGAGGGACTAGGTCTCTTGGCTGGCCTGGGAACGCCTTGGGGTCCCACCGGAAGAGCTGGAGGACGTGTCTGGGGCGAAGGACGTCTGGGCATCCCTGCTTAGACTGCTGCCTCCGTGACCCGGCCCCTGATAAGTGGTGGACGATGGATGGATGGATTGATAGTAGCACCAAGTTATACTGTTGCTCCCGTGAGAACCAGAAAATGATGTGCAGCCCTGGCAATTTCCAGGTTACAAAAAAACGCACACGCAGCTGCTAGGTGATGATGAAATACATTGTTGGACATAACATTACTTTTAAAAATTAGCCACGTCAGCATTGAAATAAGTTAATCATGGCATAGCACTGCAATGAGGTTATAAGTAGATTTGAAATACCCCACTGTGGCAGAGAGGTGATTAAGCCTTGCCGTCTTATCTTTTATACACACTCAGGAAAGTGTACTGTACATTGCACAGTTTGTTTTCGCACTGCATTTTTTAATGTTTTATACAGGAGAGATTTATGTATGTAAAACTGAGTGCTCTTCCTTAGAAACTGTGAAACTGTAAAACAGGAATTTTGTTTTGTGTTAAACACTCAGGAATGTCCATACTGTGCACTGCACAGTATTTTGTTTTGCACTGCAATTTAGAATTTAACTTTTAATCTAGAGTTATTGGTACTGTAAAAGAGTAAACACTGACGGGCCTTCCATTTTGCATAACACTGCTTTTATTTTGTGTTAAGCAGAAGCTGTTTGGCTTTGGAAAACTGTTGTATAATAAAAGTAATTTCTTAAGATTTTTGGGGTATTTATTTGAGATTTTATGGTTTTTATTAACCGGGCAACAGAAAAATAATCGTTAGATTAATCGTCTAATTAGTCGTTAGAATAGTCGACTATTCGATAAAAATAATCGCCCGAATAATCGTTTTAAAAATAATCGTTTATCTCCAGCCCGAGCCACAGAATTTGAAATTTTTGACACTTGGATGTAATAGTTCACCCACAATTCCATCACACTCTGACGTGCACCAAACCTCAATATGCACCACGTTCCAACGTGTGTGGGTGTGTGAAGACCCATTTAAAGCAGCTTACGCCTTTAATTATTATTATTTTACTTTCTAGCACTGCATGAACTGCTGTGTTTTTCATTTAGTTTTTCAGTTGTTGCTGTCATGCAAACAGGACCTCAAACGAGTCAACCTTGTGTAAGCTGCTTTTGATTCTGAACTCCAACAGACCATCTTCTGGTTTCCAAGTGAACTCTCGAAAGACTCCAGAGACTTGATTGACCTTGCCTTCAACAAATTGGCAGTCAGCAGTTGGATTAATTCTGCATGACTGTCTCATCATATTCCCTCATTAGTTATGATGAATATTTTTTTTAAATCTGTCTTTGATTATTGACACCACAGCAGAGCAGACAAAACAGCAAATTAACTGTTAGAAGTGTAAATAAAAGTATGGTTTTACCCATTAAAGCTTAATGCAGTTTAAATTATTTACACCTTATCTCAAACCCACGAGTCCAATTCTGAATGAGTTTTAAGGTGTGATGACTTATTTGATAAGAAGGTTGGCAGAGGTCCCTGGTAGCCTCTCACACTGAACCAGGATAATGGGACGGTCCTGACGGTACTATGACCCTGGATTTTCTCTTATCGAGATAACTTCAAGGATTAACCCTGGGTTTTCTGTACTATGACGCTCGCTCATTTTTCACCGGGATAAATCTTCCGGACAAATTAAGCTCAAAGTCGAACCTGCTCCGGAGCAGATTGTGTTCTTGATAAGCAGTCAGAGCTCCGCCTCCTGACCAATCAGATCTCTTGGAAAATGACCTGCCCATTCTTAAATGATGGGGATTGGTGTGCAGGTCTTAACGCTGAGCTGCAGCGGAGTGGAGATGAGAAAGTATTTAAAACAATCTTTTTGTCATAATAAAATAAATCCTGGTCACTGAGGCTTTGAAGGATGTTTTTGTTCTTGACTTGTTCCAAGTCAGTTTGATCTGGAATAATGAGGTTAATGATCACACCTGACAGAACTGCAGAAACATGAATTTATGGAACGCAGAACTACTTGTGCCGTTGCAGTGATGAATTAATATTCCAACACAAAACTCTCACACAAGACAAACTCAGCCTCAAATCAACTGGATGGAAAATATAAACTGAAAGAAGATCAGTGAGGACGTTCAGCCCGACACGTTTCTGCTGTTGTTACACTTGTGAAAATGATAGGCCAACTCATCTCCTATGGAACATATTTATATTTCTTTAAGAACTGTAAAAACAGAAAAACAGTGGTGAAGTGGAGTGCACTCGGTGTTATCTCAACTCTGCTGCATCACGTACCGACTTCCTCTACTTTTATAATAACCAGAACACGATAAACTTGTACTATAGAACACAAATCCTGAAATAATTCCTTCTATAATGATAACATTACCATGTTTACATCTGTCCATATGTATTACAATTCTTAACCAACAAAATCACAAGACATTCTACTAAACAAATACCTTAATGAACTCAAAATTACACTCTTGTAGTGTTTTTAAAGATTGCTCTTAATTACTGTGTTCCTTTAAAGACTCTTAAAATGGCTTATCAAACTAAATCCATTTTATACCAATGTCTTTTAACTGTATTTGTATTCAATTAAAATTCAATGAGATAAACACAGCATTCTAACCCTTTCACAGATCACCAATAAAAAACACTGTGCATCTTAAACCTAAAGTACCAATGTGCAAAATACAGATTTTCATCACGGCCTAATCCCAAGATTAGCGCTGATAAAGAACCACCTCTATGCTGTTCTAACTCACAGTTAGTTGAGTAGTTCAGTTTTGACACAATCTCCTCCTGATCTGACACATTGACTGTTTAACAGAGGTTCTGGCCACAAACAGAAGTCATGTGCACATATCAGTAGTTATCCTGTCTTCACATGAACCTCTGACTTAAAACGGTTCCCTGGTTCATTACCGTGTTTGCTACGGAATACAGGTCCGCCATCTTGGATCCACAACGTGGTGACTTTTATACACTCAGAAACTTAACAGCACAATCTTTAACTCGACATCGATTACCCTCTAAGGCATTTATAATCTATCACGACTGTTGGCAGTTACTTTAATATAGTTTATAACCCAGTTTACCTGTAAAAACAGAAAAACAGTGGTCAAACAGAGCGCACTCGGTGTGATCTCAACTCTGCCGCATCACCAGTGTTGCCAACTCCTCAGTAAGGAAAGTAGTTATTGGCTGTCCTCAAAGTTACTAGAAGTCGCCAAATGAAGTCATCACCTAATTTGCATAGTTGGACATGAGCGTGTAATTCTAAGGCAATTGTAGGGAAGAGGAATAACATCGTGGAAGAGACAAAGTAAAAACTCAATTTTTTGTCATTGAAATAGGCCATCACTTCTCAGTCATTTACTGGATCTGTTTTAGTGTCATTAAAAAAAACCCATTTACTTGCCGCTCAGTAAACCAGCGGCGGCGTTGCGCATGCGCGGTTCATGCTCAGTGTGGACGTAGTGCGATGAGGATCTCCTCTGTCTGACTGCTGCAGGAGGGAGGGAGGGACGGTCAGACTGACCTCAGGTGTGTCAATGCTTCAGGACGGGGGAGGGGCTCACAGCAGGACCTGCTGCTCGTTGACGACAGTGACTGTAGAACCAGACCTGCTTTCACCCCAGAGTCGCCAAACACACTAGAAAGTCACCAATAACGCCAGAAAAAGTCGCTAGATTGGTCACTACTCGCTTTTCACAAAAGAAGAGGTCAACAGGACCTGAAAAGTCACCAGATTTAGTGATGACAAAGTCGCCAAGTTGGCAACAGCGCCATCACGTACTGACTTCTTCTACAGTAGTCAGCCACTGATGCTCACCGAGCGCCCTCTGCTGGTGAACCCTATATTACTCTCTATTAAAACAGATTAGAGCTTGAAATCTTAAGGTCACCTTGAAACATAAAGTGACCTTAAGAATAAAAATAAAATGGGGGGGGGCAACTATTTCACATTAGAAACGTAATCATAGGGCCACACTGTAATAAAGTGAAACAGTGATCACAGTGTTGTCCGTTTATATTGTCCAATGAATTAAAATCATATAATCTCACTAAATCACGCATTAACAAGTCAGGAATGTTCTGGCTTTGGCTGCAGCAGCAGCGTTGTTTTTATCCTGGAGGATGAGTTTGAATTCTTCATATTCCCAGAACATTATTGATCCTTCAGTAATCTGTAATCTACTCTGCAGGATTTCTCCCTGTGTGTGATTGGTCAGATGCTGCAGGCTCCGCCCCTTTCATGTGACCGTGCACACATAGGTCTGGGTTGAACTAGTGAGTTGATAACCTGCTTGGTAGTAACGGTGATCAGGAGTGTCTGGATCAGTGAACCAGGAAACAGAGAGATCCAGGATATGTTGATCACAGGTCTGTGGCCCTGCTATAACATTTCCTTCAAAACAGAGTTCAGCTCACACATACAAACACAATCACACTTTTATGTAGGATCATAGAGAACACTTCATTCACCAGAGTGCAGAAATATCAAAATAAATGTAAATGTTTTAGCAGCCTTGTTCGATCAATGGCTAATGTATTTGTGTATTTGCGTGTTGGTGTGTTTGTGTGTGCGTGCTCACATTCGTGTGTACCTGCATGTGGCGATTGGTGGTGCCAGGTGATGCTTTCAGATGTCTGGATGTGACTGTGTCTCAATGCTAAGGTGTAGTTTTGGCAGCTGACAGATTAAGAACATTTGTCTTCATTTGCTGGCTGGTGTTTGCTGTGCGACCTGCTGGAACAGCATCACTCTGCTTCCCAGCCGAGACTCAGACGTCTGATTCAACACTGACAACAGCTCTTTCTCTCTCTGCTGCTGAGGGACTGTGCTGAGGTGCTGAGGGACTGTGCTGACTGGCTGGGCTTTTCACCAGCATCTTTAATCAGTCCCTCTCCCAGTGCTCCACCCCACCCTGCTTAAAGTCCTCCACCATCATCCTTCTGCCAAAAAAGAACAGCATTAGCCGCCTAAATGACTACCGGCCAGTGGCACTCACCCCCATCATCATGAAGTGCTTCGAGAAACTGGTCTGGAGTCACGTCACATCATGCCCGCCACCCACACTCGACCCCCAAACTTGCCTACAGAGCCAACCGGTCGACAGAGGACGTCATCGCCACCGCTCTACACACCACACTGACCCACCTGGAGCAGCAGGGGAGCTACGCAAGGCTGCTCCTCCTGGACTTCAGCTCGCCTTTCAACACCATCATCCTGAGCAGACTGGTCGGCAAGCTGGGGGTCCTGGGGGGTCCTGGGTCTCTCCCACCACATCTGTACTGGGTTATGGACTTCCTGATGGACTGCTCCCAGAGGGTGAGAGTAGGACACCACCTGTCCTCAGCACTGAGCACCAGCACCGCTTCCCCACAGGGCTGTGTGTTAAGCCCCCTACTCTACACCTTCTACACCTACGACTACACCCCAACCCACCTGAGCAACACCATCATTAAGTTTGCGGATGAACCCCGGTGGTGGGGCTCATCTCTGGAGGAGATGAAGCTGCTTACAGGGTGGAGTTGGAGAGTCTGTCAGGTTGGTGCACCACCAACAACCTCATCCTGAACACCTCCAAGTCCAAGGAACTGATGGTCGACTTCAGGAGGTGTAAACCGGACATTCAACCAATCACCAAAAATGTTGAAGGGGTGGAGATGGTGTCAGACTCTCGGTTCCTGGGCATCCACATCAGCGAGGACCTAACCTGGACTGTTAACTCCACAATCCTGAAGAAGACACAACAGAGACTCTACTTCCTGAGGATCCTCAGGAAGAACAACCTAAACCCGGAGCCCTTGTTGTGCTTCTGCCGCTGCTCGGTGGAGTCGGTGCTGGGCTACGGCATCTGGCTGTGGTTCTCCAGCTGCACCACAGCAGACAGGAAGAGGCTCCAGAGGGTCACCAACACCCCCCAGAAGATGATTGGCTGCCCTCTTCCATCCCTTGAAGACATCTACAACACCCGCTGTCTCAGGAGAGCCCACAACGTCCTCAGGGACTCTTCACACCCGGGTCATCACCTCTTTGAACTTCTGCCATCAGGGAGGCGTTTCAGGGCAATAAAGACAAAAACAAGCAGACTGAAAAACAGTTTCTACCCCAGAGCTGTTGTTGCCCCGAACGGCTCAAAACACCAACAAACCCTGAACTGCTGCTTTGTCCCCTCTGACTTGTAAATGCCCCCTGGGGACTGGACAGTTTTTTTTTTTAAGTTTATATGTCTGCACTTTTCTATTTATTCTTGCAGTTTGATAGACTTTTGTTGTTTAAGGATATTTGCACTAATTATCTTTGCACTTTCTGTTGTTTGCACTGTTTATGAGAGCTGCTATTTTTTATTTCGTTGTGCTTCCAACGAACAATGACAATAAATGAATTCAGACTCAGATTCAGATTCAGATTCTCTCTCTCCCTCTCTCCCCCTCTCTCCCCCTCTCTCCCTCTCTCTCCCTCTCTCTCCCTCTCTCCCTCTCTCTCTTGGCGTCATTTCTCTGCTTTGTCTCTTCCTCATGTCACATTCTGTATTCAGCTTAGTGCTCCTCCCTGTTGTCCCACATGAACAAATGTCTCCTTTTATTACAATCTGCCTCTGTGTTACTGTGACATTTGACAAATAGAATAACAAATGACATCATCTACCGCTTCCCTTGCATGATAAGATTTACACCCATGATTGCTGATCATATGAAAGCTGTCAGACATGCCCATGTAAACATGGACTGTGCGTACCAATGCACAAGACTCACCCTTTGACAGTTGAATATTGACTTATTGAATACATCATTATTAAAGGGTCAAGACTCTGAAAAATAAAATGAACTGTCCTACTTTATCAATACACTTCTGTGCAAACAAAAGCAGCCAAAATAAAAGAGAAATGTAACACATGCACTCAAAAGATATGTTGAAGTATCCAATACAAATATTGTGTATTTTAATCACAAAGTTCAATTTGAACAAATCACTTTAAATGCAATACATTTTTGTTATGCATAAGAAATGTGAATACATTTGAAGCATTTTAAGGTTTTGTAAATAGAGATTTTCTCATAAATCTTCTGTTGATTTGATCACTACACATAGTTTTAAACTAAACCTGGACATAGAGCTTGTGAGTGTTTCCATTACCAAGCAATAGGATAGAGGTATTTTGTTTCCATAAACTTTGGTCATAAGAGTCCCACACTCAAGTCATTTGAGGAAAAAGTGCTACTGAACCACCATACATAAACGGATGTCTTGAGATGTTGTTCACCTTCAGAAGGGGGAGAATTACTTATTCAACCAAAAACAGAAACAGAATTTCAAACGTTTATATCCGAAGATATGAAGTTATATTGTGCTGCACTATCTTATGCTGTGGCTTGTGCAATGAGAGGTCACTTTTCCAAGTAATCACTCAGAGTTAGTTTGACTTTTGTCAATATTACGAGTTATAAAAAAGCCCTTTCCCATTCAGTGTTAAATAAAAGCTTTCATAAAAGCTTGTCTGCAGATTTATTGTTGGCCCAGCTCTGTCTGACAGACATTCACATTTTTACAAATAATCTCTTATTCCACATTCAAATGAATGTATCTTCTTTTAAAGTTCCACTGTTGTCATCACTTTATCCTGAAGTATTTGAAGTTAAATTTGGCTTCTCTCTGTCCCTGTTACTGTGTGCTGGGCCTGTACTACAACAGTCGCAGTCTTTGAAGTATCTGCATGCTTCCGTCTTTCACATAATGATGACATCATAGTCTGCAAAATAAACACCCCTGCTGGAACAGATTTTTAGCAGAGTTGAGCTTCAGAGGTTGAAGATTGAATTATTAATGAATTATTAGGAAGAATTAAGAATATTTTAAACAATAAACTCAAATTGTTATTTATTATTACTTTTGTCAGGTTCAAGTTATTTCTGTGACAATTGTGGCTTTTTCTTTCATTGACAGAGTTGTACCATATACTGTATATATACCGGTATATATATATATATCAATCACAGGTTGAGAATTAAACTCTGTCTTACATTTAACGCAACCTGAGACTCAGTGGTCTTCCCCAATATACTGCAAAGCCAGGACAATGTAACATTTTTGGATTTTGCTAATTGTTTAAGATACCTATTCAGTACCCGAATGGAAATGAAAGCTCATGTCTCAGGTGCTCTTTGAACACCATTCTGCTTTGATCTCCAAATATTTGTTCAGTCCACCACTTGCCTCCTCATACATTCATAATGGAACCTACAAAGCATCGGTGCCAAGCAATCACTTCAAAAGGGCAAGAAAAATGTTGAAAGTGGCTAACCTGCATCTGGTTAATGACCTTCCTTCACCAGTTTCCCCTCTTCAACAGTCATGCTCAGCAGGCATTACATTGGTATCATGAAATATGGATGGCGTGTGGAAGGAAGAGAGATGACCGACCTTTCACTGCCACACGAGAATCGATAGAGAAAAAAAGATGGTTATTTCAAATAGTGGGTTTAAAGGGAAATATTCTCTGTCTTTATATCAGCCACAGTTCTTTAGCATTCAAATCTGCCATCTGAATTCAAATCATAGTCAAGGACTTAGAGTAAAGTGTGTTAGAGGAACGTGAAGCAGCTGGCGAGGGATAGAGGGAGGAGAGAAAGTGTGAAGGGTGTATCTGTCGAGAGAGAAATAGAAATAAGAGAAGGGGGGGGGGGGGGGGGTTACCTGCACTCCAGTGTTTAAATAAATTCCAGCAGCAGGGAGCCGAGGAATCAACTGAAATGAAAGAGGATGCAGGTTCAACTCAGCACTTCAAAGAGAACTTAAGTGTTCACAGGACTGAAAACCTTTGAATCACTGTAACGATACACAATGTATGAGTTACCAAGAATATAAGTATTTTATGGGCCTTTGTGGGTTCTGAGCTCATCCTATGACAGTATAGAGAGAAGAGAAGAGAAGAGAAGAGAAGAGAAGAGAAGAGAAGAGGAGATCATGTGAAGGGAAGTGGGAGTAACATGGCAGCTGTTTTGGTCACGGGGAACGCTCTTCACCTGCATGTTCATCCGTCCTCACTCATGCAGCAACGAGATTTTACTGATTTTACATTGAGGCTGAAAATGTAAGACTGAAAATGACCTTCATCTCTTCGAATCCAAAGACTCCCACAAACACAAACAGGACATTCTGTTACTGTCACCAAGACATGTGTTAAAAAAAAATTCATACTCCAAAACTGGGACACGTGTATAGTCACTGGCACAGTCACTGTGGCATTACACACTGGCCGTAACATGTGACCTTTGACCTTTGGCTAACAAGTCATTCTTGATTGAGAGTGGATGTGCGGCACTACTGGTGATCACCATGACCTTTGAGTTAATCATTTTAATCTTGATTGAAAGTACAAGCAAAAAAAAACAAGTCTTTGAAAACATTCTGATGATATGAACAACATGACGATAGGGTTGTTCGGTATATCGGTACTGTATTGGTATCGCGTTACTGACGCCTTTAAAACGAAACTATACTGGGCCCGGCCAGTACCGGTATCTAGTTTTCTCTTTTTTTTTACGTCACCACGTAGCGTCACTGTGTCTCTGTGGGGGAAGCGTTGGGGAAGCTCCTCTTTCTGACTTTCATTCACTTGGGCTCTTGTAGACGTGGCGAATGACCGGGGGATCCCTAGGAGAGCCATCATTGACGGGGGGGGGGGGGGGGGGAAGTGCGGAAAACAGCGCTACGGTTTATTTATTTATTTATTTTTTGCGCTCCGGTCTCCAAGAGGTGTGAAAGAAATTGGCCATGACGGGGTGCGGGAGCGCTCCCGTGCTTGGCCTGAGATCCGCAACTGAATAGCGCTTCATACTCGACCTTATTTACCAACAACATTCCTGGACACAACTTCAAAATAAAAGTCAAAACAACGTATTTTAAAAACAATCTTCTCCCAACCGAGCTTGTGCTTTGAAAAGAATACCGGATGCGCATGTGTAAATGACATGGCGTTTGTGTCCATGTGAGAGTCAGCATGTGTAAATGACATGGCGTCAGAGAGAGAGAGAGAGAGAGAGAGAGAGAGACAGAAGGGAAACAATGGCTGCTGCTACATCCACAACTGTGTTCTCTCCTTATTTGGAAAATTATCGAAAAGTATCGAAATACATGGTGGTATCGGTATCGATACCAAAATGTTGGTATCATGACAACACTATATGTCGACCTTATTAATGATTCAAAAACACAAAGCTTTTAGCCTACAGCTAAAATAATTGCCTTGCATAATTGATGACAGCGAGTACACTTTGAACACACAAGCTGATTAGAAATTACTTCTCATTTCATGATAAAGACCAACAATATTTTTGTGATTTCATCACCTTTGTATTTGGACTTTATTGGCTTTACTTTCTGTTTAGGGAAATGAATGTCCACACACAAGTTCATGCCAAAAATAGAACCTGCTATCACAATGCACACAATCAATGAACATTTTGAGGTGAATATTTAAATGTAAAAGTGTTTTAATTAAGTCTGCATCCATGAAAAGGTTTCTTCAATCACAGTTTTCAATATTTGAACATATTCTTGATATTCTCAGTAAATGATTCATAGTCGCTCACATCACAGAGTGACTCATGGGAAACAATCATTTTGAGCCTGTGGTGTTTGTCTTGAGCACCTGTGGCTCAAAGTCTCTGGGTTTTAAGAGCAGAGTGAGGAAGGAAAAGCGAAGCCACATCCAAAAGTGAGGATAACAGCTGTTTGTGTACACAGCCCAGTCACACGCATGGCTCTCTGAAGGTAGCTATTGTCAGAGACGAGCTTAACCACAACAAATAGAGTAAGCGCTATACAAGCAACACGCACTATGGTGTTTGTTGTACACAGGTTTGAAGACTCGACATGGCCACATTATCTAAACCTGACTCACACTGTCATTTTCTCAGATTTATAGGATTCCTGGTGCAAAGCACGTCCGTGTCTCTGTTTCAGCAAATGGTCTGCAGGTAATCAATCGAACAGGATATAAAACATTTGCTGGGAGGTTAAAAATGTCTAAAGTTTGTGAAGACGTCTTGTTACGGCTTGTTGTTCAACGAGACCATGCCCTTTATCGTGACACTTCAGTATTTCATATGGAACTGTTTTATTGTGCATGCTTTTGAAATAACCGTCTAATCGTTTGTTCACTATGATGAACTTGTTTCATTGGAAAATCCACTTTCTGTGAAACTCCCACAACAGGTTTGGGCAGATCATTTGTTTACCTTTTGTCGTGACCCCGCCCCCTTCACCCTGCCACTTCCTGGTCACCTTGGCCGCTGAGCAGGTGAGCAGCAGTTTCTGCGGTCGCACCAGAGCAGTCCTCCCCGGAGACCAGGAGCAGGACAACATAACTAGGCTTACAAGACGGACAGCCAATCAGTAGCCTCTGTGACAGGGACAAAGTCCCTCACCTTACCGTCCCCCCCACCCCCCCTCCCCCTCCCTGGGCGGGTTATTGTTCCACCCTCTGCAGGACTTTTACCTGTCCAGGTGAGCCGCACAGTCGAAAGTTCGCGTCACTGATGAAGCCACGTGAGTAAACCTTCTCATTCCAGTTTATACAAGAATATTACTGAGTTTTTGTACTAAGTACTCTGTGTAGGTTTTTGCAGAGTGTCTTAAAACATCGTTTATGTGCTTTTTTTCCCCTTTTTCTTTTCTTTATAGAAGTAATTTGCGTTCAGTGTGTGTGTGTGTGTGGGTGTGTGCGCGCGCGCGCGCTTGTGTGTGAGTGAGAGTGCTCGTGTTCACTTCAGTCTGTACTGACTTGATATCAGAGACACCTCACGGAGCTTCACATCTGCCTGCAGCTGGTTTCCCAGACTGAAGTGTCACGTCTGGCTCAGACTTACTGTGGAGAATACTATGAACTCCAACATGCCGCCATACACATGTAGAGATTAGTGAAAGGCAGGACTCACACTACTAGTGTAAAACTGCTGTTGCACAGCCTGTATGTTCACTCTGATTAGAACGACCTATGCTCATATTAAAGCAAACACACACAAAAGAAGAAATATTTTTGATAGTAAAATATGTCAATTATTTGATGAATCTAAAAAATAGAACCTTTACATTTTAAAATAAAAGAGAATACAACCAATTGTCAAACCTCAAATTTTAGTTTTGACTATCCGTCATCATAAGAGAGTCCTGTCAAGGTTTTTGTGAAGTCAGTCACAAGCAAAGGAATCAACTTAGCATCTGGCTTGGGACCTGTTGTTCTTGTGTTTTCTCCTTTTTTGGTGAGCGGGTGAGAAAAGGGGGGAGCCCTTACTGGAATTTTCATGTGTATCAAGGACGTGTCTGAACACAACAGGCAATACTGGAGTCTGGGTGTTGGATGTGGCTCACACACTTTTGACTCCGGGCGGCTTCGTGTTTGGGATCTGTGGTTATGGAGCTGAGACCACACGATTGGTGGGCTGTCCTGATAGTTTTGATATGAAGGCTATTGTCTCTCTGAGTGTGGACCCTGGGACCTGTTTCTCTTTCTTTCATTAACTTCGCTCCTCACCAGCATCACAGCCATTCAGAGTCCTCAAAATGTCACACTGCGCCTATAAGTCTCCTTTGTGTCAAATAACCTAGCATTGGTAACTCATATGCTGCCACACATTAAAACAATTTTTCAATGATTACCTGAGTAGGTTTGTAAAAGATGGTGCCAACACACGAGTGCTCTCTTCTTTGACTGATTCTGACTTTTTATTGTGAGGGGTCTTTAGTTTGATTGTTACAGATATGATTTGATTTCTCTGAGGAGTGGATATGTAGATAACATACTGTCAATATGGACAGTAAGAACACACACACACACACACACACACACACACACACACACACACACACACACACACACACACACACACACACACACACACACACACACACACACCGGTTACTGTATTTTGTCATGAGATTGTTTTTCAGAGTCAATCTGTTGAGAAAGCGCTGACTTGGTGGAGTTTTGTGTCATTATTAACTCATCATGTCATCTCAGATTATTGGCGAGAAACCTGAGAGGGGGTCAATAGATCCATTTACATAAAATGTGAGGACGAAGGTGTAGGCCATCTTGAACAATCGACTCTCCCTGCTCTCAATAGCTGAAAAGCTTGGAGTACTGCCCATTGAGCTGAAGCTTGACACGACTTTGGTTCAAAGTCAAAGAAATCCTTCTGCCCTGGTATTTTATTTGCAGTTGAAAATACATGTGTGCTGCATCAGAAGATTGGCCGCTTTAAGCCTCGCCCTTCTGTAATATGTTTGAGTTACAAGTGTAGTCATCAGTAAAACATCAAGACTGTTTAATGAAATTCAGGAATATACAGGGAAGTCCAACTGGACGGAGCTTGTCCTGCATGTTTTATGTCTCTCCCTGCTGCAACGTATCTGTTACCAATGAGCGGCTACCACTGGAGTTTCTTAAGGACTTGGCGATAACATAATTATTAGATTCAGGTGTGTTGAAGCAGGGAAACCTCTAAAACATGCAGGATAGGAGCCCTTTAGGACCAGGATTGAGGGCCATTGCTTTATTATATTGTCTGGAGTGAGAAGCAGTGGTCCAACTAGTCTTTTGTGACGCATCATCCTCCAGGGATGAAGGAATAAGAGGGAATGCTCCCCGGCCACGGGTGTGTCCTGTGAATATCTGTGCATTTGTATGTGTGTGTGTGTTTGTGCGCGTGCGTCTGCCTGTCGGTACATGTATTCACATGTGATTTTCATTCCACCCATGGATTGATACAGTTAATGCATTTCAGTCAGGCTGTGAGTGTGCTGTAAAATGTCTTCTGTGTTGTTTGTATAAAGGAGAGCATTTTGATTGTAGTTATGTAGAAAACAAGTGCGTCCCTAGAGAATTTCTGAACTTTTTGAGCGTACTTTTAAAAAAGTCTACAGTATTTTGGAAAAGTTTACATAATCAAGATAATGTAAAAGCAGATGAGTCACATAAACGAAGATTAAATCTCAGCATTCTCATGCATTAGAATCAGGCCACGTTTACATGTACCCAGTTTGTTTGTTTTTTTAAACTGATATTTCCCTCTCTACATTTAAAACAAAATCTTAATTTACACGGACCCACATATACACCTGCTTCAGAGCTGCTATGAGCATCCAAACCTGTAGGGGGCAGTGTAGCAAGAAGCATGGAGGCATGCTAGCCAATCAGAATCCTGGAAAAAAAACAGGACGTCACGAATTGTGACATAAATATCCGCCTACCCGCCTTTTAGATACAAACAGAGACACAGATTTCATTCGGCTCTCCAGTGTGGCCGGAGATTTCTGGAATCATCGTTTGTGGTGAGTCGTAACTGCGTTTGTGTGTAAATGCGCGGCCCAAACGCAGAAAAATAGCACAGTTTTTTTCAGATACCCAGGTACGTGTAAACGTGGCATCAGTGTATTCAGATACCAATTTTAAGGATGTGGAAAGGAGGGGAAAGCACATTTTTTCTGATTTATTAAATAATGGTTTTATTATCCAACAGTGATGTAGTTGTAGTCTGTTGTTGCATTATTTATTTATTTATTTATTTGCACTACCTGCTTTATCCTGCCTTTTAATTTCTTCCCATCTCAGGGACAAATAAATTATTTCACTGATTGATTGATTGAAAAAAGAGGGAGCTTCCTGCCAATATATCTTCCTGCTCAGGAAAATTACAAAAATAGTGTAACATCTCTGCAGTTGTGTTCTTGTTGCAATGACAAGGTTTATTGATGGCGTTTGTTGGTTCCAATTATTTTGTGTCACCTGGAGCGAGTTGGCCTGTGATTGGCTGAGAGTAGAGAAGGGGGCGGGTCAGGTGAGTGTGTGGAGCACGGTGCGGCGTGAGTGTGAGTGTGAGCCCGGTTCTGTTTAGTAATAACTTGAAACTTGTCTTCCTTTCCATCCTCCTGCCAGACGCTACAATAGTGACGCTACAATAGTGACGCTACAATAGTGACGCTACAATAGTGACGCTACAATAGTGACGCTACAATAGTGACGCTACAATAGTGACGCTACAATAGTGACGCTACAATAGTGACGCTACAAGTTGATGGAAATCTAGATCTTCTTGATGTGAGATGAAAGTCCCAACCACTACATCATCATTGTCTGGTGAACTATTTGAAGTTATTTTAATAGATACAGATTTGGACCAGGCGTGGATTTTTCAATGAGAGGTCTTTCAGAACCCCAAAGGTTTGCCGGTCACCCTTGTCTGCTGGTGGTGCTGAAACGCATGGTCCCACCATCAAGAACAAACAACTTAAATAACCTGCAAGGAAGGTATTCTGCGAGAAAAATACATTTGCTATAATAATAATAATAATTAAAGGGAGTGAATTAGTGTATACATTGGCGTAGAGCAGGGGCGGGCAGTTATTTTTTACATGGGGCCACGTAAGAACAAGAAAATATCACGGAGGGCCGGACCAAAAGGCTGAACTAAAGTCTGCATAATATTTATTGTTTCTTTATATAAAGCAGTAAATAGCATTGTTTTGATAAGCTGGTAAGACGGGTAGGAGTACACGTATGTTACAAATGAGCAATGAAAAAAAGAAGTTGTCTCTGAAAAAAATGACATTTATTCAATAAAATTTCCCAAAACAATGGTTAACGAAATGTAAACATTTGTAGTTTGATTCATTATATTAGTGACCATTTTCAGCCACATTCAGTAAGATACATCATATTAGAAAATAATGATGCCTACATTTGTAGTTTAATCACATTCACACTCATTCTGTGTTTTTCAGTTCTTCTTTCTTGTCCAGTGAGAGAAACCTAGTCTCTGTTGGTCTTTAACAAGAGAATCAACGTCAGGTTGAATGTCTGAGGTGGAGATGTGAAGCACAGCTGACGGAGGGTCATCACTGAGAGAGGATCTGGACCTGGACTTGTTAAACTTCACAACTGAGAATGTTTGTTCACATATGTAGGTAGAGCCAAAGAGAACAAACCTCTTCTGAGCAGGTCTCCTCAGGTTTGGAAACTTCTCTTGCTTAAGAGAAGAGTAGAATTCCAGCAGTGGTCGTGACTTACAGTGCTGTACCAGTATGGCATCAGACGGCAGGTCAGTGAGCTCCAGCTGGACATCACCAGGTGCATCGTCCACACTGCAGGTATATGGAGAGGAAATCAAGTGCATGTCACTCTCCATTGTAACAATGGTTGTAACAATGGTTGTTCTGAGATCTTCAAATCACCTTGAGAACTCACCATGCAGTGCTCCTGACATAGATGAGTACCTGCGGAGGTGATCATCTGATGCTGTGACTTCTTTCAGGGTTTGCATGTGAGTGAGATTGTTGCTCTCCAGTTGCCTTGAAAGAAATTTGTGACTTCGTCATGAAAGCTTCACCAGGTTGTGCATTTCATGGACGAAAAGGGCCTTGCCTTGCAGTTTGGTGTTCAGTTTATTCATCAGTGCAGTCACATCAACAGCAATACAAAATCTGCCATCCGCTTCCCATCTGAGAGCTCTGGGATGTCTTCACCTTTCTTCTCTCAAAACTCTGGGATCTCTGCTTTCAGGTCCCAGACTCTTTTAGCACTTTGGCCAGGCTGAGCCATCGGACAGCAGTGATAGCTGATGTCACCATGTTCAGTCTCGTGCTCCTCTAAAAGTGCAACAAACTGCCTGTGATTCAACGAGCCCTGGTGAAGTTCACTATTTTAGTTACAACATTAATCACATCGTCAATTTTAAGCACTGACTTGCACAACACATGCTGATGTATGATACAATGCAAACATACCACTTTTTGATCTGCGTTGATTTCAGTCACTTTATCTTGGACACGTTTCAACAGCCTGACATGTTTCCCTGTTAGATTTGGACACCCGTCTGTAGTGACACCCTTCTGTCTGTCCCATGTCAGTCCCAGCGTGTCCATGCATGCGTTTACCTTCGTGAACACATCGCTCACCGTCGTCGTCCCTTTCATTGAGCGCATTGCTGCCAGCTCCTCCGTTATCTTGAACTCTGTTATTCCACGGACCAATACAAGTAACTGGGCTGTGTCTCGGACATCGCGGCTTTTGTCCAAAGCCAAGGAGAAAAAGTCAAAATGTGCCACTTCATTGTAATCCAAACACGCCGCTTTACCTCTAACTTCAGTAAATAAATACTTAGCAGTCCATGTCTGCATTCAGCATCTACCTTTCTTTTTTTAGTCGACATTTTGGTGGTGAAGTGCGTCTTGACACCTGTAACCTGCTTACGACAACGTCGATTCAGTAACACGTTCTCTCACGTACCTTATGTATCAAGGCGCGATGTAGAAAGAAAAACAGAACTTCAAAGTAAAAGCAATGCACATTCAATCCACGCATGAGGTAAACTAAGAAAAACACGTTTATTTAGTAATTTCTTATGAATCTTACGTGGGCCGGTCAGAGTCCACCAAAGGCCGTGAAATGCCCAGGTCTGGCGTAGATTGTAATATATCAGCGGGTGCAGTCTAGATTTCTGAAATAAGCTGTTTGGTCATAATAATATTTGTTGCTGAAAAAAAATGTCAATTGTGCCCATCCTGAGCCTGTCTCCTTCATTTTCTCAGGAAGTGGGCAACTTATTCAGTCAGGTATATTTTCAGCATCATATCAAAGAGAGTTGAAAGATCATTTGAAGCCACCTGACTGAACGCTGAAGATAAACTGGAACTGGATCTTATAACTGAATGATCATTCTTCACCAGCTCATCCACCTAATCAAAAGTTTTCAAGCAGCCCAGTAAAGGTTGAGTTGTGGTTGGCCCTCTTGCCTCACAACCAGAGGGGTTTTCATTTCTGAGCTTACGTCTTTCTCTGTGGAGTTTCCATATTGTCTCTGTGCATAAATGGGTTGTCTCCTGAGACACTTGTTCAATCCAAAGACATGTTTGGTATGTAGATATAAGAGCCACAGTTATGTTTTAGTCTTGATATGTATAAATGTGATTGTCTGTCTGTGTTGGCCCTGGAAATGATCAGTGATCAGCGTACCATTTCAAAACTCGTTTGTGTGTATGGGGGAATGTTTCAATGGAATATCTGTTGTCTACGCCAACATTTCAGGAAGTCCTGTGGAAGACTGTAGACATATAGAAAGCAACTACAAGTAGCTAAACTTAAATTTGAGGCCACAGAAACAAATGTTATGCTATGCTATGCTATGCTATATTTAATATAATTGTTGGCTTCGTTTCAGGGCATAAAAGTTTCACTTGCACAAACATGCAAAAAAGTTTCTTATTGTTTATCTGATGTGTCGTGTGCAGTTCCTTGTTGTCCTGTCTCTCCACCGTCTAACAGAGGGAGTAGTAGAAAAGTATTGAGAGAAAATGATGGCCACATCACGCCGCATTCATTTTTCATTTTCTTCAACTGAAATCAGTTTTTGTTGGGTGTTCATCTGCTCCTGCTGGAAGGTTTCTTCCCCTTCTGTCACTAACTTCTCCCGTGTAACAATAGAAATGCTCTGCTCCATAATACTGGTGCCACAGTATGTGATGGCTCAGCCATGTCACCACACCTTCTCAGTGGGAAAGTTCATGTCTGCTAAGAGTGCTTAGCCTCTTCTTATTAACCCTTCCCCTCCCAGACGCAACAAAGTCCCCGAGCCTTTCCTGACTGTCACAACTTGCTGTGCACCAACTCCATACTGGTTATGTTTGGGTAAATGCCGACAACTTGATGGTTGCTTGGATGATTTGTATGTATTTGGAACTGCAGTGGGACATATTTGTTTGCATTAGCATACCAGGATGCATGTCAAAGTTCATGTTAGTTCTTTTTCTTCCCCAACACGAGTGCACAGGGAAGCATCCTATTCCAAAGCACAAGCACCTGGATTACATATGCATTTCTACAATTCAAGCATAAGCCTGTTGATATTTTTCAATAGGACCTACCATCTCATTAAAGCAGCCAAAACCCAAATGTGGGTCCAGAAACAAAGCAAGTGGAGTGCCAACAAGATTCCGTTTGCCAAAGTGACGTGTGCCTGACTGAGCCCATCTGTTTGTGTCCATGTGCTCAAGGAGCCTGGCTGCTTTGGATATTACGTGTACTTTGGCAAGCTCGCTATGTCAAGCACAATATAAACCTGTGTAGTGATTTTTTTTTAAAAAAAAGACTTGGCATGTTTAAAATCATGTCACATCCCACTGTGGATTAATGGTGACGTGTGATTGTCATGCAGTACACTAAGCAGAGAGCCCGACATTTATCAGGATCTATCTGTTGGCACTTGCTGCTGAGATGAGAGTACTGATGTTCCAGAGTCCAGACTGGAAATCTCACGAGCTCAATTCTGTTCTCTGTGCCAGTAGAGAAAATGAAACTAAAAGAGAAGAAAATGTTGGTGTGTGCCGCACACATCATATGCCAGTATATACATGAGCTCCACAAGCAGAGCTGATGGATGAATCATGGTTCCCTGTTTTCTTATTGTGTGTGTGTGTGTGTGTGTGTGTGTGTGTGTGTGTGTGTGTGTGTGTGTGTGTGTGTGTGTGTGTGTGTGTGTGTGTGTGTGTGTGTGTGTGTGTGTGTGTGTGTGTGTGTGTGTGTGTGTGTGTGTGTGTGTGTGTGTGTGTGTGTGTGTGTGTGTGTGTGTGTGTGTGTGTGTGTGTGTGTGTGTGTGTGTGTGTGTGTGTGTGTGTGTGTGTGTGTGTGTGATACACCGTGTTTAAAATGATGCAAACTGTGGTAATTACATACAAAAAGAGTCAAAACAAAGTTTTACTAAAAATGTACAAATATACCATTAGATGTAAAACCACGAGCTGCCGCTGACATCAGGCAGCCTAATACCATGGTATGTTATCTTTACACTTGTATAGTTCATATTCTAAGTTTATGTACTAAAATATGTTTAGTTTGGCAGATTTTATTTAGATTGTTTTGATTAACCTAAACTGTTCTAATCCTTAGTAGATACTTATTTACAC
Organism: Lipophrys pholis; assembly: GCF_963383615.2. NCBI lineage: Eukaryota > Metazoa > Chordata > Actinopteri > Blenniiformes > Blenniidae > Lipophrys > Lipophrys pholis. Next base: position 29,990,818 of record NC_137640.1, on the reverse strand, counting down.
CTGAGCTAGTGTGTTTTATACACTGTTTTAAGAACATTTACATGGTTTTTTTAGTTACAACAACTTAATTACTTTTCAGATTGTTGTTTTGCGTCAGGGGCCTGTACTACGACCCGTGATAAACATACCCAGGATGCCAGATATGCGCCATCTTGACAAGCGTTAGCACGAAGCAGGTTAACAACTCGGTAGTTTAACTCAGAGTTTCCCTTCAGGATCAGTGCAAGTGCACATGAAAGGGGCGGAGTTTGCAGCGTCTGACCAATCACACACGTGGAGAAACTGCAGAGCCACTGACTTTACCATCGAGGAGCACTTATTACCTTAAAATATGGAGGATTAAAACACATCCAGGCTAAAAGCAACACTGCTGCTGCAGCCAAAGCCAATAAATTCCTGACTTGTTAAAGCGTAATATGAATTCATCAAACAATATAAATGGACGCTGCACTGTAAACACTCACTTTTGCTTTGTAACGACAGAAAATGCGATTCCACTAGTTTTGATGTTCCATCGAGTTGTTTTGAGGCTCAGTTTACCCTGTGAGTGCGTTTTGTGTTGGAATATTAATTCCTCACGGTGATGGCAGAGTAGATGTGTGCTCCATAAATTCATGCTTTTGCATTTTTGTCAGGCGTAATTATTAACCTCATTCCAGATCAATCCTCATGGAGCTAAACTAACTTGGAACAAGTCAAGAACAAGAACGTCCTTCAACGCCTTAGTGACGAGGTTTTATTTTATTATGTCAAAAAGATTTAGAAAACTCTTTCTCCTCTCCTCTCCTCTCCTCTCCTCTCCTCTCCTCTCCTCTCCTCTCCTCTCCTCTCCTCTCCTCTCCTCTCCCCTCCTCTCCTCTGTATGAACCCGTGCCTCATTCAGGACCTCATAAGAATGGTCAGGTCATTTTCACTCACTGTGATCTTATCCAGAACGTGTCCTTCTCCGGAGCAGGTTAGAAATTCAGAGCAAGTTACTGCAGTAATTTATCCCAGTAAGAAATGAACGAGCTTTGCAGTACGGAAAACCCAGGGTTAATCCCCGAACTTACCTCGATAAGAGAAAATCCAGTCGTAGTATAGGCCCCAGGCAGGTTGCGTCGAACCTTGTCGATGTTGTGCAACATACTGAAACATAGTCAAAGCTTCTATCACTCGTTGCTTTTATTAAAGTAACAGAATCACTGCAAATGTTATTGGTTAGTCAAAGGTTATATTCAAATACAACCAAACAACTCAAATCCAAACCACTACTTTTGTTATCTTAATATTCATTTATTTAGTTTACTTACACATAGAGGCCGTGATTTCAATCCTGTTCTTGAATCAAAATGTCCATTAATTTCATGTTTGTATTTTCAAATGGCCCTGTTTGTTTTTCCTTGCAGATTCCCTTTGCTGGTGACGTCTTTATCACCTCTTATGAGCATCCAGGTGGAAAGCACCCAGCCTGAAGTTGCCACGGAGATGGCTGAAGCATCAGCTCCCCCTCTTTCCCCCTCAGAGTTTGGACTGTTGTCGCCGTCCCCACCTCCTGACTTGTGTGCATGTTGTGGCCACAGCCACCAGCTCGAGGAGAACCACGAGTACCTCTACAAGGACGAGGTGGACGATGATCTGGTGTGTCATATCTGTCTGCAGCCGCTCATCAGGCCCCTGGACACGCCCTGTGGACACACCTACTGCCAGGAGTGTCTCACCAGCTTCCTGCTGGAGAGTGACTTCTGTCCTGTGTGTCGCACGCCGCTCATGCTCCAGAGCTGCAGGAAGCCCAGCCTGCTTGTGCACAAGCTGTTGGACAAGCTGACCGTGGCGTGCCCCTTTACTGATCATTGCACTGAAACTCTGGCTCGTGGTGAATTGGAGGACCACATCAAGAGCAGGTAGATTTAAAAAAAAATGGAGTTTACACTTTTAAAATCATTATTTAACAAATGAAATCTGAATTCTATTTGGAAAACTTAGCACGTACTTCAACTTGTTTTTTATATTTACCATAATGTCTTCTTAAAAGTACGATGACCTACAGTAAACACACGCTCTAAGTGTCCCGCCCTCTTTTGCCTTTCATCATTAACCCCCTGCTTCAGCCCAAAAGGGTAAAGTTATTCTTCCATCCATGCATTCATCTGCACCAGGCCCCGCTCCTCTGATTATATATCATCAAACGATATTACTTTGGTTTCCCTCATTCTGGGTCTGTTTTCATAATGCTCATTAACACAACCCTCGCCCAAAGGCCTTTGGGATAATTAGTGCATCTTGCCACACATCACACACCAGCAGCACAGTGTTTTTTATTCATAAGCACTTAAAACTTAGAAACCCGAGTGGCTTCAAACTCCTCAAGCTATTAAAAAAAGGCACTTGTCCTTTTTTTCCCCTTCAGTTTTATTTCCCACACCTACACGTGCTCGCATTTCCTGCACTTCCTCCCTCTCTTTACTTTCCCTTTTTTCTGTTCATCTTCCCCCAGCCCTTCTCCTCGTGTAGTGTGAATGTTTTAATGAGGTTTGGATCTCTGAGGCCAGCTCCCGCAAGGATTCAGCTGCTCTCCCATTGTTAGACGGTCTTATCCGAAGAGGTGAGAGGCCACGTCCAGGGAGATCGCCCGACACACTGCATGCAATCATGTGAACAGTTTTTAGTGAAACACCCATTTCAACATTTCTGTCGTGGTTCAGTGATCGTAGCTTCTGGTTCTACTGAACAGTGAACTAAATTGTTCGTTGGATCAAGAGTTTTCAATTCAAGATTTATTTATTTTTTTAAATTGCTCTATGTTACATTTTAGGAGCATGAGACAAGCATAGAAAAGTGAACAATATGTAATCAGTATAGTCTGTAGAGAAGACTAGAGGTGGCTCGGGTGGTTGGCTCTGTCGAGCAGTGCCAGTTTGTGACACTGAAGAATTTTAGAAAACCTGAAAAAATAAAAAAGACATTATGCATAGAGACTTATGGTTTTCTCTTTGGAGACATTTATTTCATGTCCCTGAAAGCACATCTAGATTTTGAGGCATAACATTTGGTATTAATAATACCAATAATAATACCAATAATAATCCCGTATTATTGTCCATAGCATGCTACAAAGCAATACCATGTACGCTATTCTCTCTGGTGGCGAATATTTTCTTCGATTGAATTGTGCATCATCAAAAAAGAAATAGTTCACAAGACACACTTCAATTCCAGTGCTTTATGTACAGTGCCATGAAAAAGTATTTGCCCCATCTCAAATTCACATTTTATTTGGCATCTTTCCAAACTTTAATGTTTAAGATCATCAAACAAAAGTCAATGTCAGACAAAGATACCCCAAGTGAAGGCAAAATGCAGTTTTTAAATGCTGATTTTATTTATTTAAGAAAAAAAAAACTATCCATATAATATTCTCCTAAAAGTCTTTGGAATTTTTTGTGGGAGTTTGTTTGCAAAAGTAAGACGAGCCTTATATTCTTTTTAGTCAGCAGTGGTTTGTGCCTTGAAATTCTGCCATGGATGCAAGTTTTTGGTCGACCAGCCTCTCCTGGGAAAGTTCATCACTGTTCCATAATGATGTCTCCACCATGGTTCACTGGAAAGCTTTACAAATCATGTTGTAACCCTTCCAGACTGATAAATGACAATTACTTGAATTTCTTCGGATCACAGCTTTTTGAGATCTTTTATGTTTCTATTTAAGTGATTTGTTGATTGAATAGGTCTAGAGGAGAGCAAGTTTGGATGTTGTGAGTGAAATTGAACCCGGCTTTCCAAGAAATTTTATTTGCCACAGTTAATTCATGATTTGAAAAGGGGTTATTATTATTAGGGATGTCCCGATCTGATCGGGCCATAGACCTATAAAACTAGAGTGATATATAGTGGTTTATGTGTTTATGTGCAGAAGTCTACTTCTAAATTTCTATATGGTCTGTCTTCTTCTGCTTTTTTGTTGTGTTTGGTGAGTCACAGCGCCCCTATAGGCCTGGCATGTGTACTACATGCCCTGAAGCCTCGTGTTGAGCCGTGTTCATAGTGAGGTGTGGACGGAGGTTTTTTGGGAGAAGGCCAGGGAGGACAAAGATCGTTTTATCGTCATGTGGATGTTCCCTCAGTTTACAACAACAACTAAAGAGAAAGAGAAGGTTTTTGATTCAATAAGTGAGTTTTACAATAATTTCTAGCTAAACAAAGCTTCTGCCAATAGTGCTTTTAGCTTCAGACATCTTAGTTGCTCCAAAAATACACTATTGAGTATATTTGCAATAGTAATGTAAGTATCGGATCGGGAAAGTATTGGTATCGGCCGATACACAATTCTGAAAAATTGGATCGGTATCGGGGGCCAGAAAGTGTGATCGGGACATCCCTAGTTATTATTATTATTATTTCTTTTTTTTTCCATAGGGCCAGCTATAGTAGGTTTGGATAGCTCCCCCCCTAAAAACATTAAATCATCGTTTAAAAACTTTTTTCTTTATTTTTACCTGGGTTATTTTTGTCTAATATTTAAATTTGTTTGATGATTTTAAACACTTAAGTGGGGGAAGTACTCCCCACTACTCGTCCTTACTGCATTTATATTAGTGCTTGTAACAGCAGAGTGCATTGTTTGTGACTGCTGCTCCCCTCCAGTCTGGCAGTCGGTCAGCAGTTGTAATGACTGCCTCGCCATCTGGTCAGAACTGATTTCATAGTCATCTAAGCATTCGTGACCTTTATTAGCCTTCAGATTGAGAAATCACCATTCTGGAAACATCCACTCAGATTAAGACCAAAATCCTCCCAGTCACTGGTATTTAGAGTTAACTTTATGAGTTCTCTTCTAAGTGTTTGTACAGTTATGGTAGAAAAAAAACCCTCCCCATGTTCTGCCGGCGGTACTTTCTTATATTTTTGGCGGTAACAAGCTGCTGGATGTGCACGTGTAGTCTGCCAAGCCTGAAACCAGTTTTCTCTGCTTGGAATTCCTCTCACTTTCACATTTTTGAGATTAGTCAAGTTCTTTTACTAGTTTCATGAGTATATTCTGCTTTTTTTCCTGCCTTGAGTACAATGCTTTCTTCTTCCTAATTCTATTTTAAAAAGAGAAAAACTGCCTAACATGCAAGTACATTTTCTCACCCCCACTGAGAAATCCCTCACAGCTTCTTTAAAGTTTAGATAGAAAAGAAATCGTGGCTGATCAGGTCATTTCATTCAGAGTTTAAATGTTTGAGTTACTTTTCTATGTTTGCCTTTCAGTGTGTCATGCTTTGATGACTGATGTGGGAAGAGTTTCAGAGAGAGAGGTTATAGGTTTATACAAAATGTATATAACATCAATATAATAATACCATTAAAAATAAAAGGAATTTCATTAATACAGTCTTTTAACCTGTTAGGAGAGAAAGAGCTGTAGACTATCACAGGTGACACTGGGGGAATGGCAGGACACAACCTGGACACGTCACAATTCCTGTTTTGCGATCAAGTAGAAAAGTTTTGGATAAGCCAATTGTCAATAATAGAATCGTGATATTTAACAAAGTTTGCCATAGTTGAGACCCAAGTAATAAATATTCCTTCTTACCATCTGCATAAGAGCAGTTTTGCAGCAAGTGAAAACAGAAGGTGAACTTAAGATACTACTCCGTAATACAAATTCACGATGGCCAACAGAAAACTAAATTAAAGCAGTGTAGCAGAGCCAAACTCGGGAAACAGATTTTTCAAGGTCCCTGTTTTTAAAGGCGCTGTGAGAAACGGCATGAATAATTTGAAGCTTTTTATTTAAACATAATCCTTTAAATTCAAAGTAATATCTTAATGTCATCGCAGTCTGAGTTACAAATATTGTTAAAAATCCAACATAAATTGTGTCAAATGTAAAAATAAACCAGATACTTTAAAGAAAACGCCACATTATTGTATTTCCAAACAAACTATAATAATTTTGAGCTTTCCGTGATTCATTCTGTGATCATAAGAAACAACCATATAGCAAATCCAGTGGCTGGCTTCGTGTGTGACTGTCTGAGGTCTGTTCCTCCCATGATCTCCTCACACAGCAGAAACGCACCGCCTTCACCCCCTGGATAATCTCAAGGAGAGCGAAGTAGACAATTGTTGCATGTACAGTTAACGTTTACAGGCCCTGGTGTTGAGAAGTAATACTGCTATGTTGATAGGATCAGAATAATAATTGATAGGATCTGTATTTCTTATTCCCATGCCTTTCCGTCACTTCCTCTTCTTTTACCTTCACTCTGCATTTAAATCCTCTGGTTTCCTCCCAAACTTAGTGTTTGTAATGCAGAATTACAGGAATGTCAAAAATAATGGTGCACATTAAGAGAAGAAAACACACGCACACTCTTTGACTTCATGACAGTGTGAAAAATTGGCTTCTGGGGGAAATGAAAAGAAATGGTGCAAGAGTATGTGTACACGTGTATGTTTTCATGCTGTTTTGAGCGAGTGAGTTAATGTGCCAGTGTATGAAATCACTCCTGTGGGGCAGACCGGCTTCTGTTCACAAACTGCATCCTGTCACAATCCAATTACTTTTCCATTTCCTGCATGCCCTGTGGTCTTGTTGCTGTGCATACTGTTTAAATACCACAGAATAACTTATGCCTCTGTTTGCATGATCGCATGCATTAACACACACACACACACACACACACACCAAATTCTGCTTATAACCACACAACCTCGATCCATGAAATATTCATTTAGACAGGGTATTTACACCAGTTAAGTATCTTTCTCAAGGGTGGCAGATGGCTCTGCACTATGAAAATTGGATAACAGTGGGGAAAAAAGGTAAGAAAGGAAGTATAAGGAATGAGAAACGATGAGGAAAGGAATAGAAGAGTGATGTGATGTTGTTTTGGGGCTTTATGGATGAAATGTGGAGCGATATGGTGAAATAGATGAATAAATGATACTTCTGAAAACTCAGATTTCATGAAGGAGAATGAATCTGGTCAGACAGTCTTGCAGTGATTCATATTCAAAGTTCTAGCCTCATCATGTTGCTCATGCTTTGTGTTTATGACAAACAGATGAAAGAGACTGAGTGAAAGAAATCTCTTATGTGCTGCAGTGCAATTATCACTGTCAATGCATCTGTACACAAAATGAAATCAGACCTATGGGCTGCTGCTGGTTGCTGCACCTGAGTGTGCACACACACACACACACACACACACACACACACACCCCTCTCTACATGACACTTCCCAGTTACTGAGGACTAGAGATGCCTACACAGTCACTTGAAGCAGATGGGGTTTGACCTTTACCAGCCTACCTGCTTTGTATATCCCCTCTCTGCTTCCTTACCGTAGGATTGAATGAAGGAGTGTAAATGAATGACTGCTTGAATGAATGAAATTTTCACGAGCACATAAGATGAGAGATTTCTTCTCCATCTTTTTCATTCATGTCACTCTGAACAACAAGCCTCCATCCCTGCAGAGAATATTGATTTGCCAGTGTGTTTTGGTCATGCTCTGTCTTTTTTTTTTTTTTTTTTTTTCACACATGTCGGCAGATTCTTTTGAGCGATCAGACCAATCTGCTGCACTGGGAGCAGTCCTCTATTGGAGAGCAAGGGTGAGGGTTTGGAAGGCAACATTTTCTCTCCCTCTCCTCTTTCCTTGCATTTAAAGCACAATGTGTGTGCATGCACAGGCGGGGGAAGTGAATGCAGAGGTGCATGTGTATTCGCATGTAAGGCAGGCGTAGTCTGTCAGAGCCTTACCTGGTTCTAGTCACACCCCTTCTCCTGCCTCTTTTTTGGTCTGCTCCATCACACCCCCCCACCCTCGGTGGTTTCTGCTGCAGTATAAGTCACAGCCTGCACTGTTCTCCCTGACATACACACACACACACGCACACACACACACACACAGAGCGACGGACATGCACACACACTCATACCAGCGCAAATCCTCTTACAACTCGCCAGTGCCCAGAGCAGATTAAGGGGCTGCACATCTCCAATTGTATTCCAAATGTGCCACCTTTGCATGGGTCTCCTTCCTTTTTCTTCTTGCACTTTCTTCTCTTCCTTCCTGCCACAACTGGACTTGTCTGCAATTGCTTCTGCTGCTGCTGCTGCTGCTGCTGCTGCTCCTTCCTCCTCCTTCACTCCGTCTTCAACCTCTGGCAACTGGCCCATTTGCCTCTGCAGCTGAGATGACCAGGCGGCAAGCCTGACGTGAGGGAAGGAACTCACACAGACAGAGGTAGAAGAGGTGGTGGGGAAGGAAAACAAATAGGCGCTGCAAGGTAGGAAGTGAAGGATTAAAGCAGAGCTGAGAGCCTCTGGAGAAAGAAGCAAGGCAGGTGGGGAGGAGGAGGGAAGGAGGGAGGGGGTCAGCACGGCCAGGTTTGGAGATTTGGAGTCGGAGGAGGAGGAGGAGGGGGGCGAGGGGGAAATAGGAGAAATAGGACCTATAGTTCGGAGAGGGGAGAAAAGGGGGGAAGAAGGAAAGAGCTGAGCGCTGACCATGAAGGCTCTGTTGCTGCTGGTTTTGCCTTGGCTCAGCCCGGCCAACTACACTGACAATTTGGGCAACCTGCATATCCTCTATTCTGAACTGTGAGTACAACAATCAGATTTCCTCTTGCATCCCTCCCATCATCAGCATCACTCCATCTCACCCTTCTCTCAGCAGAACATACAGCTATTGTGTTCCACTGTTTATGCTCATGCAGTGCATTCACACCATTCTGTGTGGAACCATGTTCACATTTGTTTCTTCGCTTGAGGAGTATCCAGTCCATGTTGTAGAACTGAGCAGATTGTTCTTCTTGGTGCTTTGGTTGCTGTGGGATGCAGCAGAGCCAGCAGGTAGGGCTTAATACTGTCCAGGACAGTTTGCTCCAGAGCAGCACTGCAGCATGGCATCGCTCCCCCTTTCTTCCCTCTCTCTTCAGCAGCATGTGTGAGTGTGCAACCATTGTTGATTGGATCAAAATGTCAGCGATCATTTGCTCATGGTTGTGGAGTTTAAACCACGGGATGTGTATGTTGAGTCTGGCTGAGGATATGGTTGGTTGTAACCATGGTGTTTGTGGGACAGAATTTCACCTCAGCATTAAAAATTCATGGCAGTCAACTCACATCTGTTCACTACACAATCATCTACAGTCACCATGACGCGTTTTACTGTCTGTCTTTAAGCTGTAGGCTATCACAAACCAACAGCACATCTTCTGGCAAACATTTTCATGGCCTTTCTTTTGAATTATTGTTTTATCTTTACCACACGATTCTCAATGCAGACTTCTTTATATGGATAATACCCATAAAGTGGTCTCAATAATGGTAGCACTTTGTCAAAGATTCCAGAGTCCATGACTACTTTGAGTAGTCCTGCCAGTAGTTGGAATGGCTGTGGCTCTGTTGTCTTTCAGGTTGCAGGTTCAATACCCGATCTTACCCTCCCCACATGTTGGAAGTGTCCTTGAGCAAGACTCTGAACCCCAAACTGTTCCCATTGGATGGATAAGATGCCTTGCATGACAGCCACATCCTCCTCGTTAGTATAGTGCAATGTCTTTGCAATATGGCGTGGGAAGACCAGGGTTCAATTCCCTGATGGGGACAACTAAAAGCTTTTCTTTATTTTAAGGAATGTCCCTCCAGGACTATTAAAGTGTATCTATTCTATTCTAACACTGCCATTGATATCGTTCCTGCAAAAGTGTCAAGGCCTCATATTGTAAAACAACATATTTGGATAAGCAGCCATCAAATATTAAGTCAGCTTATTCAAAATTCATCCATTGATATGAGCCATCTTTTTACACAATAATATATGTTGTATTGTCTTTGTTTCGACTTCTCATCTTGACGACTGAGTTCTGGGGTTTGTGACGGCCCCAAAGAGCTGTGCTGTGAGATAGGTGATGTTGACTTTGCTCAGCGGCTCTGTGTGAAGCCAGGGCTCTCTGATCCCTCAGAGCTGGTTCGCTGCTCCTTTCTCCAGTCTGACGGAAATGTCCCATTATACTGCTTGAATACATGGAACAATGGAGCGCCTTGCAAATCCCCTCATTTTATTGTATGCTTTCTCTGTGTTGAGTGGGGCTTTAGCTCCTGCAGACACCAAGAGCCCGTGTTGGGTGGCAATGAGGCCAAAGCTCAGAGAAGAAAGATGGTGGCGGTAAATGGACTGAGTAGGTGAGCACCTGATAGCATATGAGTCGTGTGCGAGAGAGGCGAGTCAGGTTGAGACGAGGCAGGAGGGTAGAAGGTCACTTCCTGAACGTGCTTTTCATTGGGCCGTATACACAACTGCTCCAGCGATGACACCGAGCACACCAAGTGAAGAGGATTCTTCACTGAGGCCGAGCTTGCCAATAAAATCTTCAGATTTCTCTCAGAGGTCTGTTTGACAAATATTGACCGGCTGCGTTTTGGAGAAGGATTCTGTACCGGTGACACTGAGGTTTGTTGCTGATTATGACATGACAGAGAGAGAAACCAGGAGCAGACAAACGCGGACGTGGTGTTTTTCTGCCTGGCTAGAGAGCAGTGGCATACCATTTGTCTTTATCCACACTGTTGACAGGAGCAGCCGACAGCTTCTCTCTCTCTCTCTCTCTCTCTTCCTCTGTGATGATATGCTTCACATAGTTACTGCCATTGTACTTGGTCAGCAGGAGCCACTACAAATGCAGTACAGAAAAACCACTGGATTGTGGTTTTTCACGTCTTGCTTTTGAACACATCCATGCTTCTTCCCTCTGTTATCATAACCTCCCCTCAATAATCTCAGTGCTGTAGAGCAATGATGATTAATCTATGTCCATTTCTGAGCCTGAGCTGGTGTGTCTTAAACACCATGATTAGCATAGCCTCCGTGCCTTCAGTCCTCATCTAGACGGCGTTTGATCACTGCGAGCTGCACACACTCCGGACATCTTCAGCATGGACGCATCCTAACAGGATTAGCCACCCGGCTGCCGCACACTCTTTGGATCATAACAACGCGAGTCGTGTATTTAAACCAGGTCCTTTACTGAGTCAAAATCGGCATACCGTGCATTGCCTTCTTTTGCCCTCTGCTCCAAGTGTGGGGCAGAACTCACTAATTAGACTTATGTTAGGATTACATATTAATCTTTGTTCTGTGGTCTCCGGCAGCTCCCCCCGTCTCATTGTGTCTTGACGGGGAATGAAAATGGCATAATACAGTGGAGGGATGAAAATCAACCTAGCAAAATACTTCCTACAGGGTGGGATCTACTCTGTTCCATTAATGTTAGATGGGCAAGATGTAATTCATCTAAATTGAAAGCTGGAAAAATCTATTATCTATTTGTCCATTAATCCATCCAGCAACTAAGAGAAAACTGCTAACACACACACTAACCCACTCATCATTCAGCAAAAAAACATCTATATCTATACACTATCTGCCTCATTGGATTGCATTCATTTCATGACACACACACACACACACACACACACACACATTGTAATGGAAGCTGTGAATTGTTTAGACAAAGTCCATTTGCAATGATATGATCAAACAAGAAAAGAAACAGCGCAAGGAGGAATGTAAGCTTGTTTGTTAACAGAGACATGCATAAACTTAATAATTCACTTTACACTTTATATAAAACCAATAATTACCAAACAGCATGTCAAAACACACGTTGGATGCCATCGTAACTAAAGGCTGCAGTGTGCGTGCTGTAAGAAACGGTCCCAAAAAAGTGTTTGAATATGTATGTATTCATATATTCATGAGGAGATGCATGTAGCAGGTCAGAGAGTTTACATTAAACAAGCCTTCCTCTCCCATGTCTCAGTTTGAGCAGAAAGACTGCAAAATGAATAAAAAAATCAAGAAAAAAGGGACTGAGTTTCCTTTTTAAAAGGACACTGTGACATTTGTCTCTGTACTGCAATACACCCTGACATCAGCATTCGATTATTTACATTAAATATACCACTTCAATGGCATTTTTACAGACGACAGGAATATTGTGAAAATAATTGTCAAACTGTTGACCTTTGAATCTGGCTGGCCATCATCTATTGGTTTTGAGCCTTGACATGTTCAGAGTGGAACATTTTCAACAGCTTGCTGTCTGCAGCAGGCTAATCTGCAGGAGGGGGTCCCATGTGAGCGGCCAGCAGGGTGTAACTGACAGCAGAGAGGAGAGCACTGTGGGGTTAATCTGTCACGTGAACAGTGCCCCGTTGGGTACCAGGACTTTGGGTTGGGCTGACCAGCACTTGGCTGTATGTCAGCCAGTTGTTCCGTGGGACGTGGAGGTACACAAACTAAGACACTTCCAAGGAACCTTTTTGACACAGATTGAAAAATATGGACTAAAAAATACCAAAAGTAATGTGGGACAGTGGCCTGGAGAGGATTCTCTGTCATCATGTACTGTAGCATCAGGAGGGGGTTACAGTTAGGTTTCTCTGCACTCCAGTAACAGAAAGTTAGTATTTGACAGCAGGGCTGGAAAACAGTCTTTGTTGAGGTGGACATACGTAAGGTGCATTAGTAAGCTGAGATCCAGCTTAGCCAGACAGCAGAGAATAAACCAGTTCTTGTGCTTTGCTTCCTTTGCTCTTCTTCTGTGTTGACGAAGGGAGTGTGAGATTGGCCTCCAGGTTGAAACCAGACACGGACACTGTAAATGTAACATAAATATTCTTCCAGTCCGATCATGGGGTCAGAGCTTGGTTGATGATTGTGCGTATCGACTGGTGGAAAAAGCATGACTCAGAGTTTGGGCAGGCTGAAAAAGGCTGACTCGGCTGAGGCCTCGTTCTATGTGATTGTAAACACTGGGATGCAATAAGCACACCCAACCTGCCCAGCCACTACTCCTTGCAAAGGAGCACAATGGGAAGGTTGAATCCCAAACAGGCAGGATTTATCTGCGGCTGTGTGCATTCACTTTTGCTTTCAGCTAAGCATTCATCTTCTAAGGTGTTGAGAACTGGCACCCAACAATCTCACCTCCTGCTTTGATTTAGCGGATCTGTCTTTGTAAACAAGCTTATCCCAATTTACCTCCCATAGCAAGGACAGTCCCCTCAAGCTGCAGCCCCACCCCCCTCCCCATGTGGCAGAGGGGATTACTCTTTGCAGCAGGCGGATCCAATCAACACACGAGCGCATCCTCTGATTAACACTCCTCAGGTTCATCATTAACTGGATTACTCCGTCTTTATGTCGCTCTCTCCTCTTCTGCTCCCTGCCTCTATCTATCATGCTGTCTTGTCCCTCCTCATCAAATTTTTAGTTTATGAGTTAGTGATAGACTAATCTAATCACAGCAAGATATTCAACACTTTATAATCATAAATTCAATTAATGGTTGCCGCCGCTCTCCACCCAGTAGCAGCATTCTTATTAAGGTGCTGTGTTTGTGCCTGTGACTCTGGTAAAGCCACAGGTGCTTACCCAGAGCTCAGTGTCTTGTTTTCTGCTTCTTCTGGGAGAGTTCACAGTTGTCAGCCTTGGTCTGATTAAAACAGTCCTCAGCTTGGTGGTGCTGTTAGTGCAGTCTTGTGGTGGTATTATGGACAATGTGATCCCCTCAACTGTAAAAGGACCAAACAAGTAGGACTTCAGTCCACTTCAATGTCATGGAAGTAAAGAAGAAATGCAGCGCAGACCAAACATATCCTGATGAAACAAACTCGGAGTGTGACTCTTTGCAGCAGATTGTCATTCCTGTATGTTTAGTGTAGTTTATGCAATCTGTCATGAGCTTTCAAGTAGTAAAATAAATACCACAATAATCATTAGAGAGCATCCATCACGATATCCTGCCTGATTGTGATATTTATAAAACCTCTGTCAAAGTTATACCATAAAACTGTTCTCATGCATGCTGCCTGTTTCCTTCTTTTAATCTAATATTAGAAGTGACAACAAAGGAAACAGGACTACCATGGATTAGTTTCTTTTTCTGTGAACAAGTCAGAATGAGCCACAACTCGTATTTGAGAAATAGTTTTCTATCATCATCAAGTGGGATAGATATTCTGCAAGGCCAGGGTCCATACAGAATTATTCACTTTCAAAGGTTGCTCCTGTGACATTGTTTTCCTGTTCATAAAAGTAACAAGGAGGAGATAGAAAGGATTTCTTGGCAGATGGTTTTGCTAAATAACGCAAGAACAGCAAACGCAGCATTTGGTTTTGTTTTCATTTCATTTCTTTTTGTTTCTTTCATGAAAATGGAAGCAGAAATTGTACAATAATTTCCTTTACATTTTCAGATCAAGCCTTCCATAATTGGAAAGGACAAAGAGAACCAAACATTTTCTTATAGTTAGCTGCCCTTTCTTCAAAAATTATTTTCAAAAGATGGTCTTATATCTTTGATATCTCCGACAATTATGCCGATACTGTCAAAACTATGATTATAAATAATAGAACAACAAAACAAACAAATGGGTAAACAAACAAAAGCCCACGCGGTACAAACTTAAAGCTCAGAAACAATTGATCCAGTTTAAATTTCTAGCCCATGACAGTTTTCTTCATATGTACATTTCTTTTAAACAGCACAACCTTTTAAACTCTGTAGTTGAGAATTCCATATCTTTACACCAACAACTGAAATAAACATTTGTCTCGACGTAGTTCACACAACTCGGTGCTTCAAATCAAATCTTTTCCCATGATTGTCATCTTCTGAAGTGAAAACAAATAACATTTGCAGGTTTTCTGGAACAATTCTATTTAAGGCTTTGAACATAATTAGCAATGTCTGTAATTCTATTAATTCTGTAACTTTTAATAGCCCTAATTTACCATATAAACTGTTGGTTTGTTATCCGCATTTAAGTTTTTTTTTTACAATATAAACAAATTATATTGCTCTTATGTATTACCCCTCATTTCTTCCCTTGTTGAAAGGATTTCTGTGTGGGAGAAACAAAAGCCTGTGTCTGAGCTCTAAACTAAGAAGTTAAATGTATAATCAGCTGTGTCTGTGCATCCCAACATTCATTAGTGCTCTAAGAATAGACCCAACACCTTCTCACCTTTTCTATCACAGGAGGAATCCTCCCATATATCACCATTTGCACACACACACACACACACACACACACACACACACACACACACACACACACATACATGCTCACGATACCAGAGGAGATGCTTATGTATATTCTTGGGTTTCTTGCATTTCAGGTATAGTTTGCACATTTTTTTTAGAGCATCAGAAAATTGACTGCTACTCATTTCATCAACAGAAAGTATCAGCTGCTGCTTTTTAAATAATATGGCAGCAAAAACAGAATAAATAATGACGCAATAGTCAGTCAAAATGTGGGTTACCTGACAGGTGGAATTTTTGCCCCCCCTTCGATGTACAATGAGTGTTTACACATCAAAACAGTTTTCATGATCGCACTGCACGTATTTGAGAATGCACACAGAGTACACAGCTCACTTTCTAGATATGACTTTACTGGCATGGAATTGTCACCTCAAAGGAGGTAATTTGCACCATGTCCCAGAGTGTGTGTCCCAACACCATTGTCCGTGGCACTCAGGGAGCGGAGAGAGTATTTGGGTTAGGAGGGATAATCCACTCACCCCTAAAGAGGATTGGAAAATCTCGCAAGCTTTGATGAGTTGTGAGCTGGTGTTTATTTCGCATCACAAGAACGGGGCAGTTTGTGTCACAGCCAGGGCGCTTCGACACGACCATTGTGCCACAGATTGTGTTGTGGGCGATTGTTATTGTACTTTGAGCAGGTGGAGGAGCAGGAAGGAATCGGAGACAAAGAGCGCTGAAGATATTTCAGTGTCTTTGCTCTTTATTTTGCCACAGAGGCAGGGATTGTGAGAACTGAGGCTGATCAATACGGGGATACAGCAGTGTTAATGTGTGTTAATGTGCACCATCTAAACTCCATGATCATTCCCAGAAAAGTTTTCTGAGACTGTCTCTCGCCACTGGAGGATGAACCCATATCTATTCAGTGGTCCATCTTTTATTAACTATTTTACTGCAGATTTATATAAACAATTAATATACCCTTACCTATTTTTTCTTTTTTTACTCCTTTCTCTTTTATTGCAAATGTGCAATATGATACGATGAAATGACGTACAATTTTATGTTCTTTTATTTGTGAAATTCAAAACACAATAAAACTCTGTTTAAAGAAAAAACAAACAAAAAACAAACAAACACACTTAGCCATTAAAACTCTTAGCGGCTGATTTATGGCCACAGTGTATATTCAAATCTTATTGTCTGGAGGAAGGAGATTCTAATTAACAGGAGACAAAGCCTTTAATAAACCAGGCTTTAAAGGAGACTTATCATGCTTTTAAATCCTTCCTTTTTACATATAAATCATACAGTTGTGGTCTATACAACGCGGAACTGCAATGCTTGGGTCTGAATTCCTCATTATTAGAGCTCCACAGGCCCCTTTTCAACCCCTTTTCTGATGTGCTTCTGAGAGCAACTCGTTTTGGGGCGGTCTCTTCATACCCCGCCTCCTCTCCAGGTTGCAGAGGTGATACTCGGTTCAACTCCACCCTGTTCGGCCATCTTTGTAGTTTGATAGAACAGATACAATTATCTAGCGGCGCAGAAACTTTATATTCACACATTATTTACAAAATGTCAACAAGGGAAGATTTGTCCATCCAGCCATACATGTTGGAGCCAGAGTCGGACCCGGCGGAGCGAGATGAAAATGACCATGATGCACCTACAGAACAACGTCTTCATATGGATGTAACGCAATGGTGTGTTACTATATTTACACTAACTTCTCCATCCATGCCCACTACTACAATACTGCCTGTATTACAACGACTATTTAACACAGAAGTTACATTCTAATCTAAAACGAGCACACAGCGCTAACATATGAAGACAACTGCTAATGCTAACAAAACAATGACAGGGACGTCTTATCATCACACTTTTTAGCGTTATATACAGCTTACCGAAGTGCTCTGTTCGTCGTCTCCATAGATAGAAGGAACTGACCGCTCAATCAGACCAAGTCTTTCGGCAAATCCTTCTTTATACTGGCGGAGGTTGTTGAAGCAGTCATCCTTAAAGTGCTTCGCGCACACAAAAATGACCTTACCCACAGATGTGGGTACATTTCTGTGAAAAATAAAACTCAACCAGGCACTTGGAAAAGGTTCTGATGCTGGGAGACGGTGTAACGAAGCTTGTGGGTTACTACATCCAACAACCGAACATTTCGACTTATCCTCTCGTAACTTCGGCACCCTTAGGTTGGACTACAAAATCGCAGCGAGAAACAAAAATGGCGGATTGCTCGAAATGTCGATGTCCTAATTTGGCAGTTCCGCCGGGAATACTGTGACGTCATTGTTCAAAAAACGTAATAGAGAATAGAAAAATCGAAACGGATCGCAAAATATGACCAAAACAGAATATAAAGATATCAACGGAGCACCTGAAGAGACTACTTTGAACCTTTCTGTACTTCTAAACACTCTAAATATACAACAACATGCATTTAAGGGCTAAAAAAGTGGATTTAGCATGATATGTCCCCTTTAACTAAACAATGGCTGTGTGCTGCTGTCTTGAAGACTCTGCTGAGATAGCCTCTAAATTTCTAACAATTACCAATGACTATAACTTGAATCTTTTGTTTCCTGTACTGGAGCTACGTCTGTATATTTGATTTTAGTCTTTCTTCAAGTTGGAAAATCACAGAACGTAAGCCCATAAGATCTTGTGCGCTCAGTCAGCTGCTCTTTCAGATTCAAAGTCTGTGTACATTCATTAATCCTTGAAAAGACATTTTTATGAGGTTTGGGTGGTCTGTGAAAATGTATGTTAATAAAGGAACCTTTCTTCATAGGCAGTTGCCCATCTCCACTGACTTGACTGTGGTTTTGCATTTTCCACTACCCCTGGTGAAATGAGGGACTGTTGACAGAAGTTCCCAGTTCCATATGGTCAGCGCTGAGCAGCTGCTACACACCAAGACCTATTGAAGGATTAATGCTGGAGAAACAAGGAAGCAAGTGTAGCAGAGAAGAAATAACACTCCAATCACTACTCCTACATGGTGATTTGGGAGGTTGTGAGTCTATATACAGATAAAGGTATTAACCTGAGCTGGGAGGCATTACATTTAATTGTTACACAGCAACACAAGCTGTGTAACAGTGCAGTGGACACAATTAAAGGTGGGATCTGTTGGCCAATTAGACTCATTTAACTCTTCTTTGTGTTGGAGAGTGGCGAGATATTCATATTTTTGATATAGAAACCACACCAAAGAACGTTAAAAAAACAACCACACATTTGTCACCCAGAATGACATTTATTTGTATAACTGTTGTAAAAAATAAAGGAAACACTGATTCAGCATTTTCATTAAATAACGATATGTAACCCTGATGTATTCAATGTATGAAAGTCATCTCTTATCAAGTCAACAATTTCTTCTTGTTCGTATCGTCCAAATATTGTTAGTTTAAATTTTCTTATCCTGTTTTGCAGTAATTGCAGATATAAACACAAACTATTACATTTTTCATGTTTTATTCCCCATCCATTTAATTTGTGCAGCATATTATGAAGAAATCCATAATTTTCCATAAAGTGCAAGCTTGCATTAAAACTAAACCAACAAGATTATTTTGAAAATGACAATAGTAATGTGTAAAAAAAATATTGTTATTTACTGTTGTTTAAGTTTCACGTTGGGGTTGGTCTGGTTCTGTAGCACAGATGTTGTAAAGTGGAAGTAATGAGTCGTCAGCTTTAGGCTAGCAGACTGAGGGGCACTTCTGGGTCGCCTGTACTCAGTTATTCACCGGGGCGACGGTTTCCCTGCTGACTTTGGAAGCTCTGTTTCAATATTTTCATCAAACTAAGAAACATTTCAGTGAGTCTTGCTTGCAGCTCTGGAGCAGTATTGCCTTATTGGTTGGTAGAGCGGTCGTCTCCCAATCAGAGGATTGCTGGTTCAATTTCCATCTCCACCTGTCCACCTGTCAAAGTGTCCTTGAGCAAGACACTGAACCCCAAACTGCTCCCAGAGGATGAAGTGAGTGCACACATTTATGGTGTTTTCTGACTTGCAGTGAGGTGGTTAATTGGAATAATACAACTCATAATTTTAATGTAAATGGCAGGAAGGGAAGGACTGAGGAATTCCAAGCTTAATGTAGCTGGAATGTGAAACTCGGTCTCTTTGCTCTGCCTCTAAGATGAATCACTGTGCTTGTTTGTTCTAATTAAAATAACATGAATGACATGCAAAATCTACTTTACTGCAGGGACATTGTTCCTGGTGTCTATGAGCCTGCACACGTACACATTCCTTATATATATATATATGTGCACATATTAGTTTGGGGACTTTGGAGGGTAATTCTTCTATCTGACAGTGAGTGACGCAAGGAAAACCTCTACCCCCTACAGACTGCAGCACTGCAGCACTGCCCTCACCTCTACTCCTGATTGAAATATTGCTCTATTCAACCACTTCACTGTATTAGGTGGTATACTGCTGTGTGGACATGCTTGATTGCATTCAATTTGTCTAACTGAATGAATGAGCAAGAATAACTCATGATGGCGCTGGCTACGTACAGGTACACACATCAAGTGTATCGCAGTGTTATATCACAGGGCACACACAGAGATCAATACGTACTTCAGCCCCTGGTAATGTTGTATCTGACTGACAGTCCAACTTGTGGCTACAAGCAGGTTGCAGAAGCCACTTCAGGATGAAATGATTTTCTCAGGAAGGATGGACAGGGTGCATGACCGGCGCAGGCAGAACTGTTATTGAGACAAAATGCTGCTTCTGATGATGATGTGCCCTCGGGGGCCGATGGCCTCTCAGGGCTCAAATGGTTCACCAGTATGCAATCTTGTTTCTGTGGCGACTCTGCATCTTGCCTCACTTTCACTTTACCTCTCCAGTCTGGCTGAATATCTCCTATGTGAAACCCGGCAGCGCAGGAGAATAAATGCCGCTCCTTTTGTTTTTCTGAGCTACCATCGAAGTGGGGCCTGGGTTTGATCCAGCTCATTAAAACCCAGTTAATGTTTGTGCTGATGGCTCCACAGAGACAGCCAGAGAAAGACAGGCCAGAGTTATTCTTGCTTCTGATGAAGCGTCAGCTCAAAGCCTTCATGGCTTACAGAGGGAGTAGAAATATTCAGCAATACAATGCCCTAAAACTGTTAGGATATTTTTAATTCACACTCAATAATGCCCAATTTAATATTGTCAATGTGAAAAGCCTTTTATGCCATCTATCATGTTGTGTGCATGAGAGAGACTGTAGAGTGGTTTTTGCTGTTATTGACAGCAAGGCACCTAGAACCAAGGAATTCTTTTTTGGGGGAGAACAAAACAAAAAACAATCTGCATGATATTTAATGTGTCGGCTTGCCCGCCCTTTCCTCTCAATGGTGGAGATTTTCCTGCATTTGTATTCTGTCATTTGTCAGGAATTCCCACAGAGAACACTCATCCAACATGTGACTTCAGATATTGTCAAAAGAAGGCTACACAAGCAGCAAACAGCAAAGAGTAGCTGTCTTTCTTTGTTTAGAGCACAAAATGGGACATTTCTGTTATAATCTCTGGAGAGGTGCTGGATGAATTCTAAGTCAGAACACCATAAAATGCATCGTCTCAACAGTTGTTATTGTTTTTGCTTGTTGTGCAGACTGCACTGAGCTTTTTGAGTGTTGAGGTCAGGTATGCAGACTTTGTGTGAGGCAATTCAAAAGCAGAAGCCAGAGGTCAGTTTGCAGAAGTGGTGCAGATGGAAGGAGAGGCTAAAACGTGCTCACATCAGACAACAGAATTTGACCTTTCACTTGATGCAAACATCAATTTATAGACATTTCGCTCCCGCTTGCTGCAACATTTATTTCAATTTGAGCATTCCATGTAAAACACCAGCATCATCACCTTTTCATCATCGTCTCCACTATCCGTTGTAAAGCTTAAAACAGACTTTTTTGTATTCTGTTTGCAGGTGTAAAGGGGCGTCTCACTATGGGCTCTCAGCAGACAGGAAGAGACGCTCGCAGGAGGGCGAGTGTACTGACAGCACGTCGGAGCTCACTATTGCCACGCTGCCCAACGACGGCCCCACCTCTGCCACTGTGGCTCTGTTGTCAGAGGAGCCTGGCCTCGTCAACCCGGCCTTCGATCCCAGCATGGAAGACAACAGTCAGTCTGGCAGCACAACCAGCCTGGCCGCTCGCAGCAGCACCAAGAAGAGTGAGTGTGAGTGGGCGAAAGGTTGTTTGTGTGTTCATCACTTTTTGTCTTGTGTGAAATAATCAAAAACATATCTGATAATTAAAATTCACAATTGAACCCCAGATGATTTCTTCTAAATTCTTATTGTATAACTATTTGCATTTAAATGTGGAAATATCAAATGCATTATGACATGTGGCCATTATAAGGAACAATTTTTCCTTTATCAAATCAAACCCTGCCGTCCTCACAACTGGCTGCAAGTGCAACATAGCACACCCAGGCAATTTTTGCTAACTTACTTTCAGATATCAGTGGTGCATCGGAAGTGTATTTACATTTTAAGACATTGTTATTGAAATGCCATATGTGGCAAGAATGCAGAAAACATTACATTTACAGCTGGAGCTCAAAACTGAGAACAGCCACAACTTATCTTCCTCAGGTGAAGAAACTTAAATAATATCAGTCATTAAATCCTGACTGATTCTGTGTTGTTCTCAGGGGTCACTTATGAATAAATAGTATTTACACTGCCTCACTTTAAAGACACAGAATGATAGGACATGTTTGTGGTTAACGAGAAAAAAAGTACATTCATTGTAATTCACCCATCAGGGGCACAGAGAACATTGTATTTTTGAAGTAACACCAAGTTACTGCTCAATTGAGGCAGGACCTGCTATTAGTTGGTCAGTACTGCAGTCGCTTTGAAAACCTACAAATCCATGGCCACAAATACCTTTGCAGTTTAAACAGTGTGGCTGTTTAATTTGGAACTGACATCAAGATAAGTGCTTTGTGATTGGCGCTGCTCTACTTCAGGGAGAAGACAGTTCCTAGAGAGAGCTCGAGGGAGTATGTTTTCCTGGTTGACCGACTGAAAATCAATAGAGACTAGAGAGCTCTCCAGTCAGTTATGTAAACCTCCAGTTAAAACCAGATGGTGTTCAAACATATGTTTTATACCTGCAGACACAATGTTTCACCCAGGCTCTCATTCAACCTCAAACAGTCTTTGTTTGGCCTAATGGGCTCTGATAGAAATCCTATTAACCAATTAGCTCGACTGCCTTGTGCTTTTTCACCAATCCATAAAATCTCTCTTTGAGAGAAACATGGAGAGAGAAAGTCAGTGAGAGGGCAGGAACATTATGCACCCAAGAAATGGAAGGATAGGCTGCTTAAATATAGCCCGCACAATGGTGTGTTAATGCCCGCGGTGGCAGAACCACCACATGTCTCAACTCTGTTACCAGGAAGCAGCCACGAGTGTTCCTCTGTCCATCCACTGTCCCTCCACTGTCCCTCCCCCTAAAGTAAGCATGGACATATGGAAGACGCCAAATGACGCTGCGCCTGCACTTTAGGCTCAGCCAGTGGAGCATCCACCACCAGCATCATGAGTGCCACTACTGCTGAACAAGCCTGTCAGCTCCAGAAATGGCTGGTGCTTTTAAAGAATAATGTGGCTGTCAAGAGCCTTTGCTTCTTCATGGTCCCGCAGAGGGAAGGAGGGGTGTTGCAGAGGCATGCTGCCCTGTGCTCGGTGCAGCCAGACTGGACCTGCAGCCTGGGTACTCCAGCTGGCTGTAGCATGCCTTGTCTTTTTCTCAGAGAAGCAGAGTACCAGACAAGTGTCTCTCTGGGAGCATTTCTTTTTAGTCACAAGAGTCCACACACTTTGTTACATCACTGCAGGAGTTATGCAACCACATACCTATACTCTGCACAGATCGGGTTTATTAATTAAAGATTCAAAAAGCAGTGATTTTAGAAAGCAACTCCATGGCCAAAAAAAGATGCACGATTGGAACTTTTAAAAAGTTACTCGGTAAAAGAAAAAGTTGAGTGACATAAGATAGACTGGGGTCATTTCAGTGCAACTATTGAGGGGAGGCAGTAGGTGTTTGAATGCTGGAGGCTGTCGGGCTAAAACAAGAGATGGAGGTATGCCTAATAAAACGCTTCTCTCCCAAATTTGCTATTTAGCATATCACATACATTGGACTTCATATTAGTTGGTATTCAGAAGTACAAGTATTATGTTTGATATTTGAAATAAAAAACACACTTCTACCACTTTCAACCACTGAGTTGCTGACTACTGCAAAAACCACCGCTGGAGTAACATGTTATGCATTACAGTTTTTTTTTAAGGGGTATAGTATAGGGGTATAGTATATTGGTCCTTCGTGAAAGCATCATTCTGTAGTTTATAGTCTCTCAGAACTGCCTTATAAGACAAGCAGTCTGACCATATGTGAAATCCCAATGGTTTGTTGTTGTGCCAAATGGACACATTTTGAGGAGAGAAAAGATGGCTTGCATTAAATATAGGTAGTTTCCTCAACCTCGCATGAGTGTTACAAGAGGGCGAACAAAAAAGGCCAAATGTTCACCTCTTGTGTCCTCCCAACATCGCAGGTCATCACAATGTGAAGTGGTTGTGGTGGTTCAATCCTCAGTTTAGGAAAGCACTGAAATGTCGGATGCAGGGACTCCAAAACACTGTGAACGGACAACTCGTCCACGGACAACTCGTCCACAGATAACTTGTCTGCTCAATTCCGGACCACTCGTCCACGACAATTTTTTTCAGCATTAAGGATTGGATTTCCAAGTATATTTGACACATTTGGAATGATAATTAAGTTTATTTGACACAAAAACATAAACCTTGGCAGCCGCCCAGAGCACAAACTCAACAGGGGCGCACCATGAACCGGCTCAGATGCGGTCTTCAGAAATGCGGTTTTCAGAAATGTATTTCTGAAAGCAAATAAGCCGTAAAGTTAAAACACCGCTTCATAGATGACGGCTTTGAGTGATGCGTTCAGGTGCATCATGTAAGCCTGCCCGCCGACATATTAGCGAGCAGCGGGGCTCATACTGTAGTGATGTTACAAGTTAAACATGATTAAGATATGACTGATAGTCAATAGTGAGCTGGAACATGCATGCACAGCACACCACAGTGCTGAAGTTTTGGGTTGGGGGATGTCGTGCACAAAGAAGACCATTCTTCATGAGAAACCAAGCCATATGATAATACACTAAATGAATATGGAGATATACTGGACATATGAAACATATATAAATATCAATTAGAAATAATATGTAAGAGTACATTGTACAGGATTTATTTTCACCCAAAAATTATGAAATCTCATCCGTGGACGAGTTGTCCGCCGAGGATGCTGTCGGTGGACGAGTTGTCCGCTGAGAATGCTGTCCGTGGACATGTTGTCCGGGGTTGCAGTGTTGTGGATGAGTTGTCTGTGGACGAGTTGTCCTACAATCCCAAAACACTGGGAGTAAATATTTAGCTGGAAGAAGCCCAATATTTCTATTACAAGCTGTCAAAGACGGATAAATGTACTTTTAAGACAATGTAGAAAAGCACTATTCAACCATGTGCCTTTGATATGGTCTAATTTTACCAGCAATCTCACTGGCATCACAGAAAACAGTGAAAATGCTAAAGTAGCCACGGTGGAGCTATCTAGTTTTTTTTTTTATTTGAACACAATAATCTACTGAGACATCTTTAAAGTGTTAAAACCTATAAATTCAATTTACACATGTTTTATCTATTAAATATGTCATTATCTGGATACTTCACAGGTCTCCCACTGTTTCTGTAACTAACTGTGATGAATTCCTATTGGCTGTGAGGAGGCAGATCCAGACATGTCTGGGCATGTTGAGGGTGAGAGAAACTATAAAGCATTTTGCTGTCTCCCCTTGTATTTTGCAGTTAGAAACTTTGACCGTTCCTCAGTGCGGAGTCGTTCCTTCCGGAGGTTGAACCGGGCTTTCAGCGTCCTTCGAAGAACCAAGAGTGGCAATGCAGTCAGCAACGAGACATCGGAGGAGAGGGACAATGCCCGAAACTCCAGCGTACCACAGGAAGGTATGAACTGAAGCTTTATAGGTTTTCTTCTTTAATGTCCTTGAAGAGGGTTGCAGTCAGTGGACTCATGGTGCATATGCATTTCCAAATGTGTGTATTTGTGAAATTCCCACTGCTATGGCAAGAGGCAACATGATTTGGAGCCTACAGTGTAGCAGTAGCATATGTTTCTTTAATAATTCAGTTGCAGATTGCGTAAGTCCACTGGTGCATTACTACAGACAGATCAGGGGGGGAGAGTGGTAGCCAGAGGCACTTTGGATCTGGATGGCAGTATGCTGTCCTTGCCCTCCACCTGTTCTTTTCTTTCATTTCATCCTCTTACTCTGCTCAAACCTTCCTGTTCTTCATCCCCACCAGCTGTATGTCCTGCCTCCTCGCATCATTGTCTTCAGGTTGGCACAAACTTGACAGTCGTCCCCTGAGAAACCATTAATGATGGTAGATCCATAAGTTGTTGCAGTAAAGAAAATGTGCTCCAGTGATATTTAATGCTGTTTTCATAGACAAAGCCTTGTGATAGTAAAGTGGAGGAAATATAATTCATTATAATAATAGAGTGCAACAATAAATTCGAACTGCAGTGAGATAGAAAGATGAGAAGGAATGTGGTATTGCGTAACAATGAAGGCTGACGAATGATCAGGGACTAAGTTATTCTCTGAGGCCATCACTGAGCGGAGACTGAGAGAATAGATTAAATATTTATTGCTTGCCACTGGAGAGACAGGGATAGACTGGGACGATGGAAGAGTGAAGTAGAGATGGAACAAATACACAGAATAACAAGAGAGAACAGCAGATACAATCAAAGTAAATAAAAAAACAAACCCTGTATGTTGTCCCAGTGGACAGGAGAGTGAGCAAAACCAGAAATGACAGGATGAAGTAAGACAGAGGTTTAAAGGGTGTGTGGAGTAGAGAAAAGGGGGTTACATAGTATCTGCAGGTTCCTGTTAATACGCTCTTCCTCCTTGAAGCAATCTGCTGTGATAAAGACAAAATATTGACTTTGGAATGGAAAAAAGTGCAATGTTGAGTAGAATAAGTGACCAAGGACCTGGAGCTGGAGACGTGGAAGGAAACGGCCCAGTGGGCGATAAGAGCAGGGGGAGACCGCTTTCACAACTCAAGAAAAATAAATGAGTTGAAAAATGCATCCCCTCTTGTCAGATTGTGGCTACGGCAGTTGGCCAAAATAGTTAAAAAAGATCCCCACCCTCTTCCACGTGATTCAGTTTCAGATGTGTCATTCTGCTGTGAAGTGGAATTCACCACTGGGCTCGAGGAGAGGGAGAACACACTGAGGTAAAACCAGCCAAACAGAAATGTGGAGATTTACAATGAGATTTGTGAAGATCCAAAACTGCTCAACAGAATCCTGCATGATCATAGGAAGCTGAAAAATCTGTTTGGCATAAATACTTTATATTTAGAAGGTGCAGCAGTTGGACTAAAACTGGTATAATCCCCCACCCAAATAATAACTTGGTGGAAATACGAAATCAAGGGTTTTCCCAAGCATACTTGCTACAGATGTATGTGACTAATGGTACAAACATCACAGGATAATCGGCCAAGAAAATTTTCCCTCTTGGCTTCTCCAAGTTTGTTTTAGTAACCTGAGGGAGTAAAGACAGCTGGTTTCACCACTGAACCCCTCCAACAAAGTCTACCACTCTGTCTCCCTCAATGAGTCTCTCCTTCCTCTCACAGCACTCTCTTGCTCCCATTTCCTCTGCTGTTTTATTTGGCAGGTTCTAAAGTCTTCTTTTTGTTGTACAGTAGAAGTGAACCCTGCCTGTTTCCTCTCTCCAGTGTTGGCTCTGCCCCAGCTGCATCACCTGATCCCTGATGGTGAAGTTACCAGTATTAAGATAACTCGTGTGGATACGTCCGAGCCGCTGGCCATCAGCATCGTTGGTGGCAGCGAGACCCCTTTGGTTCGCATCCTCATCCAGGACATTTACAGAGAAGGGGTTATAGCTCGAGATGGACGCTTGCTGCCTGGGGACATGATCCTGAAGGTAAAACAAGTTCCATAAAACAGCAAGAAGCAGTTTAAGGTGTCAGTCATTTTTTCATCGGCCTTTGTGCTTCTCTTGCAGGTGAATGGTATCGACATCAGCAATGTACCACACTGTTTCGCCGTGGCCACCCTCAAACAGCCGTGTCAACTTCTCCGGCTAACTGTGCTCAGAGAACAGCGCCATCGCTACCGCTCACATTCACACGGCCACCCACACAGCCATGGCCACAGCCACGAAATCACCGGAGGCCACCCGTCTCACGGCTTGCCGCACCATCCCATCAGGGATGACAGCATCCACGTGGTCCTGAACAAAAGCACGCCAGAGGAACAGCTGGGTATTAAGCTAGTGAGGCGACCAGAAGAGCACGGAGTCTACATCTTCCACCTGCTGGAGGGTGGCCTGGCAGCACGTGATGGACAGTTGTGTGTTGGCGATCGCGTGCTCGCTATCAATGGGCACGATCTGCGTTACGGTGCACCAGAGCACGCAGCACTGCTAATTCAGGTCAGTCAGCAGGGGGGAAAGGAAACTGAAGCCATTAGCAGAACACCGGAAGTTCACAGTTCTAACAAATTTGCCAGAATGTTGTTGCCGACCATGAGCGACTGTATTCTGTTCTTACACCAAGTCCCCGAGGTATTAAAGATAATTGTGGTGATTCAGGGTAATTGTGTTGTGTTGTGCTGTTGTGTCTGCCCTGACTGCAGTTAATAGTATTTAATTATGGTGACTCCCTGATGGGCTAGGCCATGCCGCTGCCTCTGGTTCCTGGTTGATGCCATGAGTCAACGATGGTGTGTTTTTTGTTAATAATGGTTAATGGTCGTGTGTTTGTGGTGAACTGTGCTGGGTCTGCAGACTCCGAGTTCCTGTCTGAACAGTCTGACTGATCCTTCTTGGTCTCTGTGGAGCCATGATGACCTCCCAGAGCAGAGAGATTAGGAACTGGCAGCAGAGAAATTAAATTAATCGAATTAAGGAAATAAAGGTTTGGACTACCTTTTCAGGACTCGGGCTCAGTGCAGATCTCCAACTAATGACAGTCGGGAGAGGGAGAGGGAGGTCTGCTGGCCGGGATGGATTTTACACTGTCTGCATGTAAATGTGTTCGAGTGTATGTAGAGAGACTGGGCGGCAGTTTTCCCTTTCCCACATATTATTGCGCACGCACACACACACACACACATACACACACACACACACACACACACACACACCAAAACATACCTTAAATTCGGACTAAATGGTATTTAGTCATGCAGGCCTGATGTATTTTCAGTTTAATTGTAGTCAAAGAGAATGAGCTCAGTGATGAATTTGAGGTTTGGTGTACGAGTGTTAAAAACATTTGGTTTTATAAGACAAAATCATCTTGATATAATTGATATATAGCAACCACCTGTACAGGTACATCTCAAAAGGTTTGAATATGAAAATGTTCAATATTTTTTGTCACTCATTTCAGAAAGTCAAACCCATATATGATCTAGACTCATGACTCATAAAGTGAAATATTTCAAGCCTTCTTGAAATGTTGATGATTATGGCGTACAGAGAGTGAAAACCCAAAATTCAGTGTTTCAGAAAATGTGAATCTTGTGGAAAAGTTCAGATTTGGAAAGTCCTGGTGTCTCACCCTAATCAGCTAATGAACTCAAAACCCCTGCAAAGGTTCCCTGAGCCTTTAAATGGTCTCTGAGGCCACGTTTACACTTACCTGGGTATCTGAAAAAACTGTGATATTTCTCTGCGTTTGTGCCGCACATTTACACATAAACGCAGCTATGACTCACCACAAACGATGATTCCTGAAAACTGGATAAAATCCGTGTCTCTGTTTGTATCTAAAAGCAGGTAGGCAGATATTTACGTCACAATTTGTGATGTCCTGTTTTTCTTCCAGGATTCTGATTGGCTATCATGGCTTCATGCTTCTCGCTACACTGCCCCCTACAGGTTTGGATGCTCATAGCAGCTCTGAACCAGCTGTATATGTGGGCCAGTGTAAATGAAGATTTTTTTTTTAAACATAGAGAGGGAAATATCCATTTTTGTTTTAATTTTTTTACTGGGTATGTGTAAATGTGGCCTCAGTCTGGGTCAGGAGGCGACACAATCATGGGGAAGACTGCTGACTGGACAGATGTCCAGAAGACAGTCCTTGACACCGTCCACTAAAGGTCACTGCTAAAGAAGCTGCTTGTTCAGAGTGCTGGATCCAAGCATGTTGACAGAAAGTGGAGTGGGAGGAAAAGGTGCAGCAGCAAAAGGGAGGAGCGCAGCCTGGAGAGGACTGTCAAACAAAATGCAGTGAAGAATTTGGGGGAGCTTCACCAGGATGGACGGAGGCTGGAGTCAGCGCATCAAGAGCCACTAGGCACTGACCAATGCTAGACATGGGATCCTAATGTGGCTTCCTGGGGTCAAGACACTCCTGGTCAGAAGTGTCTTACCTGGGCTACGGAGAAAAAGAACTGGGGCCTCTTTTATAAAAGCTGCTGAAGCACAAAACTGGTCCTGAAAGATGCATACGCCTCTTCCCACACATAATGTGGGATCTAAAAAAATTAACTTGGGGAGAATGTGCATACCGGTACCCAAACTTTGAACCTTGAGCAGAACATTTTGGAGACGGGGAACCTGGTGGTGCTGATGGTGAGGTGGAGAAATGAAACCAGATTCATCTCATACATTATTATCTATCTATCTATCTCAATCTCAGACTTATTGATCCACGTGATCATAAACAGCCAAGCTGCAGTGGTACAGATGTTTCTTTAGTGAGACGTTACTACTGAATCAGCAGCTCCATCTTCATATGTCAAACTTTCATCTTCAATTGATCCAGAGCGCTGGAGAGAACTGACTGATTAGCAATGGTGACAAAGTGAGTAACAATCAGTCTCATTTCAGAGTAATCATATAAATAGTGCAGTAACAGCTGTGAGTAAAGCTGCAGTGTGGATGTGACGGTGTTGTGCAAAAACTGATTCCCTTCCACGGGAGCCACACTGACTGGCTGTCGATGGGGACATTTGTTCTGTTCCAGCTGCTTTTATTAGGATTTACAGCTATAAGGT
The DNA here is from genome assembly GCF_963383615.2 of Lipophrys pholis. Taxonomy (NCBI): domain Eukaryota; kingdom Metazoa; phylum Chordata; class Actinopteri; order Blenniiformes; family Blenniidae; genus Lipophrys; species Lipophrys pholis. Next base: position 29,960,554 of record NC_137640.1, on the reverse strand, counting down.
ACAAATACACTAAACTGTATGTACATGGTACCAACTACAGTGAGTCTCTGGGAAAGTCTCACGCAAAAAATCCTGCAATTGAGTTGATTTACCAATGGGTTACATGTAAAATAATAGATTTTATATTGCTTTTTTTATTATCATACATACGTGGTATGTAATACAGTTTAGTATATTTTTACATTATGGCTGTAAATCCTGATAAAAGCCGCTCACGATACAGTCATGCTCGGGAAGCACTGCCGCTGGAGACAGACGACCTCCTCCACCCTCCGCCTCCACCTCTCGAGTGACTGAGGATAAAACACAAAGTCCACTGAGCTTTTTCACCGCCCCTGTTCAAATATTTAATTCATACATTTAATAATCAGATAAAACTGAACGTTGTCGGTCCGCTGTGTCTCCACCAAACTGTCTCCTTCCTCTCAGACACTCTGACACACGCTGGCCGTCACAACCAAGAGGCTGTTTTAGTGTCCAGCAGGGAGCTCTTCCTCTCTGGGTCTAACTGAACTGAACTAACAGGGAGCTCTTCCTCTCTGGGTCTAACTGAACTGAACTAACAGGGAGCTCTGGTGCTGCCCTCCACGATGTCACTCTCCTCCATGATGTGACTCTCCTCTGGCCTCCACCTTCACATCAGATTCTTCTTCTCCACCTCTGCAGGCACTGATCTCTCTGAGACTCTCACACTATTTACAGCGGTGACGACGAGCTGCCGATCGATTGTTTTTCTTGTATTAGTGATTCCACTACTGTGACACCAGATAACACCATCTCCTGACCTCCACCTCCTCCATGACTATTTCTCTCTCCGTAAAATTCCTTTTCTTTGCCTCTTCTGCCAGAATTTGGCATCAAATGCCGGCGATCAACAGGCTGAATGAAATGCAAAAATATTGGCGAGGCACTTTGACCATTTATGGTAGAAAGTGGGTGTGTTGAACTGTGATATGAACGGTCAACCTTCCAGGTGGACTGGGATCTATAAAAGGAAAGTGCATGTAGATGTGCGTACGCACGGTTTTACTGATCTGAAATTCTTTGGGGAGCGCACGCCATTTTCTGCTTTTGGGAGCTCATATATTTTTAGGAGGAATCCGACGCAAGGTTTTATAAATGAGGCCCCTGGACTGTTGCTCAGTGCTCCAAAGTCCTTTTTTCACATGAAAGTCCATTTTGCATCTCATTTGGAACTCCAGGTCCCAGAGTGTGGAGGAAGAGAGGAGAGGCTCAGAATCCACCTTGCTTGAAGTCCAGAGTGAAGTTTCCTCAGTCTGTGATGATTCGTGCTGCCATGTCCTCTGCTGCTGTCCCTCCACTGGGTCTTCTGAAGTCCACAGTCAAGGCAGCATCCAGCAGGAACCTTTAGAGCTCTTCATGCTTCCTTCTGCTGACAAGCTTTATGGAGATGCTGAGTTCATGTTCCAGCAGGACTTGGTACCTGCCCACACTGCCAAAGGTACCAAAGGTATCAGAAGCTGCTTCAATGACCCTGGTGGTACTGAGCTGGACTGGCCAGCAGACTGGCCTGAGCTGAACCCCAGAGACAATCTCTGGCTCTTGTCCAGAGGACGGTGAGAGACACCAGATGACCTGAAGGCTGCTATCAAAGCTCCCTGGGCTTCATTCCACCTGAGCAGTACCACAGGTTGATGGCCTCCAGGCCACGCCGCTAAGACGCAGTACTTCATGCTAAAGGACCAACCAAGTATTGAGAGCAGAGAGATGAACAGACTTTTCACAAGACCTACAGTTTGGTTTAAAATATCATTTTTTTCTTGATCTTATGTAATATTCAAATTTTCTGAGACACTGAATTTGGGGTTTTCACCATCTGTAAGCCATCATCATCAACATGTCAAGACATAAAGGCTAGAAATATTTCACTCTGTGTCATGAGCATAGATCATATATGGGTTTGACTTTCTGAAATGAGTGACAAAAAATATTGAACATTTTCATGGTATTCAACTTTTTTGAGACGTAGCTGTAAATATTAAATTGCCCCAAATCATGATGATTGTAGTACAACTCGTCCACAAAACTGCAACCCCGAACAATTCGTCCACGGATGAGATTTCAGAATTTTTTGGAGAAAATAAATCCTGTACAGTGTAGTTTTACATATTATTTCTAATTGATATTTTATATATGTTTCATATATATATCTAGTATATGTCCATATATATTTATATATGGCTTTGTTTCTTGGGAATAATGGTCTTCTTTGTGCACATGATGTTAACATGTCAGAAGACGGGCTTCCAACATGTTAACAAGCATCTGAACGAATCACTCAAAGCCGTCATCCATGAAGAGGCATTATAACTTGACGGCTTATTTGTTTTCAGAAATACATTTCTGAAAACCGGATTTCTGAGGACCGTATCTGAGCCGGTTCATGGTGCGCCCCGGTTGAGTTTGTGCTCTGGGCAGCTGCCAATGTACACTTACAATTGCATTACAGCTGCCAATTACACTATACACTTTGAAATCCAATCCTTCAAATAGAGAATGCTGGAAAAAAATAGTCATGGCCGAGTTGTCCGGAATCGCGTGGACGAGTTGTCGGGTTTGCAGTTTTGTGGACGAGTCGTTCGTTCACCATCATGATTAGGCTATTTACTGAGGCAATTATTGATCTGATCAAATTTAAACATCATGTTACTTTTCTTTTTATAGACACAACAGGTAAGGATACGGCAAAAGTAATTTTCATCTGAAAAAGAAGAAACCGTTTACATAAATAGTTTTTTCCATCAGTTGAACTGTAATGTTGCTGGCTGTAATTGTTGTTCTGTCTTTGTTTACATGATTTATGAATGATACGGATCATCTTACACCGATCATCTAACAGAAGCTTGTGTTTCCTGTTGTTCTTTGTAGGCGAGTGAGGAGTGTGTCCACTTCATAGTGTCTCGTCAAATCTGCCTGCCCACCCCAGATATCCTACAAGAAGCCCCCTGGGGCATGGATGGTCCCCCACCTTACTCCCCTGTGGATATTGAGCAAACACTGCTGGTGAGTAGCACATAGAGTTATATATACACCAGATGAAAACTAACTAAAGAAAACAGTATTGCTCCACAAAGAAGACTTTTGTTCCACTGGCCATGATACACAGTCTCTTTGTTGTGCAAACGATCCATGGAGGTATTGTTTTCCCATCAAAGCAGCGCCTGTCATTCAAATAGCACAGCAAGCAGAACTTCTGGTTTCTAGGAACTGATGTATTCACACTGGCCAACAATGAATAGAACATTTGCACATCATCTTGGACTCAATTTTCTTCTACCACACTGGCCTAACGACTTCACCCATGTACTCCTCAAACCGTGATTGTGATTCATCCATTGTGTAAAGCCCAGTATATTATAATATGAGACCATCTGCAAAAGGTTGATAAGAAATGTTAGATATGTTGGCTGTCTTAATGCCAAACACTTTATTTTCAAATTTGGTTTGGTTGCAGCTGAACATTTCTGCAGCAGTGTGAATATTGATTGGATTAGACATTAAAATATCCTATAAGAGAGAAGGTTTTGCATATTGGGGGTAGGGATTACCAAAAGGTGGAGCTGGAGAAAAGGTGCAACTTGTCTGAATTACAGCAAGTAGTGAACCACTACAATGACTATTGAGAGGTCAGAAAACACTCCAGTGACATCCACAGCTTTTTTCACAGGGTATTCTGAACTCAAAGCAAACGAACAATAGCCTACGACTCAGGATCGCAGTGTGAAGTGTAAGTGTGAAAAGTTTTCACACAGCATCTCACCCTGAGGGTATTCATGTGACTGCTAGTGAATGCAGTACATTACGCAAAGCAACAGAAGCGACACCTCCCCCACCCTCAATGTGTCATGTGTTATTCTTTACAACTCAACCCTTCCTCGTCTGACCCTCAGGCCCCGTTTACACGACAACGAATTCGAGTGTATCCGCAAAACTTCCTTCACTTTTGGGGGGTCCGTTTACCCGACACCAGTGTTCTGATCCACTGTATCCTCAAAGTTTTTAATCCGGCTCCCAAAGTGGAAAGATTCTTTCACGGTGCAAATCCCTCCTGTAGAGACTGATGGAGGCTACAGAGCCTGTTACTGCTCATCTCCCCCTCCCTCCTGCTCATCCAGTTGTAAACAAACATGGCGGCCGCGTAGTTCTACGACCCGCAGTGGTACGACCCGCAGTGGTACGACCCGTAGTGGTACGACCCGTAGTGGTACGACCCGTAGTGGTACGACCCGCGGTCTATATTCTAGTTTTATGGTCCAGATCAGTAGTTTAATAGTTGAGACTCTCCCTGATATCATCCGATGTGTCATCAGTCCATACTGACGTCAGGTTCTCTCCATTTTCCTCACGGTTATAACGTATAGTTCTCTGCACACGTCTGTGTAGTTTCATAACAAAATCAAGCAACAGCGCCCTCCTGTGGCCTGGCAGACTAACTACATCGTTGTCTCTGTGTCCGCTGCTGCAGTGTAAACGCCCCCACTTTTTTTTTGCGGATTAGGTGTTGTCACGTGAAACGTTGTCGTGTAAACAGGGCCAAAAACATTCATGCCATAAAAAGAAATCCCCCACACTTTGTCACTTTATTCAGAGCAACAAATGAGGCATCATTGCATTCCTAAATAAATCAGGCGCTCTAAAAGGAGCACAGACACAAAACAAGAGAGACACATGTCCTATCCTAATAACCAATATATATTATATATATATATAATCAGTTACGATTTGGAGGGTTTTCATCAATTAGCTGTTAAGTATGTTTGTGTTATTGGACTGGTTCGCATAGCACAGGTGTCATACATGTAACTTGTTTAACTGTTACTGCAGGCGCGAGAGAAAACAGTTGCTGTTATATAAATGTGCTGCTGCCCTTACTTCTGCTACAAAATCTAATTATATTATGTAATCTTATAGAAGGTGACCTTGGCGTACTTCATATCATGTTTGGAGCACTTGCGGATTCACAAGGATACTTAAGAATCCATAATGAGACAATCAGCAAGGATTGTATGACATGATTTGCCATGGTTTTGTCATTAAATACAGAATGTGAAAAAGGTTTGGGTGCACTTTACCATTGTGTCCTCTGCTTCAACCATTCTCTCTTTCTACTTTCTATGTCCATTGTAAAGGACTCTTGTCAGAAGCCTGCTTGTTATGAGAAGACTGTTACTCTCAGTAAGGACCCGTATGATTCCTTGGGCATGACGGTGGCGGGTGGCATGTCCAGCCGAGGGTGGGACCTACCCATTTACGTCACCAATGTGGATGCTGATGGTGTGGTGGGGCAGGAAGGCTCCATTCGCAAAGGTAAAATGAATGTTTATGTCAAATTATATCATTACTCACTACAACATTAGTAATTTCAAGTGTCTTTGTCTAAAAACACTTTCTTGAATAGTGGTTTGCAGTGTTTATCTCTTGAAAATCCCCGAGTCTCCCAAACAACTGTGGACCCCTTTTCCCATCTCTAATTTTCCAAAACATAACCCTCAGGCCAAATGCTGGCAGACACACCCACTCTCACCAAACATAAAAGTAGGATCCAAAATACAGGTCTCAGGTGGTTTTCCAGAGCTGCTTAAGATTCTAAAAAGAGTCTTTTGTTTTTCTTTGTCATGTGCAAATCTACATATGACGAAGGCCCCTAACCCTTTAATCTGTTGGATTATTACTGTTATGTTTATCAGTGAAACGTCACGGCAATCAGGCATTCATAGATTTAGTGTTTGGTGATGAATGCCAGCAAAGCGTTTGATGAACATGCAAAACTAAAGTTTCATTCTGCTGGTTATTCAGCCGGCCGGTGTGCTTCACTGCTCTGTAAACTGGCTCAAACAAGAACACAAACAGGAATGATATTCAGGGCTTATTGTCTCTGGAGAAGGAGTCATCAAGCATTACATTTTTTTGTTTTATGAAATCAAATCAGGCCTAGAATAGCAAACACAGGACAAGCTACTCAAATGAGTGTGCCAAATGCTGCAGTCTTGAGATCCCATAATGCAGATGAAATTACTGGGACATTTTCACCTCGACTGCTGATATCAGCATACCCATCCTATAACTCAACCTTATTATAACCCTCATCACATTAAAATAAGTTTCTGCCTGAAGAGGGATGAGAATCAGTCTAACAGTAGCATGAAGACCTTAAGAAAATCAGTGTTTGTTGTCCCTTGCAGTTCAAAGTGCATATCACTGTATTCATATGAGACCAAGCAGCAGCAGCAGCAGCAGCAGCAGCAGCAGCAGCAGCAGCAGCAGCTGCTGTCTCTGTTTGTGCCATGGAAAGAAATGTTTGTGTATTGTAATGAAGCATTAATCTGAATTTGCATATCCTCGCAGGGCAAATGTGTCCTTTTTGAGTCGCTCACTTGTGAGCCTGATGGAGCTCGTATATTTATCTTCACACCACTTTCATCACTGGGAGGCTTTTTAAAGCACAGGTGGCGGTCGGTTTCCATCCCTTTGTGTTCCAGCAGGGGAGGAGAAGCTTATGAATATTAAACAGGCAGATGATGAGTCCTTGTCCTCTGAGGTCTTTTAGAAAGCTATTAACAGGGCAGCAACCTTCAGGCAGAGAGTGAGCTGTGCCTTACCTCCTCTTCGCCACTCCCTCTACAACCACAGGTGACATTTTGCTAAACGTGAACGGGGTGGATCTGACGGGCGTGACCCGGGGTGAGGCTGTGGCCAACCTGAAGAACACATCCTCTCCCGTCGTGCTCAAGGTCCTGGAGATGCGTCCGCCTGAGGAAAGTCTCCAGGAATGTTCGCTGCCTCCTTGTCTTGTGCCATTGCCCACCGATAGCACCAAGAGCCCGCTTCCCAATGACGACTACTCCCCACTGTGGGTGTCATGGCTGCAGCTACCCAGGTCAGCACTTATTAAAACCTCTCAGTGTCTACGCTATGTACACTTTCATATTTTTCCTGAGTCCGGTATAATTTCCATCCTTCTGACCTCTGCCAGCTGGTGCAAACTGAAATCTTGACAGAGCCAGCTGGGAGAAGAAAGCTCATTATACTTTTAAAACAAACTTTTCAGCTCGAAAATGCACTGCTATCACAGGAGAGTAACGTCTGACAGAGAAATACTTTTTACTTTTTCTCCAATTGGGACATTTAAATGTATTTTCAGGAAAAACGGTTTTGACAAGTGGTGCATTGACAGCAATAAATAACCTCTACTTTTATTAAATATGATTAAATAAGATTGTTTCTCAAACATTGAATTGATTATGAGGTGAAACCAGCCACCGAGTCCCTGAAATTGTAACGTAGACTTGAATGGGAGTGAATGGGTTTTCATATAGCCCTGCCTTATTTCTATGACATGGATGTAGAAGTCCGACCAATCCTCCTGCTTTACATTTCAAGGGGAAAGAAAAATAACCCAGGCCTTCATTAAAAGAGCTGCCTGGTCTTTAGATTGCAGCTGTCTTCACCCTTCTAACTGCTTACACCACCCAGTATGGATGCATAGTACATGTAATTTAAAGATAGAGTTGAGAGATTAGTGTGTTTAATCTCCCTCTTGGTTCCATTCAGGCATCTGTACTGCTGCAAAGACATCGTTCTGCGGCGGAGTACTTCAGGCAGCCTGGGTTTCAGTATTGTGGGAGGTCAGGAAGAGGTCAACTGCAATCAGTCTTTTTTTATCCGGTCCATCGTGGAGGGAACGCCAGCCTACAACGATGGCAGGATAAGGTATCCAGCTAATGTATATCACTCATTAGAAACCTGACCATGAATGGTGGAGAGCAGCAAAATGCATTATGCATAAATAGTATTTATAAATATTTTATTTATGTGATCCATGTAAATAGAATGTCTGACACAGTATTTATCAACCAGATTGGATTTGTCAAAACACCATAAAGTAATTTTCAGTAAATCTGACAAAATTAGGTAACTCTTTTATTTGTGATTTATATTAAATACAGTAAAGAACAGTAAAATAGCAGAATCAGGCCTTCGGTTATCAACATTTTAGGATAGGACTTTAACTCAAGACGTTCCAAGAACCAGTAAATCATGAGAAAACTAGAGGAGCCATGTTGAGAAAAATAATAGTGTATTCTTTTTCATAAACTGTAAAATGTCTTTCGATCCCTGGTAAAGTGTTTTACCAGATCTTGTCAAACTGTAAGAAAAGAAAACCTTTGGAAATCTTGTGAGGTTTTCTAGTCTTGAGAACGTTTTGTGAGATTTTGCTATGTTTGATAAAATCCTGAGTAAGATTCTTTTCAAATCCACTTATTTTTCTGATGCCCCCTCTGAGGCTCCATTTCCTTTGTGCTCAGAGTGACAATGGCACATTTATGAAAAGACGCTGTTTCAAAGAGATATGTCTGTTTGATGGGCAAATATATTTGAGTGTGCATTTTGTGTCAACGGCATTGAATATTCTTTGTGAAACCTTTTCTAAGTTCATCTTGGGTTCTGTGTAGGTGTGGAGACATCCTGTTGGAGGTGAATGGAAAAAGTACTTGGGGTTTGACCCACACGGCGTTGGTTCGCCTTCTGAAGGAGCTTCGTGGAAGAATCACGCTAACCATCGTCTCCTGGCCGGGCAGCCTGCTGTAGCACTGCGTCAGTGGCACTGACCAAGGAATGTGGAAGGCAGAGCATTAAGACTAAAGTCACTACCCCTGAGCTTGCTGTGTGTGTGCAGGAGGAGTTTATGATAGTGCTGTAGCTGTTTGGATATCTCACTCCTGCTGGACTAACGAGACTTTTCCAGGAGTTTGGAGCGGGACACACAACACTGGATTGTTACCAGAGGTTAATCGCCCATCCATCCAAGAATGCAGATCTGGGAGGATCCGGGCCTCAGACATTTCCAACTCCTTTGTTAAAGGATTCTTTGGGAAAGCATCCAGTAAAGGGATGGAGATACAACACGTTGCCAATTCCAGTAGTTAAATATTAGGATATGAGTTAAGTTGGACTCACATTTCTTTACTGTAAATGTTGGGTGTCTAAAAAAAGAACTGATCTGCACACTTGTAAAATGTTTCTTTTGTTTGTTTGTCGTACAGCCTTCAAATGTCGGCTTTATTCTGTTTGTACTGAAAGTGGTTGTCATCTTCATCTGTTTGACCCGACGACAAGTTGCCAAGTAGTCGTCTGTGAGGTTTTTCTGTTCTTTCAGAAGCTCTGGCTAAATTATCACACTACTGGTAAGGAAAATATATGAAAAAAAATGGATCAATGTCTTCATAACATGTAATAAATTCTTTTATTAGGTGACTATGTGGAGGCCTTACTAATTTTCTTACTTTTAAGAAAAAAAACTGACTTGGTTTCTGTGTATCAGTGGATGGACTGAGGCTCATCGTCTGTCACACTTTGGCTTGTGTAGTATATCTGATGGTACATTTGGTAAATGATCAATAAAGTCATTCGAAAAACAAAGTTTGTCTGAGAAAATGATTAACAGAATCACAAAGACACACAAAGAGAACGTAAACGTCAAATCAAATTAGACTTTTTTCCAGAAATGTGTATGTTGCATCAGAAAATGGATTCTCAGTATCCAAGTTTGCATACTGAGAATCATGATTTTAATTTCTCATATTGGTCAGCAGAAAGCCTTTAATTACTATCTTTGTCTTTCCTTCTTATTCTGGACTTTTTGTCTTTGTGTCTACTTTTTCTCTTCTCCTCCTACTCGTTTCCCCGGCTGCTGCTATTAGAGCTCACAGATGATGCACAGTTCTAATTGTGAGGTTTCTTCTTTAGAAATATGTTCCTGTTTGTTCCTGTCAAACCTCTGTGATGCTTTATGAATCCATCAATGTTGTCGCTCGCTCACCTTTGTCAACTCGTGCTTTCAAATCTGCAACAATCGTGTCCTGGGTTTGTATTGACGCTGCGTTTCATGTTGTTTTTCCCACTACAGAAGACACACAGAACACACATACCGTGCCTTTAATCTACACTTGTCATGATGGTACTAATCTATGTTTCCCCAAAGGACTGAAACTTTAACCACTGTTCCTGCTGCTTGAATTCCGGGGCTTTTGGTCCTCCCCCTCACCTTCTGAGAAACAAAAGGCCGAACATGAGAGTCACCGTATGCCTTTCACATGAAGCTACGCAGTAACGCCACAGTATCCCTGAGATATAAACAACATATTATTTAGTTTTGTGAAATTACAGGACTGACTTGTCACTTCTCCTCATGACCTCTGATACATTTCTTTTCACCCAATATATTTTCATTATTTTATTTTATTTTTATTATTTACTATATTTACTATATGATGAGAAGCTGAAATAAAAAGTTTTTGCATCATCATGGTGGTTTTGTATTAGCCCTCTGGATTACTGCCTGTTCCCACACTGTTTACTGTTTGTTGTTGTTTATTATTATGATTTCTCACTAATATTCAGCAAAATATTGTAAAATTTAATTTTATTAAAAATAGCAGAAGGTGGGAAGTTTGAAACCTGTGATGTTTAGCAGGTGACAAAACTGACCTAACATAAAAAAGGCTTTATACACAGAGACATCTTTTGTGTTCAATCATTAAATTGTTGAGGAAACAGCATTGGACACTCGGCTCAGCACAGGTTTCTCACTTGGTTATTCATTATGTCGTTGAAAAATAATTTATACAACTGGAGACCGCACACAGCTGCAGCTAATGAACTAAAAACGGTTCCGCTTTCAACTTAAAAAGAAGAGCCGACTCCAGGTAAACCTGTACAGCAGCTCCACAAAGGGTCTTTGTCTGCTCCTATTACAAGTGCCTGCAGAACACGAGGGAAGACATTGTTCAAACCAAAGACTGTATTAATAAATAAACTGAAAACAACAAAGCAACCCGACCTAAATCAACTCCTATCATAGCTTTGATTCAGAAGTCAAACAATTTTTCTTAAAAACAAAATCAGAAAAGTAAGTAATGACTAAGCAGAACCTTTTTAGCCCAGAAACAGGAATGCTGGCTGCCAGCCATTACTGATGTCAATTGAGTTAAAAATATACAGTATACTTAAGCTTATGACACCATATTTCATGTTCATTTGATTATTTTCGCCATAAAAATAACAGTAAAAGGCATACGCTTCATCAGACGCACGCTGGAATGTTGATATATTTATCCTTTTTATCATTTTGCACTGTGGAATAGCAAACTGTCTCCAGCAGGTCGGAGGAGGGAGTGACGTCACAACGAGAACGCTTTCTCCCTAGATCACGCAGGGAAAGCTGCGTTTCTAGACTTTGTCTACAGAGGTCAATTCTGGATTTACTTAAAAAGCTGACTTCTGCTCTAAAAAGTTTGGAATGTTCTCGGGCCCAAATTGATCTCAGATTTAGATTAGATTAGATTAGATTGTACTTTATTTATCCCACAATAGAGAAACAGCAGCACCGAGGTAAAAGGAGCAAAATACACAATATACTACAACTTAAAGGAGCAAAAAAATACAATATACTAAAAGAAGCAGAATATACCAGATACTAGAACTGAGGAAGCAAAATATACAATATTCCTTGTAGAATTTCAAACACCCGGCCCTCTGAGGTTTACTCAGTGTTCCCAGAGTCAGAAGAAACAAGGTGAGGCTGCTTTTAGTTCCTACACTCCTCTCCTGTGGTACAAACTTCCTGAACACCTGAGGACTGCTCACACTCTCACGTCTTTTAAATCAGATTGAATTGGATTTTCAGGCGAATTGGGGGTTATGGTATTTAAATGTTATTCACCACAATACACATGATTTGTGTTTTAATGGTGTACTTGTTGTCAATTGTGCTTTGAAATTGATCGACAGATAAATTTTTGATTTGATGCATATAAGCGCTTGTGTTGCTCACAGAAAAGTATTTATTTATACTTGTAATGCATAGAATTCCTCCACTCATGGAAACATTTCTATATTACAAGCATAAAGCGAGTCCGTTGTTTGCGAAGGTAAGCAGAACAACGTGACGTGGGTGTCCTCTGACGAAGGGAAGTATTATTTTATATTTTATATTTTATTTAAGTATTATTTCTGGGTGATTTGGGAAACCAAATACCTTATGGGAAAAGCGCAGAGTAAAAATAAGTGCATTACAAATAGAATACATTATAACTATTGTTGTTGTTGTTGTTGTTGTTTGTAAAGCACTTTGTTGCCTTGTGTCTGAATGCTGCTCTATAAATACATTTGCCTTGCCTTGATAGTCACATGATTCCTGGTCACTCACCACAGAAACGATTACTTTGATTACAGAAGAGGGATCAGTATCAGTAAAGAATGCTTTCCTTTAAATTAGGTTTAAAACACTATAGCCTCTGTGGCTGTTTAACTTAAAGATTTGTTTGTAGACTGTTTTGTTTTGTTTTGATTCACTTATTTTGACATTTTCATAATGAAAAGGGTCTCTGCAGAAGAGATCCATAAATACAGTGAATGGCCCCGGAGTTTGGTGATGCCCACTCGTCATCCACACACAAACAAAGAGACGTGGTGAAGAAGTAACTCTTTGCTGTAAACACCACTGACAGCTCCATGAAGTCCTCTTTTGTGTCACTTGGCTACCTGTTAATATCAATAACAATAATTGTGTTTCATTTGTACCTTTATCTCAGTGTCATGTTCATCTGGTTCTTAGAACCGATGGGACTTGTAGAATACTCCACTGGTAAGAGTTGCAAAATGACCTTTCTTCTTTGGTCTTCATCTTCACTCCAAGTCTTTTTAAGCTTTTCAATTTCACTGGCTTGGCTCATGCACCATAAGCTGATATGAACTAAGTTAGGGTAGTGAAAATAGTTTCAAGAGTCAAAATAATTTTTTTCCACTTGTTTATTTTAATACAATTGAAGCATTTTACGATCCTTCTTCTTTTGCATCTCAATATACAATTACATCTCAAAAAATTCGAGTATCATGAAAATGTTGAAGAGGGAGGAGCGCAGCCTGGAGAGGACTGTCAAACAAAATGCAGTGAAGAATTTGGGGGAGCTTCACCAGGATGGACGGAGGCTGGAGTCAGCGCATCAAGCACCATCAAGACCTGAACCCCAGAGACAATCTCTGGCTCTTGTCCAGAGGACGGTGAGAGACACCAGATGACCTGAAGGCTGCTATCAAAGCTCCCTGGGCTTCATTCCACCTGAGCAGTACCACAGGTTGAAGGCCTCCAGGCCACGCCGCTAAGACGCAGTACTTCATGCTAAAGGACCAACCAAGTATTGAGAGCAGAGAGATGAACAGACTTTTCACAAGCCTTACAGTTTTGTTTAAAATATCATTTTTTTCTTGATCTTTTGTAATATTCTAATTTTCTGAGACACTGAATTTTTGGTTTTCCCTCTCTGTAAGCCATCATCATCAAAATGTCAAGAAGGCTTGAAATATTTCACTCTGTGTCATGAGCCTAGATCATATCTGGGTTTGACTTTATGAAATGAGTGACAAAAAATATTGAACATTTTCATGATAATCTCATTATTATACCTTATCAGAGGATGCTCGTTCAAATCAGGTCCTAACATGGACTTTAGAACAGGAGTCATGGTAGTTCCTATAAAACAGGCACAGTAAAGATCACATTGTTTCTCCCTAATTGAATGAAAGGAAAAGTATCACCTACCGCTGAGGCGTTGTTTCCCCCCTTTTTGTAACCAGCTCACCTTACCTGGCACAGAATGTGGTTTGCAATTTCATAATTATCAATCTGACCTTTCAGAATCATTGCATTCCTTACAGCCTCAGTAAAAGTGTCAACATGCTCACAAAAATCCAACTGGAAATTGAAAGACACGGCACTTCTAATGCAGATACTCTGCCAACACATGGCTGGAGTAATTATTACTATCGACTTGCACAACACACAGTCACAGAGAAAGCCTTTAGGGACAGAGCTGTTGCAAGTACAAAGCTAAATATATTCAATATTTGGAGACAGCTCTTCTGTTAGCAGCAGGGATTAGGACCCAAGGCCCACATTTGTTCTTGCTGAGAGCCATTAGTTTTAACACAGAAGCCACCTCATATAACACCAAGAACAGAGGAAAACTGCTCCCAGAGAGACAGTGCTAGTGACAGTAAATTATACCTTAGATGCCTTAGGATTTGCTTCATTTCATAATTTCAGCCATCAGCAGTGTGGATGGCTGCACTCAGAGCTAGCAGTTATCACACATTTCAGCACAGGCCTGTGCCTACAGCAATGTACATTTATCCACACTAGACCTACAGTAGTGTATCAACGAGGCACAGCATGGCTGACACACAATATAGCTTTCTCAATGAGTAGTGGCAGAATGTGTAGAAATAGAATTTAGATGTTTCACCTCACTGTTGGAATAGGAGACGTTATCACAGCTTCATTGTGGAGAATGTTATTCACCAAACCAAACAAGGTTTGTCTACCTTGGGATGTTGCATACCGAGCATGTGATTTATTTCATGATCAAGTAATGTCAATTATTATAATTAATCCCTTAGGCATTCATTCTCTAAAAGAACAACAAAAACAACTTGGTCATAAAAATCATCCAGTGTTAACAAAACCTGATGTATTGTCTGATTCTGACCACCAGTTAAGATATTTATTTTAATAAGAGCGTCACAAAATAAGGACACATTTTACAAATTGGGCTTGAGCAAGAATATTCCTGGCTTGATCCCAGGCGTCCAGGACTCTCACTGGAGTACACTGCATATGTTGTCCACGGCCATGTGTTCAAGTTACCCAGAGCAAAAACAAGGACAAGGAAATAGCAACCTAATCAGAGAGCATTGCAGCAAGGTGGAGAGCAAACAAAGGGGAACATTTGATGGTTAAGTGTTTGCTTTATTGCCATAATAACAGATAATAGCCAAGCATGAAAATCATTTTTACTACGTGCCGTTATTAAGACGAGCCGACCAAAGATCTGATGGCAGGCTGATGTTACATGCTGCTTTCAACATCTTAGTGTAACAGCCATCCAGGGACTTTGACTGAAGCAGTTAGAGACCAGCAGTGTTGCCACAGCTACCTTGAAAAGGTAATCTGATTACAGATTACTAGTTACTCCTTTTAAAAGTAACTTAGTTACTTCTGTGCTTACTTGCTTTTAAAAGTAAATAAGTTAAATCACATGTAACTTTCTAGTTACTTTCACCGTCTCAACATAAAAATGACAACCGGTTTTAACAAAAGCTCAGTTCTGGTCAGTGCCTGGCCTCCTGCTGATTCAGGTTTAACCTTTGACCTTCATTCTGTGTTGCATTTATATCTGAATCATGGTTTTATTATCAGACTTTTTACTACTACTGAGTTGTAGTTGTAGTCTGTTGTGGCATTATTTATCTATTTATTTGCACTTCCTGCTTTATGCAACCTTTTAATTGGCCCCTCACCACAAATAGTCTTTCATTGATTGATTGACTGATAAAAGGGGGGGGGGGGGGGGGGCTGCAATGTAAAGATTTATTGATGATGTTAGGTTGTTCCCATTCTTTTGTGTCACCTGAACACACCGTCAGAGTGAGTTGGCCTGTGATTGGCTGAGAGTGGAGAAGGGGGCGGGTCAGGTGAGCGTGCAGACTGCATGCATGCTCTGGTGGGTCTGTCAGTTTGGAGGAGAACGAAGGAGCGGCCCGGTTCTGTTTAATAGTAAAGCGGCTTTGCAGACAAGAAACTCGTTCTGTTGGACGATAAAATAGTAACGCACAGTGACTTGGATTAGTAACTTTAATCTGGTTACTGGTTTGGAAATAGTAACGCGTTTGATTACTCATTACTGGAAAAATGGTCATAACAGAGTAACACCTTACTAATTAATTACCGGCATCACTGGTGACCAGGTCTCACAACCATATAGCAGGATGGATTCAATGGCTGTTAAAAAGATCCTGGGTTTGGGTCTTGTTGATAATCAAGAGTTCCAGATGTTTGAGTTTTTCTTCGATGTCCCGTTCGGGGCGCTCAATTCATCATCCCAAATATTTGAAGTCCTGGACCTGCTTTAGCTGTTCTCCACCGCTGGTTATGGGAGGATGTTCACAGCTGACAATATAGGCCATGAACTTGTTTTTTTGGCGTTTAAGAGTAGGCCTGTTTTTTTGGCATTCTGCTTATAAAAAGGGGGGGGGGGGGGGGGGGGGGGGTCCTCTGATATTTTGTGGACAGTTAAAAAATAATCTATGTCAGTGTGGCAGTAGAGCATGCCACCGCCGGGTTCCCCCACAGAGGCAGGAGTTTCCAAACCCATTACTTTTATTTAAATAAATGAAAAACCTCAAACACAAAACTCTCACATATAGACTCTGCAGTCCTGCATGTGTCTCTTCTGCCTGTCTCATGTGTCTGAGCGGCTTCTCCGTATAGGCAGAGAGGTGAGGCAGCACACCCGATTCACATCAGGGGCCTAATCAGCTCTCTGCCACAGTCGGTTATTAAAATAATCAGGCGGTGAGCACTGTGTTACAAATGAAAGAAATTTAAAGTGAAATTGGTTTTATTATGAAATGTTCTAAAAATCAATCCAACTTTAAAAAATAGAGTCCTCTGACATTTTAAAAAAGGAGTCTTTGCTCGGCAGACCGGTTTCACCTGTTGGCCCGGTGAGGAGGCAGGCCGCTGCAGCCACGTCTTCCAGGGAGAGGGATCCCCCGTCGGTCCACCTGGAGACACAAACACAGAGCAGTGGGGGTGAACGACACAACACAATGCTCGAGTGCTCTCGTGGTGCCAGGTGCTACTCGTTAGTCGTTAGGCGGCAGACGTGCTCAATCAGCCGATACCACTCGTGGCGTCGCTGCACTCTGGACTTCCTTGCCTCCATGGTCGCCTCCTCACACCCCGCTGGTGTCTTCCAGGCCTGGTGTCCCTCTCCATCTGCCCTCTTGCTCCTCCTCCCGGCCTGCTGTTGTCCTCGGGTTTCCTCTCCATGCTGGATTCAGAGGCCCGTCAACCAAGCCAGACCCTCTGCTCTGCTCTCTCGTTTCTCCTGTCTCCATGCCGGCTGGGCCTTACGCTCCTCCACCTCTGTGCCTCTGAGACCCTCTGCAACCGCCTCCTCTCATGCTCTGGCATCCTTAAATGCCACCTCTCAGCTCACTGATTGGATAACTGGTGCAGGGGAAACATTCCGTGGGTCCAGGCCATTTACATGATTCTGATCGCCTGGCAGAAAGTACAAAATAAAAGTCAACACTTCAAACTGGAATTGAGATGCACAATAAAACCAAACAATAAAATTATGCATAACAGTAAAATTGTACTTCCACAGGGCAACATGCTTATACTCTTGTGAGTAGCATTTGTGCGCTCTGGAGTTGGTCATAGAGTAGAGCTATATCCTCAGTCCAGGTCCATCACTATTGTTCCCCCTATCCTCCTCGATCTTCGTGGGTTGATAGTGAATCAAAGGTCCTCATTGTCATTGGCTTGCCTTAGAGCAGAGCTCTCAAACTCAGATCCTGGAGGGCAGCAGCCCTGCATGTTTTCCACGTCTCCCTGCTTCCACACAGCTGATTGCAATGAGAGTCTTGCTACCTGGCTTTGTGCTGGATGTGGTGATGAACCATCAGGACATTCAGGTGTGTTAGTATAGTCGGGGACGATGATGAACAAGAATGGGGCAAAGGTGTCACCTTGTAGTACCCCAGCAAGCAGTTTAAACTCTTCTGTGGTTCCATCAGCAGTCTCAACTTTCGACGTGGTTTCTGTATAAGTGGCCTTGATTGCCTTAAGCAGCCTTGGTGGACTTCCTGAGGCTCTGAGGATCTTGATCATTTTATTTATGTGTCTCAAGTCGAATGCTTTCTTGAAATCAATAAAGGCTACGACTGCAGGGAGTTGGTTTTTCTTGACTTACTTTATGATTCTCCGGAGAGCCCACCGCACGTGCTGGAGCAGGGTGAGGCGGGAGGGTGTGGTACGGCAAAGCACACCCAGACCTAACTCGGTTGCGCGGTCCCACCACAGACAGTACGGTTAAGATGTAGGAGGGGGTTGTGAACGACGCAGGGATCTGTCAGGCGAAAAAGTGTTGTGCCAAAAAGTGATCCCTACCAAAAACTGATTCCCATCCAAGGGAAGGCACACTGCTTCTTAAAGCGTTACTGCCTGGCTGTCGCTGGAGACGTCCGTTCTGGTCCAGGACACTCTATGTACATGGTAACAGCAAAGGTGCATCTCTGGGAAAGTCTCATGTTTCCTGTATGCAAAAAATACTATTTAACAAGGAAAGATTTTTAGCTCATAGCATCGTCTTGCATGTCATTTACGTGTCAATAATTAATGTTCACCCTGTTTATGTGTTTGAGTTGCCTGTTCCAGTCCGGCCAGTTCCTGTGTGGCCTGTTTCTGTCCAGCCTTCTCCCGTGTTCCCCGGCCCTCTCCAGCCGTTTCGCCTCTCTGCTTCTCCGGCTGGTATAACCTCGGAGCAAGGATGCACTCACACTTGGTAATGTTTTGGATAACTTTTAGTAATGCTCATATTTAATACAACACATTCCACCGCCGCTCACCGGTACCTCGGTCCCACATTTCTGCAGTTCCGGGGTGAAACACGCACAACAGCGCAAAGGTTCCCGGTTCCAGCGCAAACAGCAACTACAGTGACACAATCACTCATTATGACACTGGCCTTGGCAGGGTCCACAGCTGCCATGCAGTGGGGGCAATCGAGGTCCTCCAGAAGACTCAATGGCAAGTCCACCTGTCCCTGGAGGAGAGGGACCCATGTCTCTCCTGCTGCCCTTCCCCCGGCTCCTTGACGAGCACTGTCTTCCCCGAGTCCATAGTTTCCTGTGTCCCGAGTCCGCTGGCCCCCATGCCTTCTGAATCCAGAGTCCCTTGGACCCCCTGCCCTCTGTGTCCCAAGTTCTTCCTAGCCTTCCAAGTCCCCAGGTTTCGAGTCCCCCCCCCCCTGTCTCTTGTCTTTGGGCTGTCAGGTGCCGGTACTGTCCCTTGGTACTGTCGGGTCTCTGTGTCTGTCTGCCCCTGTGTCTCAACTCATGTTTTCAATTATTTTTTCGTGTTCTTCCCCTGCTCAGCACGAATGTGCGGCAGCTGTGGTCTCCCTGCCTTCCCTGTGTATTTAAACCCCTCTCCTCCTGTTGTCTGTGTCGGCTCATCTTGTTGTTACTTTTCCCCCTGAACTTCCTTGTGTTCCGTGGACACAGAAGGATAAACTACAATATGATGGGAAATATATAGGTGGAGGAATGTATCTGTCCTAGGACTGACCATCATGTTTCTGAATTACATGTATTAGTTCTTTGTCCAACAATATCTAAAGTAGTTCACGGGCATTCAAAACAGTGTAATATTTCTTTGCCACACATAGGTTATCAACCCCAAAATAGTGGATATTGCATGTCACCATTGTGTAAGAGTGAGCATATGTGTGCAAGAAAGAAATGATAAAAGAGTGTAATGCAGTGCGAGATGGAGAGAGACCAACATGAATCCTTCAGAGCAGACATTTACTGTCACTGTTGACCAAATGTCCAATGAGCGCCTCAGCACATACCCACCTAGAAAAGCTAAGACTTGTCTGGAAAGTGTGGAATTAATGCATGGGCAACAATATGAGCATCATCTCATGGACTGTGTCAGTGGAGGCTGTGAATTAAAGACATGCTGTCACGACTACAGCTGATAAGCAGAAGCTGATGCTTACAGGAATGCCCTGCTATGCTGTATCAGTTCTGTGACTCAGCACGGAGCATGTGGGCGACCAAGCTCCTCAATGAGAAGCACAAATGTGCAATGTAACACTTATGTTGACCCTGTTGATGAACAATAAGGATGGAAAGCAGCAAGAAATGGCTCCATCTGTTTCTCTCTTTTTTGCCCACACTGTGACAATGAATCCCCACTGGTCTATAAATAGTCCAAAGTACACTCATAAACCAATGCAACTGAAAACATAGAACCTGTACATATCTGCGTGTGTGTGCGTGTCTGTAACCACAATAAGACAAAAACATACAGGAAGCCCAGAGGTTATGAGTAACACAATCTGGGCCACACAAATCGTCCTTGGTAGCTTTAGCGTTAGAACAAATCTGTTATATCAAGAGCTGAATCTCCTGCACATTCCCTGTGTATCTGTCCTGCACATGTGATTCCTGTCCTTTCAGTCCTCTGTGGTCGCCGACGGTTTCCCAGCTGTCCTTATGTCCCACTTCCCTCATTTAACCTATGACTGTTCAAAGCTTTAAATACACATCTAACTAGGGTTAAATAGCACATAAGGAGTCCAGAAAAAGTTCACAGCTTCAAGTAGAAGAAGTGTGCTTGAGAAAATTTAAAGAAAGCCAGCACAGGGACAAGTACTTCATTTTGTCAGTTTTGCTATTTCGCTTTCTTAAATCGCAGTGAGGTTTCAGTAGAAGCTGGCTTAGAGAACATAGTATTATCACCAGTTTACTGCTTATATCATAATTAGGTTAAATTTCAGTGGGACATTTGTGTACATTTGAAGTATTTACAGGGAAAGTAACAGATTGTAAATCCTGAATTCTAACTATAGAATTGAAACCTCTGTCATTCAAGGACAATGATAAGAGTGTCACTAGTTCCTAATATCAAGCTATGAAGGTGGGCACTGCAGTGAAAATCACTAATTGCATTGCTAAAATTATCTTGCTCATGTAAATAGCTTGTGTAAGTAGCTTTTGGAATCAGACTCCAAAGTGAAACTCTTGACTCTTACTAAAGCTAATATTTACTAAACCAAATCAAACAACCCCATCTAATCAAAAGACTGAACCAATATCGATATGAGATTATTTTTACAAGACCCATCTACATTGGCCCACTGCTCATGTCTGAGGCCCAACATTAAAAAAGAAAATGTTTCCATATCATGAAGTCAATACAGAAACGTTTAAAGATTATAAAGCTTTTGTGAGCCTCTGTTTACATCAATTTGCAGTCAGACTCAGGGCCTGTTTCCAGCAATTTCAAGTGAAAATGCAAATATTCCATTGTGCTGCTTGTTTACACAACAACAGCGTTTTCAGTCTTTGAAAATAACACATTTTGAAATCAGCTTGCAGAACGCAATGTCTCTGTGTTAATAGGGGAAACAATTGCAGAACAGTTCACATGTGCACTGCTGTCTCTGTAAATGCTTCTTCTGCTCATGTGCAATAGATTGACAACAATAACAATCCCAGAGTCAAATCCTAGTGTGAAGCAGCTCACTTTGTTTTAATTTAGCACGTCTTTAACGGTGTGCATTTACTCTTCCATTAACTGGCTCAGGAAAGATGCTTTTTTTTCTTTACATATAAAAGATTACGAGTGGGCCTATATGATGAAGAAATAGCTTCAATGTTTACATCATTATACTCTGCATGCAGGCATGAATGTTTATAACACAAAAATAATAACTAGAGGCTTGGAATTCTTACAGCATTTTTAGCAAAACTTTAAATGAATGTGGGTTTTTCTCCCTATGATTTTCATGTAAACAGGGCTTTGAACTTCAGTGTATGGTAATTATCCACTGACTGATCACTAAATCCCGCCAACCCTGGTCTTCATAATGATTAAAGCTGCTTCACCGGTGCACCAGACAGAAACATTTCAAATAAATGACTTTGACTCATGTCATGTAGCTATATTTGGATAAATGCTGGACTTCTCGTGTTTTTACAATAAAATATATTTTAACTGCTGTTGGGATCCATCAACTCCCCCCTTGAACTGCTACCTTATCGTGGTGGGGGAGTTTGAGCAGTGGTGGGCAGTCAGGGGCAGCAAGGTTAGCCCTGCTCGCCCTGTCAAAAATGATTTTTCTTTTTTTTATAGAATTAAAAAGTGATTCTGAAATCTGTGTCTGGAATCAATAAGGCTCCTTGTTCAGTATGCAACTTTATCCGGAAAATGAATGGTTATATTTTGTGGCAGTCAAATCTCCTATGTCCTCTAAACGCATCACAGCTCCTTTCCTCTGCTGGGGTCAGCAGTAATTGCATTGCTAACCTCTGATCTAAGCTGGACGCTGCTATTGGGTTAAAATGTTGAGTGACCGTATCATCCGCCAATCAAATTTTGATGTGTTATTGACCGAACGCCCTAGGGCAAGCGGAGTTTCTAGTGCTGGTCTGGATGTTGTCATTGAAATGAGCTTGACTGATTGGCCCATGAGCAGGTGCGTGATGACTAGGGATGGGAATTGATAAGATTTTTCCGATTCCGATTCTATTTTCTGTTTAACGATTCGATTCTTTATCAATTCTCTTATCGATTTTTATTTTTATTTTTTATTTTTATTTTTTATTTTTTTAAAGGGGAATAAACAGGTAGATTAGTAGGGGTGGAAATTGATAAGATTTGATCAATATCAATGCCATTGTCCATTCTGCTTTTCAATCCAATTCCTTATCACTTCTCCTAATGATTCCTGAGTATTTTTTAAGGGGAAAAATTTGTTTCACAGTCTTCTGCACCAAAAGGAAAAATTTATTTTTTTCCAAACATGAAACTTGAATTATAATTTCCCCTAAAGAAAGAACAGTCAAATGTGTATTTGCCTTCATTGGATGCCCCCTAGAATTTACACTTTTTCGAATTTTGCGCTGTTGACAAGTTAAGCCTCTCTGGGAGGTCGTAGACTGGAGAGGAATGAGGAAGTGACATACGAGGAGGAACACGTTCTCTCGGTCTGCAGGGAACGCTGTGTTTTTATATTGTGTTTGTGCTTTTTTTGAGGGGATTTTCAGCACAGAATGATCTAATACATAGACATACAGTAGTAATCCTCTACTAGATTGTGTATGTCTACACAGTAGACATACTCTAGTAGATTGTTTACCATGGTGTGAAAAGTAGAGGCTCACACATATAGTAACGGATCTACTAGTATATGTCTACACTGTCGGCTCATTGGAGCAGACTTTCACTACACGGGACAGATTGATGGCAGAGTTCATTTATTAAAAGTCCCTCATTCGTCCTCAGACAGGACATTTCTTCACCAAATGGACCGTCTTCAGCAACCACAAAGCGTGGTGCTCTGGGGAGATGATGGAGGCCGGGGGTGTAGCTCAGGAGGAGGTGATGTAGGCCGGGGGTGTAGCTCAGAGAGTCATGGTGCAGGTTGTTTTGACTATCGGAGTACCGGAGGAAAACCAGCACACACGGAGACAATGTGAAAGATCCTGCCGGGATTTGCACCTAGACTTCTGGCTGTGAGGCGAGAGGCTGTGGACTCTGTGGATTCAGGACACGGTGAGTGGAACATGTATTAACGGATCGTATTATTTTGTCGTTTATCGTCTCCCACTTTAAACCTTCTTCCTCCTCATGTTTTCTCCTGGTTGAAGGAGGACTGCGTCGCAGAGTGTGACGTAATGCAACGTACTGCAACGCGACTTGTCGTCGTCCTGGGAAATGAATCGTTAAGAAGAATCAAACACATTTAAGGTGTACGATTCCAATGGAATTGATCAATTGGAACCGGCTCTAAGTCAGAACCAGTTTTCGATTCCCATCCCTAGTGATGCACTGTTATTATCTGCTATTCTGGAGGTGATGGCGCTTAACTTAACAGCAAGATCAGATGATACACAGCGGACCTGCTTCAGGGGCCTTTTTTAAAGCGCCCTTTTGCAGAAAAAATGGAAATTGTGAGTAAAGGAAGACCGACACCAAAAATGGAAGGGCTAACTCAGACCAACAAAGACTTTGTGTGGTATTTTACAGCGGGATGGATTTCATCTACAAGTGATGGGTGAATGCTAGTTTTCTTTATTTACTTTCTCTGGATTAGATTGGCGCTGTTGTTGGCATTTGGTGCTGTTTTTGATTGTAAAGTTGTGTTTCCCATACAATAAAATTTTGTCTGTTTTGGTTCGACCAAGGCAATATCGCTCCATTCATTCATCTCCACATAGGGCACTTTCTCCTTTATTGTCATTCACACAGACAGACGAGCGCACATGCATGACAGTAGTGCTCGAGACTCGCATGGTCCAAACCCCAGACGCTATGATGCCCCCCACCCCCACCCCATATCCGTGCAAACCTGTGGAAACACTGGAAGAACATCTAATAGCGATGCTGCACAGAGGTGTCTTGATGTGTTGTGATTGTTGATCAGCTGTCATGTTAGTGTGGATTAAGTACTGATGCATAACCCGAATGATCCCAGGAGCTGTGTTGTTGGGGGGCTTTATGCCTGGAGCCAGGCCTGGGGTTGGGGCTTGTATGTGAGTGCCTGGTGGCTGGACCTTTGCCGGTGGGGCCTGGCCGGGCCCAGTCCGAAGGGACGACGTGAGCCAATTCTCTTCCTCCTGTGAGCCCGCCACCCACAGAGGCTACCGTAGGAGTCGGGTGCAGTGTGGATTGGGTGGCAGTCGACGGCAGGGGCCTCAACAACCCGATCCCGGACACAGAATCTGGCTTCTGGGACATGGAACGTGACCTTGCTGGTGGGGAAGGAGCCTGAGCTTGTGCGGGAGGTTGAGAGATTCCATCTAGATATAGTCGGGCTCACCTCCATGCACAACTTGGACTCTGGAACCTAGCTCTTCGACAGGGGCTGGACCCTCCACTTTTCTGGAGTTGCCTGCGGTGAGAGGCTGCGGGCTGGAGTGGGCTTGCTTGTTGCCCCACAGCTCAGCCGCCATGTGTTGGAGTTCACCCCGGTGAACGAGAGGGTCGAGTCCCTACGCCGTTGGGTAGGGGACAGGTCTCTGACTGTTGTCTCGGCCTATGAACTGAACAGCAGTACAGAGTACACAACCTTCTTGCAGTCCCTGGGAGGGGTGCTGGATAGTCCTCCAACTGGGGACTCCATTGTTCTACTGGGGGACTTCAACGCTCACATGGCAACGACAGTGAAACTTGCAAAGGGGTGATTGGGAGGAACGGCCTCCCTGATCTGAACCCGAGCTTTGTTCTGTAATTGGACTTCTGTGCTAGTCACAGTTTGACCATAGTGAAGACCATGTTCAGGCACAGGGGTGTCCATAAATGCACGTGGCACCAGGACACCCTAGGACGGAGGTCAATGATAGACTTTGTGGTCGTGTCATCTGATCTCCGGCCACGTGTCTTGGAGACTCGGGTGACGAGAGGGGCAGAGCTGTCAACTGATCACCACCTGGTGGTGAGTTGGATGTGCTGGACGGAGAGGAAGCAGGACAGACTCGGCAGGCCCAAACGTGTCATCAGTGTCTGTTGGGAACGCCTGGCCGAGCCCTCTGTCCGCACAGTCTTCAACTCCCACTTCCACGAGAGCTTCTCACGGAAATCGTGGGAGGCTGGAGACATTGAGTCCAATTGGACTATGTTCTCCACCTCCATTGTCGTTTGTAAACAACAGGAAGACACAGAAAAAGGAGCCTGACAGAAAGATAATGGAAGACAAAATAGAACAAGACTCTGGGCGAGCTGGAGGAGAGGAGACTGAAGAAGTTCTATAACAACAAAACAATAACAGATGGAAATAAGCTCTCTCTTCTTAAGCTTAACTTTAGCAGTTCTAACCATGATTTCTCCAAATCAAAGTTTGGTGAAAAGCATTTACACTATAACATGAAGTGGGAGAGGAAATATCCCGGCTTAGACCTTCAGCTTAAGAAGATTCTACCTCCGGTTCTATCAGTATGTCATTTAGCACAAAAACAACAAAAACAGTTTTCATCAATGAAGGATTTCAAGACTGTAAAAATGCAGTTGGAGACAACCAAGAGTCATATCAAGTCACAGGAGGATATTCCTGGTGTTTGATAAAAATGTGAATCTTGTATGTTTTCAATGTGTCTGTGCAGTGTGAACAGTCAACATGGAAGAGAACTAATTCATGTTGTTTCAGTGTCTTGGTGGTTCAGCTCTTGTTGCTGCAGATGATGATGTCACTCTCCATGGCTTCTCACACACACATATACATGTCATATACACATTGAATTCCCTTGTGTTTTAAATAAAAGAATCCATTTTTAATAAATGTTAGTGTTTTTTTGTTCTCTACTTTGTCACTAATGTGCTGGAGGATAATGAGCGGCGGACCTCAGTATTTCTAAAACTCTAACGACGGCCCTGGTCATGCAAAATTTACTCCCCCTCGTCATCATGCTTTGTTCTGTTGTTGGCTCCCAGGGTTTTCAATCACTCCACAGCAAGATTGGCAATTCTGTGCGTGCGTGTCTGAGTGATAGAATAGAAAGCTGCAAATGCACACATATTGAACAAGGCCAAAAGAATGAAAAACTGGACAAGAACCAATGTCCATGATTTCTTTAGCGCAGAAGGCCACAGATGTTCGCCAGACATTTACATTCATCTTTTTGAGTTATGTTCAACAGTAAAAAGAGGAAAGTGTGAAAAAAAAAAGATGCAGTTTTCAATAAAGATGTTTTGGAAAAGCAACTCTGATCCCACACAGATAAGAAATAAGCTGATGTAGTCAGACAGACCCACCTGTTGGGTATAGAAAAACCAGTGTCCTTTTTTCGGTCTCGGTCTCTTCTGCTGTCTTTTTAATGACAATAGTGTTTGTATTTCTCTCTGTCACACTTATCCTGCAATCTGTAGGATTTCCAAGCCTCAGCAGCAGCAATCACTGTGGCGGAAAAGGTTTTACTGCTTGGGATTGAAGTTGAAACACCTGACAAATAAAGAAGAGCTTAGCCGAGCTGATCACGTACAAGGACCATGAACAGCAGCAGCTGCTCATGTTACACATATTCACTGTAAAAATAGGCAATAATCTGATCACTATATTGAAAACATCACCAATGTAGGACAATATACATGCAATGGTAATGGAACTCCAAGTATGCAACTTTAATGTTTTCAAGTGCATAAAGACAAAATACCTGTGTGTGATGATGTGGCAGGAAGGCACACGTCACATGCAGATGCAGCCTAAACATGTCAGCAAGGTAAAAAAAATGTTCCTGCATTTACCTGTTGTTAAAAAAGAGTCCATAACATATGTATTTAGAACAACAAAATTAACGCAATTCAGCGAACACCATCAGTGTGTTTTAATGGGAATTTGCATTCCTCCTTGATGGGCCTTGGTACTGTGAAATAGAAGCTTCTTCCAAGTCTTGATTTTCTCCACTAAAACTGAAGAAAGAAAAGATCTGGAAACTTAGATAGATGTTGGCTTAGATAACCTCTATCCTGGGAAGACTTTGAACCTTTGAATACATTCACAAGTACATTCAAATGCATATGTTGTACATTTTTAATGTACATGCCTATGTTGGACATTCTTAAGAATTTAAATAAAAATTTACAACTATGACTTTAAAAAAACTGTTTAATTGTTATGACATGTATGTAGCAGGGTTACACATCTGGATGTAGCAGTCATAAGTACTGAGGCCAGTAATTCAATATTTCTCAGCTTTCTTGTTGATTCCATTTTAGCAGACAACATTTTGAATTGTCATTTAGGTTTCTGTGATGTTTAAGTCTGTTCACGGTTAGTCAATAAAAACAATGAGCTAATACATTTACAAATAATTCATTGAATGCACAACATGCAAATTGTTCTGCAAAATGATCAAAGCACATCTCTAAATCCACAGCTGTGTTTTCCAAGTGTTTGAAGTGACTGGCTCTATATCAAGGCACTGTGTGCATTTGCCAGCCCATGAGGAAGGGATAGAGGGTATATTGCTGATACTATCTGGATCCTATGAATGTCCACGTGGCCAGAACACACCCACTTCCAACTGAAAACTTCCGCGCGTGCTGAGGATAAACTGCATGTGTCTGAAGCTTGTCCAAATGGACCAGCTTTCAAACAGGTGTAAGTGCACACATAAATCCAGACGGAAAACAGTCCATCTATCTTCGCTTTTATTTTTGGCCAAACTGACACACAGAGATGGAGAAAAGCTTACTTGCCAATGGTGAAGAATGAATCTATGAATGGATTGATTGATGAGAAGGCCTTGCATACAAGCATGTGGCTGTTGGTAAAACCACATGAGGGATCCCAGGGATATGTTTGGTGGTGTATCAAAATTCCTAGACCCCAACAGGCAATTGCTGCCTCAGCAACGTAAATCCGGATGATTGTAACCTCATCCAAAATGCTATCCACTGGTCGCACAGTGGCGCAGTGGTTGTGTGCGTGGGTTTCCTCCGGGTACTCCGGTTTCCTCCCACATTCCCAAAAACATGCACTGGGTGTCCTGGAGCAAGACCCCCGGCCCCCCAGCTCCCCTTGAGCGCCGCTCTGTGTGGCTGCTGCCGTTGGGTCAATCGGTATGAGTTTCCCCTCTGGAATTATTACAGTGCTATAGAATAAATAAATAAATCCACTTCCTCTGATAGTCAAATATCTACATAAAACTTACTTAGAAGAATGGGAAGAAATAGTGTACCATCTCAATAAATTGTGTCATTTATGTATATTCAGAAAGTTATTATGATTTCATTAACACTCACAAGCCTTATGCATGCATCATGGAGCAACACTGCAACACAGGGATATCATGACAATCATGGTAATCGAGTAAATATGTAGATATGAAAAATGTAGAGAAAGATGATTCTCCTCAAAAAATAACATCATGTAGAAAGGGATCAAATAAGTTATTTCAACTTTTTTCCCATTCATTTTGGCATATCCACTCACTTAGATAGATAGATAGATAGATAGATAGATAGATAGATAGATAGATAGATAGATAGATAGATAGATAGATAGATAGATAGATAGATAGATAGATAGATAGATAGATAGATAGATAGATAGATAGATAGATAATAAAAGAAAACACCAATACGAACACCAGCACAAATCGCTATTATTGCACACAAAGATGTCAGCAGTTATTTTATTGTTTAATGGACGTGGGAACAAAGGATCTGAACTTCTCAGTTCTACAGCACATTGAGATGAGCTGCTCACTGCATTTGCATCCGTTTTACTGGAAAGATTTCTCTGAGAAGCTGATCGAAAGGTATAGTTGGGTTTGACCAAAAGGGCAAAAAAACATCAGCTGATTATGGAACCAATGAGGGATGGCTCTCAATGATCAATAACACAATCATACAATTAACCCACCATTGAAAGGCACATTTGTTAGAAATTAAGACAGCTGTTATTCAACTACTAAATAGGTATTTTGGGAGCCCTGTGGGCCCTTGATCCATCACACTGCATGGGAAGCCAGGGCCAACACTAAGCCACAAACGGGCCTAAATACTTGTTGTTCCTAATAACCCCAAGGGAAAGGCAGAGTACCAACAGTGAGGCAGTACACAGTGCACATGTGTGTGCTGAAAAAGAAAGAGAAGTTAAAAAGGAAATGATTCATAAAGCATACAGAAAATGGCTGGCAGAGTTTGTAGGAACAGTAAGTCGTTGAAGGATGTGAGGATTTGGCACAGACTAAGATGAGAGAGAAAAACATCTTTTAAGACAAAGTAAAGAGTGAATTCAGGAACACATCAGACGTGGTGAATTTGGAGAAAGGGACAGGGTGGAAAAAAAGAGAGAGAAAAGATGAAGGGGCAGGAAGCAAGAGAGACGTACAAATAAATAGAAGGTTTGAGAAAGGGTGGATATGCACAAAATCTAAAGGAAACCAACACACCAGCACATAGACTGGAGTTAGGGTTCATGTGCGTCTTTGCCAAAAAACAAAAGAATACAGGAAGAACATGGGGTACATTGTGGAACATTTATGATCTAAGTTTTGTAAATTAGAAGAGAAACGCATGAGTTTGGAGGCAGGTTGGAGCACAGATCGGAGGAGCAGAGAGGGGGGATGACTTGGATACTGATACCCAGGACAGTGGAAGCACCAACAAGGCCACTGCCTGCTGTTCTACCTTATTTGGGCATCGAATCGGTAGCGAGATTAGACACAGTAGACGGTAATAGTACCGATCAGCCCAGGAATGAAAAGCAATAAAGTCAGGAACCATAAATGTGTCAAATAAGCTGCATTGTCCTTCAGAAATTAGGGATTTGCTTCCATTTGCACTTATTTTAAAAATTCAGCACTAACGCACCTTTTATTAATGATCTCCAGAGCAGCCTCTGACTAATGTTTTTCTCCTTCTCCCTTGCTTTTCACATTCTGCTGAGTTGGTTTCTTACCTTTTTCTGCACCTGAGTCAAGTGTCCTTGAATGGAGATCAGAGCGCTGTTTCCCTGACACAGATGCTATCCCACCTGCAGTTTTCCCCGGTCTTATGCAGACTAAAGTACTACCAGCACTCTCAAGTCAAGCTGGGCGATATGGCCTCAAATCAGTATCACGATATATTGAGCAGTTCACCTCAATAACGATAAATGGAGGATAACTACTCCACTGCGCCCCCTGCGCAAAGAAATGTTTGGCCACTAGATGTGGCAGTTATATTGATAGTATGACTCCCCTGGACTTATTTATTACCACTTTAAAGGACTTTAAAGGATTCTAAAGGACTATAAAACGACACTGTCTGAAAATAAATGAAGAAAATACAAATTAAGTACTTTTAGTTGTTAAGATTTACTAAAGAGCTGATAAGCACAGATTACTTGAAATGAGAATGACTGAATACATTTAAAAGTATATAAAATAACTTAAATTTCGGGCAAACATAAAGTATTAATAATACAATTTCTAATGAAGAAATTCTAAATCTGGATATTACAAAGAGTTTACTGGAAAATGGCCAAATTCAAGTTGTGAAGAGACCGGGGCATGAACTAATGAGCAGCGGGGACACAGGTATGTACTGCTCCTGAAAACACGGGATTCCTCCACATCTGCCGGCGATGGAGGTGCGGATTGTCGAACCTGGCGTGACTCTGCCCGCTGATTACAAGTACGGATGAACTGCACGGTCAAAGAGGAGTCGCTTCGGTCGCTTCTAAAGCCGTGATCTGCTTCATAATGTTTATCGTCTGAAATACTCAGTCCGTGAATAAAACATTATTTCCTGATATGCCTGCCATTTTCTTTTTTCGATTGGCCGGTTGTGGGCGCCATGTGATTCGACGAGGGAGGGGGGAGCGTAGAGCTATAGAGGAGAGATAGAGGTACATCCTTAGAATGCATTGATCTTCAGTTTTATTATAGATCGTGCACAAATTGATTAAAAAAAAACGGTTCCAAACGCTCACCGACCGCGGCCGCCAACATCACGTTTAGTTTTCATCATAAATCTGGTTTTACTGGGCCGAGCAACACGATTCAAAGATTGGTATGAAGCTTCAAGTCTGGCCTCAGTAGCTATGGTGAAATGGAGTGTCAGCGCCCATGCACCGTCACGCTATGTCATTGTAAACAGGGCATGTGATTGGGACGCTTTTAAGCATCCATCGCTGCGTAAGGGTTTTAAAGGAGTAGTGACTGTTAAAAGCTGGACCTTTATGAGCTGAGTGAAGGTGAGACATTCCTTCAGACTTTTGCTACGCACTTATCCATGCCTACCTTTCCTAGGAGTCCTCCGCGCACTGTACCTCGGTCATTGGGTCTAATGTGACATGCATAAGACTGTACTTATATTGTGAGTCTTGTTTTAGGGACATTTCCCATTCGCCTGGGTTCCCTCTGAGAAAGTGCCCATGTACTGTGTGCATTGTATTCAGAAAATATTCCCACTAGGTTGATTGTTTGATTATATGTCCATTGTTGTATGTACTGGAGTGATATAAAAGGTTTATTTATCATCCAGAGTGGGGGTAGGGTTACAGGCCCAGCATGGCCCTTTAAGAGCAGTGCATTGTGGGTAGTCTGGGTGTTTGTTTTGAGAGGCTGCCAGTGAGGAATCCAAAATGGACGACAATATGGCTGCTTCCTTGAGATCGCCTTCATATTGTTCCGCCATTTTGTTCCGAATCACCACCCCAGCGCCACTCTCGGTGGGAGGCGGTAGTACATGAAATATGGCCGCTTCCTTCAGGTCGCCGCCATTTTGTTCCAAAGCACAATCACAGCACCACTGTCGGTGGGAGGCAAGAGTACATGATCCGCAGTGCGACGTTGCTTCTCCAGAATTGAACAAGAGATGCCAGTGGGGAAAACCAAGATGGCGGTGTTGCGGGTGCCGCCATATTTATTTCTAGGTCGCCGCCATCTTGAAATGGTGCTATGCGGAAGCATGGACGGAAATGACGCAAAATGACGCGCCGGAAGTGACGTATGTAGAAGCCGACCCACCGGATGTGACGAAATGGACTGACCGTGAAGGAAGATACGTACACGAAAGCCGACCCACAGGAACTAACGTGCGGACCAAACATGCAGGAAGTTACGTAGACGACACGCAAATGCCAGAAGTGACGTGGCGAGACCCACTCGACCGAAATTAAATCGGCGCACATTTGTTTTTTCGTCTTTGGATTCTTCACACGTGTACTCGAAGCTCAACGGAGTAAAGGATTTTCTTCTGTTAAGGTAAACAATTGCTTTCTTGTCTATGTAGAACATATCAGCCTGCACTAATAAGAATGAAATGGTAGCTATAGTTATATCAGTATTAATGAGAGTAGGAATAGTTTTATAGTTTTGTTAGCAGCAATGCACATAAGATCAGCTGGAATGTTTATGTTGCTCTTTCTATCTTTGTCCCATGTGTTGGTTTATTAAAAACCTCTTTTATTTGCTTCTGAAGTTGCTTGTTGTCTGTCATCATTTGCTCAAACTTTAAAAATCATGTTCCTCTTTTGTTGTTGCCTCTTTGTTATTTCATGTTCCTGCTTCACGTTACTGTCTAGATAGAGCTGCTCAGGCTGGTTAAATCTAGGAAATCATCTTACTGTCTAGATAGAGCTGCTCAGGCTGGTTCAATCTAATAACAGTTGGAAAGTATTTGGATGAGTGTGATTATTGCAAATAATATATGTAGCACAACAAGGACATTGTATGTTATCCCCTTCCCCCCACCCCCCTCCCCCCTCCCCCCTCGACTTTCTTCTCTCTCTTCTCTTCTCTCTCTCTTTGTGCGTTCCCCCCCGGTCGTGTACGGCAGCCATGCCAGCTTCTGACGGAGAAGGCAACAGGAGGAGACTCCAGGTCTCTCCCTGTTGCAAGACCAAAAACTGTTCTGACTCCGAAGGTTCTAGATCACATCATATTGTTGGCCCAAGCTGCCGAACAGGACAAGGGCAAGAGAAAAAAAAAAAAAAAAAAAAAAAAAAAAAAAAAAAAAAAAAAAAACCTCTTTTATTACCACAAGAAAACTTGCTAAAGTAAATGTGGGTTGAAAAGCGGTTTGTTGAAATGAAAAGAAATGGCAAAAGGACCTTCTCACTCCTTCAACCGCATCACTCAGTCCTCCAGCATGGAGCCAGACTCTGCTCAGCCTTGTTGGCTTTTAGTTTGAACTAACAACATGTAACACACATGAACCATCACTCATCCACCTACATATCTACTGATAAAAAGATCACACCTGATCCATCTGATTCCTCAGCCTCTGCCTCGTGAAATGATGTTAGAGTATTGCTTTGTCTCCAGCCATTGGTTCTGTGTGTGTGTGTGTGTGTGTGTGTGTGTGTGTGTGTGTGTGTGTGTGTGTGTGTGTGTGTGTGTGTGTGTGTGTGTGTGTGTGTGTGTGTGTGTGTGTGTGTGTGTGTGTGTGTGTGTGTGTGTGTGTGTGCCAACCGTACATGATGAACAAGAGAGTCTGAATGCATCCGGTGATGTAGTAGTAATCCTATATCTTCCTACTACATCCGGTGATGTAGTAGTAATCCTATATCTTCCTGTGTTCATCTGATAGTAGTGTGAAGCTGCACTGCTGTTGCTCATTACCATCTTATCTACTGGAATCTGTACATTATATTTACATAAGTTCTCTAAAATCAAGAATATATTGATAGAGTGACACTGAAAAGCTAATCCATGTATTTACTTCCAGAGTAACTATTGTAACTCCCTATTATCAGGGGGTCCAAGTCACTGCTTAAAAAGTCTTCAACTAATTCGAAAGATCTTAAAGAACTGCTGGTCCCAGATCTCCCCAGAAGAACTCTTGGTTCTCAGAGTGCTGGCTTACTGGAGGTTCCTAGCTTTTCTAAAAGTAGAATGGAGGCAGAGCTTTCAGCTTTCAGGTTCCTCTGATGTGGAACCAGATCCAGTTTCAGTTAAAGAGTCTGACACAGCCTCTCATGTTCAGGTTAGGATGAAGACTTTTCTATTAAAGTTTCCAGTGAGAGCTGCTTCAGGACACCTGAGACCATTTTCTAGTGAAGCTGTCAGAGGTTCAGACTGCTGGAGGACCGGAACTGAGCTTCTGTCCTTTTTATTCACCTCTATTACATGTCACTATTACATGTCACTATTACATGTCACTATTACATGTCACTATTACATGTCACTATTACATGTCACTATTACACGTCACTATTACACGTCACTATTACATGTCACTATTACATGTCACTATTACATGTCACTATTACATGTCACTATTACATGTCACTATTACATGTCACTATTACACGTCACTATTACACGTCACTATTACACGTCACTATTACATGTCACTATTACACGTCACTATTACACGTCACTATTACATGTCACTATTACATGTCACTATTACATGTCACTATTACATGTCACTAACATTTGCCTTTCTCTCCTGTAGTCTGTCTCTCAACCTCCCTGCCGGATGTCTGACAGGAGCTGAAGGTGGATTGAAGCCTCCTGTCCTGATCAGTCTTCCGGGTGGATCTCTCTCTTATCTGTCTGTCTGTCCTCTCCTCTGTCCTCTCCTCTGTCCTCTCCTCTGTCCTCTCCTCTGTCCTCTGTCCTCTCACCCCACCCGGCCAGCAGGAAGCCTCCACCTCTGAGTCTGGTTTCTGCAGGTCTCTTCCTGTTAGAGGGAGTTCTTCAGTCGCTCACGCATGCTCATGTGGATTTGTTGGGTTTTCTCTATTAAAGTACCCTGTGATTGTAAATATAATAAAGAACAATGACATGCTTTATGATGGTTTTATTCTTTTAAAGGTGTCATAGGTGTTTGTTGAAGGTTTGTCATGGACATTTCCTCCTTTCCTGCTGAAGAAACTACAGTTATTCTCTATTCTGGTCCTTTGTTTTGCTTCATGCAGCCACATTGTCACTGGATGAATGAAGGAGGCAGATCAGTTTGGTAGCTGACCTCTGACCTCTGACCTCTGACCCTGAGCTTCACTGTGGCTACAGCTGCAGTGTGTTGCTGAAATAGGCTCAGAGAGAGTTAGACAACTTAGTCAATCATGTACGCAGCAGGTGTATACAGTATAAACTTATGTTACATGGTTACACGACAATTTGGGATATAAAATGACACAGGTGCAGTGATGTGAAATGTAAATGTAAAGCAGAATTTAGAATAGAGCAGAGTGGAGTTGGATGGGACACTTTTCTTATTTTGTCCTGAAGGTAAGGAAATATGACAAATAGACATCCTGAAATAATTCTACCTCGTTTCATTGTCAATTCCTTTCTAGTCATACATTATTGCCTCAAATAGCAATGTTTTCATTTCTTTTCAGAAGGTTTGTAGTGATTCTATCTGAGCCTGGAGATCAGTCAGAGGCTGTTTTCATGATGATACTTCAATTTAAATCCTCCTCACATAAAGGTTTCATCATTTACAGTAATAAATGATTTAAAGTAATTCAGCATTTTGTTTAGAATAAGAAGAATCATACAGGTATCTAAAGAAATTCAAGATCTCCTTCACTATACTTTTTGATTCTAAGTAGTCTTCCCCATTCATCATGAGAGTGAATCTTTTCTTTCTAGGCTGAATGTGGAATATGATGGTTACCCGGCTAGCTCAGTTGGTAGCGCATGGGACTAACTAATCTCTAGGTAGTGGGTTCGTATCCCACACCAGGCGCCACCTTCCCGTGGGCTCACCACCTGCAGAAAGGTTCTTAATTGGTGCGATGTGATCTGGGTGACGGTGCTCAGACTGTCACCCAGTGCTTCCCAGAACTAGCCATGAAGCAACTTTAGCCACTGACGTCATTCTGCCTTTTAAATATGGCGGCGACCACTACAAGTATGGCGGGGACCGTAAACAAGCATGTCGGCAACCACAAACAAGTATGACGGCGCCCTTACGCCGCCATTATTTGATACCGCACTGGCGGGGTTTCAATTTTGAGAATAGTATGGCGCTGACCGTGTGCCATTATGGCGGCGACCGCTAACAACTATGTCAGCGCCCGCAAACAAGTATGTCAGCGGCTGTAAGCCACCATCTTGATACCGCACTGGCGGGGTTTCAATTCTGGAGAAGTACGGTCGCACTGCGGATCATGTACTCTTGCCTCCCACCGACGGTGGCGCTGTGATTGTGCTTTGGAACAAAATGGCGGCGACCTGCAGGAAGCGGCCATATTTCATGTACTACCGCCTCCCACCGAGAGTGGCGCTGTGGTGGTGATTCAGAACAAAATGGCGGAACAATGTGGCGGCGATCATAAGGAAGCAGCCATATTGTCGGCCATTTTGGATTCCCCACTGGCAGCCTCTCGCCTCTCGACAGATCTGGTAGCCCGGTGTAGGTACCAGATCTGTCCGGGCTACCAGATCTGTCCGGGGCGGGGCTTGCGCATGCGCTTGAGCTAGCACAGCTGTCCTGGGAAGGGCTTGAACCCGCGCAAGCCCCGCCCCGGACAGATCTGGTAGCCCGGACAGATCTGGTACCTACACCGGACAGATCTGGTACCTACACCGGAACATGGAATAGCAGTGGTTTTAGGAGCCTCATAGAGCGAGTCATCAGAAAGGATCACAGGACGGATTTCATCTACAAGTGATGGGTGAGTGCTAGTTTTTTTCTTTCTTTCTGTCTCTGGATTGGATTGGCGTTGCTGTTGGCAGTTGGTGCCGTTTTTGATTGTAAAGTGTTGTTTCCCTTACTATCGTGGCGGCTGTCAAGATTAAAGAAAAAAAAAAAAGGTTCTGGTTTTGCTCTGTTCACGCATCTCCACATAGCCTCTTTCTCCGTTATTGTCATTCACACAAGAGCACATGCATGACAGTAGGACTCGCATGGTCCGAACCCCCGGTCACACTTTACTCTTCACCCCTCCGGTGGAGTTATTTGAAGATACAGAGAATTTCAAAAGGGGTGTTGTGTCGATTTATTTTTTTTCTCTCAATAATCAAACACCGATCATCAAACATGTGAAAACTACAGAAGAAAAACAAAATGCCTTTCTGTAGTTCCACAAACAATACACTAATAATTGTTACACATATTACATGTACATATACACAACTAAATGATATTGTTAAATGAAATGCATAAATCAATAAAAAAAAAAAATCCAGCTGTAGCCGTTACCATGGCAACATCAACTGTTAGGCTCACTATTTACATAATCACTGTTCACTCCTTTGATGTTAATATATCAGGAACCAGTCATCATAGTCAACGATGTCACAAAGCAGAGTCTGCTTTGTGACATCGTTGACTATGATGACACAAAGCAGAGTCTGCATATAAGGCTGCTTGAACGAGCTCCATCGGTTTAAATCGCTCCAGATTGTCTCACGGTCTGAACAGGAGTTACTTATAAACAAACCATTTCAATTACCTTGGACAAGCTATGGAGAGCCCAAAAGAACCAACTCAGCGCAAGCGCACCAGAGTGAGGAGACGGCGAAAGACTCACAATCCTTGTCCTGACATTGGTGAAGGGCAAGCTGTGAAAATGTCAGAGGTCCATCCGCCCCACACCAGTATGGATGAGAAAAACAAGATGCTGGTGAATGAGAGGGAGGATTTAATGAGCCAGGTCAGAGCTCTGGAGCTCCAGAGAGAGCAACTGAACTCGGAGCTCCAAGAGAAGGACCAGCGACTGAGGGCCAAGGAGGTAGAGGTCCAGGCACTTGAAAAACGTCTCCAGGAACAACAAGCAGACGCTGACAGCAAGTCGCGGGAGAAGACCAACGAAATCCGGGAGCTGCAGCAGGTCTGGAGAAAACGTTGTGAAGAGTTCGAGGAGCGAGTTGCCGACTATGAGGCCAACAACAGCCTCCTCCGTGTCAATGTGAGGGACCTCACCAACGCTCTGGGCCTAAAGGAGGCAGAGACTGCAGGTCTCAATTTGGAACTCCAGGAAGTCTGTGTAGAGGCAACAACCCTCATGACTCACCTGCAGACTTCTAAGGCCAACCTGGAGAACGTGTTGGAGGAGGCATCCCATGAGAAGGCTGCCATGCAACAACAGAACAAGCAGAATCTCAGCCTGCTGGGGTCAGAGATCGCCACCCTAAAACAGGCTCTGCAGACCAGGGAGGCTGAGGTCAAACAACTGCAGACCCAGGCTGCTGATGAAAACAAAGTCCTTGGTGAGACTTTCACTTTTTCCCCCCAAGTACATGTCCAGCAAAGTATCTGTACGTTTTACTCAAATATGACTTTCAACTACGACTAAACTGCTCCCATTGGAGAGACGGTGCCTCGCATGGCTGCAGCCTCCATTAGTGTTTGAAAATGTGTGTGAATGTGTGTGGGTGAATGTGATGAACCATGTAAGGCGCTATATAAGTGAAGTCCATTGACCATTTACTATCTACCTTTTCCAGTGCTAGAATGCAGCGCTCTGAAAAAGCAGCTGGAGAGCGAGTCCATTGCAAAGGAGACAGCAGAGGAGCTTCTCACAAAGTCCCGACGGTCGGAGGAGGCCTGGATCGCCCATGTGGGCGAATGGATGGAGGACAGGCACAAAGCAAACTTGGACATCCAGCTCCTTCTGGGGCGGATCAACACACTGGGCAGGGTCGCCTCCATGACCGACAAAGAAAAGGTTAAGATCAAGAAATTGGAGAAGAAAGCCAGAAAGGAGGAGAAAAAGAGGGAGAGACAGAAAAAGTAATACACACAGAAAGAGGTGGAAAAGCGTCAAAAAGAGGAAATATGGACAGAGATGGAGCTCATGGGGAAAAAAAACAAATCCCTCCATTTCTTATACTTTGAGACTTCGAGTCCAGTATATGACCTTCGATCCATGTCCATATCCAGGTTTCCCATTTCCACATGAGCCTATGAATGCAGCGCAGTATTGCAGAGTACAGTGGCGTCCTGGCCAGCCAACCAGCTGGCGCCATTGTACTCGGCAATACTGCGCTGCTTTCATAGGCTTTTGTGGAAATGGGAAACATGGTTTCTTTAAGTATGGATGTTAATTTTAACATCCATATTTAAAGAAACCATGTTTTCCATTTCCAAACAGTATGGATGTTAATTTTAACATCCATATTTAAAGAAACCATGTTTTCCATTTCCACATAAGACTGTGAATGCAGCGCAGTATTGCTGAGTACAGTGGCGTCCTGGCCAGCCAACCAGCTGGCGCCATTGTACTCGGCAATACTGCGCTGCATTCACACTCTTATGTGGAAATGGGAAACATGGTTTCTTTAAGCATGGATGTTAGAATTAACAATCTGTAATATTTAACTGTTTTTCATATATTGACAATTGACGCTTTTTCATTTCAAGTGTGTCAATAAAATGAACTTAAAGACCCAAAACTGAATGTTTGTGTGACTCAAGTGTTGTTGAGAACCTATGGGTAAGGTATTTCCTTGAGACACACACACACACACACACACACACACACACACACACACACACACACACACACACACACACACACACACACACACACACACACACACACACACACACACACACACACACACACCCAGTGGAGAGCTTCCTGCAGTTCTTCAACTGAGATGGAAGCTTCTAGACCTTGGATCTGTTCTTCTTTTAATTTTGGCAGGTCAACTGTGCTCAGAAAGTCTATTTCAGATTGTGAAGGATCAATTTGTGAAGAGTAAAGTTTTTTGTAGAATTCTCTGAAGGTATTGTTTATTTCTTGTGGGTTAAAGGTGATTTTACCATTTTGAGTTTGGACTGAGGGGACTGTACATTTTTCTTTATTTCGTTTTAACTGATTGGCTAAAAGTTTGCTGGATTTATTACCATGTTCAAAGTTCTCCCAGCGTAGTCTCTGCAGTTGAAATTGTGTTTTATGTTCAATTATTTTGTTTAACTCTATTTTTAATTTTCTTAGTTCCAGTAATAGGCTGTCGTCTTTGCAGGCAGCATGAGCTGTCTCCATGGTTTTGATTTTATCGTCCAGTTCTTTCTCCTTTATTTTTTCCCTTTTGGTCTTGTATGAGGAATAAGAAATGATTTTACCTCTCATGACCACTTTAGCCGTCTCCCAGAGGACGCAAGGAGAGACACCAGGCAGGTCATTTGTTTCTAAAAAGATTGACCATTGTTTTTTAAAGAATATGAGGAAGTCTGGATCCTTAAGCAGTGACGTGTTAAATCTCCACTGTCTAATAGGAGGGGTGATTGTTCTATTAGTAACTGTCATAGTGACAGGTGCATGGTCACTGATAGTAATGGGGTGAATCTGTGTGTCCAAGGTGTCTTTAATCACTGATTTACTCACCAGAAAGTAATCTAAGCGTGAATAGGATTGGTGCACTGCTGAGTAGAAGGTGTACTCTTTAAGGGTGGGATGAGAGGTGCGCCAGGCGTCGCAAAGACCATAGTCACTCATGTACTGCTGGACTATGTCTGTAGATTCCCAGTGTCGGGTGTTTGCTGCTTTACTAACTCTGTCTACTTGTGGATTGAGGGTGA
The DNA here is from genome assembly GCF_963383615.2 of Lipophrys pholis. Classification (NCBI taxonomy): domain Eukaryota; kingdom Metazoa; phylum Chordata; class Actinopteri; order Blenniiformes; family Blenniidae; genus Lipophrys; species Lipophrys pholis. The sequence goes on along the minus strand of NC_137640.1, from coordinate 29,919,978 downwards.
TGTTGAGGTCTCCTCCCATTATCAGTGTTTTATCAGAGTGTGTTGAGAGGGTGGTGAAGAAATTATGATAGAAGGAGGGGTCATCAACATTTGGGCCATAGATGTTTGCGATACACATCTCTATGTTCTGCAGAGAGATGTGAATAATTATAAATCTGCCCTCTGGATCTGTGATTGTGTCTTTACAAGAGAATTGTATTTTCTTGTTGATTAATATAGCTACGTCTCTCTGCTTGGAGTTAAAACAAGCTGAGTGTGTGTGAGGGAATTGTGGTGATATCAATTTGTGATGTCCTGTTGTAGGTGTGTGTGTCTCTTGTAACAAGACAATGTCTGCCTGTAGTTTGTTTAAGTGTTCAAAAACTTTTTGTCTTTTTATTTGCGTGCCCATTCCTCGTACATTCCAGGTGACAAACCTGAGCGTGTTCCTGGCTACACTCATCTTCTAGGTGGGTTCTCTAATGCTGTATGTGTGGGTGTGTGTGTGTGTGTCCACGTGCGTGCCTGCGTGTACGAGTGTGTTTGTATGTGTGTGTCCGCATGTGTGTGTGCATGCGTGAGTGTGTGTGTGTATATGTGTCCGCATGTGTGCGCGACTATGTGCATGCGTTTGTGTGCATGCGTGCATCTTTGTATGTGTCTGTCCGCATGTGTGTGGATGCATATATCTGTGTGTGTGTATTTACTAAGTCTGACTGGCTATTCAAACGTAGGAGTGTGTGTCTGCCAATATATGAGTGTGTGATATCGTGACAGTTGGATTGTGATGTTGAGGTTTTAATGTAGTGAAAACAGTGGAAATGTATTGTTATCAAAACAAGGGAGGGGGTGTGGAAATAGAAAAGAAAAGTGAGAAACCAAAAATAGAAAAAGAACCAATTCAAACCCATAGGTGACATTTAGCGGTGACGTAACGAGTGCTTTTATTTTTTTTAATAATATCCCAGTGCCTTTTTTTTTAATTATATCCCAGTGCTGACAGTGCAAGTCCATAATAATTATTACTACAGCAATATAGCAAACATCGTGTACATTAATGATGTAATATTAATTAGCTTCACTTTAATATACGTTGTTCATGATGTTCACTGATGTTACTGTTAAACACTTACCTGGACCTGAGTAAACCTGTGAAGTGTGTGTGTTAGAGTGGTTATACTCAGCTTGTGAGGACCATCAGTACAGCCAGGGAGTGACGGCGGGGTCTCGGAACAGCTGGCCGTTGACATAGAGCCTGTCCACGGTGATGACGGCTCGGGATCCCTCAGCGATTAACTTCTTTCTTACCGGAAAAAGCAGGCGGCGGCGGTCCAGGATCTCCTTCGGGAACTGGTCGTTGACGCTGTAGTCCGTCCCTCGTAGTCCCCTGCCGCGACTCTTCACCAGCTCTTTTTGTTTGCAATGGTCAAACTTGGCGACGATGGGCCGCGGGCGCTGGTTGTCCTGTCGTCTTGCTCCCAGGCGGTGGACGCGGGCGAAGGTGATCTTGCTCACGGTGGCGGCTGGAAGCTTCAGGCTCACCTGCATGAAGTCCCGCAGCGACGTCTCGGCGTCCTCTTCCGCACGCTCAGGCAGTCCCGCGAAGACAAGGTTGTCCCGCATGCTCCGACTCTGGAGATCGAGGATGGACTCCTTCATCTTCTTGTTGTCCTGCGTCAGCCCGGTCAGTCCTTTATTAAGTGACTTCACCTCGTCCCGAAGTCCCTGGTTCTCAGTGGTCAGTTCCACCACCTGCCGCTGGCTGAATTCCAGCGAGTCCCGGAGAGCCTGAAACTCGCGGTGGAGCACCTCGACCAGGGCGAGCCGGGCATCGAAGCTGGACAGCTTGGTGTTAATGCTGTCCAGGATGTCCTCGAACTGCTTGGACGGCGAGGAACTCATGGGTGGAGAACTCTCCGGACGGCTTCTTTTAGATGAAGCAGCTTGAGGCGTCTTTGGCATGACGAGACGGTCGTAGCACTCGTCCAAGTAAGCTTGAAGATCTTCGATGGTTTCTTCTTCCAGCGTTGTGGGTGATCTTAATTTTCCTTTTGTTATTTTGTTTTGTTTTGTTTTTTCCTTCCGTCTGACGGAAAAGTTTGTACTACAAGCAGGGTGCCGCCATGTTGGATTGCACTCGATGACGTCACACTCGAATTACTCACTGCGCATGTCGGAACTCTCAATCTCCTAAAATTTTTAATGTATGTTGTTTATCTGGGGATTTATTGAAAGGACTGCATTTTACCAACAGTATTTATTTATCTGGAAAAAAGATCCACGTATTATAAGTAGTAGAACTATCAAATAAAATATGTATTTTCATTAAACGGTTGGTCTGCAATGATTTGCATTTGTCATGAACTCACATTTATTTATATTCAAAACTACTCCATTAACATACTTGTTTGAACCCGTTCCTGAAAATATTTCAATCATCTCAGTCGTTTTACTTTTTATTGGATTGGTGTTAAAACTGCCAAATGCAAGATGTTGTTGAAAATGGTCTGAAATTTCCTCAGATGCAGACAAAAGACTCCTTCATGCTCGGTGAACTTTTTAGAAACTTCTTCTAGGGAGCAACATTTTCACCAACGTCACATTTGTCACCATGGAAACCAGTGGATTACAAGGTTATTGATCCACCACACCGCTGCTTCCATCATCGGTCATGATTGCTTGAATTCCTTCATGTTTCAGTGTTTAGGTTAAATAATGTTCTGTTGGTTGCTGTTCTTTTCTGTTACTGGAACCTCACCGGAAGAGTGAGTGGGCCTGTGATTGGCTGAGAGCGGTGTGTGTGTGTGTGTGTGTGTGTGTGTGTGTGTGTGTGTGTGTGTGTGTGTGTGTGTGTGTGTGTGTGTGTGTGTGTGTGTGTGTGTGTGTGTGTGTGTGTGTGTGTGTGTGTGTGTCTCAAGGAAATACCTTACCCATAGGTTCTCAACAACACTTGAGTCACACAAACATTCAGTTTTGGGTCTTTAAGTTCATTTTATTGACACACTTGAAATGAAAAAGCGTCAATTGTCAATATATGAAAAACAGTTAAATATTACAGATTGTTAATTCTAACATCCATGCTTAAAGAAACCATGTTTCCCATTTCCACATAAGAGTGTGAATGCAGCGCAGTATTGCCGAGTACAATGGCGCCAGCTGGTTGGCTGGCCAGGACGCCACTGTACTCAGCAATACTGCGCTGCATTCACAGTCTTATGTGGAAATGGAAAACATGGTTTCTTTAAATATGGATGTTAAAATTAACATCCATACTGTTTGGAAATGGAAAACATGGTTTCTTTAAATATGGATGTTAAAATTAACATCCATACTTAAAGAAACCATGTTTCCCATTTCCACAAAAGCCTATGAAAGCAGCGCAGTATTGCCGAGTACAATGGCGCCAGCTGGTTGGCTGGCCAGGACGCCACTGTACTCTGCAATACTGCGCTGCATTCATAGGCTCATGTGGAAATGGGAAACCTGGATATGGACATGGATCGAAGGTCATATACTGGACTCGAAGTCTCAAAGTATAAGAAATGGAGGGATTTGTTTTTTTTCCCCATGAGCTCCATCTCTGTCCATATTTCCTCTTTTTGACGCTTTTCCACCTCTTTCTGTGTGTATTACTTTTTCTGTCTCTCCCTCTTTTTCTCCTCCTTTCTGGCTTTCTTCTCCAATTTCTTGATCTTAGCCTTTTCTTTGTCGGTCATGGAGGCGACCCTGCCCAGTGTGTTGATCCGCCCCAGAAGGAGCTGGATGTCCAAGTTTGCTTTGTGCCTGTCCTCCATCCATTCGCCCACATGGGCGATCCAGGCCTCCTCCGACCGTCGGGACTTTGTGAGAAGCTCCTCTGCTGTCTCCTTTGCAATGGACTCGCTCTCCAGCTGCTTTTTCAGAGCGCTGCATTCTAGCACTGGAAAAGGTAGATAGTAAATGGTCAATGGACTTCACTTATATAGCGCCTTACATGGTTCATCACATTCACCCACACACATTCACACACATTTTCAAACACTAATGGAGGCTGCAGCCATGCGAGGCACCGTCTCTCCAATGGGAGCAGTTTAGTCGTAGTTGAAAGTCATATTTGAGTAAAACGTACAGATACTTTGCTGGACATGTACTTGGGGGGAAAAAGTGAAAGTCTCACCAAGGACTTTGTTTTCATCAGCAGCCTGGGTCTGCAGTTGTTTGACCTCAGCCTCCCTGGTCTGCAGAGCCTGTTTTAGGGTGGCGATCTCTGACCCCAGCAGGCTGAGATTCTGCTTGTTCTGTTGTTGCATGGCAGCCTTCTCATGGGATGCCTCCTCCAACACGTTCTCCAGGTTGGCCTTAGAAGTCTGCAGGTGAGTCATGAGGGTTGTTGCCTCTACACAGACTTCCTGGAGTTCCAAATTGAGACCTGCAGTCTCTGCCTCCTTTAGGCCCAGAGCGTTGGTGAGGTCCCTCACATTGACACGGAGGAGGCTGTTGTTGGCCTCATAGTCGGCAACTCGCTCCTCGAACTCTTCACAACGTTTTCTCCAGACCTGCTGCAGCTCCCAGATTTCGTTGGTCTTCTCCCGCGACTTGCTGTCAGCGTCTGCTTGTTGTTCCTGGAGACGTTTTTCAAGTGCCTGGACCTCTACCTCCTTGGCCCTCAGTCGCTGGTCCTTCTCTTGGAGCTCCGAGTTCAGTTGCTCTCTCTGGAGCTCCAGAGCTCTGACCTGGCTCATTAAATCCTCCCTCTCATTCACCAGCATCTTGTTTTTCTCATCCATACTGGTGTGGGGCGGATGGACCTCTGACATTTTCACAGCTTGCCCTTCACCAATGTCAGGACAAGGATTGTGAGTCTTTCGCCGTCTCCTCACTCTGGTGCGCTTGCGCTGAGTTGGTTCTTTTGGGCTCTCCATAGCTTGTCCAAGGTAATTGAAATGGTTTGGTTATAAGTAACTCCTGTTCAGACCGTGAGACAATCTGGAGCGATTTAAACCGATGGAGCTCGTTCAAGCAGCCTTATATGCAGACTCTGCTTTGTGTCATCATAGTCAACGATGTCACAAAGCAGACTCTGCTTTGTGACATCGTTGACTATGATGACTGGTTCCTGATATATTAACATCAAAGGAGTGAACAGTGATTATGTAAATAGTGAGCCTAACAGTTGATGTTGCCATGGTAACGGCTACAGCTGGATTTTTTTTTTTTATTGATTTATGCATTTCATTTAACAATATCATTTAGTTGTGTATATGTACATGTAATATGTGTAACAATTATTAGTGTATTGTTTGTGGAACTACAGAAAGGCATTTTGTTTTTCTTCTGTAGTTTTCACATGTTTGATGATCGGTGTTTGATTATTGAGAGAAAAAAAATAAATCGACACAACACCCCTTTTGAAATTCTCTGTATCTTCAAATAACTCCACCGGAGGGGTGAAGAGTAAAGTGTGACCGGGGGTTCGGACCATGCGAGTCCTACTGTCATGCATGTGCTCTTGTGTGAATGACAATAACGGAGAAAGAGGCTATGTGGAGATGCGTGAACAGAGCAAAACCAGAACCTTTTTTTTTTTTCTTTAATCTTGACAGCCGCCACGATAGTATGGGAAACAACACTTTACAATCAAAAACGGCACCAACTGCCAACAGCAACGCCAATCCAATCCAGAGACAGAAAGAAAGAAAAAAACTAGCACTCACTCATCACTTGTAGATGAAATCCGTCCTGTGATCCTTTCTGATGACTCGCTCTATGAGGCTCCTAAAACCACTGCTATTCCATGTTCCGGTGTAGGTACCAGATCTGTCCGGTGTAGGTACCAGATCTGTCCGGGCTACCAGATCTGTCCGGGGCGGGGCTTGCGCGGGTTCAAGCCCTTCCCAGGACAGCTGTGCTAGCTCAAGCGCATGCGCAAGCCCCGCCCCGGACAGATCTGGTAGCCCGGACAGATCTGGTACCTACACCGGGCTACCAGATCTGTCGAGAGGCGAGAGGCTGCCAGTGGGGAATCCAAAATGGCCGACAATATGGCTGCTTCCTTATGATCGCCGCCACATTGTTCCGCCATTTTGTTCTGAATCACCACCACAGCGCCACTCTCGGTGGGAGGCGGTAGTACATGAAATATGGCCGCTTCCTGCAGGTCGCCGCCATTTTGTTCCAAAGCACAATCACAGCGCCACCGTCGGTGGGAGGCAAGAGTACATGATCCGCAGTGCGACCGTACTTCTCCAGAATTGAAACCCCGCCAGTGCGTTATCAAGATGGTGGCTTACAGCCGCTGACATACTTGTTTGCGGGCGCTGACATAGTTGTTAGCGGTCGCCGCCATAATGGCACACGGACAGCGCCATACTATTCTCAAAATTGAAACCCCGCCAGTGCGGTATCAAATAATGGCGGCGTAAGGGCGCCGTCATACTTGTTTGTGGTTGCCGACATGCTTGTTTACGGTCAGCGCCATACTTGTATGTGGTCGCCGCCATATTTAAAAGGCAGAATGACGTCAGTGGCTAAAGTTGCTTCATGGCTAGTTCTGGGAAGAGCTGGGTGACAGTCTGAGCACTGTCACCCAGATCACATCGCACCAATTAAGAACCTTTCTGCAGGTGGTGAGCCCACGGGAAGGTGGCGCCTGGTGTGGGATACGAACCCACTACCTAGAGCTTGTTAGTCCCATGCGCTACCAACTGAGCTAGCCGGGCAACCATCATATTCCACATTCAGCCTAGAAAGAAAAGATTCACTCTCATGATGAATGGGGAAGACTACTTAGAACCAACAAGTATAGCGAAGGAGATCTTGAATTTCTTTAGATACTGTATGATTCTTCTTATTCTAAACAAAATGCTGAATTACTTTAAATCATTTATTACTGTAAATGATGAAACCTTTATGTGAGGAGGATTTAAATTGAAGTATCATCATGAAAACAGCCTCTGACTGATCTCCAGGCTCAGATGGAATCACTACAAACCTTCTGAAAAGAAATGAAAACGTTGCTATTTGAGGCAATAATGTATGACTAGAAAGGAATTGACAATGAAACGAGGTAGAATTATTTCAGGATGTCTATTTGTCATATTTCCTTACCTTCAGGACAAAATAAGAAAAGTGTCCCATCCAACTCCACTCTGCTCTATTCTAAATTCTGCTTTACATTTACATTTCACATCACTGCACCTGTGTCATTTTATATCCCAAATTGTCGTGTAACCATGTAACATAAGTTTATACTGTATACACCTGCTGCGTACATGATTGACTAAGTTGTCTAACTCTCTCTGAGCCTATTTCAGCAACACACTGCAGCTGTAGCCACAGTGAAGCTCAGGGCCAGAGGTCAGAGGTCAGAGGTCAGCTACCAAACTGATCTGCCTCCTTCATTCATCCAGTGACAATGTGGCTGCATGAAGCAAAACAAAGGACCAGGATGGAGAATAACTGTAGTTTCTTCAGCAGGAAAGGAGGAAATGTCCATGACAAACCTTCAACAAATACCTATGACACCTTTAAAAGAATAAAACCATCATAAAGCATGTCATTGTTCTTTATTATATATACAATCACTGGGCACTTTAACAGAGAAAACCCAACAAATCCACATGAGCATGCGTGAGCGACTGTGGAAAGGAAGAACTCCCTCTAACAGGAAGAGACCTGCAGAAACCAGACTCAGAGGTGGAGGCTTCCTGCTGGCCGGGTGGGGTGAGAGGACAGAGGACAGAGGACAGAGGAGAGGACAGACAGATAGATAAGAGAGAGATCCACCCGGAAGACTGATCAGGACAGGAGGCTTCAATCCACCTTCAGCTCCACTGTCAGACATCCGGCAGGGAGGTTGAGAGACAGACTACAGGAGAGAAAGGCAAATGTTAGTGACATGTAATAGTGACATGTAATAGTGACATGTAATAGTGACCTGTAATAGTGACATGTAATAGTGACATGTAATAGTGACATGTAATAATGACATGTAATAGTGACATGTAATAGTGACATGTAATAGTGACATGTAATAATGACATGTAATAGTGACATGTAATAGTGACATGTAATAGTGACATGTAATAATGACATGTAATAGTGACATGTAATAGTGACATGTAATAGTGACATGTAATAGTGACATGTAATAGAGGTGAATAAAAAGGAAAGAAGCTCAGTTCCGGTCCTCCAGCAGTCTGAACCTCTGGCAGCTTCACTAGAAAATGGTCTCAGGTGTCCTGAAGCAGCTCTCACTGGAAACTTTAATAGAAAAGTCTTCATCCTAACCTGAACATGAGAGGCTGTGTCAGACTCTTTAACTGAAACTGGATCTGGTTCCACATCAGAGGAACCTGAAAGCTGAAAGCTCTGCCTCCATTCTACTTTTAGAAAAGCTAGGAACCTCCAGTAAGCCAGCACTCTGAGAACCAAGAGTTCTTCTGGGGAGATCTGGGACCAGCAGTTCTTTAAGATCTTTTGAATTAGTTGAAGACTTTTTAAGCAGTGACTTGGACCCCCTGATAATAGGGAGTTACAATAGTTACTCTGGAAGTAAATACATGGATTAACTGCTCAGTGTCACTCTATCAATATATTCTTGATTTTAGAGACATTATGCAAATATAATGTACAGATTCCAGTAGATAAGATGGTAATGAGCAACAGCAGTGCAGCTTCACACTACTATCAGATGAACACAGGAAGATATAGGATTACTACAACATCACCGGATGTAGTAGGAAGATATAGGATTACTACTACATCACCGGATGTAGTAGGAAGATATAGGATTACTACTACATCACCGGATGTAGTAGGAAGATATAGGATTACTACTACCTCCCCTGAGGCCTTCAGACTCTCTTGTTCATCATGTCCGGTCGGTTCCCCTATGAGAACATGTTAGAACGTTCTCCCTCTGGCTATGATGACCTCTGCCTCAAGCCTTGTAGGACCTTCATCAGGATGTTGATGAGGATCTGAAAAACATTGACAAGGTGTATGTAGATAGCTTTCCAAAAACTCAAAATATTGAGTACTCTACTTCTATGATGTCCTCCATTGATCATCTTACTTCTGGGAGAAAAACATCAAAACGTAACGGACGAGTCTCTGGTCCTCCTTCTGGATTCCTGTGACTTCCTCCATCTCCTTCAGCATCTCCAACATCTGCTGCAATACAGAGGAATAAAAGTAAACAAATCAAGCTTATGTTATGTAAAAACTCTCAAACTTGATTGATGAGATGTTTTCTTACCTGCTGCTCACTGAAAGGAAACCTCCTCAGTTTGAGCTGCTGCTTCAGGGAAAGTGATGCTGACGACATCTTCCAGAGGTTTATTCTGTCTGAACAGACCCTCGACTCCATGAGATCATCATGTAAGATCTGAAGACAAAGAGCAAAGAGAGAACATATATTAGCTCTAGAGAATAGAACCACTAACAGCACAGTTAGTTTCACTCACCTTGATCTGCTCTCTGGAGAATACAGTCAGGATCTCCACCCTTCAACACCTCAATCATCCTGCAGATTAAAATGAGTTAAAATGAGATAAAAAGCAGCACCAACTGTGACATTTACACTTTGATTAAAGTCAAAACTACTGGAGTTTATTTGTTCCTGTCATTTAACAAAAGGAATCAGCACACTGTTGAATCAGCTGACATGTTGTTTTCACAAGGTGATCATCAAACTGTTCTATTCAACATAAAGGAGAGCAGCTCAATATGTCACCAGGTGTTTCTCTCATTCTGCCGTACCACCTGCATCTATTGAAGTACTGAACCAACTATTGTAGTACCTGTGCTCTCTTTTTGGGTGTTGCATCCACAGCTGAATGATGCATTGGGAACATTTGTGGATTTTCCAGCACAATGGACATGAAGCCAGCCTCTGCAAACTGTGACCTCCACCCATTCTCCACCCATTCCAGAATGTCAACATGTGGATATAAAATCCTGCAAAACAAACAAAAAATCATTTCCTTTATGTCTTATAAATAAAGAATCAGAGAAAAAAAACGTAATATGAATTATCTGAATCCTACACACACACACACACACACACACACACACACACACACACACACACACACACACACACACACACACACACACACACACACACACACACACACACACACACACACACACACACAGAACCAATGGCTGGAGACAAAGCAATACTCTAACATCATTTCACGAGGCAGAGGCTGAGGAATCAGATGGATTAGGTGTGATCTTTTTATCAGTAGATATGTAGGTGGATGAGTGATGGTTCATGTGTGTTACATGTTGTTAGTTCAAACTAAAAGCCAACAAGGCTGAGCAGAGTCTGGCTCCATGCTGGAGGACTGAGTGATGCTGTTGAAGGAGTGAGAAGGTCCTTTTGCCATTTCTTTTCATTTCAACAAACAGCTTTTCAACCCACATTTACTTTAGCAAGTTTTCTTGTGGTAATAAAAGAGGTTTTTAATAAACCAACACATGGGACAAAGATAGAAAGAGCAACATAAACATTCCAGCTGATCTTATGTGCATTGCTCCTAACAAAACTATAAAACTATTCCTACTCTCATTAATACTGATATAACTACAGCTACCATTTCATTCTTATTAGTGCAGGCTGATATGTTCTACATAGACAAGAAAGCAATTGTTTACCTTAACAGAAGACAATCCTTTACTCTGTTGAGCTTCGAGTACACGTGTGAAGAATCCAAAGACGAAAAAACAAATGTGCGCCGATTTAATTTCGGTCGAGTGGGTCTCGCCACGTCACTTCCGGCATTTGCGTGTCGTCTACGTAACTTCCTGCATGTTTGGTCCGCACGTTAGTTCCTGTGGGTCGGCTTTCGTGTACGTATCTTCCTTCACGGTCAGTCCATTTCGTCACATCCGGTGGGTCGGCTTCTACATACGTCACTTCCGGCGCGTCATTTTGCGTCATTTCCGTCCATGCTTCCGCATAGCACCATTTCAAGATGGCGGCGACCTAGAAATAAATATGGCGGCGCCCGCAACACCGCCATCTTGGTTTTCCCCACTGGCATCTCTTGTTTGTTTTGGGTGGTGTTGTGATGCTCAGCGCGGTTCATTAGCACGGCCACGGTTCTGTCCTCCTGTTTCTTGTTAATTAACAAACACTCTAAACTAATCGTATGCCTGTTCAGCCTCTGTACTGCGGTTAGGAGATCACTGGGCAGGGGAAGAATAGTAACAGTTGTATTCAATGAGATGTAACACAGAGGTCACCGTTCCTCCACTACAGCTCTATGGGAAGGGCTGATTAACAGTTGACAGTTATGTATGGTTAGGTCAGAGAGAATTTCAGTTCTCTTCAGTTCCAACATCAGTCTACACACACACACACACACACACACACACACACACACACACACACACACACACACACACACACACACACAGACTACAGAGCCACTAACCAGTTACAGGAAGCGTTTGCTGCAGCACACCAGCAGCAGGCATCCTGACCTTGGCTGTTGCTATATGCTGCATTGATAGATACGTATTACAACGTAGTGACACAGTTCCAAACAAAATATCTGATTCTAACAAACATACTGGGCATCTAATGTGACCTGACTTCAAAACAAACAAAACTTAAAACATCCAATACATTTTCTCTGCCCCATAGCCCACAGCTGGTCTGTTCAGCACATTTCTCATGCCACAAACTGCAGGCGCAGCACTTTTTTTTTTACCAGGGCTATTTTTATCATGTTACACATTTGCATCACAAAAGGAGGCAGGGCCTATAACTTGAGGAAAGAGGTGTAGCCTAGATAAAAGCAATGCACATACACTTCAAAGCCAGTGTTGGCAGGATATTTGATATTGTGGTTGTATTTGTAGATCTGGCACAGGTTTGCAGGGCAGTGTGGGGTTCACAGGGCAAGAGGTAACAAGACCAGAGCCAACATTTCTATTTTCAGGGCTTTGAAGATGAAGATTTGGCCTGTGCTCAGCTGTGTGTCTTCACCAGGGAGCCTTCCTGGATTTCTATGAGATTCACTACAAAGACCAAAAGGAAGTCCTAAGACTGACAGCACTGATAGACTGGATGGCTCTAGACACCTGGCTACAGACAGACAAACATCCAACTAAATCCTGCAACCAAACAAAAACACATACTCACCAGCATTTACTTCTGTCCTTCAACGCCACAGGAGTTTTTATTATGACACGTGTTGCAACTCCGCAGACTCATGGTCAGATAGCCATTAGCCATTTGTGCAGCTGCATGATATGACCCCCAGTGGGTTCTCCCAAGGCTTCATCCACTCAACAATCTCAGGCTCAATATCAACAAAATTCTGAAATGAAATAGCATCAGCTCCTAATCCATGTGTTAAATATGAATATACTAAGTTAATGAAGTGTTGTATTAAAATTATATTTAAAAACATGGGATTAAAAAACAGAAAACATCTGAAAACTACTGTCTTCGATCACAGTTCATCATTTCAGTAGTGTTTCCGTCTGGTCTCCTGTGGGTCCCAGCTCGCGGAATAAGAACCAAGGTAAACTAGAAAATATTTTGATCTCTGATGAATCAAAAATGGCAACTGTAGTTGTTCGTGCACAATTCAAATGATGGTTTTTATGACACAATGGGGAAGCATTTATGGAGTTTTACTGACACCATTGATGTACCAGTTCCAGAGAAGCGTTAGCTGCCAAAGCCACAGAAACATATCTGCCCAGTAACCAAAGTTTTATTTAAAAGAGTGAGGATACCCATGTCCCAAAGATCATTTCAAAACCTGGAAGCAAAATTAGAAGAGTTTAATGATGACTTACATGGTGGAGGGATACTTTCAAAAAGTGATTTGAAATTGGGCTGCGGTTGATTAGCAAAATCCTTTTTGTGAGACATCTCAGTAACTCCCTGCAATAAAAGCACAGTTATTAATAGCCTCAGAGACTGTGTCCTTTCACTGTTACACACACACACACACACACACACACACACACACACACACACACACACACACACACACACACACACACACACACACACACACACACACACACACACACACACACACACACACACACACACACACACACACACCTGAGTTTATTTCCTTCACCACACAGACGCCCTTTCTTTCTCCTGCTGTATTCTGTTTGTCCTTTAGTCACACGGAGAGCAGCACTTGACTTTCTGTTGATCAGGCAATGTAATAAAATAATGCTACAATTTCACAGAGTACCAAAATAAATGAGCCTTTTATATAGGCTTTTTTATGGTCGCCTTAAAAAATGTGGATGGTAAGGTGAACTTATATAACATTTTTAAAACAGGAAATTACTTTGTCATAATCTCACTCCACATGTCCCTGCTTCAACCCCCTGCAGGTCCATTAACGTATTAAACCTTCTTATCTGGGTCATCTCGCCTTCTCGCAAAACAGTCTTTTACGGTCGTAAACCCCCTACTCACACTCTCATGAAGCATGCAAACATGCACACGCACACACAGATGGGACACTAACCTCTTTCTGTCACTTGTAATTAATCAACATTGAGGTGAAAACAGAAAAAAGGAACCATATGTAACAGCAGCACGGAGGAGTGCATGCAGCTCCTTAAGGGCTCCCTTATTATTTGACATACATTTTAAAATTTAACTCCATTTTAAGTCCAAAAACAATTAGAAGTTTTTTCAATAATTTGCCAGTTTAGATAGGGAAGAGAAAAGAAAGGTAAAACGACATTGTTATTGCAAAGGAAAACCATAAAACCATAGAGCCACAACACATTGAGATTTGTCAACTGTAAAACATAAACTGTTTTCAGCAAGTCCCGGATTCTAAGACAACAACGCTATAACCGACCTCAGTTAAAAAATGGTTGAAAGAAAATCACCATAATACGTCTACATTGTGTTTGTTTTCCTTCAACAGACACTAGTGTGTCTTTGCGTTTCTATCTTTTCCTCTCTGATCCAGTTTTGTCTAATAATCAGGGGGGAAAGGATGTTGCCACACAACGACTCAGATCCATGACCTACCCTGAAGGGTGACTTTGCCAAGAGAAGAGAACGTCATCAAGGGGCAGATTTTTAATTAAGTGACCAGTTTTGAGCTGACTGGCAGGACCTTCAACAGACATCTTCATCAACCATTAGACTCAATGCCTTTGAGTCATTGAAAGATGCTTTTTATATGTGGTAATATGCAGGCAGCACCTGACCTATGAATAGACGTATGATGTAAACGCTAGGATTTGATGTTAATTACAAGCTTGATTTAAAATGTGTTGCCCATGAGTATACACATAAATTACAAAAGCCTGTAGTTGGGTTTAAATGCAGTTGGTCCCAATCTAATACATCGGTCTCAAATAGTCTCTACTGTGACTCTGCTAAATGCATTTAAATCATTATTGCATTATTGTACATTATATAAAAAGCATACACTAGACACAAAAAAATGTATGTGATTTAGAGTTGGTTGAAAACAATCTTTAGAATCATTCTATTTCTTTTATAAATAGCAATGCAAGTATGTCTTCTGCTGAGTTAGTTCTAAATTTCTACTTTTAAAATAATATAAAATACTATGACAATTAGAGTGGTGGGATTTAGGAAATACAATTACAACACAGCTCTTTAATAAGGTTGTAAGGAGAAAATAAAGTACAGTATTTCTTTGATAATCTGTGAAGGTAGGACACAAGGCACAACTATCATTTAATAGCTCGATGCCAAGTGAGAGCATTGAAAAACATGTGTGGCCTGTGATCCGCAGAAATGAGAATAGGATGAGGGGAGGAATCACATCCATCTTGTTCTGAAGCAAGAAATGAAAAAGAAAAAAATCTCAAGGGAGGGAGCCAAATTGTGTGGTTTCAGGTTTACAGATTAGTATAGTTCACATGTAAACAGATTAAAAATTAAAGAAACAAAACCGTGCATTCATTATTTTTGTTATTTGCCTCACAGCAATGCCTCAAAGTAATTGAACAGAGAATGAAATTAAATGTAATGTCTCCCAGAAGGAAATGCAAAAACAGTAAAAGAACATCCAATAATCTGAAAAATCATTATCCTTTGACAACATTTTACTTCTCTGTAGATGAACACAAGCCTGAGTTTAGGTCAACACTGTGCAGTTCTCTCTAAAACAACGATAACGTGCTGAGTTCAACACAGAATCACAGAAAACAGATGCATCAGCAACATAATTGTGTCACACACAAACAGAAACCAGCAGCTGCAGATCTCGGCTCAGAGATGGAGTGCAGAGCGGCAAGAAGGAATCCGACGGACACTGAGGACAATGAGGGTGTGTGGAAGACATGTTACTAACCTGCATGCCAGAGCAGATGGTCTGCCTGAGGAAGAGTAAACAAGACAAGACCTCTCTTCTCTGTATCCAGTCTGTTCCTCGGAGGGCCAAAACAATTAGCTTTCATTCTATGCTCTCACTCTGCACACAGTTCAGCGCCACCTTAAATTCAAATATGAGCTGCTATTCTTATTCAGCCTTTATAAAAGACTTGAATGAAACCTGTCAGAAATATCTTCTTTCCATAAACGACATATTGCATTTCACTGACTTTATGAAGACGGTTCTGCTTCTTACAACATGCGATCCAGCTCTCCTCATCAAAACCATAGTTCAGGTAGTTTTGAAAGTTGGCACCTATAGTATAAAGACATTTTGTAATAAGATAGATACACACATCAGACAGATACAGATTGAAGGAGTACAATAGCAGAACACTGACTACCAGTTCTCTTCCATGGTTTTTACTTTTCGGGATCTGTATCATTCTGGTTTAGGTTTTGGAATGGCTTGATGTTTCTGTGGTATCCACCGTGCAGCATACCACCATGCAAGAATTGGAATAAGACATTTGTGTATAATAAGCAGGATGTAGGAATGTATGCATTGTGTGTTGAACCTCCATATAAAGCTATAGACAGAGTTATGCTTTAGATTACTTGACACAATATTAGGATAGGATACATATGATGTAATTATTTGGTTATTCAAAATGTGTCAGTAATTGTTTTTCTCACTGTTGTAATTCCTTTTAATTTACTCAAGATACTGATGACACTGCAATAATGGTGGACAAAGTCAAATAACAACTGTTACATAAATGTTTGTATTTACACTTTATTTTTCCACCGTTCTAGAGATAAAATGTGTTATTGTATACAACAGTAATGTAAATCAATATATGATAGCCGTATCTGTAGCAACACCATGTAAATGTGATAGAAAGGGACCGCAAAGAAAACTCCAGAATCAACATGCAACAACCAAGAGATGCTTTGAATCTTATCTCTATTCTTCTGATAATTTGTGATGTGCATGTAAAATATCCCTAAAACATATTCCACATCTAAAAATCAATGCTGATGGCCTTGTTGGAAAAAAGTAGTAAAATAGCACAAGACAGAACCGGTGGTTCTGCTTTTGTTATTGCACGGTTACAAGTTCATCTTGTCATCTGCCCTCGTCATACAACATTTACCAGGATACCCACTTACCACCTGCATATGAGAGCATTTCAGGAGGGGCTGTAAGAGGCACAGGTGGTTGCCCAGAGCTGCAGGAAATCAAGAAGCTCTCTCACACTCTCATTCCTGTCAGCTTCATCTTCATCTTCATCGTGACCTTCATTCAGAGAAATTACTACTTTTGTGTTTGAGTCCTCGTCGACTAATTTCAGATGGCACATCTACACACAAGACTCATACAGTACCAGGAAATAAAAACAAATAAAAAATAATAAAAATAATGAAAATATCTCTCAGCCACATTTTGACAGAAGTGTGTAACTAAAGTACACTCATGTTTTGCCCAACAGATTCAGACTCAGATTCAGACACCTTTATTTATCCCACAAGGGGCAATTCATTTGCAGTTTCCCAGTGTGTACATCTACATACATGCATGCATTCGGTCATCAGTCAGTCATCAATCAATCTGTCAGGAATTAGCAAGGGACATAGGGAAAAGCCAGAACAGAAGAAATCAATAAAACCAGATAAGAGAAGCACAAAGCAAGACAGCACAAGACAGTGAAATGGTAAGAACAGCTATAAAACAATAAATAAGACAATGAGAATGCCATCCAACAGGCAGAAAACACATTGAAAAGTGGAGAGATTCATTATTATCTTTGGCCGAAGATGGATGGTAAATAGTAACACCTTGATATTCATGCTTGCATAGCTGCACAAAGTTCCTAGCATTTGTCAGTAGGGTCGTTATCGATGTCTTTATCAGGTGGCACAGTTTTCACCTTCGAGATGTGTATGTAAATAATTCTAACAAGTAACTACTTGCAAAGCAAATTACCCAAAGAAAATAAAATTCTGTTTCAAACAAGTATAACTCAAACAATGAAGTATTATATATCTCAAACGTTATTTGAAAGGACAATAAAACAACTTTTCAGGACTTACTTTAAAATTGTTGTCTAGGTCATTTTGGAACTTTGCTTTATTGGGGTGCAGATTGATATCCCTGAAAAAACAACATTTCTACCCTGGGGGCTTTTTGCAGAAAACAAAGGCATTCCTGCACAATGGCTTATTTTCAAAATTTGAGATGCTGTCACTTGCACTCATTAGGTTTAAACATGGTTCATTGTTCTATATTATATAAAAAGTGAAATGCATCAATCAGATGCAATACCTGGTAGTCAGAGCTACTTTGTCAAAAATGACAAAAACACAGCAGTGGTTTTAGTCATTAAGAGAACTGTGCACTGAGACCAGCAGCACCTATTTCAGTATTTAGCAGAACTATTACTTCATGTTTTTCCAAAAAGGCTACAGAATGCAGAATACATACATTTTCAGGGGTCCCGTTATTTGATTACTTTTATTTTCCAGCTTTGGGAACAAACATTGTTTGCTTGGCAGCATGTTCCACATGACTGGCTCTGCATTTCAAGCAACAATCAGAACACCAGTGAATTATCAGACAGCTATAATGATCACTGTTGTGCTGTGAAAACTGAGTCTGCCTTATGACAACGCTGCTGTTTTTTCTCATGATATACAGTATAAGCATGTTCTTTTTAAATCAGGTATTTCTCACTGTTGTGTTGTCAAACCTGTGTATCTACTAGCAAAGGTCTATTCTCTCATAATATCAGACGATGCTAAAGCAACACAAAGCAACCAGGAGATGCAAAATTACCACAAACATATGTAAAACAACAAATAGGATAAAGTCGTGTCTGTCCTTCCCTTGACAAGGTGGTTTTATATTCCACTTTAAGCTGTTAGTAAAGACACATGCTAGGGATTATTTTGACATTCTTCTGTGCCCCTCTGCTCATTGGTGGCCTCCATGTCAAATATCCCGGAAAACATAGCATATTTGTGTGTGTGTGTGTGTGTGTGTGTGTGTGTGTGTGTGTGTGTGTGTGTGTGTGTGTGTGTGTGTGTGTGTGTGTGTGCAGCAGCCCGGTTATATCTCTGAGTGTTCTGTTCAGTAATGTAATGGCTATACAGACAAGAAACTCATCCTGTGGAACTCTACAATAGTAATGTATTGTGACTTGGATAAGTAACTTTAATCTGATTAATCTGGTTTGGATATAGTAACGTCTTAGATTAGGCCGTGGTCCCACAGCACTTTTTGTGCCGGGACAGGTTTTCGTGTGGCCCCACTGAAAAAGTTGTAGATGGTATGGATAAAGCCGTGCCCACTGACTATGATTTTCCGTCACCCATCCGTTGAGGCACCTAGCACTGAGCAAGGGTCTCATAAGGATGAGCGACAACGCAGCTGTCTGCTAAGTGGTAGTGACGATCGTCACTCTCGACTTTCCAACAATATTTGAATATTTCATCGGCCGAAAACCCTCTCGTTGTTGTTTACATACGCAGTTTTGCGCTCACTGGTTGTTTTGTTAACTGGGTTTATTGAAACGTCGGCTTGCGACACATCACGGTCTAACGACAAGGTGCAGACGCTCCTCTCAGTAACAGGAGGAGGAGATTCAGCAGGAGCTGGACGCTGCTGTTCACAATGAGAAATTTAAGCTGTGTCACAGAGAAAGGAGGCTCAAGGCTTTACTTCAGCATTCTTCATCTGACATGTCCCCACATCGTTCCCAAAGCTGCCTACATTTTAACCGTACTTTCTGCGGTGGGACCGCGCGACAGAGTTGGGCCTGGGTGTGCTTTGCTGTAGTGTACCCTCCTGCCCCGCCCCGCCCCGCTCCAGCATGTACTACACGGTGGGACCACGGCTTTACAGTAGTCATAATAGAGTAACGCGTTACTGGCATCACTGGTGGTAACCCACCATATAGCAGAAGATTCTGGCCCAGTTAGTGTGGTTGAAAAGTCTGGATTCAGAAAACACACTTTACCGAAGATATAATCTGCTTGGTCGCAAATATTTTACAGGGAAAACTCTACCTGTGTTGTATATTCAAGTAAGAGAAAAAAAAGAAAAATGACAATTTCATGATTGTGCTGTTTAATAGCTACTGTTTTGGCTAAATTCACTTTGTTGTGATTTCCCCCTAATTGCATCCGAGTTAAATATTAGCATACATTAATGTAGTATGAACAAGAATGTTTTAATGTCTTAATGTAGACATAGAATCATCATACTAGTGTGATTGCATGCGTCAAAATGTTGATTTCAGGTTGAGGCAAAATATCGAGATATATATCACGTATCATGATATGGCCTAAGAATATCTAGATATTGTTAAAAGGCCCTATCGCCCAGCCCTATTTTCAATATAAGCCATTCAAGAAAGATAAGATATTTAAAAAATTTAACCAATTTGTCTTTTATAATCAATAACACTTCCTATAATGTTTCCAGGTTGCTGGTGTTTTACTTATTGTCTGTTGTCCTAATGGACATTTTCATGGTTAAAAAACAAAACAAAAAAAAGCGTTATTGTTGTTAAGTTTTGAAGAAGCAATACTTCGAGACATGTTGCTAGTTGAAACTTACATTGATATAATTTTCCCTCTTCATTTACAGAGACCAGATCGAAGTCAGACTGCAAGGAGGACGACATTTAGATTTGTTTATATTGTTCTCACAAACTAAAATAAGTGCTGTTACACGTGAAGTGTGAACAGGCTTGGAGGGTTAATAGTATTTCATGTGTGGTGACATTAAAGAAGTTAATGTCTTCTGCAGCTGCAAGTAGTCTCTGGTGGCCAGGGTTGCCAGATCTGACTGACAGTTTTCAGCCCCAAACCACATCCTCTGGAGAAAACCTTGTTAAACGCATTAACTGTTAACATGAGAAGACAGTACCGCACATACAAGCAAAGAGAGCAACTATATAATCAAGCAGCCAACACCTTGCTCAGGCAGGCTTTCCATACCTTGCTCCACACATACATGCTACAGTGCAAACACCAGGAATGCAGCACAAAGTTTTCAGAATTTTTTTTCCACAGCCAAGAAACTATAAGTACCTATATGTATCGTGCGACTTCGAATCAATAATGACAATGTTTGTTCTTTTGTTTTTCTATGAGCGCCTTTCCTGGGGCGCTGCTTGTTGCCTTGAAAACGAACCAAATGACGTCTGAATCCTGCGACTCCACTCTGCCACGTCACTATCAGGAGACTCGTGTTTGTTTTCCTCCCAGCTGCGTGAGCTGACTTTTCGGAGCTGTTGTGATTTTGTCCTATTCAACACACACTGGCAGCCGGAACAATGTCAACGCCTGAGGATTTCATGCACTTCCCGCTTAAGGCGTGGGAGAGAGTGATGTCGAAGGTGAAGAAAGCTGTTGTTTTCATGGATGACAAGTGCACCGAGGCTCTGCACTGGAGCGGAGGAGCCGCCGCGTTACTGGAGGCTGGAGCCAGAAATCTGAAGCAATTCTCAAGCTTCGAAGCCTGCACTGCCAACGAGCCGAAAGCTGTGTTTGTGGTGAGCACTTTGCTGAAGGGAAGAACGGTGGACATCATTAAAGACATCATCTCTCTCAGCCACTTCCAGTACTGTGTTGTCGTCACCGCCGTGCCTCACTCCGTCCACCTGCTCGCCAACAACGTGACGTCAGAGATGGAAGGAAGTCCTGTATTCGAGCAGTTTGAGGAGAAGCTCTGTGAGTGGATGGGAAACATGAACTACACGGCCGAGGTCACTCACGTCCCTGTGGTCTTCGCCGCTGTATCGCAGCAGCTCATTGTCACGCCTGCGTTTGCGCACCTGTTCCCGTTGCTCTTACCTGACCTCGAGACAATCAACTCAAAACGACCAGAGAAGAAGAGATTTGGAAATCTGACTGACCTGGACTTGCATTCTCTCCCTTTCGAACTGCAAATTGAAGTTAAATCTTTGGTTTCTTCATTAAATGTGATGTTTGAGGCCACGGGCACGAGGGAGGAGAGCTTTGCAGTTGGTCCAATGAGCCGCATCATCGCAGGGGAACTGGCCAATCATCCTCAAGCAAAAAACCGAAGGAAAACAGCCCCAAATAAAGCATCCATCATATTTCTGGACCGGACATTGGATCTCACAGGTGAAATCTCCAACTGTCTTTTTGTGTGACCGTTTGGCAATATGCAGAGGCTTCATCACGTCACAAATATAACCCTGCTCAGGCTTTATTCATAATCAAGTAACATTCTGCTGCAGTGTCAATGGACTCATGTTTGTTTAGCGCAATTATTAGTGCGAACACAACACAAATGTTACATGGCATGGCAATACATTTCTTCATTTTTCAATTGCAGGAGCTGTTGGACACCATGGCGACAACCTGGTGGAGAAGATTCTGACCATGCTCAGGCCTTTACCTGGTCACGTGACTGATGTGCAGGTGGACATGTTGGAGCTCACAAGTCTGAAGCAGACAAAGCACTCCCAGAACACCGTGGCCCCTGGCTGTCTTTCACAGACCCAGTGAGTGCATTTCATCTTTATTGTATTCACAATTTATTACACCTTTTCAAACCATCAGAATCAACTGCTGAGAATCAACAGTCTGTATGATAAGTAGGACTTCACCTTATCAATTTTTGAGCTGAAACAAAATTCTTTAAGATTTCTATGGTGCTTCTTTACCTTGATCTTTATCCGTCCATTTCGTATACCTGCACTATTAGACTTTTGGTTGTGGGTTTCGTCAACTGATCACAGCTATCATTAGGAGAGAGGCAGGTGACACCTTGGGCAGGTTGCTGGTGCATCACTGTGTTCACATTCACATTCACATGGACATTGACATCTGTTTGATGCTGCTAAAGGTTTGAGGTGCACGATTTCATCAGTGTACGAGTTGCTATTGTTCAACCAGAGTTCAGATTAATCGGACTGTTGGATTACAATTAAATATAATTATTTTTTTAATCGATATTAATGCCGTTTGATTTTTCATGAGCACACAGACTCAAGAAAGAACAAAATATATCTGCACTTAATTTGTTTATTTAACAACTTTAACAATTCATGTTAACAAAAACATTCTCTTTCAAAACAAACATTTATCCACATTATTGTGTTCCTGTTACTCTTTTTTCAGCCGCTACTAAGACAAACTAATTAGTTGACCTGGTTTGAGAGGAGAGCTGACCGCTTCTTATTTCCAATGTTGCTGCAACTGAGAACAGCGAGTCAGCAGAATCCCAGACTAACGTTCGCTTCATGCTAATGTGGTATTATAAGCTGGAAATGCTTCCGCGGAAAAAAAATAAATTCTTTCTCCAGAGTGTGCACGATACTTTATGTCAGTTGAGTGTCTTGGGTTGTTTTGTACTTGCATTTCACATCGAGAGGGCCAACGTGTTGTTTAGCGTCTGCCATCTCAACCAGCCAGTTTACAGGATTCACTGGAGATTAGTTCGCCTGAGACGGTAGGCCTACTTGGACATCCTGGCTGAAATGTGTTGACGGAAACATCAGAGACGTTTTAGGGATTTTGAGTCATTTCAATGGCTTAATTGCATTTACATTTTCTGTCAGATTAATCATGATGATACATTAATCCACATTTTGACAGCCCTACTTGTGACACAACCAGGATATACATCTTCACATACTTCTCCCACCTGGCCACACACATGCACAAACAAACGCTCACCAGCCACAGGTAAAACCCACTCCGATTTCTAAATGGCATGTCGGTTGGTGTTAGTTCAGTGGAGCTTGTCTCTGGTCTGGGTTGTGCTGATGAATCCAGCTTTGTCCCTTCAAGTTGTTGCTGCAGGAAACCAATTTGTGAAGAATAGTTATTGTGGATCGACCAGTCATGGGAGACCGTGGTGACTTTGTTGAATAGGGTAACAAATACTCAGTGTTTAGTGGACCTGCGGGGTATGGATGATTGTATTGGAGCCAGTTTAAGATCCTTGCAGATAGTATTGTTTGGGCTGGGGGTATTGTAGTAGGTTATGTGAGCAACAAGGGGCAGGCTGCACAGACTCTCAGGGTCAATTATGGGGCCAGCTGTCCTGGCACCAGTGGCCTCCTAAATGAACATCTTTGTTTTTTCCACAATATCTTGGTTCCTCAAACAAAACTGAGAAGCTTCTGGAAGAACATAGAACGTTTCATATTGTGAACTAGATGTTTGTACGACAGGCTTTTGTGCTGCCAGATCCAAGAAATGAGTTCATTTAAGGAAAGAAAAGCATTGAACATTTCAAAGGTTTGCTCTTGATTGTGAAATCCCCAGGGGGAACTACTCCTATAAAATACAATTTGGATTATATTACCTATTTTCCATTGTAATGTTCTCATTTTTCTCTGAAGATCATGTTACGTTGGTTTGTCCTCGTCTGCTGTAGACACTGTAAGAATTTAGTAAGACACAAGAAAAGGTTGATAGCATATGTTTGGGCTATGTGTAGGCTCTCTGGACTCATTCATTCAACGTGTTTATCACTATATCTAAACCAGGGTTTTCTATCAAATATTATTATTGTGTTTTTTTATATGGGTCCTTTTGGAACATTTTTTTTTTTTTTAATTCTGACTTGTCATGAACAGATATTAGCTTCCTGGTACAATATTCACAAGAATTGAAAACCTCCTTCCAGGACAACACATTTCCAATCAATTGAAGGAGAGTTCAGTAGTTAGGTGGTCTTGAACTTTCCCTCTTTTGAGGACCTCACACCCACAGGTAGGCAGTGTTGTAGTTCCACAGTTCATCCCTGTGGGAACATCTCAAACATTTGCAGAATACTAAAAAAGAAGGGAGGGGGGGGGGATTAAGATGCTCTGACCTTCTATTCATCATAATGATAAAAACACTTTACCAAGATCTTCATACTGGCCAAAATACATTTTGAGTGTATTTTTGTTGTGCTGTGTTTCTCCAAGTCTTAACAATCGGGTGAACAAGCTAAAACTATGACTACTTTTACAATCCTGAAATGAAAAATAAGCGATTCAGCAGTTGATATGGTGATGGATAAAAAGAGGAACATATTTCAGATGGTCATTGGTAAAAGTGTTGTGTTCTAAAAGCTCGTAGAAGCATTGCAATGGCTCTTCCAGGAATTGCCAGTAAATATGAGTGAACTTTCAGTCAAAGGCCTTATCTTACAACCTTAAGATGAACGTTTCAGAGCTGTGTACAAGCTCCAACAGGTGCTGATGCACCAATAATGTCAAAAAGTAGAGCTGTTAGTAATATGCAAGCAAATGCGATGGCTACACTTGTACTCAGTACGTGTCTGATCAAGGCAAGCCAGATCAGCAGGAGCTTTATTGCTTTTCCTACATCTGAGCAGATGGTTCAGTTGAACCTTATCACAGATGTTTGGGAGATTGAAGTGCTGCCGAGGCAGAGAGAAAGAAACCTAGAGTTCCTGATTTAGTTAACTGCTTTCAAGTGCACGGGTCACAATCAACGTTTCATGGCAATCACTTCAATATGTTTCAGTTGAAGCTCAGCAAATGCCTGTTTTAAGACGTGTACTGTTCTCATATTTACATTTTTCCAGGTTTTAGGAAAGGTGAACAAATGCACAATTCTACAACCCCAATTCCGAAATAGTTAGGACAAAGTGTAACTTGTGAATAAAATCAAAATGCAATCCATTTATTTACATTTTACACTTTGTCCCAACTATTTTGGAACTGGGGTTGTAGACGGGATTGTTGTTCTTGTATGATGTGAACTGTGCAAAGCACTAGGCCCTGTTGGCACTGTGTGCTTTGATTGTCTTTATAATGTTTCCTCCTATTGGACTTTTGTATGATGTTTCAGCTATTTTTAGCCTTGACCGCAAAGGACTTTGCTGGGTTTTGTTGCATAGACGAGCACAAACCTGTAGGTATTAGGTGTGAACCTAATTTGAGCCATTGGGTATTGTATGTCTCTCAGTAATTCCAGGATATTTTTTTAGATTACCGTGTCCTAAACATTCTGTGGGTGGTTGTAGTTTCTAGCTCTACAGGCGAGACCCCACACTTACTTTGCAATTATTTCCATATTGTCTTTTATAACCTGGTGTGAATTTTCCTTATCCTCCAACCCGACTTTTAGTCTGTGGTTTTAGTCATCATGCCAAAGACAAAGTACACTTTGAGTCAGTGAACACAGCCGTTCCTTGTGGAGGTGTGTTTTTTTCTTACTTTGCCCTTATAGATTTGTGTGTGTGTGTGTGTGTGTGTGTGTGTGTGTGTGTGTGTGTGTGTGTGTGTGTGTGTGTGTGTGTGTGTGTGTGTGTGTGTGTGTGTGTGTGTGTGTGTGTGTGTGTGTGTGTGTGTGTGTGTGTGTGTGTGTGTGTGTGTGTGTGTGTGTGTGTGTGTGTGTGTGTGTGTGTGTGTGTGTGTGTGTGTGTGTGTGTGTGTGTGTGTGTGTGTGTGTGTGTGTGTGTGTGTGTTTGCTGCGCTTGGCTTCACTGCGCCTTTTGATCCTGAGTTTGCGCACATGAACCCTCACTAGGGCACCAAGTTTCCCCTCCGTCTCAGGCCTGAACCCTGCAGCCCCGTCATTTGGCCGACTTGGGCCTCTACGCTGCGGTGGGAGTGTGTCCAGTGCGGGTAGAGCTGAGCATGGGTGGCCACGGTGCTCTGGATCGCTCTGTGACACTGCTGAGCGTAAGCCAGGCAAGAGTAACTGACCGCACCCTGCCAAGAGAAAACACTGCGAAGGCTCCTGAAATCTGCTTGGCAGATCCTGCACGCGCACCACCAGGAGGGAGGGAAAACACCTATTTCTGTCCCAGCTGGGAAACGTGAGCGTGAATGAAATGGCCTGCTGAGAGGAGTGCAGGCTGTATGGGAAAAGGAACTAAAACAGAATAGAGCAGAGTGGAAAGAATAAATGAGAGACAGCTGAGGACAGCTATTCCTGTTTTTACCTCGCCAAGAAAAAAGGAAGAGACAGAAAATGCTCATGTTCATCACATGGTTGTTTTTTACTGGCTGGAGATTGTTGTGCCATTCTATACTCAAACAGTGGCACAAACCAGAGTTTTACCTACATTGTTAGAAGACCTTGGACTCTTGAAAAGTGGCTTTTAATCCTGGACAAGCATTACCTTCTTTTTATGTATCTTGATGAAATCTTGGTTCTGGTAGTAGCTGGAGTTTCACATATTACTGTGGCCAAACAAGAAAAGTATGATGAATATGAGTTAGGCTGAAGTGAATTGCCAGTGTTCACGCAGAATGTGTTCTGGAAATAAAAGTTGCCATTATTGTAGAAAACAGCCTTTTTGTTTCACGATGAAAAGACAAGCCCAGAGAAACCAGCTCCATTTGTGTAGCTCATCACTGCAGTATAGAAGGGGGATCACACAGTAATAGTAACAGTATTTCAATGTCCTCTTTTATAAATGAGAATCAATTTTCAGGCTGATCTATGAATGTCTGTATGCAAGAGTAACACGCTGTCATTGCTTTTATCCTTCATCATGCTGATTTCAGACAAACAGCATCTGTTTGAAAACTAAATCACATATCAGTCAGATAGTATTGAAGATGGGAGTGATTTAGGGAGCTCACCTGTCTCTGTTGGCAACCGGTGATGTTGTCCCTGTCGTTCTCGGCATACATCAGTTTTCTCCTCCAGCGTCGAAATGATCAGTCAGTTAAGCAGATTACTCACACCTTTCTGTCTCGCACACTGTCTCTTGTTTTTTAGTTTTCACTATGGAACACACTCCTTGTGTAGAACATGAGCAAATTACCAAGTTGCTAAAACATAAAATGCTAAAAGTGGCACCGTACCTCCTTTGACACCCATCGGAGAAGAAAAGTCCAGTGTTCCCACACTTTCTACATGGTCTTATTCCACACCTCATCGAATATCAAATGTTCAGTCAACACATATGACGGTCTTTGATTTTGTTTGCTTTCTTTGCATTTTCAAATAGAATGCACTGTATTGTATTGTTCGAGGGCAACTGTTAGGATTTTGATGCCTGTAACATTGTGATTAATTGCAATCAGACAGAATCAGCCACCTAGAAATGACTGTGATGTATATGGTGTTATATAAATAAAGTTGAGTTGCGTTGAATCATTATAGAAAATCCTCATCAGTCCTGCCCAGTCACATTGTTACATGTAAAACATTTAGAATGCACTCAAAACATGTACATTGTGCCAGTTTATTCCATCTTAACTTAAAAATTTACAGAATCAAACGTTGCAAAGCAAAGCTTGTTGCCACTGCCAAGGTATTATTGTTTTATTATCCATCCATCCATCCATCCATCCATCCATCCATCCATCCATCCATCCATCCATCCATCCATCCATCCATCCATCCATACATCTTCTATCCCGCTTATCCAGTTGAGGGTTGCTGGAGCCAATCCCAGCATACTGTGGCCGAGGGCAGGATACACCCTACTTTAACAAAACAAGTTACTTGCTGCCCACAAGTGCAGCAACAAGACCAATGATCAATATTAAACAGGAACAAACTAACAAGGATGAACATGTAACTGAAAGAAAAGCTTCCTCTTCAGCTCTACCAATTCCAAAGCTTCCATGTGTCTGGTTCACTTGAGGCTCTGGAGTGGTTCATACACCTGTTTTGACATGTGGTAGTACAAGACTATTTATGGATTTCACGTCTCAGATCGCGGGAGTTCATTGTCAGGATACACAAAACTATTTCTTAAACACATCAATAAAAGATAGCGGCCAAGTGGAATCTCCTGTTCTGTCCGTTTTTGGTGTGTTTAATTTTTGGTGAGCCTCTCCCATCCTTTCCTCACTTCCTGCAGAGCTTCTCTCCCTCCTTTTCTCTCCATAAATCCACTGGGTCATTTGTCCCTCTTGCCAGAACACACAGACACTCAAGGCCAGATCTGGTTTTAGTCTTTTCTCCCCCTACCCAACTCCCATGTTATGTCCTGTGCTTCACAGGGATGTTTACAGGAAACGGACAATGTTTTGCACCCTATTAAACACGCTTGGTAAATGAACTCGCCATGGATTGAAACTGATGCTGCACGATTCTAATGACCTCGGTCTGGTATAGGTAGTATTCATTTTGGAAACTACACAAATCATCTGAAATATGAAATGGGAAGAAATTGCAGTCTGGTTTTGTCGTCTGTTGATTGTGAGGCTTTGATATTCTATCATATTGATAATTGCCACATTGATTGGAACTGGAGTTTGTTCATGAAAATTGTTATTTGAATGTGTTAACACATTCCAGGAAGTAATGTCGGGTATTTATTAACCTAAATCTGTTATCTCTAATAACTCAATGAACTATACTGTGCATCAGTCTCTTGTTAACTTGTAGATATCACTCTTACTAGATTTCTGACAACCATCCCTTTATAATTGAACTAAGTGTTAATTTATGATCTAAAAAAAATCAAAATGAATCTCCACATTTTTACTGGAGTTGCTTTTCAAAGTACGACTTCAGGTTATAAAAAGTTGTAATTTCAGTTCCTCCTTCAGATAAAAAGTACCATTTGAGAGAAAAGTATTGCTTGCTGGTTGTGGCTAGGTCGGTTCATGTTGACAAAAACATTTTATCCACATTAATGTTCCTTTTATTCCTTTTGCAGCCAGCTACGAAGACAAAGTAACTTGTTGACATTGTCCGAGAGGAGAGCTGACCGCTTCTGCTGCAGCTGAAAACAGTCAGCAGAACCACCGACTACACTATGCGTGACAATAATGTGTTAATTTAAGCTGGAAATGCTTCAGTGAAAAGAAACCTCCTTCCTGCAGTGTGTGTATAATAGTTTATGTCGGTCAACTGTTCCAGCTTGGGTTGTTTTATACTCAAACTTACCATTGAGAGGGCCAACGTGCCGTTTTGCATCTTTCATATTGAGTTGGTTCTGTTTGTCACTACCGGATCAAAAGCCCATTCAAGTAGACTTCCATGCGTGGCGGGAAGTCTACTTGGATAAACTGCCCAAAATGTGTTGTCAAACACTTTTCAGGGATTTTGAGTCATTCCAGTAAGTTAATGGCATTAAAAATTCTAATCAGATTAATCGTGATCATGGATTAATCCCCGTTAACGCGTCAGTAGTGACAACCCTACTTTTGAAGTGTTTTGAATTTCAAAAGATAAAATTCACAAATGAAAGCAGAATATTAAGAATATAGTCAAATTAATTAGTTAAAAATAAAAGGTTAAGTTGAAGTGTTGAGGAAATCATTTAAATTTCAAGGATGAAGATCAGTCATCCTAAGTCCATCTCAAGTAGCCACTGCAATCGCAAATGTTTCAACAGTAAAATATAAGCTCAGAGTTAGACATTCCAGGTAAATGTGTGTAAAACAGCTAAACAGCTGTAATTGGGCTAAACTGACCTTTTAGCAGTCATTGATGTGGTTTCACCAGTTTTACCAGTTTCATCAGTTATAACTATAAATACAGTGACTCACCTCTGAGTCAAGTCATGAACTCAGATAAAATTCTTTCACTGTTTGCTTACCAGTGCATGTGTGTTTAGGAGAGTTAGAATAAAGAAAATAAACACACACACACACACACACACACACACACACACACACACACACACACACACACACACACACACACACACACACAATGGACCGAATCACAAAGGGTAAAACAAAGAATCCTGAGTCAGAACGATTTGAGCCATTCTTTTCTGCTGCATCATTGACTTCCAGGAAAACTCCTCCTCCCTTTTTCCCTACAGTCATTAATGACTTGCATGGTAGGAGGTAATTTAATAGTTGCCTACTGTGTGTGTTTCTTTTAAAAGAAAATGTCTATTATTCTTCAAACTATGCATGGTATTTGATGCTAAAGTTACTCTTAATGGTATCCCCTCATTCTAAATCTAGTGGAACTTGTGTAGAGACAAACACACTCACACTTTCCAAACACAAGCCCGCTCAAACATTCAAGCAAATCAGAGAGCATGCACCACAGTGCTACACTCAAGTGCACGAGCGCCCCCTCTAGCTTTTCAGCAGCCTTTTCAGCAGGCAGGGACAACACAAGCTTCATACACAGCCACATCGATGGGCCAACCCCCCCCCCCCCCCCCCCCCCCCCCCAATGACCCGCCCTCCCCATCGTCTCCGTAGTAAAGCAGTTACTCAACAAGTTTTCTGTCTTGTTATGGACCCTGTCTCGCACCCTGTCAACATTAACCTCGCCCCTCAGTCCAGCTCAAGCCCCAACTATCGTCCGACCAAATGGCCTGGGTAAATTATCGGGGGAGGGAATGTGGTGTTGCACAGAGTGGGCTGGATTTAGTGTGGGTGTAGGGGGATGCTGGGCAGGCGAAAAGCCAAATGAGAACCATATTTCTTTTCTAGTAGACCTCTGGTTTCCAAAAACACACACATTATTGTGTACTGACATATACAGATGCAAACACCCTCAAACTCATGAACATCATCCACAAACACATATGGCCTGGTCAAGTCATAGCATTGGTATTTCAGAAATGATAAGAATGTTAGAGTTTCTGATTTGCATAATTGCAGCAGGTCTGAGACGCCATCATGTGCACAGGAGGTGTTTTTCTGAAAAGGAGATGCTTTCATGCAACAGTACCTTATCTGATCACAACTATTATACAATGTAAACCACATATTTAGAAGCTATGGCACAGCCTATGCAAACCAAGAGAATGTTATTGAATAGTGTTTTCAGTTTCTTTTTATATTTGTTTCAGTCCAATTTTTTTCATCCTTCTTCTTCTTCTTCCACGTTTGTCTTTGTCTAAGTTGTATTTCTTGGTCTTTGTGTCTAGTTCTACTGTGAGGAAGGCGGGCGTCCCATTGTGAGCCCCTCTGCTCCCCATCTTGCCCCAGCCCAGGGTCTGGAACACATTACATCTGATATTAAACACATGGCAGCAGTTAGAGAGCAGAAAAGGCGAGAGAAGAAAAAGAAAAGCCTTGGAAAAAAAAATACGAGAAGGAAAAGAAAAACAGAGCAGAGCATTTGTCATCGAAGTCCCGCCTACCTACCCTTTCTCTGTCCTTAGTCCATTTTCAGTTTTGTGTTCGTTTTCTTTTCAGTTTCTAGTTACTCTTGAGAGTATGGAAAGGATCATGTTGGCACATCTGACTTGCTGTCAAAAGTACAGAGTGTCAGCGCTTTAAACAAGAAGAGGAGTGCAGCAAGGACACAGGTCTTTAGCGTGACTGCTCCAAATCAGAGCTCCAGTTCCTTTTAGAAGAAATATTGTCTCTGTCTGTACACATAATGATGAAGTAGCTACGGTGATGCTCAGGATCTTTCTTCACTCAAGAATATGAAGCTTGTAGTACTTGCAGCAGATGGTAGAAGTCTTACAAACATGCCTTGTTGTCTGTCTCCCATTAGAGACGTGGATCAGTGTGTTCCGTAAGCTGGTGGAAAATGAGACAAGGGACTGAGAGATGTGCCCTAAGATGGCATCAACAGGAGTCTTGGTCTCCAGACTTTTTTGATTTGCCACTGATGTCAGGACACCACCAATCAGTCTGGAGGAATGTTGGCACACTAGATGTTTTTAGGTGGATTGAGAACACTCCTAATGTTCCCTCTGCTAATTTCATCTTTTTCCTGTGAGGGGTCCCGCGGGGGAGTCGCCGCTCCCCCACCACTCAGATCTCTGTCACACCGATACAAGTGTTCAATCTTGTTAATGTGGTCTTTTTGTGTTTTCGCTGAGAGGCCTGTGTCCTCTGAGCAAACAGGCAGCAGCAGTGACAGGAGCTCTTCTTATTAGAGTTGAAAAGTCCCTCCTTTAGTTTTAACCTCATGACGTAACTTACCTCTTTGATTGTTCTGTCTATCAGGTCATCTGCTGCAAGGCCACTGTGGGAAGCCATGCTGACCAGTAAACATAAAGAGGGGGTGATGGAGATCCGTCGGCATCTGGTGGAAGCAGCCAGTAAGGAGAAGCTTCCAATCAAGATGAGCATGGGTAAGAATCAGAGGTTCACAAGTGGAGGAAATCTCATATCGAGTTTCCCTCAAATAAGATACTGATGTGTAGAAAAGACAGATATATAAAACATGAACAACAACAACCGTGTCATGTAAGAGCATGGTGACTTACTCTGTGTTTTCTGGTGTTTGTGTTTGTCTGTGTCTGTATTGTAGTCTTAGAGAGCAGACCCATAGCGCCCCCTACTGAAATCTGGGTCCTCTGTCTTTGTCCATGTGGCCACAGAGGAAATCTGAACCACATGTTGCCTCTGTGACACACACACACACACACACACACACACACACACACACACACACACACACACACACACACACACACACACACACACACACACTTGCGTGCACACAAGCTGCTTTTGAAAACTTTTGTTGTTTGGTAATGAGGCAAAGTCGTCTGAAGTGAGGAGTAAAACTGTGTGTAAGCACACAAAAGATAAAGTAAAGGCGAGCTCTGGTTTACACTGTCTTTGTACACATTGGCTTTCATGCTACCATTCGACATACAGGGCAAGTATATGTAACACACACACACACACACACACACACACACACACACACACAATATGCAGGTGAGCATCTGGCAGAAATGAGACGTTTAAGGGGAGGGGTTGAATGAACCCTTAGCTCCTATAATCTATGAGGTAAGGAAAGTCTTGTGTCTCATAACAGGCAGATCATAATATGTTGACGCACACGCGTGTGTGTGGTGGTTTTTCTTTCAGATATTTATGTTTCTCCTCTGTTGCTGCTAATGACATTAAGAGCACCACTGTGTGTGTGTGTGTTGCTGTAAAGTGCCTCTGTGTGCAGATTGACGTCTTGTTGACTTTATGTCTTTGCTGAGCAAGAGAGAAAATGAGAATGGTTCAGAGAGAAGGGGCATCTGTAACACCCCTCACACACTGACCCTTTATACCGACTGGCAGCGGACCAGACTCCATGAAAACTCCATGGGCTCCCAGTGAACCCCCCACCCCCCAAACAGTTCCCATTTTGCCCACCATAGTACCGGCAGAGTTCTCAGTCCATCACACGCCTCTCATATGAGACCAAGTAACACAAAACACGTTGCATTAATATCTATTTGCTTTCTCAGTGGACATTTGCTCTGTAGGAGAGTAACATTTTCCACTCCCCCCCGGGTATATTCCGGCTTTGGTAGGTTTATTCAGATCAGGAGGGTAAATACTGTATCAGTGGACTACGGGTTCTCCATTCTCACATGCAGACTGACCCAACTTCGCTTCTTCTCTTCTCCACGTGATAAGATCATCCAGAGACACAAAGGAATATAATAATAATACATTTTAGTATTCTGTCCAGGTGATTCATTTTAGTGGTTATTCCTGGTAATGAGAATGTTACTAATCTTACTGTAGGTGATAATTATAATGTGTATTGTAATGTTGTTTTCCTGCTTGTTACGTTGTTTGTATAATTTATTGCACAATATCTTTTTTATATTCTGTATGAATTTTATGAAACCAGGTGATAAATTGTAATGGTTATTGCTAATGTTATTAATTTCTTTTTTAGGCTGTATTTGTAATATGTATTATAAAGTTGTCGGCCTGCCTGGGGACTGCAGATGGAAACGGGTCATGGCTAAATCTGGTACAAAGCATCTTTTCTGTGAGATTAATGTTTTCTGTACATGGTCCCTGAAAAATAAACAAATAAGCTAAACAAAACTGCAATATTAGGTTATACCATCATGTTTCTCACAACACAATAAGATGATGAAATTCTCTCATGGTGTTTGTGTGTATAGAAATGTCCAATCCCTGTTTGTGCAGTTCACTGTTTGTCTTGTGTTTTTGCACTTAGCACAGAATTAGTCACACAGTTTTAAATTCATCATCTGTAAACACGCCTTTATCTCTCAGTCTGCTTGTCTACACACATGTATGCGTGTGCACGTCTAAAGATTATATGGTTTATGTTTGTGCTGTGTGCACTGATACTGCAGCAAGGTAAATGAGATGTGTTGACAGGGCCATTCTCACCGTGGTGTAGCCTGGGCTTTTAACAGAGAGAGCAACTGGGACAGGGACCCTCGAGGCCCGAGGTTAGAGACCCCTGATCTAAGTCAACTGGTGGGCGAGTTCGAAGCTCACAGGCCGCCTGAAGGGGGCAGCAACGCAACGTTGTTTACTCTCCCATCAAGAGAAGAAGAGACTCGACTTCCGGGTTTTCCGGCAAATCAAACTTCAAATAAAGAATTACGGTCGTATTTTATTTCCCGATTTCCTTTTAAAGAAACGCATATCGGGAAACAACCTGATTCTGTTTTTTTGTAAAATCAAAAAACGGGAGACGGCTCGTCTCACATTTTTCATTTTCCAATATCAAATCGAAAAACGGAAATCGGATGGTTTCCAGTTTTTTGTTTTCCGACATTAAAATGAAAATTGAATGGCCGGAAGGTACACGGACCAATAACGTTTTGGGGATATGAGAGGGGGATCTGAAGAAGTGATGTAATGTCACCATGGTTTCAATTATCTTTTCATTTTTCACCGTATGTTCTTTTATAGTCGTAACTGAAAATGTTGTTTTTGTTGTCGTGAGGAGGTCTTTATAGTTGTAAATCATAAATCACTTTTTG
Organism: Lipophrys pholis; assembly: GCF_963383615.2. NCBI lineage: Eukaryota > Metazoa > Chordata > Actinopteri > Blenniiformes > Blenniidae > Lipophrys > Lipophrys pholis. The sequence goes on along the minus strand of NC_137640.1, from coordinate 29,885,044 downwards.
ATGTGATGTACTTTATATTTCAAGATCAAACATGAAAAAGATTGACATTTTGAATAGGCAAATGGAAAAACAGTTATTTGGATTTTTATTGTCTTTTAGGAGCGAGAGAGAGTCGGTGGACTTCTCTGCATTAGGTGGACGACGCACGCACGCACACACACACGCACGCACACACACACGCACACACACACGCACGCACACACACTGCGGCTTATAGTCAAGTGCAGCCTATATATGTCCTTTTTTTTCTTTTTAAATTTTGCAGGTGAGGCTTATATTCAGGTGCGCTCAATAGTCCGGAAAATACGGTATATAAGAGAAGTCAAAACCCATTCAGTTTAAAATCCAAAAACCTCAAACCAGCACTCATGAATTTCTTTTTACGTAAACCGTTCAAGTTAAGTAAACTACAATACAAGAGAATGTCCAAAACACGATCAGACTAAGCTCACTCACTGACATTTTGTCACAAAAAAACCATGAAAAATTCCTAATAAGTCAAAGAGTTTCAAGTGAGAAGGAACAACAGATAAAAGCTTTTCCCACTAACGGGAACGACAAACGGCAGTTGAATGATGCGGCAGCCTATGTTGTAATGTACAGTAAAATCCTGAAGGGACGCAACATGTATCCACAAATAGAAGTTTCAGGATGTTCCTCCTCCTGAAGTGCAGAAATGAAAGTTTCTTAGCCTTCCTTATGAGTCCGTCCAGCTGCTGAAGCAGGTCATCACTCGGCTCCACGCTGACATCAGACATCACTTAGCCTCTGAGTAACCCTCTGCACCTAGAATTCAACTCATCTTCCAGTAAAGGGACTAAACCATTCTTGGCCTCTGCCCCTTTTTGCATTGTTGAAGACTTTGATCACAGCCTAGTTTCAGTTGACACGTCTGCACATCAGGCTGAGATGGACACCAGCTCAAATAGTTTATAGCAGGAGACTGAATATGTCCTTTTGTTTTATGACCAGTGTTGTTATAAATGTACAAAGAAATAGAGTGAAATGGCCAAAAGGTCCAGACTTCTTTAAAAAATCCTATATTCAGAGCAATAGAAATTACATTTCGTGTATTCCAGACATGACTTCAGATATAATTATAGTAAAACATATACATATACAGAGATGTATTGAACTTACCAATAGGAATATTCATATGATGTGTGACTTGATACAGATATCATGACTTACTACATATACTTCTGATAGTTCTTAGTCACAGCCAGCAGAAGGTTAATCTTCAAAAGAATTTATATTTAAAGTACACTAATGTGTTCTTTATTAACTTCTTGATCAAATCCAAATGATGAAAGTGTAATGGACTACTCCCCTAAAGCACAAGTGCAGTGTGTTCCTAAGATGGTTATCCGTCATAAATCTTTTACAGCATCTCTTCTCTCCTGGCTCAAGATGGTGGACTTGTCGTAGACTGAGAGGGTTTCACAGACGGCTGTTGTCTGTCTGGCAGCCTAACACGACCTTAGATAATCTCCTGACAGTTGTTCAGTCAATCACATTGATATTCTTGTGTATTGACTTACAACATTTTATCAGTGGAGGATGATATTGTGTAGTCAAACTTGATGGAATACATACGCTTGGTAAATTCATTCTGCACAATGGAGTGTGTACTTTACATAAATGATTGCTAATCCTACAGAGGAGCATTCACGTGTACTTATTGTTTACTTGTGTATTACCTTCTCAGGTTGGTTCCAATTCTATTCTTAGAGCAAGCTCTCAGCTGACATACCAGCTCTCTGCGATTGATTCAGCATCTGGCAGCAAGATGCCTTGAGGAATCACAACTGTTTTGAAGGAAGTTTAGTGACATAGATAGGAGCTGGGCCAGGACTGTTTCATTGTGTAATGGAGCGGAGGCTTTTGTGTGGCTTTTTTAGCCTAAGTGCTTTTTTTTCTTTCTTTTTGAACTTCTTCCAATGTCTTACATTTTCTCACTCCTCCTCATGTGGTCTGCTCTAGCTGTAAAATCTGATTGCATTTGGCCCAGAGTGCACCATTTCATTTTCGACTGCCTATTCTTGGGTGAAATTATGCTTGGGACCCGCTTTGGACAAATTTTCTGGTTCTTTGCTAAATTATGGTTGGCACATCAAGCTGAGAGAACCTCAGTTACACTGCCAGGCTTTCTGTGGCTGGTTATGTTCACAATAGAGCTTTTTCAGGATTCTGAATGTATCTTGCCCGAAGTTTATTCTTCAAAATGACTTTAATTTCAGCACGAAATTCAAATCCACTTTGTAGGTACTTGCTTTATTTTGGTTTTAAGTGCTGCAAAACACACTACCTCTTTCAGTTCCATTTGGAAAATAAGTTTTCCCAACAGGTGGGACTGCAGAAACGTATCACTTTTTGTGTTTGTTGATCAGATACTGAGAAAATGACCAAATAATAGGTTCCTTTGACTGTGTTTTCCCTTTTTTCCCTCTGAAATATATGAATCCTGATCCATAGATCTTTCCATCTATTTCCATGTGTTTCTTTCCATTTTGAGTACCATGTCTTTTTTATTATGTTTCATTTCTGTAGTTTTCTGCTCAGTTTTTATCTGTCCTGTCTGTCTCTCCTCTAGTCATGTGTTTGGCCTCACTAAAGAAAACACTGGCAATGTAGTCCAACAGGAAATACTCCCACATCTGGTGCTGGTTCAGAACATCAACATGAAGAAGTGGGCTTTATGGAGAGTTAATGTGTGCCCTCTCTCTATCCCAGCCCCTGACACAGCCCCTCGTTCCTCTGGCCCCACCCCCCTCTCAGCTTTTATATCTCTCACACTGCTTTTCCTGGGGCTCTGTGGATCTTTATGGGACGAGGTCCAGAGGGTCCAAAACTGTGTGAGCAGTCTGGCCTCTATAAGTGATCCGAGAAAACCTCTGCTTTCTATTTATTAGTCACACTTAAGACTGGCTCTCTGGAGCTCTTATCAGTTCTAATCACACACACACACACACACACACACACACACACACACACACACACACACACACACACACACACACACACACACACACACACACACACACACACAGTTTAGTGACATGTCTCAACATATGACAGCTTTTGCTTTGTCTAATCCAGTGAGCCTTTTTGCTCGTTAAGATAATATTATGGTTTGCAGTCATTATCTGCTCCAAGCTGAGTGTGTAATAGTTTTTAAAAAGGCAGCTTTTTGTTGGGAAAAGCTTGTCTGTAATACTGTTAGCATGGTCAAGTCTTCTCAACACTTCCAGTCTGTGTGTGCTCAACAGACAGCGTGTACTTTGTATAATACATAACAATACTGATTGATGTGTTAGTGATGGCTCCAAATTAAAAGAAAATTCCCAGGACAATGACATATCCTCTCAACCCATCTTCTTCCTCTTCTCCTATTTCTCCTCATAGGCCGTGTGACCCCTGAGCAGCTGTGCTCGTATATGCAGCTGTTTCGGAGCAGTTGGGGGGCGCTAGAAAGTCACTGTGGAGTTCTCCAGCTGGGCCTGGCCACTGCCCAGACACTCCGCCACCCCTACCTGCCCCGTTGGGATGCTTGCCTCGCTTTCGAGAGGCTGCTGCTGCAGGTGTGTGCTCATCTTGAATAAACTGATTAACCAGGTGTGTTTCAAGCATTAAACACTACAGAATTGACTTTCAAAAGAGGGGTATTTAATGCTATTTTCCATATAAAGATTGTGGTTCTGTGTGTACTATGACATTGAATCCTGGCGGCGCCACTGTCTGCGCCAATATTTGAAAGTACTGACACATTCAAATTAACTTTTAAAATGCAACGAAGTAGCTTTTATCGCCAAGAAATGCAATGCAATTTTCAAACAAAACAAAACATTACGGTGACGGCGCACCAGGCAGAGACAAAAATGTTGTACTTTTCTTTCACACCTTCAAAATAATTGTACGCATGGTGCATCCAGGATTCTGGCTGGCGGCGCTACTGGACACAGATGCCAATTTCTTTTAGCTATTTGGTTTCAAGTAAAAATGGTTCATAATCAAAATTAGTAAAGGAGCAGAGGAACAATATTGTGAACACATAGCAAACTGGGGTCCCATCAAAGTTTAGGCAGATAAAGTTTACTTTCAATGTGGACACCAAACAAAGTGGGTTGCAGTAAAACCTGTGATGTAGGGACGCCCTAAAAATCCAACGGAAAGTGTCTCCTGAAGACAGGTGTCCTCTCTTCGGAGGGACGGGTCATGAGGACAAATTGTAGGACCAGTTGATATTGAACGAACCAAACATCAAGTATACTATTATTATTTAAAAGCACATAACTGAACCAATACAAAGATGTATACAATATATATATATATATATATATATATATAAGATGTATACAAAATAATTATTAGATAAGATTTAATTTACTTCAGGGACCACATACAGTCCAGTTTCATCTTAAGTGGACCAGACTGGTAAAATATTGCTATAATAACATTAAAATATTACATATTACACTTAAAAGGTTTTCTTTGTTGTGCTCACAGTTTATGTAATGAAATTATCTATATTTTTGCAAGATCAAACTGTCGGTACAATCTCAACATAAAGTCCATTTTAATGAAACATTCTGGTGCAAAATACAATGAAATGTAAAAACAAAACTTGTATAAACCCTCTCTAAGCTCCTTGTTTGGTGGGACCAGATTGGAGCCTCTTGGTTGGTTTTGGCCCGCGGGCCTTATGTTCTCTGCTGTAAAGGGAAAGTGAAACTTTAGTACGCGTGACATCAGAATCGTCGTCCACCCTGCGCTCGGCTCCGACCCTCTTCGGTCGACCGTGCGATCTGTGAGCGCCGACTGCTCATGTGCCAGAGCGACTGGACGCTTGTGTGAGGAGATCCTCCGACTCCCCGTCTGAACAATCACAATTTAAAAGCAAATGAAGAGCCAGAGGCTCAGAACTCCTGAAGTGAAACAGAAACTACTTGAGGAAAGGTGGAGACCGCCGGGCTGCAGAAAGGGAGATATTTTCAGGATCGTTACGTTGCGTCATGGAACGTTAAGGAAGTGAACCCAGAGTGTAGTATGGATGCAATGGTGGAGCACCTGAGCCTGAATATTCCAATAATCAGGTCCAGCCCGAGTATATTGGCCGTTTCAGTGTCGCTCAGCTTGAAATTGACCAGGGAAACCTGTCTGTTGTCCTCGTCAGGCAGGTTGTCCTCACTACGGTGTGTTAACAGGTAAATATGTGTCCGTGCACAGTGACTTGTCCACCCGTTACAGGGTGTCGCTCTTACCGGGTCCGCTTGTCAGAGGTTCTACTGTATTTTTGAAAGTCCTTTTGTAAGCTGTAATAAGAAATACAAAGTATATTCTGTCAACTTCTAATCAAGTTGGCAATTATTTTTCCCATCCCTGCTCTCAGTAAATATTTTATTGCCAATGCTCAGCAGGTAAGTGGGTGTTTGTGGCTTGCTGGATGGTGGGCAGAATGTTGTGTTAAGCTGACAGCGACGAGAAAAAAAGCAGATTCCTCCAGTTCATAAACAAGGTCAGTTGTGTTTGTAGTGAAAACATTTGGATCCTGTAAACAGAGCAGAAATGCCAGATTTCCATCGTGTTGTTTAAAGGCGAATGTAGAAGCGGGAGAGTTTGGTTTTACAGAGGTGGGCAGTGACTGATGTACTCATGTGTTTGACTCCATAAAGGTCAGCGAGCTTATCTGTTGGTGAGACAGACAGAGAAGACAAGTAGGAGGTGGAGCAGGGAAAATAAATCAAAACCTAGAGCAAACTCGGTCATCATTTGCTCAACTCTCATTTCAACTCTCAGCAGCGATCAGCATGTTTGATGTACTCTCTAACATCCAAAGCTGAATGGCGTCGAACTAAGAACTGATGCTGAATTCCCCACAATTTTTACATTGAGTCTTGGTATTTTCCTTCAGCCTTAAAGCACGACAGCAGAGTATTTAGGAACTTATTAAAATAAATCACGGAAAAATAAAACAAGCTTGCAGCTATGCCCAATGCCAAATTGGAATTTGAAAAAAAGCTCATGAGCCTCAGTCCTCAGCTGGGTCCATCACTTGTTTATTAAATGAAAGAAGAAGACTTTCGGGCTTACAGTTCCAGTATCCATTTACTTGGTGACTCCACTTTGATCCACCCCCTTGGTCCTCTACCATACCTGGATAATTCGAAACAAGTCCTTTAACTTTTGAAGTGATTTTGTCTTTAAATGGGACTGGGTCTCCTACAATTAATATGGTAAATATGTCAATAACAGTTGGTTTTAACTTTATTTTATATATATATATATATATAAAATATAAATAATAAAACATCTGTCCTGAGTTCAAAATGAAATGTTTTGAAAATCAAATCTCACAATCAGCCCTTGAGTGTAATGTTAGGGTTCATGTTTGCAATCCAAATGAAGCCTGAGGTTTATTGAGGTATTAAGGGAAATGAGCTGTGTGTCCTCTGTGCCCCCTATATTCACTTAATTTCAATGTGAGTTTTTTTTGCTTTGGCACAACATGGACAGAGAAAAGTTAATTACACTTGAACATGGTGGGGTGAAATGCCTTTCAGCTCTGCCTTGTGGTGGGGAAGTGTTTGCTCTGCCTGAGTGTGTGAGGGCTGCTGTGTGGGTATGGCTGGCCAGGGCTAGACTGTCCACCACTAGGAAGACACTGCAGGTTCAGTCCGTCCAGCTCCTCTGTGGTGCACCAGAGCCTTGGAGCACACAGTAGCTGGACTGAGGCAAGGGGCCATCAAGTTCAAGGCCGAAGCAGCTTCACCTGACGTAGGTTCATGGGAGTAAAGGGCCAATGTCTGATGGTCGATGAAAAACACTGAACAGGCCACGAGGCCAAGTCAAGTTCAAGGCTTTTCTTGGACTTGCAAAATATATTTTCGATGAGCTAGTTTTGTTACGACCCCGGCTAGCTCAGTAGGTAGAGCATGAGACTCACAATCTCAAGGTATTGGGTCATGTCCCACGCCGGGCGCCACCTTCCCATGGGCTCACCACCCGCAGGAAAGGTTCTTAATCGGTGCAAAGTGATCTGGGTGACGGTGCTCAGACTGCCACCCCCGCGACCTGGAAACGATTCAGTAGGAGAGGATGGATGGATGGATAGTTTTGTTACCTGTTGTTTGTTTCCCCTTCCCAATGTCTGGGTTGGAAGTAGACACACCCACTATCTCCAACACATTAACACAAGTCTTCAAAATAACAACAATGGACATGTGAAAATCTAATTTTGACAATCCCAAACAGGCTAGCCTCAGGCCCCCCCAAGGGGATCCTGGATCCCCGGAGCTCAGTCTTTGGTGTTGAGGCAACGTTTCACTATCCTGTAACATGCAATATGTTTTTCAGGAAATATTCTCAGCTTTCACAGACTTAACATTGCAATCTAAACTTAAAAGGCAGTGGCAACTGCTGTGGTTATTGTCGTATCTAGTCTGTAGACTGTTTCAATGTGATTCTTAATATTACTACTGCCACTCAGTAGATTACCACCTACATGTAGCTTTATTTATGCACAATATTCTCTGCTTCCACCATCTGCCTGCACCTATATCTCACCCTCATTGCTGCTCCAAGGCCTGGCTGTCTAGCATGTGACTGGGTTTTCTTCTGAATGGATCAGATTGAGACGACTTGGTTGGACTCCAGTCCGCAGTTCCAGAATGTGTATGCTAGACATGCTTAATGTCTGACAGGGACGCCCCGGCCAAGACTAAATTTAACAGACTTTCTCTTTCACCACTTCCCAGAACATCACAGGCATACTACTTTACCTTCCCATCAGCTGCCTGGCCAGAGCTTCTGCCTCACCAGATTAAACCTGCTGCTAGTCTTGCACATCCATTCCAGAGAACCGAGACCCATAATATGTTGCACCACAATAATAATAGTATATAATATATATTATTTTTTGATGTGGGGGAGGATGGAAGACTTTTTTAAGATCAGTATTGTCTCCTACTGTTGATTGGCCTATCACATCTGTAAATATGGTGGCGATGACAGCGCTGCAGCAGAAAGGAGGTAACCTTTCTCACCCTGGCCTGTTGCTTTACCCTTTTGGGATTACAAGGGCACTCCTCTGAAAACATTGGAGCTCAGAGTTATTACTGGTCACAATGCAGCTCGGACAGAAAGCTGCACTCGGCTGTATGTCCCCGCCTCCCATGGGTCACTCAAACAGGCTGCCTGGTCCTTATCCAAGTCTCTGTTCTGTTTGTATTTAAGTCTTAATTATTGTAGATATGAGTTAATGTTGAGGTGATATTTTAAACCCAATGGTGTGGATGATAATTTACAGAAATGCAACACCACCATAGCGATAAATAAGTGGGAAGCGGGTCTTAATGGCTCTATGAGTGTTGAAGGTCGCCGACCCCTGGTCTATCCTTGTTATTTTAATAGCTAAAAAAAATCTGCAGTAATTTCAAATGTGTAGAAATTGGGGCGAAAATATGATTATGATCAAAATGTATAAAATAAATAATGTATACACAAGGCATGACAGTTTGTTGACATCTATAATAATAATAATGAGATAATCATCACCACACCTATACAAGTAGACCAAAGTAAAAAATTTGGATGATGATGAAGATGTTTTAAGAGCTGTCACCAATTTGGATCACACCTATTGAACTTCACCTCTAGCGATCGATTGCATTAATAGTCATTTTATGATTTAGTGCACTTGCGAAATAGTAGCTCATGATATATATTTTGATTACGGCTGCTATTTTATTGTTATTTCTGAGTTAAAAATTGAATAACAAACTTGAGTGTGGTAGTTTTGGAATGATAGCTCATGCTTTTAGGGTCCTGGAAAGGTTTTTTGCCTGTACTTCTGTACTTCAGGCGCTCATTTGCAAATATTTCAACACACTGGCTGTAAATCAACAAATTGCTTTGCTGCACATTTATCAAAAAAAAGGGTCCAGAGACAATAAATTGCTAATGTTTTGCTCTGTTTTCTGTTCTTCTTCATGCGTGTGCAGTAAATCATTATACAGCCAGCCTGGAGCCTGGCGACCCTCATACTGAATTAACAATCCCCTGGACAGTGTTACTGTGTTTTGGCCTAAAGACTTGTGACCCTTAGCTTTCACCTCGTAACCCTTCCTGGACATACACTGACCTGCAGAAACTCAGATATGTTGGTCTGCACCGTGTTTGTAACGTTTCAAAAAGGAAAAAAACACAGCATGTCATCTCCTGTTATTTAAAGCTGTAAGAAAGCATGCCAAACCCCAGAATACTTATGCCCCTGTAGTTATTAATGCAGCATCTGAGTTGTATTCTTTTTTTAAGGTGGCGGCGCAAAAATTGTTTACATTGGTCCCAAGTAACGTTCCTCTTATCTGAGTTGCATGCCATAGACAGACAGGGGGCTTTAAGCCTCTAATTGGCCTTTCCCCAGGGTATGGAGCCTCTCCCCCATATCCCAGACATGCCCCCCCCCCCCATCTCTGCTGCATCGTTGCCTCTTGTTGTGTTTTGCAGGAGATTGTAACAAACGGGTGTGAATGACTCCGGGGCGCTGCCCTGAGATGTTCAGCATTGACCTCCCCCAGTACCCCACTGTTTAACAGCTTCACATCTGGGCTGACCCGGACTGACCGTCTCCTCATCCATCCATCCACTGTGTGGATCAACATGCTTTCTCATTCAACCTTTGCTTATCAACTCTGGGATTTTGTCAGCAATGAAGAGCTTCTCACAGAACAAGTCACAGGGGTTTAGAATGTCCCCCTCTGCTGTGATATTTCTTCTGCAATGATGCAAACTATACTGCGCTTTCATGTGTGCTTCATGGTTACTTTTTCAGATTATACTTTCCTATAACAGACACAAATTAAGCCATTGTTCAATAATAGAGAATAAGACCTGAAAGGGAAAAGTTGTTTCTTTGTTTTTTGAAGTCGTTGAATTTTGAAGGCAAGCTACAATGAGTTGTACTTTTTTGTCAAAGACATGTGAAGAGTTCAATTTGCCGACTCTATTCTTTAAAACTATCAACTCTGGCCTGTCTTGAAGTGATAACTTTCACCAAGCCATATTGATATCGCGAAAGGTCATACATTCTCAGAGCTGTTTAAATGGATGAAAAGGTGGTCAAATCAAGAAGGTGAGGACCCAGAGTTTCCTGACAAAACACCAACTCACGCTCTTAGAAAAGTGCACCTTGGTTCCATTTCTTCCTTAAGTAAAAGTTTAACATTCATCTGGTCATCTGTGTGATTGAAGACAAACATTTTATTCATCAGGCAAATGTACCTTCGTCTAATGCTCTGTGTTCCACTTGAGCCTGTCGCTTGGATATTTTAGGTGATTTCAGTGGATATGGCTTGGCATTGGCATTGGCATCCTAACAGTGGCCTACTGTGAGGTCCCATATAAACTTTGATTCATTGTATGTTTTCAGACCTGTGTATGATAAACTGCAAGAAATTGCTTACCTTTCTCATTGAAGAGGCTTCGGAAGCCATTAGCTTCTCACAGGTTCTCTGTTTATTCTCCTTGGACCACTTGACTAACCACGTGCTCGAACTGCTTCACCAGACCTGCTGAGATGCTCCGCCCAAAGTTGTCCAGCCATCATTATTAGCATCTGTCAAAGTCTATCACATAAATACAAATGGCCATTTTTGATGTTCACAAACATTATCTTTAAGAAATGACAGATTTTTTCACTTCGCATCATATCCTTCCTCTCAACTGACTGTGTTGACTGTGGTTTTATGTAAGATTTTTAGGTCAGTGGTGTTTATGGTTAGTGCTCTGCTTTCCTCCGTATTTTCTAACGTAATGAGCATTCAGAACCTAGAGGGAATAGTGGATCTGCAAAAATGTGGGTTTATCAAAAGAATGAGTTATTTACCTATCTCTTCCTTCCTGTGTTTAGTTGGAGAGTGCAAGCAATGATGGAGTTTACTCCCAGGAAAACCAGGAATAGCCCCCATCTTCAGCCCCCTTGCTCTCCTCCTCTTTTCCTTCAGCCTCAGCTGCCTGAGACGGCTGTGTTTACATTGTTTTGCACGGCTCAGGCCTAATGTACTATCTGTTTAGTAGGCAGGGAGATGAGTGTTTATAGAGAGGGGACCTTTTTAACAGAGGTGATGGGTTGGTAGGCCAGAGGGCAACACCGACTCATCTCACTTCCTGTTATCATTACTTCTCCTCCTACAGACAGATAGGTGCTTGGCTCACTCCACTTTCTGCATTACTTATCCTTAATTGCCTCGCCATCCTGCTGGCTATGATTGTGCTCATTCCCCCTCCGCTGTAAAATCAAGGAACACAAGAAGGCTCAATCACGTTGCCTCGTATTAAACCTCACTTCTCCACTCAATAGTAATTTTCATGGACGGCATTTTAAGTGTTCTACTAAGCATCTTTCTACTAAATCTATATCTCAACCCACTGAACTGAAACTTTATAGCAATTGCTTTGGTGATAATGGCTGTAGAATTACGGAGCTACAACTCTCTGAATGTTAAAGGTAAGGGAATAAGATGGGCTCATGAGGGTTTTAATACGCAAAACATTTTCTCTTCTAATTTAAAGGAGCCTTTTTCTTTTGGCATTGCTCTGTGTTGAGCCAGAGTTTCATTTGCAGCATATGTACATCTGCAGTTTTTGTTTTTAAACTGACCAATATTGTTTACTGCGGCTCTTCAAACTGCATAGTCAAAGCCCTTCGCATCAAGAAGTTTTTTCTTCATGTGGCCCTGGGTCTCCCCCCACCACAAATGTGCGTTTGATTTTTGGGTTGTGTAGCATTCAAAGTGAATGTTTTTTCACAAAGTCCAGCCAAAGCAAGCTCATTTTTTACTCACACTTGCTGAACAAAACTTGCAAAGTGAAATGGTTGATCTTTTTTGGGGACCGCCCACACTGCTTGTTTCACTGAGGTATTCATCTGGGCACTTTAGAGCTCTTGTTCTACTGAGTTGCATTGTCATTTGCAATTGTGAGGTGATCTAGAGAGCTCGATCAGAAAAGGCTCTTAAAACTCTCACTAACACTCCTCCATCCCTGGTGAATCAGGTCAGTGTGGTCTGCTGACTTGGCCTCCTGGCGTCAGACTTTATTTGAGCACACTCCAGCAACACACCACAGACTGGGGAAAATCCCACAATGCCTCGCATTCACCCCTGGATTGTTAACAGTATAGGCTGTAGAAAAAGCTGACCATTTGGGAAGATGGCACTGGGTCTGCAAAGACCTAACAATGTCCCACTGTCTCAGATCGAGCGAACCGGAAAATAATTTTCCCTTTATATACCTCTGACTTCACGCTGCTCTGCTTTTCTTCCTTTTTTGTTGCTTTAGCAAATCGTTGAAGCTTTTTTCACATTGCTCTTCTTCATAACTACACCTAGATATGCTGACTAGTAGATTTGGGTGCATGTATATGTAACCATTCATGCATGAACATCCTTTAACGTACTTAAACTGCTAACATTGTTTCAACTTCCTGTTGTCACAAAAAGGCCCTCTATCCCCACCGTAGAAAAGCTCCACCTCAGGACAGATTAACTAACAGGTCATTTGTTACTACCTGCTGAGCAGAGGCCAGGGAAGGTCACAGCCCACAGGACATGCATCTTTGTGTCAGTATGTCTGATCTGAAATGGAGACAGAGGAACATTCCAGGACTTTCAAGTGTCCTCTGTGACCACTGTTTGACTCAGATTGAAGGTTTATAACCAAACTGAAGATTTCATTGTGATTGATCAGTCACTGTCACATATATCAGTCACAACATTTCAACCAGCTGTCGAATTTGTGTCAGTCCTTTGTGGGTCACATACATCGCTCTGACATGTAGAGCAGTTGACTTCACCAAACCTTTAAAAGTATCCTATGATAGAGTGAAGTGACAGTGCTGTTCCCATCTGGCCTTCTGAGGGATCCTATTCTGCATCAAGCATTTGTAATAAGTCAACCAATGTGGTTGTGATGGTCACTATGGTGCAAACAGTGTGCGAAAGCCGATCCCACATGTGTCCAATGAGTTCAAGGTCTGGACTGTAGGCAGGTCAGTGGTTCAGAAGGCTTGAATAAAGAGTCAGTAGAACATTTGATACTTAAAAAAATAGTTCTTCAAATTTAAATAAACAGGATCTGAAGCATTATACAATTTATTTTTGCTAAGAATAGTATACTGACTATGTCTACTATGTTTATATCAGCGCGAGGGACCGATAAATTAATTCATTGACGGATCTTGCAGTATCAGCTTATATTCAGTCATATAAGTGGACACATGACAATGCTATCTTTCTGTGCTTGGTTGTGTAATCTTGCAGATTCAGTCTTATGAATAGTGAATGCTCAAAATGTTCTTGTGTATCCAACTAACCTACACATACAGTGATTAAATAAACCTATGTAGATTGGTAGTGCATCTATTGCCATTAAATAGCAAAGTCGGGACTTTAGAAAACAATGATGGTTGGAAGCAGGCATTCCCCCTCCCCTGAGGGTATACCGACAAAGACTTCTCTTTGCTGCTGCATGTAATTGTACTCATTTGAACCCCAGTCCGCACCTCCTCCTCTTCTCTACCCCCTCCCCTTTGTTCACTGATGCCCACCGTGGTGTCTACCTTGTTGCCCCCAGGGATTCGCCCAGTCACCCATAGTCGATGAGACTGACCAGTCACCATGGTAACTAGGCGGTGAGGGTCAAACCAGGTCAATAAGAGACAGACTCTTGCCACCCTTATTCTGTTATCAATTACCTTTTTTTCCCTGGGGCTCTGCTCCATATGTAACCACATAGCTCACCAGGCTGTATCCAAAGGAGTTTTGTGCATGGTTAGGTGGAGAGTACTTTGTTTCATAGGTGTATCTGTTGCAGGGTCAGTCTCATGTTTATTACCAGCTAAGTGAGGGTGCCACCTTTGACAGTGTTAAGAAACCAGCATGTCAAATGCATATGTGTTGGCAAAAAAAAACCCTCAAATCTGTCCCACAATAATGTTCCAAGGACCTCTGAGTCCCAGGGGACGCTTTATTTGATCAATTGTTGATCGTTCGCAGTGGAGCTGTTTCAGACAATCTGGCTATGTCTCAGCTTTGTGGGGGTGTGTTCTCTGGAAGAGGGTGCTTTGTTTTATTTGAAGAACCAGCTCTAACTTTAAATGTTTCACGTTTATAGGTTCTGACAACATTAACTGTATCTTTGGTTTGGAGCTCAGTTTACAGCATGGACGGGTATTTTCATTTGAGAGGAATAAAGTCAATAGAAAGAAGTGTGTGCATGCTGTTGGCAAGGTTATCTTTTGTTCATTATGTTTTGGAGGCATTTTATTATTTTCTGGTGACATCAGGGTGCAGAGAATAGGTAGATACCCCTTGAAGTCCTTGTCGGGGGATGGAGGCAATTAAATGGCCTTTTCTCCTTATTCCATCCTGTTCATATTCTCTTGCTTTTTTTTTTCTTCATTTGAGTGTCTTGTTTCCCCTCCTTCAAAGTCTTTCAACTTTTTGTATCAATATAATTCGTCTTGAGTTGGTTTGTACAAGTGTGCCTCATTAAATCTTTGTAGTATTTGTCTTGAGGAGAAAGGCGGATATCTGGTACGCCAGCAAAAAGCCACATGCTGAAACATACTGGAATTAGAGTGGCCATTCTGAATATGTACACGTTGAGGAAATATTTCTAAATGGTTTTGTTAAAAAGCCCTTAGAACTTCAGCCAAAAGACAAAATGGGTTTCGTGCAAATAGACAATTGCCCGTGTGCTTTCTGGATACAATGCACAGAAAGTGTTTGAATAGGCTACACACGACATAAATACATTGAATATGTTGAAAGAAGACGAAAGCATTTTGCCTTTTAATTGGATCGTCACAGGATTTCCACTTCCCGTCATGGTGTACATCAGTTGAAGCCAAAGTGAAGTCTTTCCAACATGTCACACATTGTGTTTTGTCCAATAGGAAAACTGGACTGCGGAACGTGAGACGAAACCTCACTAATTCCTGCGTTTTCTTACTCCAGCTTTGTTCTGAAGTGAACTCATATGCCCCACTTTTCTTCTGCTATTGTTCTACACCCAGAGACACATATGGGCCTGTTTGTCCCACTGTTGTTTTCATGGAAATGGCAAAAGGAATAAAAGTAACCCGATTCCCAACCACTAATTATGAGCAAGGGGTGTAGGGATGGTGGAGCTTGAGAAGGAGGAGGAGGAGGAGGAGGAGGAGGAGGAGATCAGTTGCTCAAACGTCACCATGTGTCCCTTTCAGTCTCCATCTTCTCTTACCCACCATGTTTTCCCTTTGCTTGTCCTGAGTTGTTTGAGATGCTGCGTGTTATTGCTTGTATGTTAGTAGCTGCTATGCCTCACAGTGTGTTGAGTTTAGTCCGCTTAAATATCAAAGCAGTGACATCTGCTTGAGGAACGCCATCAGCTGCAACTAGTTTTATAGTTTTACATGCTATATATTGTGTACACAAGAGCCACAGTAAATTATAGCATGCTTCAGTTTGGGTGGTCATGTTTGAATTGAAGATTTTATAATCGTTCCACACATTTTCTGTTGTTGACTCTGGTTATTACTGTAGGTGCGACTTGTAGAGAAAAATTAAGCATTTGCTCAGATGACACATTCAACACATACTGCACATCTGGCTGAAAGGATCAGGAGTTCAAATGTCCTTGTTCACACTGCACTCACCACCTCTCCACATCCTGTCTAAATCCTAACCATGCACAAGTCAAACTGCACAATCAAATCTTTAGTTTTGCAAGTTTGCAGGAGTGCAGTCGGCTGACTCTGCCCATTCTCCGTTATGCTTGTAATCTTTGCGCACACCAAATGTCTCTGCCAGAAAAGGATGTAACATATGGCAAAATATAAAAACTCGAGGTGTAAATCACCAGCTTCATCACGATACGATACGATGTCGATATGTTTGGACGACGATACGATGTTTGCCGATGTCACAAAGTTTGTCATTATAGGATTTCAATTCGATTTGATTCACAAGCCTGCGATCGATATGATGTGATATCATGAGCCCATCTCATCCATCCATCCATCCATTTTCTCCTGCTTATCTGTTTCCGGGTGGCGGGGGTGTCGGTCTGAGCACCGTCACCCAGATCACATTGCACCGATTAAGAACCTTTCCTGCAGGTGGTGAGCCCACAGGAAGGTGCCATCTCACACAATCATTTACATTTCTATCAACTCACAAAAAAACAACTGAAATATGATTTGACTATTTTATTTCGAAGGTCTTTCAGGTATCAGTGCAAACAGTCGGGGTGCAACAATAAAACACTGTCAGGTCTCATATCTTTACAAAGGAAATATGAAATATCTCCTGTGATCCTCATCGCTCTTTTCCAGTTGTTGCTCAGCGTTTGAGGAAAGAACCTGGTCAAAGCTTGCGGGACATCAGACACGGTTACGGCGGAGCTAGCATGCGGGTCGAGCCCGTGGTTCTTCTTTAGGTGCCCGGCCCAGTTCCTTGTGTTTCCCGAGTATTGTAACTGGCACTGACACTGTTTGCATTTGGAGTGAGTTTTGTTTGTTGAGCCGTCTTTCCATCGGAATCCAAAATATTTCCATACCGCCGATTTATTTCCACGAGGTGAGCGTATGTCGCCCTTTTTTGGGCCGCTTGCGCTAGCCATGACGCCGCCAGGCACGTTGTGTGATGCCGGTGAGAGTGCGCAGGAAATGGTGACACCGTCGTACAGACGTGCTACATTAATTTCGAAATAAAAGCGTATCTTAAAGATGACGATGTGAATCGATGTTGTCATTGTGCATCGATGTATTGTTACACCCCTAATGTTCACTCATGAATGCAAATTCCAAAATCTACATGATTTGACCATTTAACTAAACTTGTCTAAACCGATTGTCCAATACAGAAGCTCTGCTGTAAATCTTTCCTTGCTAAAACCTATCATGTTAAATTATTATTATTACTATTAGAGAGATGCTGACTCAGCTTCTGGTCAATGAGAGGTTATGCTGCAGGGCCCTCTATTGAATAATAGAGGAAGTCGTTTGTAGTATTTTTTTTTCCATTCCCATTCAATGCAAGTGGTTAAATTATAATGAATTCAGAATATTCTTCACGTTTGCTAATTTCAGCTAACCCCTCTAAATGCTGATAAATCAAACTTATTTAATGTTATCAAATAGACAATGAACAGCTATTTGGGTAGTTTAGTTTTATCGGTTGTTATATATATTTACTGTATATTCCTCAGGCATAAGTATTTACTCTCTGGAATACCTCAAAATTTGATATGAAAATTACTAAATGGTAGATCTATGTTCTTTCTTGTTTAGATTTTTGTAATTACTTTTTTCCCCTCTGATACCAAGTGTTTTCATACAATGGTTTGAAATATTGTCTTAGAGCTAAACTATAAAAATGGACTTCTCATATGCCAATAAGATATTTTATTGTCTTGATGTGTGTCCCATTAACAATTCAAAGTTTACAAACTGGTATTATTACTTACATTTTAGCTGGAAAAGCAGCAAATGATCATGTCTGTGAAGTTGATGAAATATTTTTAAGATATTTTTAAAAGCTGAGGTCCAACATGAAGGGGATCCATAGCTATACTAAATACTAAACATTTGGGAATTTCTGTAAATGGAAGCATATAGGCTAAACTTCCTCTAGATTAGTTCTTTAGTATGAAGGTAGTATGATGTTAGCCAGCTGCCGAACAAAATATTGTTTGGCAGGGAAAATCCTCTGAGAAAAAGCTGTCGAAGTCACAGACCTCGTCCCGTCACCACAGCCACAGTCTGTGAAAGGGTGTTTTAACTTTTCAACTGCCTAGCTTATGTCTTGCTTCAGATGTTTTCGGAAATACATTTCGCTGAATTTGTTTCAGTAAAAAAAGAGAAAGTTTGTGTCTGGACCACGATGTTGGTCCAATTGGTGGTTTTAACTGCAGGTTTTAGCTGCAGGACCTGACAGCCCTGAGTGATGCGTTCAGGGGCATCATGTAACACCAATCTGTGCTACGTTTCATGTGCTGCATGCTGACGAGCTTCGTAGGCCACACAGTGGCGAGGCTACAAGCTAAACATGATTATAACATGACTGATAGAGTGATTAGTGACCTGGAACATGTATGTGCAACACACAGCAGTGGGTACATACGAAACGCACTTTCCCTGTCACAGACTTGTGGCAGAATGCGAAAGTAAACAAGCAAACACTGACCAATCACACAAGAGTTTGCAGACCGAGAGACGGTTGGCACTACTCAACAAAATTTCTTTGGCCAGAGGGCGCTTGCTGAAGACAATGACATCATTTTGTTCGGCAAGACCCTGGACTGTCAAACTTTCTTATTGTTCGTATGAATTGGCCTTTATTTAAATCGATCGTAGTAGCTGAAGGGTATACTTTAGGTACTTCACCACTCATGCAATTAAGCCCTCTGTGACATTATTATTCTCTCAGTATTTGTGATGTTTAGAGAAGCAGCACCTCTTTGCCAGTGTTATGTGTTTACTTTTTCTTAAACAGTGAGGGCCTACACTGCATCAGAGGATTCACAAACAGACAGACAAGGCATTAGTGATGTGTTCACCATCTGCTCAGGAAGGACAGACATGATAGGATAGGATGAGGAAGAGAGATATTTTCACGGTGTACAAAGAAACTGGTGGTGATGGTGGCGGTGGTGGGACGTGTCAATGCATATTCATCCATCCATTTTCTGAAAACACTTGGTATCAGAGGGGAAAAAAGTCCATCCATCCATTTTCTCCCACTTATCTGTTTGTGGGTTGTGGTGGTGTCAGTCTGAGCACCGTCACCCAAATCACATTGCACCGATTAAGAACCTTCCTGCAGGTGGTGAGCCCACGGGAAGGTGGTGCCCAGCTTGGGACATGAACCCTCTACCTTGAGATTGTGAGTCTCATGCTCTCCCAACTGAGCTCGCCGGGGTCAATTCAATTCACTTCAACTTTATTTATTTGGCAGCAAATACAACACAGTCATTTCTAAGTGCTTTTAACAGAGAGAAACCATGTACTACATAAATTCACGGACGGCCGAGGTGTTGGTCGTAAGCCTAGAATCCATATCAGACTGTCTGATATTCAGGAGGATTGTGGCGGCAGCTGCAATTACATTAGCTTAACTAACCAAAAGAAATGCAGTATGACATGATGTAGTTCCCCTTGACACAGAAAAAACACTGGACAGATGCTCAGACCCACGCTGAACCAGAACCACGACCACATCCATGTTCTCCTCTTCCTGTTTGGTGGGGTTTTTCTCCAAACATTAGAATGCAGCAACGGTGAGAGTTCCATCCACGTTTTGCACCTTCCTGTTTCCTGAATGGATGACGCACCCTTAAGATGTTTTATTCTTGCATAATCTCGTTGACACACGTCGACTTGAGTCGGCGTGATTACGTCATCACATCGAGTTCAGCTCCGTTTCAGCTCACGTTCCCCTTATACAGTCTTCAGGCATGATTATTTGCTTTCATCGTGTACAGTGTGAGAGGCTGTGACTACTAAGATTATTAAAATCGCAAAGTGAGTGGAAGCCTTTAGTCAATAGTAAAGTCTTGAGCCGAGCCTTAAAAGTAGAGACTGTCAGCCTCCTTAACTGAAACTGGGATCTGGATCCACAAGAGAGGAGCCTGAAAGCTGAAAGCGCTGCCTCCCATTGTACTTCTGGAAAATCTAGGAACCTTCAGTAGGTCAGCACTCTGAGAACGAAGTGTTCTTCTTGGGAGACATAGGACTAACAGCTTTTTAAGATACAATGGAGACTGGTTGTCAAGAGTTTTATAAGTTAAAAGGTTTTTCAATTCACTCAAATGGCCTTAGACCAGCCATCAACACAAAGAAACTGATCATTTTACCTGCAGACAATTTACAGCGATAAATTAGACGAGCAAGTATGTTTGTGTTTATATGGCTGCTTGGGAGGAAAAGCTGTTTCTAATTTGTTGATGTTTTGAAGAGTCTTCTTCCTGGCGATATGAACAGGTGATGTCCAGTGTGGTTAAGGTAAGTAGGGAAGCCAGATAAAAATTGATAAACCTCATCGTGTGCAGGGGAACAACTTGACACTGCAGACCAGCAATTAATAAATGTGAAAAACATCAAGCAGAAGATTCTTCTTTGTGTGATGTGACACTAAATGGGAAAGGAAGATAATTTACGGAAACTTCAAGGTTTCAAGGTCTGATTTTAACAACATTAGAAATATTTCTCAGGTGGTAAAAGCAGTTTTTGTTCAGCGGTCGGGGGAGATGCTCCAGAGACATGGCCTGATCAAACACAACCCCGAGGTTTCTGAGGCTGGATTTAACAGATGATTTCAGAGCACCAAGGTGGTTTTTGATCAGGGGAATCTTTATTCAGGAGCAATAATCAGAGTTTCAGTTTGTCAGCGTTTATCTGGAGGCAATTAGAAGAAAGTCAGTTTTAATGCAGGTCACACGATCCAAAAACAGAGATAAGAAATTAAACTCTCAGGCCCCGTTTACACGACAACGAATTTGAGTGTATCCGCAAAACTTTCTTCACTTTTGGGGGGTCCGTTTGCACGGCACCAGTTAGCAGGTGCGCTGTATCAGCAAAGTTTTTAATCCGGCTCCCAAAGTGGAAAGATTCTTTCACGGTACAAATCCCTCCTGCAGAGACTGATGGAGGCTACAGAGCCTGTTACTGCTCATCTCTCCCCCTCCCTCCTGCTCATCCAGTTGTAAACAAACATGGCCGACGTGTAGTGGTACGACCCGTAGTGGTACGACCCGTAGTGGTACGACCCGTAGTGGTACGACCCGTAGTGGTACGACCCGTAGTGGTACGACCCGCGGTCCATATTCTAGTTTTATCGTCCAGATCAGTAGTTTAATAGTTGAGACTCTCCCTGATAGCCTCCGATGTGTCATCAGTCCATACAGATTCACGTTTATAGTGTTTTGTTCTCTGCACACATCTGTGTAGTTTCATTACAAAATCAAAAACAGCGCCCTCCAGTGGCCTGGCATACTAACTATATCGTTGTCTCTGTGTCCGCTGCTGCAGTGTAAACGCACTCCTTTCTTTTAGCGGATTAGGTGTCGTCACGTGAAACGTTGTGTTAACAGGGCCTCAGTCATTGAATGTAAAAAGTATAAAACCACAACAGGAAATGCTAAGTAGATGGTAAGAAGACTTACTTGAGCTCCAGTTGCAGTATTAGCCTCCAGGTTGGCCTCTCTCCCCCAGCCACCACCGCTGCCATATTCTCCGCCTTCTCTTGTTTGGGGATTTCTTTCTAAACACATACAGTAAATGCCAAATCGCTGAGGTTCCATTCATGTGTGTGTTTAGGACGTGTTATTGTTTCGCGAACAGTCAATGTGATTACTCAATATGTGATTGCGCAACCACGGGTGTTCGTATAGTCTGCACACAGCAAACTTCATGGATTGTAGGACAACTCGTCCACTGACAACATCCTCAGCAGACAACTCATCTACGGATGAGATTTCAGACTTTTTGGGAGAAAATAAATACTGTACAATGTAGTTTTACATATTATGTCTAATTGATATTTTATATATGTTTCATATATATTGTCGAGGTCCATATACAGTATATTTAGTATTGTATCATTTGGCTTTGTTAACTCGTGACGGATGGTCTTCTTTACCACATAACAGCACCCCCCCACCCAAAGATTCTGTACTGCTGTGTGCTTTGCATGCACATCGCAGCTCGCTATTGACTGTATCAGTCATATTTTAATCACGTTTATCATGTAACGTCACTACAGTTTGAGCCCCGCAGCTCGTTAACATGTCGGCGGGCAGGCTTAAGGCCCCTTCATACTCAGTTTTTTGAACCCATAAGAAGAAGAAAATTCGGCAGTGACGTCAGCCAGATGCCAAAAAAAAAGCTTTTCCTGCAGGACTGTTCATACTCCGATAAGAAGCTGTCGAACTTGCAGGCCACGCCCCCTCGCAGCAGCTGTGAAGCGGCGTTTTAACTTTTCAACTACTGTTTATTTCTCGCCTCCAGTGCTTTCAGAAATACATTTCTCTGGACTGTTTCAGTAATAAAAGAGTTTCTGTCCGAGCTTTGAGTGATGCGTTCAGGTGCATCACGTAAGCCTGCACTCTGACATTTTAACGAGCTGCGAGGCTCAGCCAGTAGCGATATTACAAGTGAAATATGATTCAAATATGACTGATAGTTATTAGAGAGCTCGAATACGCATACGCAGCACACGGCAGTGCAGAAGTTTCGGCAGTGCAGCACCTCCATACTTTGGCCAGAAGGATGTCATTTTGTTGGGCAGGATCGCGCAGTGCCTAACTTTTTTCTTCTTCTTATGGAGGATGAATTGGCCTTTAGGTGAAGCATCTGAACGCATCACTCAAAGCGGTCAGCTACGAAGCGGTGTTATCCCGTTCCGACATCGGGGCACTACAATGTCTTTACACCGTTATAAAGATACTTTGGACTCCAATCCTTCAAATCAATAATGCTGAAAAAGGATGTAACGTCGCTACTGTATGAGCCCTGCAGCTCGTTAACATGTCGGAAAGCCAGTTTCCGACATGTTAACGAGCACCTGAACGCGTCACTCAAAGCCGTCATCACTTATCCTTCCAAATGTGTCAAATATACTTTGAAATACAGTCCTTCATATCAATAATGCTGAAAAAAAGGTTAACGGAAAACTCATCCACGGAAAACTCGTTCACGGGCAACTCATCCGCGACAATTTTTTTTCAGCATTATTGATTTAAAGGATTGGATCTTAGTATATTTGACACATTTGGAATGATAATTAAGTTTATTTGACACAAAAGCTTTGAGTGGGTCGTGCACAAAGAAGACCATTCTTCACGAGAAACAAAGCCATATGATACTAAATATAAATGGAGATATACTAGTTATATGAAACATATGGTTGCAGTTTTGTGGACGAGTTGTCCGTTCACCAACTTCATGTCATGGCTTTAGTTTATCTCGTGCAGTGTGAGAGGCTGTGACTGCTAAGATTGATAAAATCACACAAATTCTTAAGGCTTCCACACTTTGGTGTTTGTGTGATTTGGCGGAGAGGAGAATTATGCTTTCATAAAGTTGAACGATCTGAGGTAAAGAATTGGATTCACTCAGGAATTGGATTAAGAAATAGGAGACTATGATAGCGAGAATAATCAGTTTTTCTGTCCTGGGCAAAGAAAAAACGAGGCGTTAGCCTGTATTATTGTTGTAAACTAGTCTAGATCCCCCTCCTGGTAGTGTGTTTAAGCTGAGCTGTGGTTTTAAGGCTGTGGGAATGTTTGTACTGTAGGAACCCTGGGTGATGTTGTTTGTATTGTTCTATTTGAGCCTGCGTGTTGAACCAGTGTCAGCAGGGTAGTACTGGGTTTCACACATCACATGCATATACAAAGTGAAATCATCCATCCGCTCGTCACCCTGTCTGTCTCCATCCTGACCCCCGACTCCTATCCTCTCCATCAGCCCCCCATTCTTGTTTGTGGTTATCGGTATTTGCCCCGTTTCATGAAATGTGGGTCAGCGCTCGAATGAATTGCTGAAGAAGAGATCCTGGAAAAGCCCTCTGATACTCAAAGTGTTGTAACAGATGGCATTCATGCAGAGTGAGGGGTGTTAGTGTGCAGACATGCAGTCTGCAGATGGATTGCTGTCTGTCTGTGCTTTCATTCTAGCCTGTTTGACGTATAAAGACCTTCAACTGTGACCCACCGGTAAACACAAACATGTACGAGTGGCTTTGTCACGCATGACGTGCCTTCATGTACCTGTAGTGACATGTATGTGTGACACAGCCCCTCGCCCCCACCCCCCCCACCCCCATTTGTGGTTTGTGATTGCTTGCAGGAAGAGTGTTTATTCTGATTTATTAGAAACAGAGTTTTAAGTTATCTTCTCCAAAACTAACGACCTGCATTTGTCCATAGTCAGCTGAGATCAGCTCCAGCACCTCCCACACCCGAAAGGAGATTGAGAAAGAAAGATGGATGAAAGGATGGGTATTTTCTGACATTTTTTTGCAAAAAAATCTAACAAAACTTTTCTAAGTTATGCTTTTTTTCAGTACAACTTCAGCACAATACTGAAGTCACTGCATCTTATCTATATCATCACAGATTTTGCCTGAACTCGTGCATTTTCCCGGCCACTCTGACTCACACTGAACAAACCTAACCAAACAAACCTTTTGTACTTAAGTTCTCTCTGATTGCATAACAACGTTTAGTGGCCATACACACACACACACACACACACACACACACACACACACACACACACACACACACACACACACACACACACACACACACACACACACACACACACACACACACACACACACACTCCATTAAATATTGCATTTTTCCCCCTGCTGTTTGTAAAACAGAAATAGCCTAAGGCATTTACAAATTTTTGTTGTTGTAATGTTTATTTATATGCTGTGCATATGTGGCTTGTTGTACATGTGTTTGTTTCCCTTCAATTTATAAATAATATGCTGGAATACAAAGGTAAAGTTACCATAACAGTCTTGGCTTTAGTTTAATGTGTATTTCTTCTAAAGTTTAGTTTGTTCAAGTGGTTCTAACATAATAACTAGGATTATTTAAGATGTTGCACATAACATATTATAATCTACTACATATTAAAAATACTACTTAAGTACTTGCATATGAAGTATGAAAATCACTAACACAAGCTGACTTGCTTTAAGTTTCATCATTATTTAAAATAAAACATTTTAGTTAAGCTGCATAAGGAAGAAATGTGATGCAGCTGAAACGTCTTTATTTTACAGTTCAATAGGAGGAGTTGCAGCATTAACATGAAATGTTAACTATTCAACAAAGATGTGTAGTGAAACACAACAATTATCTCACAATTGAATTGTATTGGGAAAAATTCTTTAACAAGTTCAAGATCAACGCTTTTATCCTGGATGATTGGATTTTCTTACTTTTTTGTTCATGTTGAAACCTTGGATTTCTAGTTAATAACAACAACAACATGGTTTTCATTATTTGTTTGGTGTTAATTTGCTCACGAGCTCATTAGTACGCCTCAGGTCACACAGTAATATGGATTCTGTTTTTGATCAAATATGACTGAGAACTGACCAGGGGCTTCCCACGCAAAGTTCGTGATCGATAAAAATAAACTTTGGGGGAGAATGTACCCGGTACCCAAACTTTGAACCTTGAGCAGAACATTTTGGAGACGGGGAACCTGGTGGTGCTGATGGTGAGGTGGAGAAATGAAGCCAGATTCATCTCATACATTATTATCTATCTATCTAAATCTCAGACTTATTGATCCACGTGATCATAAACAGCCAAGCTGCAGTGGTACAGATGTTTCTTCAGTGAGACGTTACTACTGAATCAGCAGCTCCATCTTCATATGTCAAACTTTCATCTTCAAATGATCCAGAGCGCTGGAGAGAACTGACTGATTAGCAATGGTGACAAAGTGAGTAACAATCAGTCTCATTTCAGAGTAATCATATAAATAGTGCAGTAACAGCTGTGAGTAAAGCTGCAGTGTGGATGCTCTGCACCGCCATGCACTCTGGATGCACTGGTGCGGTGGCACCGATGCTGGAGACAGACGACCTCCTCCACCCTCCGCCTCCACCTCTCGAGTGACTGAGGATAAAACACAAAGTCCACTGAGCTTTTTCACCGCCCCTGTTCAAATATTTAATTCATACATTTAATAATCAGATAAAACTGAACGTTGTCGGTCCGCTGTGTCTCCACCAAACTGTCTCCTTCCTCTCAGACACTCTGACACACGCTGGCCGTCACAACCAAGAGGCTGTTTTAGTGTCCAGCAGGGAGCTCTTCCTCTCTGGGTCTAACTGAACTGAACTAACAGGGAGCTCTTCCTCTCTGGGTCTAACTGAACTGAACTAACAGGGAGCTCTGGTGCTGCCCTCCACGATGTCACTCTCCTCCATGATGTGACTCTCCTCTGGCCTCCACCTTCACATCAGATTCTTCTTCTCCACCTCTGCAGGCACTGATCTCTCTGAGACTCTCACACTATTTACAGCGGTGACGACGAGCTGCCGATCGATTGTTTTTCTTGTATTAGTGATTCCACTACTGTGACACCAGATAACACCATCTCCTGACCTCCACCTCCTCCATGACTATTTCTCTCTCCGTAAAATTCCTTTTCTTTGTCTTTTCTGCCAGAATTTGGCATCAAATGCCGGCGATCAACAGGCTGAATGAAATGCAAAAATATTGGCGAGGCACTTTGACCATTTATGGTAGAAAGTGGGTGTGTTGAACTGTGATATGAACAGTCAACCTTCCAGGTGGACTGGGATCTATAAAAGGAAAGTGCATGTAGATGTGCGTACGCACGGTTTTACTGATCTGAAATTCTTTGGTCGCACATACATTTTTAGTAGGAATCCTACTCAATCACACGCATCACATCCAGACTACAGTCACAGCCTTGATAGCGCCTCTCAGCGGAGGCCACACTTCCCGTCGTTCCACTCTTTACCCCTGTGTTCGGTAAACTTCTTTGAGGCCTTTTTTTTCTTTATTTGTTTATGCATGTTATTTAAAATGTTCCATCTTGGTATGCAGGTGTGTATACTCAGGCACATCTGTTGGGAAATAGCAGGCTAGGACTTGTGTTCCAACACCCACCAAACCATCGAGTCCCCCCAAACAACCCCCCAGTCCAGGTCTATAATGAGCTTACTTAAGGGAAGAGCAGCCGACTGTAGGCGTGTTTATCAGGGTCCAGAGCAGAGATATGCACAGATTGGCGGGAGCCTCCAGATTAGACATTATTTACACACACATGCAACACACAGCCTTGGCTTGCCAAGTCTCTGAACCCGCCACTTTGAAACAGATGTGCTCCTTACCACTTTTTCATTTAGAGGATATTCTGTGTAAATACCCTGTTACCTCTGTGACCTCTGTGTTAATGTGAGGTCAGTAAAGAACTCACGCCTCCTGCCATATGTGGCATGAGAATACATCTCAATGCACACGTATGAGCATATCCCTCCTCTTTAAAGAGATCTGGTGCACCCCAGCTGAACCTCAGAGTAATGACTCACATCAGTGTACAGTCCTCAGTGACACAGCCTACAGTTAAATCCTGACGAGTCCCATGTTTTGTCCAAACTTACCTCTAGAAACTTACCCATGACCAAGCTCACCGTTCCACTACAGCAGCCTACAGAAAATGGCAGACTGCCGGGTTACAAAGGACTGCAGAGGCATCGTTGAGGTCAGCCATGTAAAATTCACAATCTGTCATCCACCTAGGATACAGCTAATAGTTTGAAGTATCCAACATTTTAACTGCAGCCCATTTCCTGTCTATTGAAGCTTTTTCCAGAATGGAGTTTTGGAGGGAATAAGGAGGGCAGAAATGATTCAATCTGTGGAAATTAAGCAGCCGGTTCCTAAAGCCTGGCATGGTGCAACAGTGCCCCCTAATGATCAAGCCACAAAGGATGCAACTATGTCTCTCGCGCTCTCTGGCTTTGTGTTATGCAAACTAACAACTTCGAACCTAAATTAAGCTTTTCACTCCCACATAAACCCACCCTACAGTATGGCAGGTGACACTCAAGAGGCATTACAGTTTTGAATATTCAGCCTTATTTGAATTTGCCTGCTTTTGGGGGGTTAATATACTCAACCCCCCCCCCACCCCCATTTTCTGCATCTTCTCTCCCATGTGTTGTACAGACACTGAAAGCAGAGTGACTGTTTTGAGTTACAGTTTCCACAGTCCATGCTTCTCAAATGTAAAGAAAACAACTAACAGAAGTTTTTTGTTTTTTTTAAGTTATGAAACGCAATCTTTCCTATTTCTTTTTGTGTACTGTCTCACTAAGAAGCTGTTGTTGCTTTGGATAAACTGTGGTTGTTTCATTCTTTTCTGTGTAGAAGCCGTTTATTTACTTCAGGATGTTTTCACCATGATGGAGCCTCCTGAGTCAATTAATAGTGGATGTAATGTACTATCCTTCAGTCGTGTGTGTGTGTGTGTGTGTGTGTGTGTGTGTGTGTGTGTGTGTGTGTGTGTGTGTGTGTGTGTGTGTGTGTGTGTGTGTGTGTGTGTGTGTGTGTGTGTGTGTGTGTGTGTGTGTGTGTGTGTGTGTGTGTGTCTGTGTGTGTGAGAGAAGTACGGGAGGTTTTTACATGGCCCTGGGGTTTGCGGCTGCAGAGCTCCTCTCATCTGGTGAATTGCACTATAATCTGTTGCAGGCTATGCAGAAAAAAACAAAGCCTCATTAATTCCCTTTTGTTTCCAAACACTTGGGGTGTATAAGGTTATAACAAATTTTCAAAGTAAAAGCTTCCACATTTTCACCGGTTTTTTGTTGTTGTTGTTGCCCAAGGGGAGCAGCGCTCCAAAGACACTGCAGGTTCTTTGCCTGAGTGAGATAAGCAGGCAGGGTGTCGTGTGCCGGCCAGACAGAGTCCGGCCACAGTGACCAGCATGTGGCTGACTGGTGGTGACGGGCGGAATGCAGGGACTGTGTGTTTGTTTCTGTGATTGGATGCACGCCTCCCCTGAATCCAACATTTGACACACAAAATGAAATGCAGATAAAAAGCAGACAGATGCATGTTGAGACAGTGGATGAAAGGGAGCAGAAAGTGAAACAGAAGCACGCTGGGAAGTAACTGAGAGCTATTGCATGTCCTGCCTATTGATCCGTATTAAAGCCAACCTTCAGCTGTGAAGCTTTGTGTGCAGGAATCCACTGATTTCTGTTCCACTCAGTCCAGCATATAATACAGTGACAAGGTCACTTGGTGGGGCAGATGTGACACACCTCAGCCACCCACAAACATACTCTAATAGTGTGCAGTGACTCAGGCCTCATTTAAAACAAAAGATTTATGTCTCCCTGTTCCCACAGGCATCACGCTGATGGACCCAGTCCACGGGTCACCTTACCCATAAGAGGTTTTCCTTCAATCCTCTGTACTGTTTATCATCACATCTTTATGGTGGTCCTGTGAGTGCAGACTGTGGAGTGTTGCTGTTTAAGAAGAGGCATGCAAACATAATAAATAAATAAAGACAAACACCTTAACTGAGCTCCAAATACAGAAAATACAACTTGAATGCAGAAGCAGTCTGAAAATAGCACTTGAGAAAACAAATGGCTGGAACAAAGACTCAGAGCAGAGTGAGCTTAACAAGCAACACAACACGCATTATTTACAAGGAAGAGTTATGGTGTTAGTGCCACAGGACTGAAGGATCACCTGTGATGCTCTGTTGTGCACTTTGGTGGAATGAGTCTGTTGCTGAAAGAGCTTCTGAGATTCTGAGAATCTTTGCTCAGGATGGAGCTCAGTTTGGAGCGGATCCTTCTCTGAGACCACCTGTACAGTCCATCTCCACCTCCACCACGTCACCAGCCTTCCTGATGAGTTTGTTGAGCCTGTTGGTGTTGGCCACCGTCAGCCTGCTGCCCCAGCATGCAACAGCATGGAGGACAGCGCTCGCCACCACAGAGTCACACAACGCCTTCAGCCCAGTGCGGCAGATGTTGAAGGACTTAAAATAAATAAACAGAGGCGGTTCTGGCCCTTCTTGTAACAGTCTGCAGTGTTCTTCACCCAGTCCAGTTTATTATCTATGTGAACCCCCAAATAATTGTAATCCTCCACCATGTCCATACTTTCCCCCTGGATGAAGACGGAGGGACAGGCCCCTTTCCCTCCTCAGGTCCACCACCAGCTCCTTGGTCTTTGGCACATTGGGCTGTAAATGTTTCTGCTCACACCAAGTGACAAACTTGGATACATCCAGCTACTGCAGAGTCTTCCGAGAACTTCTGGAGATGTCAGGTGTCTGTGCAGTAGCTGAAGTTTGTGGTGCAGAGGGTGAAGTGGAAGGTCGAGAGGATGGTCCCTTGAGGGACCCCGGTGTTGCTGAACACACTTCCTGACACACGGTCCTGCAGGCACATGCACTGCAGCCTGCCAGTCAGGTACTCAACAATCCAGGACACGATGGAGGCATCCAGCTGCCTCGATGTCAGTTTCTCACCCAGCAGGGCCTGATGGTGTTGAAGGCACTGGAGAATGCAAAGAACTTGACTCTCACAGTGCCTGCCTGTCCAGGTTGGAGTAGATGCAGTTGAGAGATTTGCTGCAGATTTTTCACGATACATGTGTGATCGTCTGTCGCTCGTCTCTCTGTTTAGACACTCATTTCCGCCCCCTTGTTAAATGACTGAATCGCTGTCTGCACCTTTCACACAAGTCAGAATAATGGCTGTCAAAAGAGATCCGGAGATAAACTTCATTTTTCTTTTCTCGTTCAACTTGGGGCAAATTTTCCGTCTTTTAATAAACTGAGGGTTTTTCTCTGGGCCCATTCTTGCTATGTGATGTTGTCATCTCCACAGGTTTTACTGAGCATGTGGCTTTGCTGAGATGTGTGCAATTGTGCTGGCGGGCTCAGATGAGGCACACTCATTAACAAGATACCTGTTAAAGTATTTGTGGGTTTGAAGTTTTAGTGTTGTTTACAGATTGAGGATCATGCTTGTCTCTGCCAGAGTGAAGAGCTACTTGTTTGTCTCTCTGCTGTTCTACTGCAAATCAACAAAAGCTTACTGAACATAATTTAGAGTCAGAGTGTTCTTGCTGTCTTCCAGCATAAAGATTTATTATCTATTTTGTTTTGAGAAGCGTGCTTGTCTTCATTCCAGCATTGCTTTTTTTGTCATTTGTGCATGCAAATTGTATGTAATTGTGTATTTTTAAAGGAATGTGATTTCCTTCTTCTTTCAGCAGCCCTCACAACCTTTTAGGTTCAATTTTACCTCAAGTCTTTGGTTGAATAAAACAACTGACCTATAGCCAACTGTATTTAAGCTCCCACTAGGACCAGCACCTCCAGTGCCCGCCTCCTCTCTCTGCCCTCAGGCCCAGAAAAAGGTTCATTGTGCAGGCAGGGAGCGATCCAGCTGAGGCCTGGTTCTGGTTAGTGTGCAGAGCTGCATCTGAAACACTCACCTTCCTCCAGGGGTAGCATCTGGAGCTGATTTCCTGTTCAGGCTATGCTGGGCAGAGGCGGAGTTTGGCTCAGCTCTGTGATTGGGCAAGATTGAGCCTTTATGGACCCCAGGATGGTTTGGATTGCCAAACAGTAATCTGTCAATCACTGGTATTCACATCCAAACCATACTATAATGCAGACAAAAGCCTATAAGCAGTTGAAACAAAAGTGTCTGTGCAAGAAGGCATACAGGCTTCAGTCTCTGACCAATAACGGAGTGGCAAAGTTAACATCAGCCAATCAGCAGAGCATATTCAGACAACAAAGACAGGCTCTGTATTTTCATCAAAAGTCTTTTTTCTCTCTCTTCATGATAAGAAACTCTCTGGTAATTTAAACAAATGGTTTTGTCCTAGTAATTGCAAACCATAAAATTAGCATTTTTTAAATAGACTAATGTCATTGTTATTATATAATTGTGGGTAATGGTGACTTTAGTAGTAGAGCAGCAGTGAATTCAGTAAGTAATAATAATGATGATGTTAGCCTCTTGTGATTACAGTGGTTGATGCTGTAGTTAAGGCCCAGCCACCTTCTTCAAATCTCCTTTGAGTTTGGAGCCCACATCACATTAAATTAGGGAGGGGGCAAGATATAAATAAATACATTTTAAAAATTTTTAAAATAAATATATATATATATATATATATATGTACACACACACACACACACACACACACACACACACACACACACACACACACACACACAATATTTGAATCCATTCAGCTGTTGACATATAGTAATGAAATCCAATAAAAAAAGATCAGGTTTTTTTTCAAGATTGGATTAAAATCACTCGACAAGCATCTACATCGTCAACTTAATATGATTTTTAAACTGTATATTCTACGTGAGAGCAAGTTCCTTCAGAGATTCCAATTAAATAAAACACACAATATCTGAATGACGCACTCTGATATCCTGCAAAGTGCTACGGGAAGCAAGTTGTCTTGTGTTGTGTCGTATTCACTGAAGTGTCCATTATCTGCCACCTCCTCAGTGAGCCTGTGTGCCAACGCTGTGAGTCGGGCATTGTAGGAAGTTTAACTTCAGAGCTTGAAAGAGCTTTAGTCAGTCTTCCCTCTCAGCTTCACTCGGCTCACTCTCTTTTCTGCACCAAAGACTTCCATTTCCTGCTCTGGCGCCATGGTATGCAGCTGACAGCAACTTTTATAGATCTCTTGAAGGGACCCAGTTTCAGTGCCGGTCCCCTCAAGCACATGAAAACACTGCACAGCACACTGTTTATGCACAGTGAGTGAAGGATACTGGAGCACATTTGTGTAAAGTAGGAATGAAAGTGCAGATTATAAGACCTAAAAATGTCAAAGGTCCAGCACTGTTTAAATCACAGGAATCTTTTTGTCCATAACTGGCCATATACAGGTAATCACAGTGGAAGTGCAGAGTTTATGGATGCACATTAAATAATGCTACTGAAACAGTTTAATTGGCAGCTTAGATAACATTTACCTCATCATAGTGACTAATATTAATTCATCAAGAGTAGGGAGCCATTATTCATTCTTCTATGCTTTACACTCCAGCTTATGAATGCAGAATGCAGGAGCCAATCCCAGCGGACGTTGGGTGAAAGGCAGGGTACACCTTGCCAGTCCCTCACAAGGGAAATATAGAGACAGACAGCCATACACCATTCACACCTACAGTGTTAAAAAAACAACAACAACAACAAACAGTTAACTTAAAATGCATGTCTTTCTTTTTTGGGAGGAATTTCGTGTACGTATGCACAGAAAGAAAACACAAAGTTCACAGAGAAAAGCCCCAGAGCCCATGTGAGGCTGAAGTGAAAACCACTACACCACCATACAGCCCACAGACCATACACGGCACACAAAATGATTTTTATTTCCCCAAAAACACAAGTGAAGGGCGGCAGCTTGAGAACAGTCTACAATGAGAAGGTTAAAGAAAAAAAAATACTATTTATGTTTTGCCATTACTGAAGCTCACATGACCACAGAAATAAAACAAGAGAGTGGAAGTTTTAATGTAAACTAAAACATTTGCTGCAAAAACTGATTTTGTTTCTTTATAGAATGCTGCAGAAATATCGTGAACGTATACTTTTTTGGAAATGTGCACTATTGCCTTTGACAGTAGTGAACAATTGCAATAGATGGCTCCTTTCCTAAATATTCAAAGATGTTATTTAAAATGTTAGTGTAAAATTGTTACACTTTTGCAAATAACTTTTTATTTTATTTTTTTTTCTAATACTAAAGATTTAGGACATGAGGGAAGGTATATTTGATTAGTTTGTCAAAGTAATTCCAGTCACAGGTTCGACCATTGGAAATAAAAGAGCAAAATGGCTACAGTTGATTATTGAAAGTGTTTGCACTCGGAGGTCCAGGATGCTACAAAGGCTCAGGCTTTCAGTGAAAGAATTCTTGAGGAATGATGAGGGGGCCCTGCAGAGCTTCTCTTTCAGCTCCTCTTCTGTCCAATGCCCCACACTGAGGCTTCTCTGTGCCAAATTCACAAGCGGGCAGATACTCCTCAAGCAACTTTTGGTTAAAGTGAAAACATCATTCCTTTCGCAGTTCTAAAGATGAGGTTGGCGTCACTCTGTTCCAGAATTATTCCATTTTGAAATTGAATAATTGGTAATCAACAGGTTTTCAAACTGAAAAGTGAAAAAGAATTCCTCGCAGTTTGCTTCACAAGCATAAAGAACAAGGCAAAGATCCCAAACATTGTTTGGCAGTTCAGAATGAGTACAACTTGGTGAGGTATCTGATTTCACAATGGAGAAGAATAATGTGTGCCGAGATTGTGTTTGAAAGGTCCCTGGGGTGAGTGGTTGGCGGGCGTCTGAGCCAGAAAGGGGCGTCGCTGATGTGAACAAGCTCGCAAACACGGGATCTTGTGATTCCTCGTGATTCCAAATGGTTCCAACTGATAGTTATTCTCCAGCAGGCTCCTTCTCATGCTTTGTTTAATTGATATTGACTTGAGCAAACATTTTCATATGAACTTTCGTTTGAGATTCAACAGCTGTCTCTAATATTTTGATTAATGCCACAGTGACGCTCA
The DNA here is from genome assembly GCF_963383615.2 of Lipophrys pholis. Lineage (NCBI taxonomy): Eukaryota > Metazoa > Chordata > Actinopteri > Blenniiformes > Blenniidae > Lipophrys > Lipophrys pholis. The sequence goes on along the minus strand of NC_137640.1, from coordinate 29,850,864 downwards.
TTTTGCTGAAGAACCATTTCTCCGTAGGCTCTACATCTTGAGGGAGAGTGTTTTTGTGGCTTTGGCTCTTTCTGGCTGTTTTGTGTCTTTGGCTCCATAAAGAGTTCTCATGGGTCAGACACAGGATCCCCCCAATGGGCCCACCACAGTGTCCTCAGCCCCTCGCTCTGAAAATCTGTTTGTCTTGGTAAGGAGAACACAAAGCTCTTCACAAAGGAATCCCTCGTTAAAGTGAAATATATCCACGATGGACGCCCGCAGCTCCATTCGACACAAACATGCTGTGCTCTGTCAACAATCATTATCTTTATGCTATCATCTAAAGTTTGGTCGCTTGTGTAATACCTCTGTGTCTATGCAGGCTATTTTTCTTCCTTGCATTATTTTTCACTTTCTCCTCCACTTTGTGACTCTGCTGATTGCCATCCCAACCCCCACCCCCGGCCCTATTTCTCATTTGAATTTCATGCTGTTCATCAGACGGATGAGCTCCACGCCCTTGTTTTATAGCTCTGTGAGCTCACCCCTGTTAGGAACATGGCCAGCGCTCTGTAAACGGGCCCCTGATCTACAGCTTGTTGCGCTGGACCAGCATCCAACCATCTCCAAGAACTGAATGTTCAGAGCTGCTCAGACTGGCCTGCTGAAACAAGTCACTGCGCCGAAGCGTTGCCCCAATTGTGAGCTTGTTGGTGTTTGTGTGAGGAAGAGAGAAGGCAGAAACAGTGTAGTGCACTGCCCACACAAACCCAACAAAAGAATGAAACTAAATGAAGTGTTACTTCAGCCACTCAGGCTGTGACATTTGCAAATGGAATGATGAGCTCATTCACACTGTGCTCATGAATCACTCACAATGTTTTCACATTTAAAACAACTAATACGCCAACCCAAAAGAATGTATGCTACTGACTGGATCATATTTAAGACTTAGCATTTCTTTACATTCATTTGTTTTTACCTGGACTTTGTGCCAGTGCACAGACATTAATGAAAGTTTAACATATCTGGCAAGTGAAGGAACGTAACCAATCAATCAAGCTTATTTTGTATGTCACCTTTAAAAAAGTATGTCGGAGTGGAGTGACAAAAACAGTGAAAGCAATTAAACAATGATAGGAAAAAAATGATGTTGCAAGCGTTAAATGTCAAAAATAAAATACATTTTTTATAAATAGAATCCTAATGACAAGAATGATATGATTACATATAGATGAATAAAGTAGTAATTAAATAAAGAGCTCTTTCAGGATTTAATAGAAGTATTCATGTCAGCCTCTTTGCTAAATGACCATGTTGTGTTTTAAGTTAAAAGAATAACCACCCATCAATGTGTTAAATCTGTGCTGCTTCTTTCGCTTGTTGAAATGAAAGCAGACGCATGTCACCATCCTGTAGTGCAAAGTGACAATAACACATATTACATCCTGATCAGCTGTAATGCCAGCTCGCCTCAGTCGTTATGTCGACCGAGCAATAAGGAGACATTACAGAAAAGCTGTCCTGACTGTTGTTTACTCCAAACCTGTGTGTTGTGTCTGTGTCGCAGGCTTTAGGAGATTGTGACTTCCCTGCTGTGCTGAGGCAGCTGCTCCCCTTGATGAAGCCCCGTGGAGGTGAGGACAGCTCAGCCTCGGGGTCAAGGATGGAGGACGAGTGTGGACCTGATGAGCTGGTCCTTCTGCTGGTCTATCTGTACTCCCTTGCTAATGAAGCACAGCCGGCAGATGATCAGGAGCCGGAGGAGGAACTGGAGAAGCTGGAGAGGGAGCTGATCGCAGCACTCACCCTAGTTGTCATCCGAGAGGCAGCGCTCAGCCCGTTGCTCCAGAAACTTACCGGTAAGAGAGACTTAATGCATAAACATCATCACCATCATCTTCATCATCATCATCATCACTTTGGGGGGGTGGGCTCAGTTTGACAGATATGCTGTGAGAAAGTGTGAGCAGCTGATTGTTTATTTCCCATCTCTCTGCCTCCGGTGCTGTTAATGGGGGATTTTTATCACAGTTTTCACACCTCATCTTTCTCCTGCACTCCATGTGTCACACTCTTGTGAACTCACACACTTTTGAGTCAGCTACACAAATAGTTGGGTGTGGGAAGGTTTGTCCTTTGTCCATACAGATACGTGTGAGAGAGAAATGATCCTTCAGGTTAATCTGTACTGCTCCTCCAACTATATTATTTACCTCTAAACTGCAGCTCTAAGAAACTCCTTTACTTTTGGGACACAGTCTGTTATGCACCTTTGTGTGTGTCTGTATGTGTTTCTTGGTCTCTTTGGTTTGGGTGTGCACGAGGCCCTTTTGCTGGTTCAGCTGAGCTGGTTACTGTGTGGTAGAGCAGATCAAGGCCAGCTCTTAGGTTGAAATAAGTGTCTACCTCCACACCACAGCCAGCGGCACCTCCCAGAGTAATAGCATCTTTAACCTTGAGCCTTGACACACATGGTTTCCTCCCCTGCCACATAGTTCATAATTAGTCCTACTTTTGGTTTTGGCCCACTCTGTACCTTTGGACACACCCTGAAATAATACACTGCTATTAGGGGTTTCATCTCATATCACACGTAGGCATTTTTAGAACATACAGGGTTAGTAAACCTGTGAAAAGCACTAATAAACGCTGTTGATCCCACTTGCAAACTGTGGCGTTATCTCTCTTTCTCTTTCTCTCGCTCTTTCTCTTTCTCTTTCTCGTTCTCTTTCTCTCTCTCTCTTTCTCTCTCTCTCTCTCTCTCTCTCTCTCTCTCTCTCTCTCTCTCTCTCTCTCTCTCTCGGTCTCTCTCTCTCTCTCTCTCTCTCTCAGACTCAGTCTCTCTCTCTGTCTCTCTCTCTCTCTCTCTCAGACTCAGTCTCTCTCTCTGTCTCTCTCTCTCTCTCTCTCTCTCTCTCTCTCTCTCTCTCTCTCTCTCTCTCTCTCTCTCTCTCTCTCTCTCTCTCTCTCTCTCTCTCAGACTCAGTCCCGTCCTGTTCTACTTGGCCGAGTGCAGTCTCAATCAGGTCCTCCTGGCAGACACGGACCATGAGATGTGGCTCATGTTAAAAATCTAACTCTGTTATAAACACTTCATTGGAAATCAGCCTGTCATGATGTGCCAGGAGTGTTTCTGACAGAGAAACAATCTGTGCATGTGAAAGTCTCACCTATTTGGCAGCCCTTGTCTTTCAGTTGTGTACGTGTGCGTGCGTGTGTGTGTGTGTTTGTGTCTGTGTGTGTCTGTGTGTCTGTCTGTGTCTGTGTGTGTGTGTGTGCGTGCGTGTGTGTGTGTGTGTGTGTGTGTGTGTGTGTGTGTGTGTGTGTGTGTGTGTGTGTGTGTGTGTGTGTGTGTGTGTGTGTGTGTGCGTGCGTGCGTGCGTGCGTGCGTGCGTGCGTGCGTGCGTGCGTGCGTGCGTGCGTGCGTGCGTGTGCACGCCCATATATACAAGTGTCTGCGAAAGGGGTTTCATGGCAACTGATGAAGTGCTTGGCGGTGGTAACATGAGGCGGGAGGTTGTTTCTCTCTCCAGAGCAAAACATTGATTGTGACATTCCCTCCAATTAAAGGCGTCTAATAGAAACCAGACGTTGAATGAAACCCGGTCACCATGAGAACAATGTTTATACAAATTCCTCCATTTTGTTCTCCGTGGCTACAGTAAGCAGGCTGAGCTTCGCTAACACGCTACAGATACTTTGGGAGTGTGCTCCAACAGAAAAAGAGAGAAGTAATGAAAACTTGGTTTAGGACAGACTGCATGATGGGTTAATTCAACACACCAGACCTTACTAACGACGGCCTCCTGGGAACTTAATTAAAGGACATCTTCAGGAAATAGTGTTCCTCAGACGACACTGTTGATGAGTTTTCTGTTCCATGTTTTCCTTCAGGCTTAGTGGACTTTCATTTCCTTTAGAGTATCCTCAGACTTGTACGACCTCACTGCTTTTAAATATAACACAGACAGCTGCTGTGCTTCTCAAGAGCTAAAGAATCGTTGTTGGAGCAAAATGCTTCAGTTAGCAGCAAGTACTTCTTAGTTGCATAATCCATGAGGCCTTGTTTATAGCGATGGTGCTCATGGGGGGGAAGTTTTTCACTCAGGTGAATTTTAACCTGCAAGTTAAATATGCTGATATTACACCTTCTGCTTAAGTGCTGATCTTTGAGACAACACAGAGTGGATTCAGAATGGATTAACCAGGCATGGTAACTAAGACAGCTGTTGCACCACTCAGTTTCTTTATTGCCTTTTCAAGTGAAGTTCTGTTTATGGTCATCTTACATCTTTTGCGTACACTATAAAGTCACGTGCAAAAGACTACCTTCTGGGGATTGTGGTTTTGTTAGATGTATATTGACCTTTAAAAATTTGATTCTGTCTGAAAAAATGTCCACATCATCCATAAGGCTGTATGTAACAACGTAAATTCATCTCATGCTAATCAGCTCTTGTGACATATAGTCTTATATATAACATAACTTTCACAACAATTCATCTTAGATGACTGTCGTTTAATTTTTTCCAGTGGAAATTCTTCATTGTTCAGGTCAATTACAATGAGCTACAAGGATGTGTGCTTATAAAGCCAGTCAGTCACTGAGTCTTGTCGACTTTCAGCTCTTTGGTGGACCAGAATATGTTAGTCTGTTGGAAAAACAGGTCTCAGTTTTTTTTGCTGTGTTTGCTTGTTTTGAAGCAACCCAGGGTTCAAATAACAGCACTCACACTTCCTCACATGGTCTATAGCAGGGGTCATTTTCACCAAGCAAACATGTGAACACGTCTTCTTCCTGACTTGTAGGCTCTGCGGTAGTCCTTGTTATTTAATATATGCTGCCAAATTCAGAGCAATTCAAAAATAAAAATAAAAAAAAAGACGGGTTTGAGTGCAGTAGAATCTTTGTGTGATCTGAATGAAGTAATCCCTCTTTCAGGGACAATTACTTTATTTTTTAGTAGTTCTTACTATACAGTTCATAAGTATAATGTTAATAAAGTTAGTGAATTTAATGTGAAATCTTTGTAACATGACAGACCTTTATTTTACAGTGTGGGGAATTGTATAATCCCAATCCAGCTTCACAAGGATTTGTTGTGTTACAGCATTATGGTACCATATATATTGTCTTATTTTCAAAAATGTAAAATGACGTGTAACAAGTTATATTGAGGAAACTGTGACAACGTTGTCAATACAAATGGCAGACACCAAGAATGCAGAACACAAGATCTGCCTTTACCATCCAAAAAGTATATTTGTAAACAGACAATAGTGACTCTACTGGATGTTTACTGTTTTTGTTTGCTACACCTGCGTCTTCACAGTCAGGTTCAGAACATCTATGCAGCCATAACAAGCACTACATTATCTCCCTCTATTAGGAATTACCTAAAGATTCCTAACATTTGTTTTTTTTTACTAAGGTACATTTTCTCACAGTGTGTGTTTATATAACATACATCCCTGTATTATGTGTGTATTGTCGTCTTAGGATACGCTGTGATTAAAGGGCCAACGAGTGTTTATCTAAGAAAATGGTTCCGCTTATTGCAGACTGGGAAATGAGCTCTTAAACCAAACACACCACAGCCAACACCACATGTGGAAAGTGCCACATTGGTGGCGGGCAACACTGCAACGCTGGTTCAAACCATGGGATTGGACACAGTCTTGGTCCTTGTAAAAACTGGATTCCTGATTGGCTGCTGGCAGAAAGTTGAGAGGGAGCATGGGCGCGGCGTGTGTGATGTGTGCAGGTTGCAAATAGCTCCGAGCAGTTACTGTTATTCCCTCATTTGACTTGTGGCGAAATCTACATAGACGACGGTAAAGTGAGCAAAAATGAGTTTTCCTCAGGCTCCTTTATGGATTTGTTTCCTGTCAGCCCTGTTGGATGTTGGTTTTCTTTGGTTCAGAATCAAAAGTCTCCTCCCTTCTTTTGAATGTTTTCTTCACTTTTTCTCAGCACTGAGGTACAGTGGACCAAGAAAGAAAGCACGCTCGGCCAAATGTTCATAATTGTTCACCCGAGCACGTGCAGATAGCCCTGGATGATAGATCATACGTCTGTACGTCACATCAGTACGTGGGTGTGCAGCCTCAATGCTGAGGATTTGGAGATTTACTCACAGCGGCGAGAGAGAAAAGGACAAAGATCAAAAAATGTTTTGAAGGGCAAGACTTGAAATTAAACTGTAATCCTAGTGGTTGCGCTTTTCTCTCTGTCTCGGTCTCTCTCTGTCTCTGTGTCTCTGTCACACAGTGGTTTGTTATTCATCCTGTCAGTGGGGTGTGTGTGCAGGGCAAGGAAGAGGCGAGCGGCAGGAGAGTCGGACCTCCCCAACGCTGCTGTTTGAGTTGGCACTGCAGCATGGGCCAGTCAAGGGACATGAAAGGGATTGCACATAACTCTGGCCACCAAGTCTGTCTGTCCACTTTTTAAACTTTTCTTCTCTCTCTCTTTTTTTTTATATAATTCTTTCCATTCTCGCCCGTCTCGCAATTTTATAGCTCCTCTGCTCTCTCCGAAGCCCCTAGAGCAATGAGCTGGTTGCATGGGGGGGAAGTAGAGCAGAAGTTAGTAAAATAATTACGCCTGATTAAATATATTCCTCCTGTTACTCTGTGTGTTTATGAAATTAGTCCCAATTATTTCTAATTGGTAGCCTTTCTTTACTTCCTCCTCTTTTGTACAGATACACACAGACACACTTTGCATGTATGTGAAAACTGTGAACCCCCGGGTGAACGGAGCAGCCAGTGGCATTGTTCCCTCTGGTTCGCTCCATCGGATAAGATGATGACATGGAGCCCAGGCTTTAATTAACAGAAGCTAATCAGCTCCTTACTGCCGCGACAGGCTCTGCTGGCTGACACGCAGGGTCACACACCAACTCATGATCAGGCTTCTGGCTTTGCACACGACACAAGTCTATCCCCAAGTCAGCGCTGAGGGCATTTCTCATATTGCCCCCATAGTGCACTGTGAGAGGACAAAACATCGAACTATGCAATCAGAAATGTGTCTTCTGACATGCCAAGAAGAAGAAAGCAGGGGTAGATGATATACTGTTTTAATGGTAAACTACGGGAACATTTCCTACAGGTTTCACTTCTGTTTCTGATTGTGTGTAAACTGAAATGAAATGCAGCATCAACCAAAGTCACCAACGTTTATGCAAGCACATAATACAGCTTTGCTCATTAAAAACATCATGGGAAGTTAAGAAGTTTCCATATCTTTGTACGTACATATTACCCCATAAAGTAGAGTTGTAGTTGTAGGTGGTGCCAGAAGAAAGTACCAGTTTCAAGACATGTTGAGAAAACTTTACATACACAAATCCTTCGTCCCTTGTGGTCAATTTCACAGCCTTTTTGCGTCGTCTGCTCAATATTAAAAAAGAAAATGTAAATAAAATGTAATGATTGCATAGCAAGTACTTGTGAAATCATTGAAAAAATTAAATTCCATTCAATATTATGGATATCCATACATCGTTTGAAGTAATGTAAATTAAGTGTTATGATTTCACTTTTTAAATCATGTTTATTTACTACGACAACAGAATCAACTAAAACAAAAGAAAGAAAAGTACCGTTGACTTTGGGTTGGAGAAAAAAGTTATTTTCCTGTCTGCAGGAATCTCTCTAGTACTGAGGTTGAATCATGTTTAATTACAGATTGTTATGTTGACAATTAATGATTTGGCAATAATTTAACTACAGTAATCTAATTTGGGGATCAGATCTCAGTTAATTGATGTGTTTGAGCTTATTGTTTTTCCTCCATCCATCTTCGATGCTGCTTATCCAATTCATGGTCACAGGGTGCTGGAGCCAATCCCAGCTCTGGACAGGTCTCCAGTTCATCACAGGAAGGCCCAGCCTTAACTCAAATCCATACGTTTCTCTGGCACAAATGCGAGCACATCATCACGGTGCAGCGTCCTTCTTTTAATCATGAAGTCATGATAGGAAAGATGATGCTCTTTGTCAGGAAACCAGAGGAACAAACGTTCTGCATGTCACTTCTGATAGTTTCTGACTTCAGGTGAAACACTGGAACAAACATCATTTTTATTCACAGATGGATTAGTTCACTGTACTTTGAATGGAATGAGAACACGGAAACAAAAGGTGGTTCCTCAGCTGCAGTTTCTTACAAGCAAATGTTACCAGGTAAATCTAGCTCCCATAGCTGCAGCTGTGGTCAGTTGGGTGGATTTCACACAGCAGACCCAGTGTGTAGTTTACACCTCTGTTTGCTTTATGGAGTGTGTTAGCGCTCAGCAGAGGATTCCTCTGCTTGTTATTTATGACAGGAAATGCACATCATAAAAGGCTCCTAAGCACTTAAATCTCCGCCGGGAATTGGACTCATCGCATGAAAAAAGACACTGTTGTGATCCCTCAAAAATTTGCAGATACATACACGCGTTTTCGTTTAACTGAGCGAACGCTGAAACACATACCAGACATACACCACACGGGCCAGCCCCAGAGGGACCCTAACTGAGACAGCGGCCCCTGGCCCCTGCACACGCGTGAGTGCAGGCCAGGGTCAGCAACTGACCCTTAGAGGGGAGGGAGGGTCGGCAGAGGAGTTGGGACAGCTCGACTCACTGCTCTTTCTTGTCTATAGTAAAGACACTCTCTGACTCCTCACTTAAAACATTCCTCTCTAGCCTCATATTTTGAGTTTTTTAGTTTTTCAAGCTGTTGCAGATTTTAAAGGGCTTTTGTTTGCATATCTGCATGTTTTCATTGTCGTCTGATGGACATACATTCTCATGTTTCAGCTCCAAAACTATTTCGAACTGAAAGAATGGAGCAATGGGGCTCGCTGTGTGTGAGAGCGTTTCTTCTCTTTCTTTCTTTTTTTTTCTTTTAAAGCAGACCTAGTTGATTTTACAATATATCTGTGTTTTATCTGTTGGTGCGGAAGAACTTGTTTACTTTTCAGATTCCAGAAAGCAGTGAAAGATGGCCTGTCCTAATGTACCCACTCTCCTCCCCAAGCTGTCCCCTCTGGTTTTCTTAACCACCCCCAAATAGCCCTCCCAGTAACTTCCTCCATTTTGGGTCTTAATTCAAGGAACTGACAAGTTCTTAAAACTTTTAGCACATTGACTGTGAAAAACACATTCTAACGACAAACCTAGAATATGTTGTTGATAACATGAAGGGAAAAACAGAACACAGGCAAGAGAATCAGTTAAAATAAGAATTCATAGCCTTCATTGTGTTGCCATTTAAATCTCCCTGAAAGAAATTATAAAATCCACTTTTATAATAAATTGTGAACATGACTAATATTTTTCACATCATGAGATATTTTTAATGAAGCCTATTAATATTTATTGGGGGTAAAAAGCGTAAATCTTGGCCTGCAAGTTAGATAAGTTTAGTTTTAAATATCTGATCTTCTACACAACTTTATTCAGCTTCCAGCTTCACTGGAGAGGAACTCAGCTGACTGTGGGGGAAAGCAGGATACGTCAGAGAACCTGATGTGAAACTTCTCATATTGGAATAGGATGGAAGTCCTGTTGTGGCAGGAAGGCATCCGGAGTAAAGTCTAAAGGTGAAAGTTGCAAAGACTTGCAGTGGTGTCCTCTGTTGAAAGGGGGCAATCAAATTGGAAGATTGTATACTGTTTATTGAAAATTAGGTAAACATATGTCGTATTTATTTATTTATTCATTTATTTAGTTCATTTATTTATTGATTTATTGGGAAAGGGTGCGTTTTGTTGGTCAGTAATTCAATCAACTTCTTTCCACAACATTTTAAAAAGTTCCAGGTATGCTTCAATCATATTTCTAGCAATAATTCTAATGACTGCCTTTTAGAAGTTAGAGAGAGAGCACCGTGTAGAATTTTATAAACAACAAGCAAATGCAGCACAAAGGTGAGCTGAACCCTTGAGTTTTTATTAAACATGATTCACACATAAAAATACAAACAGTCTAATTTTGGTCAAATGTGGTCGAGTTTCCCATTTGGAACATGCATGTATTCCCCTTCCAAAGTTTAATTGAACATTATTTTTTGGAATATCTCAGAGTTCAACATTTTCCCTGCATGTACACACTCGTCCGGCCTCAGTTTAGTGATGCTCTCCACCTTTCCACCCTCAAACTGCAGCAGGAGCAGAATGACGGTTTCTATAATGGCGTCCTGTATGAGCGGTCAGACTGGACATTCAGTTCTACTCGGTTCCGGATTCTGCTCCCGAGTGCAAAACTCCTCCACGGCCTCGACACCAGATGGAAGCTCTCCTGGCGCTATGAGCTGGCCGGGTCATTTCCTGTCAGGGGGCCTGGTGTTAATCAAGGCCTGAGCCAGCAGGAACGCCCCCTCACTCCTCCACCTCCTCCCCCATTCTTTTTTTTAACGTCGCCTCTCCTTTTACACCACCTCTTCCAACAGAAACTAAGAAATTCATGTTTTACCTCCTCCCCCATTTTTCTCCCCTTTCGTTTCTGTTCCTTTGTTTCCCATACTGTACCCCTGCTCTGTATAGCGTGTGACATACTCCACTCTGGCTGTGTTTAGACGGCCATAAATCAACATTTACGTTATCAAAGTGTCCCCACTGAGAAATGGCGGTCCAGCCAATGGATAGAAGGAGATAGCAGCAAACAAGTAAAAAGGAGTCTTTCTTTACTCTTCGCATGGCGTCTGGTCATTTTCTTCTGTCTGTTGGCGTCTTGAAGAGTGTGATGGACAGACTCACAGATAGGCTTATCTTCATGCTCCACCGACTCCACTGACCTCCACTCTGACCAGACGCAGGCCTTAAAAGTGAGTGGGGCCATCATGGGGAATATTTGGACTCTATCCCTGCTGCATAGCTGTTTTCTCCACATCTTCCTCAATGACTTAACGGCCTATGTGCCTCATCCACAGTGTCGAATGCTGGCGCATTGCTCAGCTCAGATTTTCCCATGAATTCCTTTACAGTAATATGCGAAGACACATGCATATGTTTCTCATCGAGCATACAGTATAAGAGAAACTTGAGTTAAACAATGTATGAGACACAATCCAAGGAGGAGACTCGGGTGTAAGATGAGCAATCACGTTGCCAGTAAATCAAATGACTGCTTCATATCTTTATGTGCCAGCGTCACAAGTTTACCATTTTGTCAAAAACATCTCAAATAAAACATCTTGATTTAAGTTATGATCTTCCACAATGAACAAATACAAAATAACTGTTAAACTGTGAAACCAGTGCAGTATCACAGTTTGATAACACAATAAAACACTGAACATGTTTTGTTGTTTTTTACTTTAATGCATTTCAAACATTTGAAATCAGATGTTAAAAATCACCTCATACACAGTGTCAGTCCCACTGATCAGTGTAACTGAAGTCACTACAATTTGTTTAATTCAAAATCTTGTTATTTTCTCAGCTCTACCTTTATAAATATCCATTAAAATTCCACTGCATTCATCTAAATCATCCAGTGATGGCCTTTCCCTCCTAAACTTCAAAGAAAATAAGATTTATTTTCTTTTTCTTTTTCCCCTGATTTCAGTGCATATTATTCTTCATCCTTGTAAAAGTGTTCAAGACAACATCAACAGCTCAGAAGGTATATCGATGCTCTAAACAACACAAACTTTCCCTGCAGTGTGTGAAGGCCTCCAAATTTACAAATTTGGGTTTTTCTAACTGCATTGTCTCCAGTTGTGTCAGCCTTTCTGAATGTCTCAGATTAGGTCATAACAACAAACAGCTTTGTCTAAACAAAGTAAAGTCTGTATTTGACTAAACCAAATATTGTGGAAATTTAGCTCATCAAAGGATGAATAGAATCTGACCAAGAGGCAGGCAAGTCAAGCAACTGCTGCATTTGGATATAAGCATCTGCTTGTTTAAGAGAGGCCTTGCTGTCCTGCGTCCTAATATGTTTTTCCATCCTTAAGTTGAAGACTGTCCCTACTGTGGTGCTGTAACACTGAGAAATCCAAGGATCAATAGACTCTCTCTCTCTCTCTCTCTCTCTCTCTCTCTCTCTCTCTCTCTCTCTCTCTCTCTCTCTCTCTCTCTCTCTCTCTCTCTCTCTCTCTCTCTCGCTCTCGCTCTCTCACATACATCTATTCTTTGTTGCTGAAAGCTGTTAGGCGTCTGCGCCGTGTCTGTGAGCTCAGCATTATCACATCCGACTTGCAGCCCACTCTCTAGCTCAGGTAAAAGGCTCCCTGTGACGGACGCAGATGGAGGAATGAATTAACTTGCTGTTAGTAACATTTCCTTGGCAGTCTCTCAATTTGGCGAAGAGTACCTTCGCCACCATTGTCGCCGCCATCCATATAGCGTGGGCGTATAGACTGATTATGAGTGTCTGCAGCAAGGATTGTAGCAGTGAGGCCAGCATAAACTCAGCCCCCTGGAAAATAAACACACACACACACACACACACACACACACACACACACACACACACACACACACACACACACACTGGCTTAAAGCACTCTATGTACACCTATTGTACATCATTTCAGAACACAAACATTTCAGCCTCATTGACATGCACTGTTTTCGGCTGTGGCTCAATGGACCCCTTCATACTGTTGCGATAACAAATCCTTAGAATATCCTCTGTATATTTCCTCTATGCAATGTATGGTTTGAATTTTCTCCTTTTCCTGTTCCCTCCTCGACACGTTCCCCTTTCTCACATCTGCTGTGTGTGTGTGTGTGTGTGTGTGTGTGTGTGTGTGTGTGTGTGTGTGTGTGTGTGTGTGTGTGTGTGTGTGTGTGTGTGTGTGTGTGTGTGTGTGTGTGTGTGTGTGTGTGTGTGTGTGTGTGTGTGTGTGTGTGTGTGTGTGTGTGTGTGTGTGTGTGTGTGTGTGTGTGTGTGTGTGTGTGTGTGTGTGTGTGTGTGTGTGTGTGAGATAGGCTTATTTTTCAAAATACTCAACTTCCTGTTGGGTTTTCGGATGTTGTATATGTGAACCAAATCTGGTAGCTCTCAGTGAAACATGATGCCGTGGCTTCGGTTTCCAAAGTTTCAGGTGGCGCTGTTGAGCCATTTTGCCAGTCACATGTGTATTTCCCCAAAAGTATAAAATGTTTCACCAGGTCTGATGAGTGTGGAAGGTTTGGTCCATTTTCACTTTTAGGCCTTCAAAAACATGTTTGTTTGTGACGAAGAGTTTTTCAATCGGTCCCTATTTAGTATTTAAACAGTTCCCCTCATCATGCCGTTCCCATTTTGACATCATAAGACCAAGATCACACCTAACAACTGATCAACAGTACCTCGACATTGAAGCTTCAAGCAGGAAGTTCTCAGACGGAAGAGTCCACAGAGCGTCAACAGCAGGTTGAGCAAAGATACAGAGAGAGACTGGAAGAGTCACAGAAAGACTTTGTCCACATCCCACACCGATGACGCTTCAATGTGACGAGTGTGGAACCAGATGATGAATCCACTCAACTCCGGGTACATTTACAGAAGGTGAGAGGCTCGATGACCTGCAAAGTACCTGACCACACCACCAGTGACAGGCCTCATTGTCTTCATGGACCATGGGGCATTTATGCCGGACCAGGGACCAGTGGGCCTCAGTGCTGCTATCTGAAAGGTGAAAGTCCATTCGCCTTCAGCAGAAATGATGTTGGAGACGTCAAAGACAGCCCTCCACATCAACCACTGCTGTCATCAGACCAGACTAGTGTAGACTAGTGTGCGTCTAGTCAACACACAACTGCCCTGCACTTTGTGAATGGTACAGTGACGAGTCCATAGTACCTGAAGAACATCATTAATCCAGTCATTGTGCCCTTGCATGAACAACACATTTCGTCATCATAGACATCGGTGCTGCAGCTCATGTTGGTCACACACAACGAGATGCTGCACACTTTCCAGCTTGATCACACTGTGCAAAATCTGTGACCTGTCTGTGACAGAAGTGTGGGAGAATGAGATTAGCCCGGTGTGAGATTAGCATATTAGCCTGGCAAGCATAGGTGTTTTCTTTATGTAGGGATCAAGCTTCTGTGCATACTAAGAGTGTGTGACGAGCAGTGCAGCATGTTATTTGTTAATCAAACCCAGTTTTGTAAGCAGTAGAGCGTGATATGATACACAAACACACATACTTTTAAATCAAAAGCTATTTTAGACAATGGGAAGATAATGCCAATGAATAGACTACATACTGAGTGAGTGAGTGAGTGAGTGAGTGAGTGGGTGGGTGGGTGGGTGGGTGGGTGGGTGGGTGGGTGAGTGAGTGAGTGAGTGAGTGAGTGAGTGAGTGAGTGAGTGAGTGAGTGAGTGAGTGAGTGAGTGAGTGAGTGAGTGAGTGAGTGAGTGAGTGAGTGAGTGAGTGAGTGAGTGAGTGAGTGAGTGAGTGAGTGAGTGAGTGAGTGACATTCCCAAAATTTGTGGCATTAAAGTATCTAGGTCCCAAACAGTAAGTGGTGTGTGTCAGCGATGACTGGACTGTTTGCCTCATCCACTTTGATGTGGACCTAAACCCCAGGATGTGATGTTTGTGTAGGATGTCTGCCCAGATGAGTAAATATATGTGTGATCCTGCATCGCATGGTCCTGAATGCACGTGTGATGTTGTCTCGCTCGGGGGAATGAAACAGGAAGTAGAGCTGCGATTAGGAAGATCTGACATTGGTAAGAGGAGCTTCCTGTGATAGCGGACTTCCTCTGTGTCTTTGGGACTCGCCTCCTTTTCTACCCTCTGTACTCTCAAGCTGGCGATGAGTCGCTTTTCTTAACACCTTTCTGGTGTCCAAAAATCTCAGCTTTCCATCCTCCTCAACAAAAGAGTTTGCAACAAGGCCAGAGCAAACGTCTCTTTTGGCATCTTTTTTGATCTACACAGAACCAAAGAAAGTCCCATGAAACTTTTCAGTGTGTATTTTCATTAAGCAAGACAGCTTTGTAATTGAGGCATAAATTACCTTTTTGAATTGAGAACAGTTTTCAGCCATCCAGGATAATAACGCTTCTTAAGAATAATGCAGGTTTATTGTAGCTTTAAAACAAAATACCAAACCAAACACAGTAGAGGATAGAGAACTGTGGCACGCCACAAATAAAGCTTTGTAAGCGGTAGACTCATCAGAGTAACTGATAAAATGTAATCCACTACAACCGTCATATTGTGAGACATGTGCACACACTGTAGTGGCCAGGGCCAATGATTGAAGACTATTGTTCATGCATACTTTAAAATTCCTTTTACAATTGAATGGAAAATGCTCGATCATTCTTTTTAACAAGCACAACGTCATATGTCCTAGTTCTCATGTCTCTGCGTGTATTTCCACGGTGGTCTTCATAGCTGTCTGTGATGTGTTGCTATCGAGTGAATTAAAAAGTGAAAAGTCCCGCTTACTCTGAGTTTCACCGGCCTGCCTGCGTGTATCCCAGCATCAGTGCATGTCTGTGTGTCAGCTGTTCTTTTTGACGCCAGTTTGATCATCTCATTTCTCGGTGTTCCTCATTTCCCCCTCGCTGTGGGAGTGCAGTAATACAACTCATTCCTCCTGCTCTGTGCAACTGTCCTCTCAGTCAGTGATACATCAGAAAGCTGTTACACTCTCAAAACAGTTTTCACTGAGGAGAAAATGTACGTTTCTGTGTTGTGCTGCAACACTTTTGCAAACTAAAGATGAGGACTTGCTCTTTCTTCTCTGCACCTCTTTACTCTCCTATGTGAGACAATCTGTGAGTCATCCCATAATACTATAGTGTCTGGATGAGTGGATCGGCGTGAGTCACTGTGAAGTGTGTGCACTAAAACAAAACGCTTAAAGACAGGAAAAGCTCATTCTTTTAAATTTGCTGCAGTATGAGAGCTGCATATTGTTGTCTGTTTTGGCTCCTGCTGATGAACTTTTGCTGGAGAAGCATTCCAGGTTTAATCAATCAGTCTGTGTATACATGTGTAATGTGTGCTGTGCCTCCACATGTGGCTTCAATCATTGCTTTCTATGTCTCACCCCCCTCACCCTTCACAGAGACTCATAACCACTGCAGACGTCTTCACTGTTCCAAACAAGTCCCTTCATATCGGATTGCACATTGAACTTGTCCTCACTCTTGAAAGATCCTCACTGGTTTCTATCGCCCAACAAGCTGATCTCTTGTAGCAGTGGTCCATAGTAACGATTATAGAGACAGCATCCAGGTTAAGATATGCCTTTGTGTATATGACCTTCTGGTGTATTGACTGATGAGCTGGTAAACAAACCCAACGTCTCAGATATCAGAGTGCAGTTTATTGCTCTGGGTTCTACGTTGCCAGGTCTGGGTTGTTTATTTGGCTTTCAAGTATCAAATGAAACCCGCAACCCTCTCTCACAATCACATGTATATACCCCTCAGTCTGACTGAGCAGTAATGGCTTTGCTGAGTCAATAAACAATCATGAATGAACTTGTTCACACAAATACACAATCCAGTGTCCAGCACATATTGAAGCTAATCCTTCTTTTCTGCTTTCCCACAGATTTACTCTTGTCTTTTATACTCTTACTTCGACATGCATTTAATAAAGTTGAAGCTTTTGTATCATGATTGGAAATGTTTGTCCACCTGCCACTTTTGCATATATACAGTATCCTCAATACATTTACAGGCTGCCACGTTGCTCAAATTGTGAACAATATTAGATCAATGAAGATGTTTAGCACTCAGCAGTGAGGATAAATACACTGTTTTGTGTTCAGGCTGGTCAGATCCTTTATAGCAACTGTATGTTCCAAACATGACTGCCCCTGTGGGATCTTTTCTCCTTCAATTTAGAATTTACATGACTTGTGCTCTTTGGATTGCACTCATGTTTTAGGATTTAGCTTCAACAATGAAAGCACAACTTCTGTTATTGTTATCTGAAGTGTGTTGATACCATATCAAGCAGAACATAATCTGCTTTGTGTCTTGTTAAACTCCAGGGTTTACCACAGATTATAAAAATGACTGTGTTGATAGGTGGAACAGTGTGTGTACTCTTAATGCACTTGTTGACTATTCTGTGCATCAATGTTTTCTAAATCCCTCATATTTATAAGTTACATTACAGCTTGCAGTTATTCCCTAAACACCTCAGTTTCATTGGTTGACTCGGCTATCCAGAGATATCTCCTAAAGGCCTCACTTGCATTATTTGAGACAACTATTCTCATGTTACCTAAATGCCTTAAATCTTTTGAAAAATGGCATTAAATTAAATAAACAAAGCACTCTAATATGGCTTTTATCCCATATTTTACATATGTGATATTGCCCATTACAAGTACATGAAGTTGTCTTGTATAGTCTGCCTTTCGACTCCTTCGTTGTTTATTTGCCAACCAGTTGGTAAGTTGTCCAAAGTCACCCTCCACCACACAACGTCACACACATTTGATGGGACGTTTGTTCCAGTGGTTTATCCTGGAAGAATTTCAAAGGTCACATGCAAATTGTCCTGTCCAATCCTCCATCACCTCATCTGCATTGTGTAATTCAGGCCAGCAGCACCAGGGACCACCACAGGGTAGACGCTACACACCCAACCCCAACAAACATGTCACCCACCCATCAAACACACACACTTACACAAACATACACGGCCACAGCCACCACTAACCTCCCCCTTTATCCCTCTCCGTCTACTAACTTCATGCCTGCAGCCACTATCAAAGGATCTGAACAGCGTCAACGTTATCTATCTCTGTCTCCCATGGGAGCAGCCGGGCGCATAGCATAGTTATCATTCGGAAAACACACACTCACTTTTTCTCTCTCATAGTTCTACAGGATCGGGCGAACACACACACACACACACACACACACGCACACGCACACGCACACACACACACACAAAGTGAAGATCAAAGGTTAATCATGTCTTTTCATCAGCTGCACCACCCTCTCCTCTGTCTATCCTCCTCCTGACTAATGGTTGTCTCTGTGTGTGTGTGTGTGTGTGTGTGTGTGTGTGTGTGTGTGTGTGTGTGTGTGTGTGTGTGTGTGTGTGTGTGTGTGTGTGTGTGTGTGTGTGTGTGTGTGTGTGTGTGTGTGTGTGTGTGTGTGTGTAGTGTTGTGCATATATGTAAGTTTGAGGTTGTAGCAGCGTTCCTGATTGAATATGTGCTGAACTTCAGTGTAG
Organism: Lipophrys pholis; assembly: GCF_963383615.2. Taxonomy (NCBI): domain Eukaryota; kingdom Metazoa; phylum Chordata; class Actinopteri; order Blenniiformes; family Blenniidae; genus Lipophrys; species Lipophrys pholis. Next base: position 29,832,726 of record NC_137640.1, on the reverse strand, counting down.
AATATTGGTTTTTAAAGTGGTGGATTTTTGCAGCCTGATCAATGAACCATAGAGGTGCCTGCTGTATAATTCCCAGGGTATGACTCCTTAGATTGTGTGTTGTTCTTCAGAGCTTCTCTCATAGCAGTGACTTGGAAATCATAGTTATCTAAATCCATAAGTTTGTATTAAGAAATGTTCCTCTGTGAGACAGTTTCCACGTCAACACTCGAGGCAGTGTTCTCGTAAAACAAATACAATATAAATTATGCATTGTATCTGGGACTTTAGTCTGTAAATCCAGTAAGTTATTACTTTCCTTTCAGCAATGCATTAGGTTTGTTGTTGTTGTTGTTGTTGCTGTTGATGTTGTTGTTGGTGGTGGTGGTGGTGGTGGTGGTGGTGGTGGTGCTTTCAATAGACGTATACTAAGTATTGTGCATGTCTTTACTTTTTTTATTGTTGTTAGTTTCTGCTTGGGAAAATAATGTAAAACTACAGATGAATTTTCTGATCAAAATATGAATACTTTTCTGTTTGGGCTCAAACAGTAAGCATCAATCATAACTGTAGTCACTGCATGTACTCAAGAACAATAGAGTCTATTACTTGTGAGCACTGTTCTACACTGCATGCACTGCAAAACTCAACTTGGAAAGGATTGGACCAGATATAAAAAAAAAAAAAAGCATCTAAAATGATGGTTCATGCATCTGTTATGGCATGAAAGTGCATTAGTGCAAATTATTCCTCATCTATGAAGACTCTATCAATGTGAAACCAACTTCCAATAAGTTAATAACACTGCTATGTGTCCCAATGTCCTCCCAGGCAGCATTATGGTTCACTCTGGGCAGGTCGTCATTCTGTGGTACACACAGGCATGGGGATATAATAGTCAACAATTAGCCATTCATCTCTCACATGTTTGGATTATAGAAGGAAGCTAGAGTACCTGGGACAGGGGTCTCCAACCTCGGTCCTGCAGAGCCCCTGTCCTGCAGGGTTTAGCTCCTCTCAGTTGCAACACACCTGATAGCAATGAGGGGCTCGTTGTTGGGCTTTTTCACAACCTTGGTGATGACATCACCATTAAGCCACTGTTCCACAGCGCAGTACGTGCCGGAGCGGGAGGTTACGGTACGGCAAGCGCACCCAGGCCCAACTCTGTCGCGTGGTCCCACCACAGAAAGTACGGTAAAGATGTAGGCGGGGTTTTGAACAACCGGAGACGCGTCCAGCGAAGAACACGGAAGCAGCCGGCGGTCGTCCAAGTTGTTCTTTGTGACTCAGGTCAAACTTTCTCATCGCAGCGTCCAGCTCCTGTTGAAGCTCCTCTTCCTGTTCCTGAGAGGAACCACTGTAGCTCATTAAAAGACGCCATGTTGTGTCGCGCCCCAACGTTTCAATAGACTGAGTTCAGTGAGCGCAAAGCGGCGTATGTAAACAACAACGGAGGTTTACGTCCGATGAAATAATTAAATATTGCGGCCAAGTCGAGAGTGACGATCCTCACTACCAATCAGCAGACGGCTGAGCTGGAGCTCCTCCTCACAGACCCGCTCCTCGGTGCTAGGTACCTCAACGGAGGGGTGGCGGAAAATCATAGCCGGCGGTCGCGGGTTCTTTCCGTACCATCCACAACTTTTTCAGTGGGGCCACGCGAAAACCCGCCCCGCCCCGTGATGCCCCGGCACAGAAAGGGCGGTGGAACCACAGCTTTAGATTCAGGTGTGCTGAAGCAGGGAGAGAACTAAAACATGCAGGACAGGAGCCCTGGAGAACCGGAGTTGGAGACCCCTGACCTGGAAAAACCCAACTTGTGCCCCTGGAAAACATGCAAACAATACAGTGGAAGCTATTGGTTCTCCTCCATGTAAGATGATAGAGTGCTAACCACTTTATCACTAGGGTCTGTCTTCATGTTGTTTCAGTTGATGTACATGTTATCACATTAACTTACTTAAACTTCACACAATGTCTCATCCCTTTTAAAGCTGACGTACTTTACTGCAAAAAGTCTATTCAATGAATCACACAAGCCACACAGAGGTCTGCCCACTGTCTTTTACTTTACAGCTGTTTCTCTGTGCATCTGGCTGATTTCACTGGGAAATCAAGCAGCCTTGGAAGAGCAAATGATATTCTGCCATGAGTTACAACCCCCCTCACTCCACAGTTCTTAAATGATAACCCCAGCAGTGAGGTTGGCCTGAAGCCATGCCTCTCCTCCAGCTCTTCATTAGCATTGAGCAGTGGGTCCGGGCTCGGTAGCAGCCGGGCTGCACTCAGGGCAGTCTGGGCTGCCACGCGCATTATCACATTATCATGCTTCCCCGTGTGTGGGATTGAGCGTTTGCCATGAGGCTTCCAAGCACTTTCTCCTGCTGATCTGACACACACTTGTAGAGCTTTTTTGATGTGTTTGGCACAGGCATGTGAAAACAGCATTTAATCATGTCTTTGAGTCTGCTGTGTTTGACGTGTTCTGTCTGTGTGGATTTTATTGTGCAGTGTTTTATTCATAGATGTTTGAAACTGACAGATTCAATTCTATGTCCATTAAACAGCACAAAATGGCATCAGTATTTATTCACTTTCCAGATTGTTTTTAAATGTTTTGTGAGATGCTTTGCATCTTGTGATTTGAATAGATAAGGGTTATTTCATTGGGCATTTGTGACAGAAATGTTTCAGCAAACTTAAATAAGAAGAATCATACCTTTCAGACATTGATAGGCCCCTCTAGACAACACTTACGTAACTAACTCATTTTTTCACAAACAGCTCAGACATAAACTCCTAAATATAGAACTTAATATTTCTGTTCTCTTCATTTCCTCCTGCTGCTGGAGGGTGCTAACAATTCTGCCTCTCCTGTGGCTGTCTGCTTATTTCCCCCAACAAACTCTGAGACCTTCAGCTCCAAATGAGATGCAAAATGGACTTTCGTGTGACAAAAGTACTTTGGACCACTGAGCAACTGAGAAACAATAATGAGAGAATACAGGAATTTTAGTGCACCAATAACACTGTAAGATAATTAGCGATTCCTGAGTTATTCAACTAACTTCAGCAGCAGTAAATGTCAAAATAAACCACATTACTCCTAAAATGTCATGATTATAAATGAAACATTTGCTGCATCCAATCTGTCCAAATTTCAGGACAGGGTTTCAATTGTGTTCTCAGCCAGGATATGTGAAGTTTTATCCAGTTTCTCATAAACCTGTTTCCAGTCTTCCTGCTACGCCAATGAGATCTTTACAGTGCGGGCATGAGGGTAATATCAGCTTTCACGTTGACTTCTACCAAGAGAATTTCACAAGGGGTTTCCCACATTGTCAAGCAATTTCTTCAGGGGCACTGCTGGTATGTATTTTGTCACCTAATTAATTAAGTATTCTGAAAATTCACATTATGATCCATTTGGATTAAATTCCTCTTGTGGTGAAGTGTTTTTTTTTATGTACATTGAAACAAAAGGGGCCTTTGTGTATTGTTAAGGTTCGACAGTTCCTTTCCTTTCAGTGTTTAATTTTGTCCTAAAAAGAATGTTCACACTGAATATGTGAGATAATGCTCACTTTACCGTCTCTGTACAATCTGCGCAAATTTGCAGACCTGTTCCAGGCTGGTCCACATTTGCTAAAACCCAATGTGACCATTACCAAGACTCAGTTCATAAAAACATCACGTCTTTGGGCTCTTTGTGGGCTGATAAAACTGTGTCCCCATTTTAGCTGAATAGATATCCTTGCAGTCTTCCTCGGCTCTCCATAAGACAAATGAGGAGCTGGGAACTCGCTGGGGTTCATGTTTTCAGGCTTCCTTCTGTTCAAAAGTCAGGCGTTCTTTGGAAGGAGTCCAGAACACCCACTTTCATCAACAGCCTGTCATTTGGGCTGCTCCTCCATATTATGTCTCCTAAGACTTTATTCACCTTGTCGTTATCCCAAAGGACTGGGTCCTGCTGTTTTGCCTCAGTGTCTCACTTTAAACTCACTTCCTCACTTTCTCACTCCCAGTATGATAGCCCATTGGTGCTGTCTCATAGCAGGTGAAGCCTCTATTTTCACCATCATTATCATTTCAATTTTAGTGTGAGGCCTATCCACACCTCGCAGTGTTTTGAGAAACGTTCTGTCTCCATCCTCCATGTCACATCCAACTACTAGAGCAGATTTTGAGAGACAAGCCTGGTGTCATTTAGAAGACGATGTGCGTACTGCTCCAGAGCTGTGTCAGTGTCACCCTGCACTAAAGTGACAATGTATTTCATATGATCAAATTAGTGCATTAGGTGAAAATTGACTTCCATTTGAATTAAACAATTAATCTTAACTGCTCTTTTGTATATTTCCTCTACTTGACCTCATGTTGCACCTTAGCACCTTATATTTTTTGGAATATGCATTTGTACTTTGCCCTACAAGCACCACAGAAAACTGAAATTAGATAAAGGAGCACCACAGACTTAAATTACACTGGGAAACACATGGAGAGCAGAAAAGGAGGGAAAGTGACTGTGTTTTTAGCAGGTTTAGATGGGGTGCCTCACATCTGGGCCACAACCTCGCTGTATTATCTGAGATGGAGAAGTTGGACGCTGTAAAGAAAAAAAAAGGAAAAAAAAGTGATGCTGATCTCCCCCAGGAGAACAAGAGAAAACAGCTCAGTCGTGGCAGCAGCCTGCCTGTGTGTGTGTGTGTGTGTGTGTGTGTGTGTGTGTGTGTGTGTGTGTGTGTGTGTGTGTGTGTGTGTGTGTGTGTGTGTGTGTGTGTGTGTGTGTGTGTGTGTGTGTGTGTGTGTGTGTGTGTGTGTGTGTGTGTGTGTGTGTGTGTTGGGGGATGTCTACTGAAATTTGCCGATGAGCAAGGTAGTAGTGCAAGAGTGCCTCCTAGTGATCTTTCTGGGTACTGCAGCTGCAGTGATTGTGAGAAAGTGGAAAGAGCTTTGTCCACAATTTAGCAGGAGTTCATCAGCTTTGTTTTAAGCCACTCTTCCCAGAATAACATCAGCCTAAAGACATAACATTATTTTATTGAAACATGAGGGCCGTGTGACAAAGGCCAGGTGTTCTTGCCAAGTAAAATATGTTTGTTCTTTCACGATGTTTGCTTGAGGCTTGTTTTTGAGCTTGAGATTTCTTGATTTAATATGGAATAATCATTGAAAACTTCAACCACAGCCAGGAGACAATGAAGTTGCCTGTTCGGCCATGACTGGAGACAAACTCAGCTATACCCGACAGACTGGCGTATGTACACTTGTGTTTTCTGTGGTCTGAGCGCTCCAACAGCCGTGACATCAGGACGACATTCCTCTGGCTGCCTTTGAAGTTTTGTGGCATTTCCATGTCATTTGACTAAAAACATGCAGATTTAACATCAATGTCCAGTTGTAGTAAATATGTGTTACAACAAAGGCACAAAAACACAATCTTCTGTGTGTGTGTGCGTGTGTGTGTGTGCGTGTGCGTGTGTGCGTGTGTGTGTGTGTGTGTGTGTGTGTGTGTGTGTGTGTGTGTGTGTGTGTGTGTGTGTGTGTGTGTGTGTGTGTGTGTGTGTGTGTGTGTGTGTGTGTGTGTGTGTGTGTGTGTGTGTGTGTGTGTGTGTTTTCTTGTTTCTTCATGTGTCCGACAGTGCACATGTGTTTATGCACTCTCGTCCACCGGTGCAGCTTGTAACTCTAGCCCAGCATGTTGCTATGAGGAACACCACAGGTGTTCAGATGTTTCTCCTTGGAAAACAAACAGAACAGACACAGGCTGTTTTCTGCCCGGACAGAGGGACTGTCAAAATAGGAGCTGTGGCCCTCCCTCCCACTTTGCTTTGGACACTGACTCTCTTAGTTCTCTGCAACTTACTGCTCGCTCTGTCTCAACCCGCATGTTTACATATCAGTTTCTTCTGCATTCTGTTTCACAGTATATTTATTTGAACATGCATCTGAACCAGCCATTGCTCACACAAATGGCTTAAGGGAGGGGGGGTGATGATTATTCTGTTTTTTGGGGATTTGAAGTCTGGGAAAGAGGAGAATTGGAGAAACATAGTGGGGGAGCAAGTCACCCCTGCCACCCTCTCCTCCTCTTGCTTTCCCCTTTCTGCTCCACCTTTGATTAATACCCTGGTCCCCACGGTCTGTGGCAGATCTCCACCCAGGCCTGGGTGAGGACATTGGAAAGACAGGAACAGAGGAACATAAGAGAAATACACGATGAAGGAGAGAGAGCCATTCGCTTTTCTCTTCGATGGTATTTTTCAAACGTTTGTCTTTTAGCTTGATAATGATCACACGGGGTGTTTTAACCTGATGCTTCCGTCAGACTCACACTTAGAGGACAAGAATTAAAAACACACTTTCACAAAAATGAGGATTCACTGGGATCAGCACTGAGAGCAGATATAATATCAGTTAGCCATAAATAAATCCTGGTCCTTCCCTGTGGCCAGAGCACTCTTAACACACCTTCTTTCTCATCGTATGTGCTGACGTTTTCTATATCCTCAAGGAACATGAAATATGGTTCCACAATCAACAGAATGTGAGAAAACAACGTGAGGGACTAGGAACACAGCCAGCTACTCTAGCAGGTCCTGATTAGTAATGACACTTTGTACTAGAAGACAGTGAGTGAAGTGCTCCAGCATGTGGTCTTGTTTCAGAAGAAAAAAAGAAGTGGCAGCTATTGAAAATCTGGATGAAATCAATAGACACAGCTCTGTTAAACTGTTAAACTACAAGTAAAGATGCTGTAGTGATCCCCATCACCTGCTCCTAGAAAGAAACGACATTCAAAAGCTGAACCAAACCAAGTGTTTCTGTTGACCTCTACCTCTGAAAACACATCTTGGTGTTTTTACACACATCACCTGATACTGTCCTGTGTCAGAGGACCACCAATACTAGACACACTCAGTTACAAAGGCAGAATAATTTAAATAACCACGTCACAGAGCTGGTATCAAGTTAAAAAAACATAGAAAGTGGAATCATTTTTCAATAGTTTAAACACATCCAGGGTACTTGGTGGCAACACTATCCATTCAAAAATATCTTGACTTTGTGGTTTCTTCCTTCAACAGTTCTTTCCACTGTGGTGTGATAAAATAGTGAGTTGTCTCATATAATGGACTGCTAGCTTTGAAGCCAAGTGCAATATTGTAAACACCGTTGGACCTGAGCCATTCCTTGATCTAAACAGTGTGATTTACGACCGTCACTTATGAAAACAAAAGTCTACTGCTTAAGCTCTATGGGCCCTATTTTAGCAACCGGAGGTGCAGAGTAAGAAATTCAAGGCCCTATCACACTTATGTTTTGTTTTGTTTCTTAAAATGTCAGATAGTGCAGCTGAGGCCAGCTAATGGTGCAAAATGATTGAAACTGGGGAGTCAAAGTGACTCAACACTGCCCTCCGAAGAACAAATGCAACAGGACTTCATGTTACACGCAGCGACTTTAAAAGAAGGTCTTGGTTACACATTAAAGCTAAAGTGGTTCATTGAAGCCACATTGGCCGGTGTGTGTGTGTGTGTGTGTGTGTGTGTGTGTGTGTGTGTGTGTGTGTGTGTGTGTGTGTGTGTGTGTGTGTGTGTGTGCGTGTGTGCGTGCGTGCGTGCGTGCGTGCGTGCGTGCGTGCGTGCGTGCGTGCGTGCGTGCGTGCGTGCGTGCGTGCGTGCGTGCGTGCGTGCGTGCGTACATTGATGCAATCTTGGAGAGCTGCAGTGCTCTGAGCTTGTTTCCTCTGAGCCACATGTGCTCTCTGGAGCTCAGCAGACTTGTAGCACAACATAATGACATATCCAGGTGCAGATTTCCTCCTCCGGGAGGAAGTCCTTGTTTACTCATATTTAACCTGGTTTCTGATCTTCTTTTCTTTAGGCTGTACGACCCCGTAGAAGTTGCCGTATTAAAGGCAAACTGCTCCAGACATCATCAAGATGCTTGACTTGCGCCACCATGTGACCTCTGATACAACATATTTGATGATTATGACTGAAACCTCCGATTTCCAGAACTCGGTAGGAGGGCTGGGACGAAAAACATTAACCTCAGCTGCTTTACTCACAGGAGCACACAAAAAGTAGTCGGTGTATCTGTTATACAACATTTCTTTCTAATGACTGCACAACATGAATCATGGAATTAGGTGACAAACACACGAGAAGTGGAGCTGCAGATAGGATGATTTAAAAAAAAAATAAAAATGAAAGACCTGCTTCAGATATACAAAATCTTTATTAACTCTGTGTTAAATGTGAATTTTGATGATGAGATGTATAGCTCTTGGCGCAGTGTTTTCTACCACTGACAGGTATTTAAAATAACGCTGCAGTTGATTATGACGTGTGAGAATTCAAGACAATCTGTCAAGCTGCTCAGTGTAGCTCTGGATTTCTATGCTTCGTTCCCTTGGTGCAGCCTGACAGATCGGTGGACCTTTTTATTAACTGAATATATCAGAAAATCCCTCTGGTGACAGTTTGAGAAACTTTTTGTGTTTCATCAGGACTTCATCCTTCAATCAGGCACCGGCTTCTCCAACAACTTTCATTATTAACTGTGTTTATCCAGAATCAGAATGTGTGATTTCCAGCAGGTTTAATTATCCTAACAAGGTGTCAAACATGTAAATAATATGACAGTGTGAGAGGAAATATTCAGCAGAGAATTATCACCCATCTGCGCTCCTCATCTCAATTGTATGAAGCTTTCTCATTAGTTTGTCAGTGTTGAGGAGTTTTCAGAGGTGGAAAGAGTACTAAAATATTCTACTCAAGTAAAAATACAATTACTTTGATAACATTTTACTCAAGTACAAGTAAAATCACCAGTCTAAAAATGTTTTTAAAGTAAAAAGTAGCTCATATAAAATGTACTGTGAGTAAAAGTTTAATAGAAAGTGTTCATTCTGAGGTCTTCCATATTGCTTGACTCATAAATATGTCCAGAGCACAATTCTCTTAATCCAATAACTTATTGATTGAATTTATACTCAGTAAGTAAAGGTTGACTGGACTCAGGAATCCTGCTAACCGACATACAAACAGATAAATATACACCAAGGACTTTATTATGTCTGCCAGGACAGAAAAAACGTAAAAGTACTGAGTTTCTAAATGAAGTACAAGCACACAAAAAAACTACTCGATTACAATAACGCAAGTAAATGTGATTCGTTATTTTCCATCTCTGCTTCGCTTCCACTCAATCCACAAAACAGAGTAGATGTTGACCTTAATTTCACCAGGTGGTGAGAAACATGGCGTCAAATGGACCGTGAAGTTTCCAATCAGTAAAAAAAAAGTAAATGACAGCATGAGCTTTCCTCAGTTTGGCTCTCACCTCCTCCTCCTCCTCCTCCTCCTCCTCCTCCTCCTCCCTGCAAAACTCTGACACAGAGCCCAACGATGCATGTGGAGACGAACCTCCTCTGGATGTGGAGCGACCTGGAGCAATGTGAGCTGTTCAGCAGCTGATGGTAGAATGCCTGGGTGTGTGTGGAGCCATCCCACCCAGCAAAGAAAAGGCTTTAGACGATGCCTTTGCCCTCCGTCTAAACTACGTCTAAACTAGGTCGAAAAGTGAAACAACGTCTTTTTCAGGTTGTAAATTCATAGGTGAGGACAGGATACACCTGGACAGGTCGTCAGTCTATCACAGGGCATAAACAGACAACTCACACACATATGGGGGAATCAGGCAAACTCCTCACAGAAAGGCCCAGCTGGATTTGAACCCACAACTTTCCCACCGTGAGGCAAGAGCACTAACCACTGTGCACACACATCTGTTTCAATCTGTGAAAATGATATCATATATTCATCAAGGAGCTCTAATGCCAGACGAGGACCGTCACCAATTCATGTGGTAGATTTTGAACTTTGACTCTGAACGAGACAATTGTCAAAAAAGTGGAGATGAAACATTTATTTATGTACATAGTTGTATTCACAACATCAAAAGTTATCAAAGTGGTCTCAATGGATGGTCCAGGAACACCCCAATTTCAACGGCTGCATTTGGGCTAAATCAAGGCTCTGTTGGACCGACCAGCTGAAGCCCAAAACACCGTCTGAACCACGTCAGGTGTTTTATGGGACCTGGCTTCTTATACGCCCTGAGCAAACACCAGCGCCTCCAAGAGAACGCTTCGAAGACGGCGTCATTCTCTTTTCCTCTCATACCAAATTCTCCCAATTGTCAAACACTCATAACAGATTAGTGGCGCAACGGTGAGCAGCAGAACACTATTGGTGCTCGTGCTCGATGATTCAGGACGACTCGCCACCGTTTCATCGTTTCATCGTTTCATGCTATTGATTGTAACGGATGGTAACAGGTCGCAACTGTTTGTGACGGTGTGTGACGTCTCTGCCCCGCATCATATAATGTAGGTGAAATTCTTCATCCTCGGTCACGAATTTAGATTTTTTTTCCATTTGTGACTTGTTGTCATTATGTGTAAACGCAGCTTAAAGTTCGTCCCTGAGATTGAAGCTGTGTGATTCCAGCTGCAGCCTGTAGATCTTTTTTATGTGCTTGACCATCTTTGGCCAAAAGAGGGCCCTCTTTCAATGAAAAAACCTTTGAGGAGAAATTGAAAAGCCATCGAGTTTGTGAAGGCTTTGGCAGTCATAAGATTAATAGCCGTGCAATAATGCAAAGTTTGAACACTGAGAAATTTTCAGCTGCATTCATGCATCAGAAAAGTTCGATCGACCAGATTTGAACAGTAAAACAGACTTAATACAGCTGCAAGGGCTTCAATTTGTTCACTGCTGCTCGTCTCCTCAAGGGGGCGACGTAACGCTGCTTTGGGCCGCTGGAGGTCTCTGTACATCAGGGCTCCTCAGTTCGTTTCCCCTGAGGGCCCAAATCTGACCAGCAGGCCAAACCAAGGGCCGAACAGCCGCGGGTTGGTAGCTCTGTGTCAGTAAAAGTTGTTTTAATTGCAGATGTTTATTACTATTATTATTGTTATTATTATTGTTATTACTATTATTATTATTGTTATTATTATTATTACTAGTATTGTTGTTGTTGTTATTATTATTGTTATTACTATTATTATTGTTATGAGTACCAGGGTTGGGAAGGTTACTTGAAAACTGTAATACGTTACAATTACAAGTTACCTGTCAAAAAAAAGGAATCAGTAACTTACTCTAAGTACTAAAATAAAAAAGTAATGTACCAGAGTACTTTTAGTTTCTTTTGGATTACTTCACCAGCAAACATAAATAAAGACAAGAAAGAATAGAATGTGTTGTCTGCTCAGTGTGTCGTATCTTATACCAGCATACACAAATTACACTTAACAGAAGAGGTTTTGAACCATCAACCCTCAGTAACACATCAGTAACACTGATCAAAACCACAATACAAATAAAGTTTACAATTATTCAAGTGTTCGTCCTCAAAACAGTTTCTAGTCAAGAAATTGTGCTCATCTATTTCAGACCAAACAGAAGAGCTGTAAAGGTGAAGAGGAAACGCCCTGAAAGTAGAAGCAGGTGGTCACAATGATCTGCCCTCCAGCGGCAGGCTGCCACACCAGAACACGTTAACACAGATATATAATCCTGTCATCATGCAGTGTTTCAAACAGCAAAGTAGAAAATAGTTATTCAAAACCAGAATAAAATCAGGGCAGAATACCGCCTGATTCTGAATCACATTATGTGGCTATAAAACAGCATTGCTTGAAAAAGTAACAGAAAGATCAAATATCTTCCCTATACATGGTAAACAGAGAAGGTTCTCGGTGTGTTAACGTCCAGCATATTCTTACAAGAAATCAGGCAAACTTCTCTTCGTTTCTTCAAAAATAAATTAAATAATTATTTAAAAAAAGTTTCCAGGTTCAATGACTTGCAAATGGAGAGCAGAGAAAAGTTTGGATTCTAAAAAGAACCTGAGCTCCACTCACAGTTATTGATGACTTTGGTTTGTAGGCAACAGTGGTTCCCCAACTGTAGGCTGACATTCAATCAAAACTAAAGTTCAATCCAAACTTCACTTCAGGCAAAATCTTCTGTTATAACGAAGGTGGAGGACCTGCTCCATGTGCTCATCAGGCATTCTGCCCCGAGATGAGGTCAGTATGTTTCCTCCATCACTGAGCAGACGGTCAACTGGAGCACTGGAAGGCAGTGCGCTGGAGCACTGGAAGGCAGTGTGCTGGAGCACTGGAAGGCAGTGCGGTGGAGCACTGGTCAGTCAGTCCACACTAGTAGCAGCTGCAGCTCCCCACCCCGACAGTATATTCTCAAAAATATTTACATTTATATTTACACGACAACGTTTCACGTGACAACACCTAATCCATTAAAAAAAAAAAGGAGTGTGTTTACACTGCATCAGCGGACACAGAGACAATGATGTAGTTAGTCTGCCGGGCCACTGGAGGGCGCTGTTGCTTGATTTTGTAATGAAACCACACAGACGTGTGCAGAGAACAAAACACTATAAACCTGAAGAAAATGGAGAGAACCTGACATCCGTATGGACTGATGAGGAACCGGATGATATCAGGGAGAGTCTCAACTATTAAACTACTGATCTGGACCATAATACTAGTATACGGACCGCGGGTCGTACCACTACGGGTCGTACCACTACGGGTCGTACCACTACGGGTCGTACCACTACGGGTCGTACCACTACGGGTCGTACCACTACGGGTCGTACCACTACGGGTCGTACCACTACGGGTCGTACCACTACGGGTCGTACCACTACGGGTCGTACCACTACGGGTCGTACCACTACGGGTCGTACCACTACGGGTCGTACCACTACGGGTCGTACCACTACGGGTCGTACCACTACGGGGCCACCATGTTTGTTTACAACTGTATGATCAGGAGGGAGGGGGGGAGATGAGCAGTAACAGGCTCTGTAGCCTCCATCAGTCTCTGCAGGAGGGATTAGCGGCTGTGAAATAATCTTTCCACTTTGGGAGCCGGATTAAAAACTTTGAGGATACAGTGGATCAGAACACTGGTGTCGGGTAAACGGACCCCCCAAAAGTGAAGAAAGTTTGTGGATACACTCGTGTTCGTTGTCGTGTAAACGGGGCCTGTAACTCATGATAAAAGGTGGCGACTGTCCGTGACGGCGTGACGCCTCGACCCTGAATCAAAGAATTCAGGTGAAAACCGTGATCTGCGGTCAGGAATTGAGATTCGGGCCAAACTTCTCATTTTGTGTAAACGCACCTTTAACAGCTCCACAACCGTTTTCTTGCTTTTCTCTTTGTGACTTAAAACTTCATCAACCATATTAATTGTGCTTTTTTTTAAATTAACTCAGCATCAGCAAATTGTTTCTTAGCTTTGGCAAGGTTCCATGAAACAAGCGATGATGCGCCGTTGCGCTCTCTTGAGCCGATGCTGACAGGTCATAGACGCTGAGTGCTTGTGTGACGTTATGTTTTCTGTTTAGCCGCTGTGGGATTTCGGAGGGTCGTTGGTATTAAAGATGGCGGCATGCAGAAAGCTGAAGTGCCGCTGTAGATGATCCACTTTGCTGACAGCTCTGGTCTGCATGCAGATCAAGTATGGCCCGGTAATATAAAACTAAACTGTTCAGTCCAGTCGGAGTTCAACTGAAGCTTTTCCTGCTCCACTTTTTCACGCTGCAGTTCATGTTGTTTCTTTCTTTAATTTTGACTTACTCCTCAATGACGGGGTAGTTTCATGAACTTCAAATCCAAGGACGTCCGAGCGGAGCATGCGTTGATGTAATTATGTCAGATGCGCTCAGACTCCAGCTCCGACTACGGTGTGGGATGAGGTCCAAACAAGGTAGAGCAGCACATTTTTTCCCCACAAATTCCACTTGATTTGACGTTGATGTGCAGCTCATGGGCCGGCGCGGGCCAGAGGGTTGGCTCCGGCCCGTGGGCCGCCTATTGAGGACCCCTGCTCTCGATGTTGATCAGTCACACAAAGACATCGGAACCTGTTCAAGTGAGACATGTAATATCACAGCCCAGCCTCCAGTCAGAGTCATGATGATGATGATGATGATGATGATGATGATGATGATGATGATGATTCTTCTTCTTCTTCTTCTTCTTCTTCTTCTTCTTCTTCTTCTTCCACACACACTAACAAACTTCCTATAATAATATAATAGTTTAGCCCTTGTCCCTCGTTTGTTTTGTCATTTAATTTATTTGTCCATTATTACTTTGTTACATAGTTTCATTGTTAATACTGACATCTAATCAAATGAAATGGTGTGTGTGTGTGTGTGTGTGTGTGTGTGTGTGTGTGTGTGTGTGTGTGTGTGTGTGTGTGTGTGTGTGTGTGTGTGTGTGTGTGTGTGTGTGTGTGTGTGTGTGTGTGTGTGTGTGTGTGTGTGTGTGTGAGACATTGTTTCCAGCACATACAGGGTTGATTGGACGGTAACGGGCCTCATGTTCTGTTGGGTTCAGACTGCGGCCCACTAGAGGCCGATGTCTTCTTTATGCTGCGACAGTGAAAAAAGCAGTTTTCAGTGGCATGCTCACTGCATTGTGTTTTTATAGCTATGATGTTACAGTCAAACTCTGATTTTCCACTTGTCACATTTGCAAGGTTGCATCGGGCAACGTGACAAACTGTCGTTACGCTTATGTAAGTTCTCTGCAATGGGAAGTTAAGGATTTCTTTTCATTATTGCATAACATTTTCCATTGCCAGCCAGGTGCACGATTACATTCCTCTGGATTGAAAGTGTAATCAAATCCTCTTCAATGTGCATCGCTAATCAAAGCTCTCTTGTTTCACATAGCGGGAAAAGCTGCTGCTGGAAACAAAAAAACAAGCCTAACAGCCTTTAACAGTGAAAGAAAGACGTATTACAACAAAGGAATAGTTCTACTAAACAGTCTTACCTTTTGTGTTTTCATGTAAACATTCATCCATAAAACATTTTTCAAAGAGTTTCCACTAAGAAAAAAGATTCAGAAGTATTTGAATGAAGATATAGATTTGTGATTTGGATCTCAGAACAAGAAAGTTTTGCAATGTTTTGGCCCTAATTGCAAAAGATTGATTGACCCAATTCTGTGCTTTTGTTTCGACTTAACAGAATCTTTGAGCATCTTTCGCTCTTTTTTCACTGGTTTCTGAGCGTCACTTTCCCAAAGCAGGCTGTTGTTGCTGTGTCGAGTTGGTGAAATTAAAACGAAACTGTGAAAACAGTAAAAGTAGAATTACCTTAACCAAGCAGCTCTAAACAGGATTGCAATAAAATCTCGATAACCTTTATTCTAAAACAAATGCAAATACTATTAAAACAGCAGATATTATTAAGTTCTCAAAAGTCGGTTGTTGCAACTAAAGACTAAACTTGTTTATATGTTGTTATGCAAATTTTCTCAAAGTGTCACTAGACAGTTTTGTTGCATTTGTTACGGTTCAGTTTCATGACACCGGCTCTCAGAATCTGGACTGCGTTACAGTGCCTAATAATAGTCTCTCTTTGACAAACATGAACGCATACTTAGAGTTTACTGTCATGATTACACAACTCATGCAATATTTAACAACAGTAATCAACATTTTTTCCGCTGTCATATCAAAAAGCAGACATTTTGTATCCCCATCTATGAGACACACAGTCAGGCTGGAATATTTTGTGGAGGTGTGGAGAAGCACCACTGGGCTGCTGTTATGTAACCACCGGCAAATTTATGAGATGCGGGACATGGTGGTCAGGCAACCAGCCAGACATTCCCAGTAAAACCAGTGTGGAACGGAGGATTGTTTAACACTGCACCATTAAGCACCACCATACAGACATCCACACTCTGCATTACCCCACCCTCTGGCTCTCCGTCATGGCTCAGTATGATGGAGGGGACTCATGTTGCATTGCGTGCAGAGTTGTAATTTCGTCTTTGTCTGGAACTGATGACGTTCTGTGTGCCTTGCCAGGGTTCACAGATTTCCCTCCAAACCATGCTTCAAACAGTGTGATCCACATCACATCCTCCCTCACAAACACAACAGCACTGGAATTACCCCGGGTCAGAGGCAAATTCAGCAGCTCTGATAGTCACACAGCAGCAAGGTGAAGCAAACGTCTTCAGAGTGACAGCTTTCACAAGGTTTGAACTTTTTGGTACCAAAGAATTTCTCACTTCACATTTTACATTAGTAGACTGTTAGATAATAAAAGCTTTTAAAATGAAAATGGAACCATGAGTGACGACTGTATCATGATTATAGAAGTTTGTTAACGATCAAGAAGAAATAGGTCAAGGTTCATTTGTGTCTCCTTCATTTAACACATTCAATTCACAATTTAAAGAAATGTACAGAGAGTGCGTGTGTGTGTGCGTGCGTGCGTGCGTGCGTGCGTGTGTGTGTGCGACTACCTCCTAATCTGCTCCCAAGACGGAGAGAAGTGGGGATAATTAGGAGTTGCGTCTCTCTAACGCTGGTATATTGCCCTGTAATGTGATTTAAGCTGCTCTCTCCAGTCTCGTCTCTCAAATGGAGATTCAGTCTACCATTAGACAGACGTGTCTTCAGCCTTGCTGTCGCCCGTCAGACCCACACATACAGGCAGCAAAACCCTTTCGCTTCAATTCAGGTGGTTCCCCGTCAGCGTTTGGATCCCCCACACCCAGTCTGATCTGTTCCTGTCTGTTAGCAGACAACACAACATCTGTGGTCCTCGTTGCCAAGCCACTGTGCAGCCCGCATTCCCACCCGCTGACATGAAAGCGCTCAGGAGGCAGTTATTTACATGTCGATCTGTGTGTTCTCTGCATTGTTGCTGCCTGTGGGCTACCCCAACCATAATAGTTTTGTCCAGAGGTGGCAGAGCGGAGGCTGCACCTTCCTCAGCTTGTGACCTCAGAGGCTCCTGAAGCAAAAGGCTCCACACTAAAGAGGCTTTCAGAAAGTGTGTGATTATGCAGGTGCTCCGTTCACTGATCCATACAAACACCTAATGCTCTGTCTCATAGCCGCAAGGGAGGCTGAACTTTCAAGGTTTGATATGTAGTATACATTTTAAAACACATTTTTTAAATGTTTAACTTTTTTTTATAGTGTTTGACTTTATGAAAGGGAAAACACAAGCTAAGCAACTGGCTCAGCCAGTCAAGTCTTGTAATAACACTTTCAACCATAAGATGGTTTGTTATCTTTTCCTCCAGAAAAAGAATATTAAGCAGCAGATTTTTGAGTTCATATTTGCCAAAAGATTCAAACCACCAAAATGGCAACGAATGACATTTGGTGAAACTTCCTCCTTTCTTCTTTTGTAACAAAAGCATTAACAGCATCATTGTGGAATTAAAGGCTGCAAGTCGGGTTGACTTCCGTCCTGAACATGTAGAATGGGCTTATGGAGAAGTCCACATTAACAGCTCTTGTGTTTTTCGTCAAGTGGGCCACTCTGGAATTATAAGCCCAGTGTCTTGAGTGCTGACACAGCAAGTGAGCTTTGTATCTCCGGTTCGCTCCTCACAGGATGTCTGTGGCTGATTGTCCTGCTTACGTTTTGCTGTCTGCCATCTTTTGCACTGATTGATTCCTATTTTTTGTGTAATTAATGTGTGGCCATTAGTTATGTTGAGCAGGCTTCATAAGCTATTGTTTCTTCTTTTTGTTGTACTTATAATTTATTTATTTTCAGAACAAAATGAATCCTGAACAGAACAAATAGCAGGAGACAGTCGGTATCATTTGCACTGTAGTGGGTCATTCACTCAGGGTTTACAGTGATAGGTACTATTGTAGCACTTATAATAGTGGGCAGACAGAGAGATAAGGTCACACACACACACACACACACACACACACACACACACACACACACACACACACACACACACACACACACACACACACACACACACACACACACACACACATACACACACACCAAAAAACATGGCATTCCTGGGAGCCTGATCAACTCATTTCTTCAGTTTCTACATAAGATGTTTAGAGAGAATTCCTTTTGCCTTTTCAATTCACTTTTCCCCCCGTTTGTTCTTCTTCCCATTTCTATTCTTTATTTACAAAACTGTGTCCATTTTCAACATTTTCTTTCTAATCCTCAAGTGTAGAGTTAGTTTTTCCATTTCAAAGATTTCAGAAACTATATTGAATAAATAATCCATAGAGGGGGGTCAGCCTGTAACCATTTACATGGAATTGCCTTTTTCCCAGCTGCTATAAATATTTTCAATAAATATTTGTCACTTTTTTTCACTTCTTCTGGGAAATCTCCCAGGTAGAGCACAAGGCAGGAAGTTGTTATTTTCAGCTTCAAAATCTCTAGTATTTCCCCCCGTACATGGTTCCAAAGCTGCTGGATTCCATGACAGCTCCAGAAGACGTGGTAACGATCTGCTTCATTTTCATCACATTTCCTCATACCGCCTCTGTATTTACTTAGTTGGAGGGTTGAATATTTAGTTCTTGGTTTTCTTCCATTCCAGATGAAGCGTGATATTTGCTTGTCCAATTCGTTGAATTGTTTAGGAGGATTTTTTATTGGTAAAGACATGAAGAGATATAACAACCTTGGTAGAACGTTTAGCTTAATAGTTTCAATCCAGTTGCTCATGTCCAAGTGGAGGAGAGTCCAACGTCCCAAAGCAGCTGTTATTTCACTGTTCATAGGGGAGGAATCTTTTTCTTCATTCATGTCTTTGAATTTCGGCGTCAGCCAAACTCCCAAATACCTAATTTCTCTAAGATTCCAATTAAGAGAGGGGCGTTGTATGACCTACCATAAATTATTGATAAGCTAGAATCCACCTGAAGGTGAACGTTCCACACTGAAACATGTTCAGGCTTCATATTTCCATTGTCTTGCTTGTTTTGGGTCAGACCATCAAATAGCTTCAGGTAAACACACTACAAGCTCTTATATCCCAGTGTGTGCAGTTATTTACTGTGCAGCTGGCTTTTCCTTGCGTCAGTCTTATTATTCCACACAAGTGATGTCGTGTTGACGTGGAGATCATACAGTCAGCTCGCGTCACCTGAGTGAACAGGGACAGTCTGCTGCAATGAAAACCCACCACTTCCGTCTCTCCTCTTCCACACAGCAGTACAGTAGCAATGTGATTTTCCTCCCCAACATTCCACACAGGATTACCACGTCTGATATAAACTCTTTGTAAAACTGCCTTGCCGCATGCCTTCTTATCCCCTGCTATCTCGCTCCCTCTAAAATCCACATACACTCATTCTTATTCTCAGACCAGAGCTGGATTTTTGATAATGTTTCAAAAAAAACAACAGATATTATTAAGCAGTCTCGTTGTCTACATTCCTGTGATAAATACGCAGTGATTACTTTAGATTGTAGTGTTGACCAGAGAGGGTAAGCTGCTGCAGTGTTTTGAGGGTTGTTGAGGAAACTGGCTATGTTTTTCTAAATGAACCTTCTCTGTGTTCTTTAGCACAGACTGTATTTCCTGTCAGCAGAATAGTGCAGTCAGTGGTCAGCTATACAATTGCATCTATGTTCCTTCAATTGACTCTTTTTTAAACTTTATTTACACCTTATTTTTAATCTGGGTATACTTTTATTCTTCCACTTTTCTGCTTTTAGAGAATATGGTGTGCAGCTGGAGTTTTTTCTCTATACTCAAAGAAACCATGCTTCAGTCCTCCATGTTATATTATAGCACTGACATGTTTCTTTGTTGGTATTGGAATGTGTTTTGATTTCTTGGTACATCTTCCTGCTTCTGTATTGACTCATTAAAGCGGGTGATTAATTCTCCTCAAACGCTCCTTCCTAGTTTTGAAAAGCTTGTGAAATTCCATGTGAAATCAGTGAATGCCTCCCAGCTGAGCACCACTGAATTGCTTGCATGAATAATTTTAATGTTGTCACTGAATTACCTTGTAATGATTGAGTGTTTTTCCCCGTTCTTTTTAAGATTACTTCAACTTTCAATATATTGCAATACTCCGTCATCACTGTGTGTTTTTGATACTTATGACCCTCATGTGTGACATGTCTGTATATATCAGAAATAGATTACTTTATTAATTCCTGGGGGAAATTCTTACAATGAATATAATGCCTCAAATACTTTAACGCATTTCATCGTTCTATATTTTTCAATTCCAACACGAAAAGTGTCTCAGGGAGTTCGACTTTCTTCTGTGCGTGCGTGCGTGCGTGCGTGCGTGCGTGCGTGCGTGCGTGCGTGCGTGCGTGCGTGCGTGCGTGCGTGCGTGCGTCCTTCTTGTGAGTTTCCACCCACAGACCAGAATCTGTCCTGACCTGTAATAGACTGGAGACCTGTGCAGAGCGTACCCTGCTCATAGTCAGCATGGATGGATGGACGGATATTGTTTTCCTAAATTTGGAGAATTATTCTATATTTTGTAAAGAACGCTGTGTTTTGTTTTGATGCTTATTAAGTGAGTGACATTATATAATCCATTTGACTCATGTCACATGAGCCAAAGTGGACTAGAGAATGTCTCGAGACACATTCCCATGTTTCTTACACTGTGTGTTTTAGATCCTTAAAATCGAGCTTTAAATCTCCATTCATGTATTTTCCCTTCCTGTTCAGTTCCATTCATTAGTGAGACATCCCCGTCTGCTCCTCTGGTTGGTTGGTTCCACTTCCTGAGCATCACAGGTTCCATTCACACTTCCAGGACTATTCTACTGACTATTGCTCACCTCCGGCTCTGTTAGATCTAATTAAGGAAACTGCCTGGACCGACAGCCCCCCCCCCGTTTTGCTTTTCTTTAATCTCTCAGTCTGTCTCCTAGCAGAGGGTAGAGGGCTGAGTCAGACTCATTTCACTTTGTTGTCTAAATAAATCAGTGACTGTCGAGTTGTTCCAGAAGTCTAATACTTTAGCAGAAATGTCTGTTGCTCTCATGCTGTGCACGTACTCTTGTTTATCATTTAAGTTGATCATTTCATTTAACATCACGTGCCTCACGTGACAAAGAACTTGAACACAATCAAACATCTGCAAAATAGGCCCATTCAGTCTTCCCTCTGAGTGAAAGAGACCAGAGTTTATCTCCCATGTTTGCGTGAGAGTCATCGCACGGCTGTTGTGTTGTAAATGTGGCATGATGCCAGCATGCTCGGTGGCGTGGCAGTGCCGCATGACATGAATTCAGACACAGGTGTTCAGCATCACAGCCAGGCTGGATGTTCCTGGATCAGCACCTGGAGGATCTGCAATACCGTGATCAACATCTAAACCACAGGTTGTCTTGAGGGGGGGGGTGAGGATGTGGGTCCTGCATTTGAAAGCTTTGCCAAAGCCCTGGACCTCGCCCAGCCCCTGGCCACCAAGTCAGCCAGCTCAAGCACAGATTTAACTTCTTGACTGGCCCTTGTACCTACAAATTCAGCCACAAACTTCTTCTCAGCGAATGCAGATTAATTTAAAAATGTACTTCTGGCAGCATAAATGCTCACATGAAACATTTGACATAAGTTTTTCCGGGTTAGTGTTAGGGCCTTATCTTTCCAGTCACTTGCAGTCTTCATGCTCAGCTCAGCCAAAAGGTCTCGCTCTTTTTTTTTTTTTTTTCTTCTTTTTCCTGACAGTCTACCTCACAGTCAGGGTGGTGCAGAAGAGAGCAAACCATGGAGCCAGACACTTCACATTCCTGAAGACGGCAACACAAAACAAAAGACCTGCCATGCTAAATTTGATATCGTCTATAAGCGAAGGGAGCAGAATTACTGGAGAAAAAAAACAGATATCAAGACCTCTTTAGTGTGTGTTATATTACTGTGCTGACACTGACATGTTTCTCTGCAGATTTAACAAACCAAATAAAGTAAACTTGAGCGTTCACGTAGGTCATATTCCACCTTGGTAAAGTCATTTTTAGAATGGGGGAGTGAAAACAATGGAACTTCCTTTAAAATCCATTAGTTCACAGTGTAGCATGTTATACACTGCACATTATTGTGCATGAAGGTATTTTTTTATATGTCTCATGAATGTGAGATCTTAAATTCAGGGCTTGTTCATAGACAGTATATGTCTTTGCTTTAATAACAAGAGTATGGCCATGTGTGCTCACATGATGTGTAATACTGAAGCAGGAGCTTTAATTGAATCTCTCAGCTTCAAAGCTAAACCTGTGGTGGCAGAAGTCGAATATAACCTGTTGAGTTTGGCCTAATTAGTTCAATAAAATGTCCAGTGCTGCCTGGTTTTAAGCTCTGTTGAACTGTGAACGGGGTGCTCACTATTGTGTGTCTCAAAGAGAGAAAGTTTTCCTAGATTGCTATAACATTTGGCAAAAAGTCCACCTCTCTCACTTCTAATTTAATTCAGTTTTATAGAGTACCAATTAAAACACGGTCATCTCAGTGTACCTAACATTACAATTTTAGTTAAAAAAACATCAAACTATGTGACCCGCTCCAGAGCCAGAGATCCTTCAGCAAAGTACACGGAGACGGGATTTAGAGGAGAGAGCACAGAGAGGATCACACACAGTAACTGATATATAACAATGTTACATATATGTTTCAGGAATCTTCAGTACCTCAGCACCCCGAGAACAAAGTGTTTGTTCATTTTCCCTCGCAAGTATTTGCGCCACAGGGGATGTGTACCAGCAGCTCCTGGCCGAGTTCCCTGAGCGAACAGTCCCGATCTTCTCAGGGGCCGTCCACACGAGAACGCCATTTCATGGAAATGCACCGTTTTTGGCCGATCATCCATACAAGGCGGCATTTTAGAAACCCCAAAATGTTTGTTTTTTAACACGGGTCCCAGAGTGGGGAAATTCTACAACCCCGGCTCGGCTGTAAGGTGTGGACGGCAGAGACGATCATCCGTGGAAAAAGGATGACGTAATTGCTCCGCCTCCCCCCACCGCGGTCCTCCATGTCATCTAATAACCACAATAATGACGGACTGCATGCTCCAGGTGGCGCTGCAGAAGCGACTGACGCTAGCCGGAGGAGCAGGAGCAGGGCCATAGACCTACAGTATCCTTCCACAGGCTTCTCACAGTACTCGTTTCACTGTGGATAATGACACTTTCTTACCAGCTTCAGCCAGCATCTTCACAAGGTCTTTTGCTTCTGTTCTGGGGTTGATTTGTGCATTTCGGACCAAAACACATTCATCTCTGGGACACAGAGCCTGTCTCCTTCCTGAGCTGTGTGATTTCTAGACATTCCCATGATGTTTATACTTGCGTATAATGGTTTGAACAGATGAATGCGGCACCTTCAAGCATCTGGAAATTGCACCCAAGGATGAACCAGACTTGTGGAGCGCCACGATTCTCTCCCTGAATTCTTGGCAGATTTCTTTTGATTTTCCTGTGATTTCAAAAAAGGAAGCAGAGTGTTTGAGGTGTGGCCTTAAAATACATCCCCAGGTGTGCCTTCAATTAACTCACATGTTGTCAGTTAACCTATCAGGAGTCACAGCACCCCTAAAGGCCTGGTACATGTACTTCATGCCCTTTAGCCTCGTGTTAAGCCGTGTTCATAGTGACGTGTGAATGGAATTATTTTGGTGAACGCCGGGGAGAAAAAAGATTGTTTTGGCTTGTGTGGAGAGGGCCTTTGCTTCCATCGCTAAACATCGAGGGGAACTTTATATCTCCACAGCTGGCCTGGCGGTATTTGCGCGCCCGCGCCGACTGGATGCTGCTAAGCTAACGATAGCTAAAGAGGAGTTTGCTACAATGGAGGGACTCGGCATTGTGACAGCGCCCTGTCAGTCCATGGGCTTCACCTTTACATATGGTCCCCACGCCCAATGGTAGTTGGAGACTGCACAGTGATCTTTGGAGTCTGAACAATATTACCACTCACGATTGGTACCCAGTTCCACACATCTGGGATTTGTCTGTCCACTTGGTGGGGACCGTATTTTTTTCCAAGTTGGATTTGGCGAGAGGCTACCACCAGGTACCAATCCATCCCAGTCCGTGGATAAGACTACAGTTATCACACCACACGTCTGAGGTTCTGAGAATGTTTGGTCTTAATAGGCACAGTGCAGACATTGCAGCAGTTGATTGACTCTGTGTTAAAGCCATTGCCCTTCCTATTTCTATACCTGGATGATATCATGGTGGCCAGTGCCTCGGTGAAGGAGTACCTGTTACATCGCTGGCAGTTCACGTGGCTTACCTGATGCGCCCCCTGTACAACGCCCTTTGGTGCAAAAAGGACAATCAGGATGTGGACTGGTCCTCAGAAAGGATCCTGGCATTCACGCATCCGTCCCCAGCAGCGGCAATGGCGCTCTTCCCCAATGCCTGGGACTATGTGGTTGGGGCTGTATTTGAGGTGGTGGTAGCTGCTCGCATTCTTCAGCAAGCAGCAGCGTGATGGTGATAGCAATTAAAGCGGGTTTGACAGAGAACTCCTGGTGCTTTTCCTGACCACCCATCATTTTCAGTTTTTGCTGGAGGGTCAGGAGTTTTAGGCTTTTGTTGACCACAACATCTCAATTTCGACGTGTCCAAGACCTCAGAGCCGTGTTCTGCATGGTAGCACCGACACCTCCCTGCAATTTCAGAGTTTACCACATACATTAGGCATGCAGCTGGAAAAAATAATGTGGTGGCCGACTGCCTCTCCTGAGCACACGTGAGCTCTGTGCACCTTGGTGTGAACTATGCTCCTATTGCCAGTGACCAGCAGGCTGACAGCCACTACAGGTTTACGGCTACAGGGCGTGGTGTTCTAGGACAGTAGTTCCACACTCCTCTGTGATGTCCCTACTGTCTCTATGATGTCTTTTGAGCCTCAAGAACCCGGAGTCAGGAGTTCCTAGATTAACGGATCAGTTGCAGAGCCTTGTCAAGGTATACTCTCAATATTGACAAGACACAAGCTTTAATAAGACACAAGTGTTCGACTTTGCTTCATCACCAGATCTTGAAAATAAGTATGTTTAATTGGGATTAGGCCTCTATTGAATACCTCGGTGTGACAATAGCACAGGACATAAATCAGCTGTACTCTGAAAACTGTATTAATATTGACACATGCTGTGGCAGAGAGGTGATTAAGCTCCTGATGTGAATCAGGTGTACTGCATCATCTCTCTGCCCATAAAGGAGGAGCTGCTCGGACACACTGGGTGACAGGCGGGAGACACACACTGGAGTAAAGCCTGCAAGAGCTGTGTGTTTGTCTGGTGATTCAGTTTTGTTTTGTTTTGTTTTGTTTTATTTTAATAAAATAATAATGATTGAAACTCCATGACTCAGTGGGGGAACCTGATGGTGTCGTTCAGACACAGATGTCAGACTGTCCAGTTCTGTGTCCACCACATAGCCTGCCTTCCTCACTATTTTGTCCAGACGTGTGGCATCCTTCTTCTTGATGCTGCACTCCGAGACACTACAGCATAGAAGACGGAGCTCGCCACTACAGAGTGATCAAACATCTGCAGAAGCTTTTTACAGATGTTGAAGGACGCCAGCCTTCTGAGGAAGTACATCTGGCTCTGTGTTCTCCTGCACAGGCCATCTGTGTTTGCAGTCCAGTCCAGTCTGTCATCCAACTGTACTCCCAGGTATTTGTCTTAACAATGTCCACAATGTCCCCCTTGATGGTGTCAGGCATCGGTCGCGACCTTCATCTCCTGAAGTCCACCACCATTTCTTTGGTCTTGGTGGTGTTGAGGCGCAGGTGGTTGGAGTCACTCCATGTGACAAAGCCCTGGATCACTTTCCTGCCCTCCTCCTCCTCCTGTCCATCACTTATGCACCCCACAATCACAGTGTCGTCAGCGAACTTCTGCAAGTGGCAGGACTCCGAGTTGTATTTGAAGTAGGATGGGTAAAGGGGGGGCCCCCGGCTAGCTCAGTTGGTAGAGCACGAGACTCTCAATCTCAAGGTAGAGGGTCCATGTCCCACGCCGGGCGTCACCTTCCCATCGGCTCATCCCCTGCAGGAAGGTTCTTAATCGATACAATGTGACCTGGGTGACGGTACTCCGACTGACACCCCCGCGACCAGGAAACGGATAAGAGGGAGAAAATGAATGAAAGATGTGTAAAGGGTGAACAGGACCGGAGAAAGCACAGTCCCCTGTGGCGCTCCGGTGCTGCTGACCACAGCGTCGGACCTGCAGTCCCCCAGTCAAACATACTGTCACATAGTCCGTTATCCATGCCACCAGGTGTGTGTCCACCCCATCTCCGTTAGTTTGTGTCCTAGAAGCAGGGGCTGGTTCAGTTTCCAGGTGTGTTTATATCTTCTATAACACCGCTGACCTCTGCGTTCATAGAAGAAACCACATTCCTGAGCTGTGTGAGGGAAAACGCAGGTCCCCCTCGACCTACTTCTACTGCCAACAGTATTATGAAATTACCTCCATGCTCCTCCCTGCTTTGTTCCTCTGTCCTTTTACATAAACTATTTACTATCCTTTAATATTCCTCTGTTCTTTTTCCACCTGTCCTTTTTATTCTCGCACATTCTCTGCCCTTACACTTTCATTCTGCATGTTGCACATCTTTGCTTTCCTGTGCACTTCTTCAGAGAGGAAGGGAGCATTAGCTTTTGATTAGACTTTTGTATTTAAATGAAAGGGTTATTGTGCTCTTGCTCCCATGCAGTTACCTTGATAATTGTTTTCAGTGCACACCCAGCTGAGAAAATTACCTACCTACCAATCACACAGCCGACTGTTTTTGCAGATACAAATGTTTTTTGTGCATGTGTAAGCAGCATGTAATGGGTCTGATGGTGTACGAAGCCCAGATAAAAACTGTGTGTAGTTTTGGAACCTTTTATTGTTCCTATAAATGTGCATTATTGTTTCAGGTTGTGCAGACCCTGAGGAGCTGACCACAGAGCGAGCCCATTCAGCAATGGAGGAGATGTTTGATACCCTCCGAGGTCTGAGCCACAACCGAGACCACCTCAAGCTGCTGCGCTCCGTTTATGCTGCGAGCGATGGAGTTCACCAGGTCAGGTCTGATGCACCAAGTACATATGCATGCTTTATGTTGCAGAAGAGCTTACCTGTAGAGGATGCACACTGTATACATTACACAATATCCCAGCTTCAGCTGACATAGTTTCTCGCTCGTCTTCGATTTACCTTGTAGTTCATGTTCATGCTGTTGCTGTGGCAGCAGCACATGTATGACTTGAGTGGAGAACCTCTGACCTTCTCTGCCTTTGTTGAGCTTCAGTTTACGTCACATAAACGTACCACACAAAGAAAGTGTTTACTTTAAGAACTTCTTCTGAGTCTGTGTCTTGGAGATTATGTAACTCAGAAGGACTTCTCTGTCTTTCTAAAGTCTTTGTCCTCAAGACAAGAAAACCCATTGGTATAAATCAGCCAACGATGGCAGACTCCTCCTCGCTGTCCTCCTCTCTGATTGGGCAGGTTTTTCAATGGATTATAGGCCAGGATAATAAATGCCAGTCAGAGACAGTTTTCTTCAAGCAAGGTTGTGATTTTTTTGTCCCTGCAAAAAACATGATAAAAAATAAAATGACAAGCGGGGGAAAGTTCCATTGTTGAAACTGCAATGAAGTTTGAGTAAAAGCTGTGAAGACTCCTATGTCCTTCACATTTTGTCTTTTATTGTTTGCACCTCTTGAACTTTTTATTCCGATTCTTATATAAGTCATTTTTCCAAAGCAATGGCATACAAATCTTTTTTTTCTTACAGGATGTAAGTGTTCAATCCGAAAATGAAAGATTTAAGATTGCTGCATTTTATATATGAGAGGTGGTAAAATAGAGTTCTTGTTAATGTTATTATTTTAAAAAGTTTATAGCTGATTTTCTACCATTGACCCGTTTTCAACGATGTTAATTCATTCTGGAGTTGATTTTCTGAAAAAAGTAGTTAAAACAGCAACTGGCTCGTCATTAGCTTTCTTAAGTTTTACGCTTTGGCACAGATATTTAAAATGTAATCGTGAGAGGTGGCAGTTCACTTAAATTGTATTTTTTTAATTGTCATGTCAAAACATCTCAATTTCCGCTGTTGCTCTATGGCATTACAGCTTATAAAATAGGCTTCTCTGTGATCGCAGAAGGCACCTACAGTTAAAAAGTTTACTAATCTAACTTTTTATTTTTCTGCCCTTTAAATATTATTCATGTCATGCTTGTCCTAGTTCAGATGTTTGTTTTTCCAGATTATCTACTGTGCAATATATGGTTGTAAATAATGTCACATTTGGGATCATTCCTAGAGAAGATAGTTTGGCTCACTCTTTGTACAGCTGCATCACACTCAAACACGTCCGCTTTACGTCGATGTACAGAATTGCCTCTCAATAGAGAAAGTATTTAAATGACAGCCATCTACTAAGTAGCAAATTGAATATAGATATATTGAGAATATATACAAACTAGGCAATTGAAAACTAATGTTTCAAGAAATCTTAAATTGTAACTCTGTTTTGTGATTTCTAAAGACACTTTCTTCCGGTTTGTCAGGGAATAAAAGTAATCTCTCATTGCTTTGAACATCAACATTTTTTAATGCAGAATAACAAGGAGAAGTACAAAACCCTCTTGTCGTTGAAAATCATTTAGCCCCTTTGTGCTATTCTGTGTGCTTGTACGTTTGTATTGTGTCAGGACAGATCTTCCTGTCCCTGTCCTAGTGGAATGATGAAAATGATTTTTGTGTGAGAGGAGAACAGTGTGAGAACCTTCCAGCTACAGCATGTTCTTGAGAAACATCAGGAATCCATCAAGCTATGTCACAGCATATTTTCCCTCAATCTGTGAAGCCAGTGCTTGTCGGTCAAGGTGACTTCCTGCTTAATGAAGCCTCTTCAAGGTTTACATAAGAGGAGACTTCAGAGGATGACTCGTCCTGTCTCATCTGATCACCTCGTCTGTCACCTGACTCTTTGTCTCACAGTGTTTTGTGCTTGTTGCACAGAGAAGAATATGTGTCACCTTTATATTTAAATTCAAAGACTATTTTTATAACGTCATTTTAGCTTTGCATGAAACTGTTTCTCTGTAAGATTAACAAAATAATATAAACATAAATTAATTAATAAACATCTAACATAAGTCTGGGTTTTGTTAGAGTGCAGGTCCACCACTTTGAGACTTTTAATATAGTGGCAAAAATATACTGTATTATCACACACACACACACACACACACACACACACACACACACACACACACACACACACAGTATACAGGAGAGCCAGGGAAAGAGAAATTAATATTTTACCAATATTTCCTCCAGTTGTAGAAGTTTGGTGGCTCCTGGTCAGCCAACATGGCAACCTGCTGTTTTGCTGTTAAATTCGGCTTTTTAAAGTAAAACTAATGACTTTCACTTTCTCAATCAGCCGCCAGGGAACTTTTTAAATTGAAACTTTCTACCTTAATATTATTCCACTCGGTTCTAAGCTGCTCTGTAGTCACAGTGCTGCGACCAGAGACCCTGCACATGAGGCTGCTCTGGTAAGGGAGTAAAAAAACAAAAAACAGAAGTCAACAAAACTGCGTTAATTACGTCTAAAACATTTTTACGAATTAAACGTTTCAAATCAATCAATTAAATTAACACGTTATTCTGACAGCACTATATATATATATATATATATATATATATATATATATATATATATAACTTTCTTCAGTTTTAGGGGGTCCGTTTACACCACACTGGTGTAAAGTTTCCACTGTTCCTGCAAAGTTTCTAAACCAGCTCCCAAGGTGAAAAGATTCTTTCATGGTCTCTCTCTGCAGAGACTGCCAGAGTGCTCCCCCCAGAAAGATTTTTGAGTCTAAATCAAAGGAGAAGCTGCTATTGATATTGAAGTAATTGAATAACGACCAAAATTCTGTGAAATTTTACCAGAAATCCAACAGAAGCATAGTCCAGGCACAGTAATGCTACAGAAGCCTTCAAACATGTCAAGGAAGATTTGATGTTTCAACACATTTTCCCTAAAATGTAAAAATATGTCAGTGTACATAAACAAAGTTTTAAGCAAAGCGTCTTCTCTGTCAGCAACAAAGTACAACCAGCAGCACACGGAATTTAAAAAGATTAAATAAAATACAATACACCTTGGAAGACAGATGAAATGTGCCAATTCAATCCATGCAAACAAACAAGCATTTGTTTGCATCACATTGGAAAAATGTCAGACATTTTGGCATACATTGGAAAAGAAACTTCCAGATGAACAAAAGAAAATTGCAAATTGTCTTTGTTTCTTAACGTTCTGCCAACTATTGTCAGTTTAGATTTGTGTTCCAAATATGTCCAAAAATAATTCCTTGAACTGGTTCTTAGAAAAAGACAAAAAGGCCATGCAGTAATTTAAACTTCAACATATGGTTTCGAGGGTCATAATTAAGATGCATTGTACAACTCCAATGTGTTTTTGACTGGATTTTGTCCAAAGACAGTCCAGTCTGTTGTTTTCTCTGCTCCACTTCTGTTTTCATTTTACTGCCACGTTGTTTTGAAGCATTCATTTGTTCATTCACCTCTTTGCCAATAACACTCATGGGGGAACCTGATATGGGAAGGTGTGTGTGCAACGCACACGTAGGTGTGGCAGTGGCATTATCATATGACTAATCCCAATATTGCTTTTTTATCACGTGATTGTTTGAGGTGGTTATGTAACAAGATGACTTTTATCTTTTGGGGAAATTCAGTTGTAATAGATGAGTGTGTGGCTGTTCCCTGCATTAGTTGTTTATGTCCACGGCGGTGTTGCAGGTTGTTTACGTGAGTGTATCACTTAGCCAGCAGTGAATCACTGCTCTGTTTACTGTTCGGTTGCCATGTGAAGTTTGACCCATCACTAAGAGATGTGTGCTATTTTAAATAATTAGGGCACTAGGATTTCCAAAGGCGTGAATTAACTGCTTCTGATGGATACGAGGTAGGCGGTTGGGAGGTGAGTTTTGAGGGTAGGTGAAGCAAACTATTAAAAGACAGCAATTTTCAGACATAATTTAGCTTTTTTGCTTTCTAAACATATTTTTCTTGAGTTGATCAATGATTATGTCACATTGTAGGCACTCAAACCACATTAAAATAACTTGATCCACATATGCTATAAGTCAGTGGTGGGCGTGCATTTTAGACCTCGGCCTTCACTGGTGCTGGTCTGACTCAATCCAGCCCCCAATAACTTTTTTATGGCTACAAACACTGTGTTACCATGCAGAAATGCAGAATAAAAAGCACAAAGGCTTTTTATTCTGCATTTCTGCATTACAGATAGATACTCGTGTAGCCAGAATAAATACCTTATTGAATGAAAAAAATCAGAGTTCACGTCTCTCCTTCTGCTTTAGCTGCAGAAAAGAGCGACTGCTTTTCCAAAAACTTCTGGGGGTTGAGGAGGGAGACAAACGTCCGCTTTTCTTGGTCTTGGAAATAATATAATGGCAATTAATGTAATCCTGAATCCTGCCATTGATTTTGTAGTGAGCGCAGATAAATTGCACCAGACCTCTGCGCTCGAGCGCTGCGGTGCGTTCAATGACCTCTTGGAAAAGTCTGTCTTGAAAATTGTTTTGACAATAAATCTTTATCTTCTCCTTTTGTCATTGTAGGTTGATAAAACCGTTATTAAATCAACACAACTATATTTTTGTTCATGCAGCTGCTACAGATGCAGTCAGCCAGCGCTGGAGAGTGAACTCTCTGACCATCCAATCAGAGGGCTTCAATATGCTGACATCACCCTAACCCTTCTAGAAGGCTCTGAGTCGCCAATATCAAAATCTGATTGGTTGAAGCAGCAGCGTCACCGACACTTATTTTACACTGCAGACGCCTGCAGAATTGAATCTGGAGGCGTCAGGCAGATTTCTTTACCCGGCAACAGGTAATGGCTAAAATGTGATTGGTTAAAAGCTTTAACATGGAAGTACAATCTGGAAGCAGCGCAGCCGGCCGGGGCAGAAGCTATGAGAGGAAGCGGACAGATCATTTGGAATTATTTTATAAGAGTTCATTTACAAAATATAATCAACATCAGTCTGTGATTCTGATATTTTTTCTTAGGCCTTCAGAGAAGGCCTTGCAGGCCCTGACTCTGCCACTGCAATAACTATACAGACTGAAGATGTATAGATTCACCTTCACTTGGAAATGAAAAACCTTGTATGAATGGCATATCCTCCCACTGTGGGAGGATATGCCACAGTGGACCACTGTGGCATATCCTCCCACAGTGGTCCAAATCTAATCTCTGGTGGATTTAAGATGGGATAGCTAGTTTTCTTTGGCATTTCTTTGCTTAGATGGGTTGTTCAAACTGAATGCTGCAATAATTACCACTTGGCCATAACAAGACCTAGGGAAATGGTGAACTCATGATTAAAGTCAGAACGTGGTCTGGATCTGCAATCACTTACTTAACTGACATGTGACATCATGAATCACAATGAAGCATGAAGAGGACGTCTGTGAGCACAAACACCTGCACGCATTAGCATTCAAACGCGGCCGTTTGTGTGAACAGGTGTATGTTTGTAACGCTTGAAGGTTGGTGGACATGCTCAGAACTCGGTGTTCAAATGTGTTTTTGACAACATCCAGATGATAGGCTTTGGTCCTTATTTGGATGTTGTTATGGCACGCTGACATGGACGTACCACTACCTCCAGCCTTGTGCAACAATGAAAAATGTTCTTCTCTCTTCTACTGGAATATGTTGGCCTGTTTAGTTTAAACACTTTCGCTATTCAGGACTCAAACAACACTCTTCATGTCTTATCAGTGTCTTTATTGTTTTATGACCACAAACTTCAATCACATGGAAAAGCAGTCACCAATGACTTCACTGCAAATGGTATTTTGTCGTAGTATACAGAATAAAGAGGGTTTGTTTGTTTTCTAACAAAGGACACATGCTTCTATATAATGTAGAATAGCTCATCTAGCATTTTTTTGAAATAAGCAAATATTTGTCTGAAAGGTTTTGTATAACAACATGCTGGTCAAAGGTCTGTTAAAAAATATTTCTGTATTATTTTTGTTATGGCAGGGGACCGGTGAGTAGTGTTCAGAACTCAGAAGCAGACCGGGAGGCAGAGCGGGTGCAGGGTTATTATTTATTTTAAACTGCAAGACCTGTACGTGGGAGAGTCAGGACCCAGGAGTGCAGAGCGCATGGGCGAGGAGACTGCAGCCGGTCGGGGGGCTGTGCCAAGAGGAGGTGCGCTGGAGACACTCAGAGTGAGGAGCCGCAGAGCACGCGAATGAAGCTGACCACCTATGTGAGGACTTCAATCTTCTGGCATCAGTTCCGCCTCGCTGCCGTGCTTAAGAAGTGGAGAGAGTTCATTAGATAATCACCTGCAAGTGTGTCAGGAAGGATCCGGAGCTGGTGCGAGGGGGACCTCCCCACAGTACCCCTCCCTCAATGGTCGCCACCTGGTGGACTACCCGGCTTGTAGAAGTCCGAGATAAGGTTCTCATCCAGGATAAGCCGACGGGGAAGCCAGGAGCGCTCCTCCGGCCCGTACCCCTAGCCCGTACAGATACTGGAAACCACGATCCCGGGGCCGCACGTCCAGGATCTTGGACACGGTGAAGGCAGGGTGGTCATCGATGACACGGGGGGGTGGCGGGAGGTCCACCAGTGGACAAAGAGGGCTAGAGGAGACTGGTTTGAAGAGAGAGACATGGAAGGTCGGGTGTACCTTGAGGGAGTCAGGGAGCTGGAGGTGGATGGCAGTGGGGTTGATCACCCTGGAGACCGGGAAAGGACCGATGTAGCGGGGAGCCAGCTTGGGTGATTCCACCTGGAGGGGAAGGTCTCGAGAGGATAACCATACCATCTGCCCGGGTCGGTAATCTGGAGCGGAGTGTGGTGACGGTCCGCGAGTCGTTTGTTGGACTCTGCAGATCTGGAGAGCGCTGCCCTGGCCGAGTTCCACACCTCCTGGACCGAATGTAGGTGGTCCTTGACCGCGGGGACAGCCACATCAAGCTCCTCATCAGGGAAGAGAGGAGGTTGAAAACCGTTACAGACCAGGAATGGCGTTCAACCCCTTGAAGTCTATACAGGGACGGAGAGTGGCGTCTTTTTTCTTAACAAAGAAAAATCCTGCGGCCAGCGGAGATGATGAGGGGCAAATGAGACCAGCCGCTAAAGACTCCTGGATGTATGTCTCCATTGCCTCCTTCTCAGGACGCGAGATGTTGTAGAGGCAAGACGCCGGCAGCGGGGAAGCAGGGAAGCAGGTCAATGGAGCAATCATTGGGCCGGTGAGAAGGGAGAGTCCGAGCAAAGTCCTTGCTGAAGACCGGTGCCAGCTCATGATACTCCAAGGAAACGGCCGTCAGATCAGGAGGAGCCGGAGCCGGTGAACGGGAAAAGGAGAAGGACTCGGCCGACCGGAGGCACTGGGAGTGACACTGGGAGTGACACTGGAGGCTCCATCCGAGGATCTAGGAGTTCCTCCAGTTTAGGTGGGGGTTATGTAGGTGCAGCCAACGGTAACCAAGGATGAGGGGCGTGACCGGAGAAGGGATCACCAGGAGCTGGAGAGTCTCTCGATGGTTCCCGGAGATGACCGTGGTGAGAGCTGTCGTGCGGTGGGTAACCCGGGAAATCCGCCGGCCATCCAGGGCGTTTACACTTTGGGGGGAAGGCAGGAGCTACAGCGTCAGTCCGAGCTGGGCCGCCACCCCGGCATCCACAAAGTTGTCGTCTGCTCCCGAGTCCACCAGTGCAGGAAGGACCGCGGAGTGCCAGTCCCAGTGGAGGCTGGCGGGCACTGTCATCCGGGCAGAGGAGCTCGGGATTTGGGAGAAAAGGCTCGTCAGAGGGCTCCCGGTCACTGACGAGCCGCACCTTTTGGTAGACGCGAACAGGAGTCCTGACGATGTCCAGCTTCACTGCAGTAGGGACATAGCTGGTTCTGGATGCGCCGGCGTCATTCTCGGGGATTCCAGTTGGGCCCGCCCCAGCTGCATCGGTTCATCTGCTGACTCGCCAGAAGCTCCGGGGCCCGGCGGGAAGGTCGAAGACCGGAGAGCCGGCTGGGATGAGGAGAGTGCGGCAGGGAAGGATCGGCAGGGAAGGATCGGCAGTCGGCGCGCTCCCGCTGCCTCTCCTGCAGCCGGTTATCCAAGCGAGTAGCGAGGGAGGAGGATTCGTCCCGGGTAGCCAGTTGGTCCTTCAGTCTCTCCGAGCAGCCCTTGGCGTACAGATTCCCCAGAGAGCATCGTCATGCCACCCACACTCCTTTGCCAGGATCCGGAACTTGACCGAGTAGTCGGCTGCTGACATGGTGCCCTGGGAGAGCGAGAGAAACCGCTGCGATGCCTCCCCTCCTTTCACAGGTTGGTCGAATGCCTTTTTAAGCTCCCCGGAAAAGTGGGCCCAGGTCTGAAGTACCGGGGAGTCGTGGTTCCAGAGCGCCGTCACCCACCGAGCCGCCTTCCCTCGCAGGAGGTTGGTGGTGTAGGCGATCTTGGCCCGATCTGAAGGATACTTGGAGGGTTGGAGGTCGAAGACGAGGCGGCACTTTAGTAGGAATTGCTCACAGGAGCCCAATTCCTTGGCGTATGGTTCTGGTGGGGGAACAAAGGGCTCCCTGCCGGGGAAGAGTCGTCCAGGCCACCGGAGGGGTGGGTGGCGCAGGGAGCTGACGCGGAAGTGCCAGCTGCAGCAGCCAGAGGCCACTGGACCAGCCGCTGTTAGATGTCCTGGATGGAGGCGGCGAGCTCCTGCAGCTGGCGGTCATGCCGACCGAGTAACGCCCCCTGGGAGGAGAGGGCTTGGGCCGGTGAGCAGTGTTCAGAACCCAGAAGTAAGACCAGGAGGCAGAGCAGGTGCAGTACTCAATTAATTTATTTTAAACTGCAAGACCTGTACATGGGAGAGTGAGGACCCAGGAGTGCAGAGCGCACGGGTGAGGAGACTGCAGCCGGTCGGGGGGCTGTGCCGAGAGGAGGTGCGCTGGAGACGCTCAGAGTGAGGAGCCGGAGAGCACGTGAATGAAGCTGACCACCTATGTGAGGACTTCAATCTTCTGGCATCAGGTCCGCCTCGCTGCCGTGTTTAAGAAGTGGAGAGCGTTATTTAGATAATCACCTGCAAGTGTGTCAGGAAGGATCCGGAGCTGGTGCGAGGTGTGGCTCCTCACAATTTTGCCTTCACAGATCTACAAGTCACACATACAACATACACTCATGCAGCCCAACATTATGCTGGCTTTTGAATTTTGAACAAGCCTAAAGATATATTGGATTTATTTAATCTTGAGGATACAGCCTCCATCAGTTATAGTATGGAAAAGAACCATTTGGACCCAATCTTTGGTTAATCTTTCTGCTTCACCTAAATTCATCTGAGATTGACTCAGACACAAAGTAGATGACTGCATCTCTCTGGTTTATTTCTGATTTCTGGTTGCATGAACAAGACTTGACCTGAGGATTCCCTGATTTATTGTGTTTACTGACGTTTTATATAGCTCACATAGTGAAGTCCTGTATCCTGTTTGTGTTGCTATTATTTTTCTCCTTTTTCCAATATATTTCATGGCTTAAATTATTTTTGAAACATTTTTGCTCCGCTTTTGTTTGAATATTAATAAGTGATGAAACCTTTCTTGAACTGGGGTCGCAGAATATTAGAGTATCGTGTTCAATTTTGGTCATATTGTAATGACTGGTTGAGTTTTGGAGGCACCCACCCCCATCGCCCACTCCTTATTTTTTACTGTGCTGTTTTTAGCCACCTTTATCAGAGTATGATTCTTTTGCCTGTTAAACTGATGTTTGAGCTCCTCTTCCTGATGTGACTCATGAATCAATGGCCTGTTAACTTGACCAGAGCTGTTTATAACTCCAGTGTCTCTCACACCCACAGCAGTGGTTGGGAAGAAATGCTCAACTATAGAAAGTGCACTGATACCCACATTTTTGTCAATTAATAGTTTAGGCACACATAATTTAGTTGACTCATGTTCTTATCGTAATAAATTTGTTTCTGTTGCTGGTGTCATGGCTCATACACGTGTGCTGCTTTTTGTCTTACAGGCCACCTACCGTCCACTCCTGACACAGATCTTAGAAGAAGTCTTCCATCCCGAGAGACGTGAATGTCCAGACATTGAACACATGTCTGGAGGCCTTACGGACCTGCTTAAGACCGGCTTCAGCATGTTCATGAAGGTGAACCACTGATAAAAAAACACACAAGAATTTGTATGTATCAGGGTCAGCTCCCTCCTAATACCTGCTGTGGACCAAGGAGCGGGGATTGTTCCACTGCTTGAACATGGCCTGATTCATGTTTCCCTGATAAGCATGTTGAATGGCTGTGTTGACTTTAGTCAATGCAGTAATCAGAACACATAACTTTTCAAACTCTACTGTTTACCCAGCCACACATGTCATTTTGAAGACACTTCTCAATTAAGAAGAAAACCACATCATCTGAAGCATACTTTATTGGACGAAGAGATTTGCGTTTCTCCATAAGGGTGTTAGAACTTATGGGAGCTTTAACTTTTACATGTGCACATCTGCAGCAGGCTATCTCTATGAATAACATTTCCAGGACTGGAATGTAGGGCTTCTAGACAGAAGTACCCAAGAGTTCCTTAGAGAGAGTTCCAAGAGAGAGAGCCCTGCCCTTTCTCCCACTACACCGGACGTTTCCAATATACAGGAAGTTCGTCTGCAGATAAGAAGCGCGCCGCAAGAGAAAAAACGGTTCTGACACCAGAAGGCTCTCAATCACATAATATTGTTTTCCCAAGCTGCTGAAAAGGACGGGGGGGGGGGAGGGAGAAGCGCCAAAGATGGTGAGGGAGAAACGTGTCTCAGCTCCTCTGGCAGACGTGTATGCTACCCGCAGGTTCCCACACAGAGGAGCTGAGACACGTTTCTCCATTACTGTCACCGCGGTGTCTGGGTGGCTCCTCCCTTTATGGGAAGAGGGATAATCGGCCCTCAGCGACCTGCAGCAGAGGCCAATGATCCCTCTTCCACAGTGTGGGTGTCGAAGGAATCTTCAAACGGCCTCCCACTGGCCAGGACAACCTCTGCCTGTAGCCGGGTTACTCCTTCAGGCCCCGTTTACACGACAACGAATTCAAGTGTATCCGCAAAACTTTCTTCACTTTTGGGGGGGTCCGTTTACACGGCACCAGTTTGCAGATGCACTGTATCCACAAAGTTTTTAATCCGGCTCTCAAGGTGGAAAGATTCTTTCACGGTCACTATTCCCTCCTGCAGAGACTGATGGAGGCTACAGAGCCTGTTACTGCTCATCTCTCCCCCTCCCTCCTGCTCATCCAGTTGTAAACAAACATGGCGGCCGCGTAGTGGTACGACCCGTAGTGGTACGACCCGTAGTGGTGCGACCCGCGGTCCGTATTCTAGTTTTATGGTCCAGATCAGTAGTTTAATATTTGAGACTCTCCCTGATATCATCCGGTTCCTCATCAGTCCATACGGATGTCAGGTTCTCTCCAGTTTCTTCAGGTTTATAGTGTTTTGTTCTCTGCACACGTCTGTGTAGTTTCATAGCAAAATCAAGCAACAGCGCCCTCCAGTGGCCCGGCATACTAACTACATCATTGTCTCTGTGTCCGCTGCTGCAGTGTAAACACACGCCTTTTTTTTTTAGCGGATTAGGTGTTGTCACGTGAAACATTATGGTGTAAACAGGGCCTCAGTTTGCATGATCCCGATGATGACCTGAAAAACAGATAAATGATCCAATCACCCCTTGTTGTGCTCCAGTGAAAATGACTTCCATCTCTGCATGAACTGTTGCATCTGCAGATTAATGTATCTGTAAAAGAAGAGACATTTCTTTAAAAAGCAATGACGTTATAACTGAGAAACAAACCTTTACTTTACATCCAATAAACAAAATATGCTTTTATTTTTTTTTCTTAATTCAAACAGTTATGACAATTTCATTTGGTGAAATAACTCCAAGCTGATCCACAGACCCCAAAGAAAGCATTCCAAGTCAATATAACCCTGACAAACATATGACTACTTTATACATGGAAACAGACAAATGTCATCCAACATTCTTGTTAGGTGTGAAAGCATATGATTTTAAACATATATCTCATCAACGTACCCTGGAAATGCACTGCTTTTGCATAGTGATTTCGCAGAGGTCTCTTCATCACTGATCTGAATTTGGGACACAGAAAATATCCAAACTCTGTCCATGACAGAGTTGTGTGCCCGAGGCTGGATCGTTCAACTATTTTAGAGGGATGCATCTGAAAAAGAGAAGAAGTCAAACAATATTGATGTCAGGAAACTTAACAGATAACGTATTAGGGAACATGGATAGGTGTTACAAACTGACAAATATCTATGTTATTCAGGAAGTTAATCAGGATCAGTAACCCCTCTGAGAATGTGACTGTGGGGGGCCCAAATGTACCCCTGCTAATGTTGTTTCACACATATCTGTATTACTTGAACTGAATGCACGCATTATGAACAGTTCGAAGTTTTGGGTCTGAGGCCCTTAAACCACTGATCCAGATCATATAGCAGGTCGCTGTGTCAAAGAATCACTTTCATCTTTAGTTTAAACAGAATCCTCAGATGACACTGGCCCTGGGATGTGGTAGGGGTTGATCAGGAGCCGGAGCTGGACAGGAACAGAAACCAAATGTATTTCAATAAACACCTTTTGAAAACCCTCTGTTATACTGACCGAGCCAATTAAACCTAAAGCCCATTTTGGAGTGGGATTCACATCGAAAGGAAACTCAGCTTCAGTTTATGAATCGTTGTTATGACATCCTCTCAGTTATTTATAAGCACCCAGTGACTAGACGGACAGATGGGGTTATGTGAATATTATAGTTAACTGTTTTTACTCTGACTGATATCCTGCCCTGAGGGTAGTGTATGTACAGTATATCCAGCGCACACGGGATCACTATCTCCAGCCTGATTATTGAACATCTGGGCCTGCTGACAGCAATGATTACCCAGGGGCAGGACTTGGACAGGTTGTGTAACTGTGGCCTGGTTTTCGCACATGTCAAGAAACTTGGCCCACGATTCAGTCAGGCTGCATGTAGAAACCTAAACTTGGAGTTTTCTACAGGATAGCCGTGCACACCCTAAAGCACTCCCTTATAAAACCTTTATTTTTAACCACATCTACTGTGAGCCCTGCTGTTTATCATTAAGCACACCAGACGCTGCTGTCTGATCGGTGACGCTCTAGAAGCCTCTGCAGCTTCACAGAGCCTTCATCTGTTGTATTAAACTGTAAGCAAATTACTTGTGTGTCTATGCTGTGTTTGGCATTTAACTCAAACCAAGTCCCAGTTCAGCACTGCTCCTCCAGTAGTCATTCCACTGAATAACAACAAGCAAAGTGAGGGATTCTCACCTTCACACATCCATGGAGAACAGTTTGACTTTTGCATTGCAGCTCAACTGAAGTCTTAGGAGCCTCTGGGCTGTTTGCTGAGTTTAAAAACTATTACAAACTGTGAGGACTTCTGCTGTGTCTTAGACTTGTCTGTGTTTTCGTACTTCCTGTTTTATTTTGTACTTGCCTGTCATCTGTCTCGTCTCACTTGTCCTTCCTGTGTGTCCTTCCTCTTTGCGTCTGATTGTGTGATGTGTCTCATTTGTGTCTCGTCAACCCCCAGTGTGTATTAACTCCCTCTCCCCATGTATCTGTGCCAGATTGTCGTCATATCCTGCATCTAGATGTCCCACATCCTCAGTGTAAAGGCCCCTGCAGACTCCCATAAGAATAATAAGAAAAGTTTGGCTATTACGTCGGCCAGCTGCCGAAAAAAAAATGCTTTTTCGGCAGGACAATTCATACTCCAAGACGAAGTTGTCAAATTAACAGGCCACGCCCCCTCACAGGAGGCCACGCCCCCTCACAAACAAAGTTTTAACTTTAACAACTCCATAGTTATTTTCTCGCTTCAGTTGTTTTCAGAAATACATTTCACTGAACTGTTCCAGGACCTACATTTTGCCACAGATACAAACTTTCTCTTTTGATGTTTGAGTCCGTGTCGCAATGTTGGTCCGGTTTTAAACGCAGGTTTTAACTACAGCTTTGAGTGATGCATTCAGGTGCATCACATAAACCGGCCCACCCACATCTTAACCAGCTGTGGCGCTCACACAGTAACGAGGCTACAAGCTAAATATGATTAAAATATGACTGATAGTCATAAGACAGCTGGAACACACCTGTGCAGCACACGGCAGTGCAGCTCCGACATACTTCGGCCTGGACGGCTGGCACAGCAAAACAACATTTCTTCAGCCAGAGGGAGCAGGAGCCTGGAGTGCCAAACTTTCTTCTTCTTCTTCTGGAATATGAATCAGCCTTCATCCTCTTGTGTCTACATTTGTGATTTGGACCCTCAGCTCATTTTTTGGACGAACATTAACCCCGCTCACATCACCTGTGCTTATGAGACTTTGAAACAAAGCTCACTTTTTGAACTGATTCTCTGTGAGAGTCTGCTCCTGGGTCCCGTCCTGGTTCCTTACACAAACTTCTGTCTGAAACTAATGATTTAGCTGTGATCTTGAAGAGAACAGCCTGTGGGTCTGTCCCAGTGGACCACAACAATATGCGTCAGCTTTGTAGATCGAAATACTATAGAGATGGGATTTATGGTTCTTTGGACGGAGCCGGATCTTTGGGATCCGTTCATTTCAAAGAGCCTGAATGGCTCATTTGTCTCATTTTTATATTTATTGACTTTTAAGAAGCCAGTTAATTCATTTTATCTTGGAAATAATCACAGGGAGGAACGATGGGCAGAGATTTGGATCAGAATAATTTTGAAAACTCAGATTTCCAATATTTGAGTTTGAATTATTCTGAAATATTGATTATAGCTTCATTTGACACGTGTGGACAAGATTCTAAAGTCTGATATGGATTCATTGTAAATATTCCACTGCCATATCCCTCTGAGTTGACAGTGAGATCACTATTTACCCTTTGTATAAACTGTGTGTATGTGTGTAAAACTACTTTGACTTGTGTTATTCATGCAACACCTAAACACTTATAAATACACAATAAAAA
The DNA here is from genome assembly GCF_963383615.2 of Lipophrys pholis. Classification (NCBI taxonomy): domain Eukaryota; kingdom Metazoa; phylum Chordata; class Actinopteri; order Blenniiformes; family Blenniidae; genus Lipophrys; species Lipophrys pholis. The sequence continues at coordinate 29,790,716 of NC_137640.1, read as the reverse complement.
ACAAAGCAGGCTACAATGAAGATCCATGCAAAAACATTATTAACAATAAAGAAAAAGTCAAAACAATATTTTAAAATATTGTTTTGACTTTGGAATGTGTGGAAATGTATTATATGATAAAGGCTTATAATAAAAATTAAAGGTGCTGTAAAATAAATACTAAGTTGTTGGTCATTAACACCATGTCTTGTTTTAGTGCAAGAGGACTCTGAGGACTTCCAATAGTGTCCTATGCACCCTTGGTGGACCCTGATAAAATATCCTTGATTCTTAAAATAAAACATTTGTACTGGTACACCTCTAATACAAACATTAGCTGGTAATCTGATTGAGTCAGCTGTGCGGCAGTTGATACGATAATAACTTCTTTATGACTGGTAGTCTTCATGTTGTGTGAATGTGAAGACTGATCCCTTCATGTTTCCTTCAATAGTCAATGGTAAACTGTGTGATGTCTTTACCCAGAAATTAATTTCTAGCTCCTCCGTGTTTTTGTTTCTTCTCGCACATGCTCTGCAACACATTTCCCTTCAAGGCTCCTCCTTCTCCGCGTCTCTCATGTCAGTGCACATGATTCAGATAAACTGTGTAACAGCATTAAGTGACCACACATGCACTGATCCGCTGGAACATTGTTTTGTTTGTCACATCCTCCTGTGCCAACAAACCCGCCTCAACGTTCAGCATCTAACATGAGCAGAATACACTACAAAACATGATTTCACACATTTTTCCAGAAACACATGTTGAATCATCCTGGGCATGCTTCGCACCAGCTGTCAGCAGCTTCACGTGTACAGCCACTCTCTCTTCAGGTCCACCCCCTGCAGCTCTGATTGCTCGGTTAGCATTCACAGGTTTGTCCTGTCTGCAACCCACGGACCAATAGCTGGAGGGCTCTCTATTATTCCCCCAGTACTGTATCACACTCAGCAGATATACCAGACCTTCACCTGCTGTGTTTAAAGGCAACTTGTGGAGTTACAACGACAAGCAAGGATGGCACAGGTGATCTGTATGTGTCCACGTGTGTGTGTGTGTGTGTGTGTGTGTGTGTGTGTGTGTGTGTGTGTGTGTGTGTGTGTGTGTGTGTGTGTGTGTGTGTGTGTGTGTGTGTGTGTGTGTGTGTGTGTGTGTGTGTGTGTGTGTGTGTGTGTGTGTGTGTGTGTGTGTGTGTGTGTGTGTGTGTGTGTGTGTGTGTGTGTGTGTGTGTGTGTGTGTGTGTGTGTGTGGTGAGATGAGACATCACCCTCTGCCGCTGCCGCTGCCTTCAGCTTCTCCACAGCATTGCAGCTGTCCAGCTGAGCAGTGAATCAGCCACAGTTCACAGAGAAGAGCCAAGACAATAATAAACAGAGGAAGTGATATAAAAACTAAGAGCAGACGGAGCGTTTTCTGTGGTTGGTCCCAAACTGTGGAATGAGCTTCCTCTGTTCATTAGACAGGCTGACTCCCTTCATGTTTTTAAATCACATCTCAAAACACGCATGTTCTCCTTGGCTTTTAACCAGTGTTGAAGTTGACTTTTACTGCTATAAGTGTATTCTGTGCTGCCACTGTATTGTTGTATTTATAATTGTATTTTTATATTGTTGTACAGCACTTTGGTCAACTGAGTTGTTTTTAATAGTGCTTTATAAATAGATTGGATTGGATATAAAGTGTTACCTGAACTCCACTGATGTTTATCACAGGCCAGACTATATCAGGAGGAACAACTCTGAAAGTAAAAATACAGCAATCAGTCACAGTCTCCTCTGTTCACTTCCAGGTGAATCGTCCACATCCCAGCGACAATCCTCTGCTCTTCCTCTTCCTGGTTGGTGGAGTCACGCCCTCCGAGCTTCGCCTCATCAAAGAGATGGCTGCCACACAGAAACCGGGAACTCAGGTCAGTTCAGATAAAGGGGCCGTCCACGCGAGAACGCTGTTTCACGTAAACACACCGTTTTTGGTTGATCATCCACACGAGGTGGCGTTTTGGAACAGGGTAGGGAAACTCTAAAACCCCGGCTCGGCTCTGAGGTGTGGATGGCAAAGACCATCATCTGTGGAAAAAAGATGATGTCATCACCCCCTCTCCCCTCTACAACAATGGTGGACTACATGCTCCAGGTGGCGCTGCAGAAGCTACTGATACTAGCAGGAGCATTAACTTATATAACTGAGATTTAGATAGAAGTCTATGAGCAAGAGTCAACTTCTATATTTCTATGTTCTCTACATCTTCTTCTGCGCTTTTGGTGTATTTGGTGAGTCACAGCGCTCCTAAAGGCCTGGCATATGTACTGCATGCAGGCCTAGTTTTGAGCCGTGTTCATAAGGAAGGAATTTCTTTGGAGAACCCCTGGGAGGAAAAAGATCATTTTGGCTTGTGTGGACAAGGCCAAAGTCAGCAGTGCTTTTCATGCTGTTAGCAAATGCAGTTTGAGAAAAGAGAATCCTGCTGAAACATTTAATTTTGTGACCAGGTATCATTAGAGCCATGCAGTCATTAGGCTTCAGTCAATATCTCCCAGAGTTTGTTCACACTGGTTTATTTCAAAACGTTTGTCTTCTGTCTGCTTGTTTGTAGCAGCATTTTCACTCATCATGCCGAGCATTGTTTGTTTTATTGGAACAAACCAGTGTGAACAAACTTAGTTCCAAATCCATGGTGAAACAGGATTGAGATGGATATTATTTAGTCAAATGAGGTCAGAACCTGTTTTGGGGGTTTTTCAGTTCTTTTTTAATGGTATTTTCATGGTTCACAAAATTCTCCACATAACATTTTTCCTTTAGCATTCATCTGTACATCACAGTTAAATCTCCACCGAACATCCAAACCTGTATAAATAGATGAATGATTGGTCCTTCCACCATCTTATAATACACACTAACTGAAATGTTACCACCAAATGACTTCTCTCCCTACAACAGGGAAACACGGGTGCAACGTGATGTTATTAAAGAATTAAAAGGAAAAACTTTGATCATGAAGTAAACCTGTCCAGAACATGAAAAAGGAACCATACCCTTTAACATTATACAAAAGATGGCCTCACTGGTTTAATATACCTGATCCATCTTTCTCACCTTCTCAAAATATATTTGAGAAGGTGCCTTATGGCAAATGTAATTCTTTCCATCTTAAAAACATCAGATATGATATCAACCCACTCATCCACTGTTGGTTTTTCTAGTTTCAACCACTTTCTTGTAATTAGTACAGCTGATTTGCTTCAAAATATAAAAGAATCGTGCATTTTGTGGTACAAGCATGAAATTTGGTACACTTATAGCCAAAGGCAGTCCAAAAAGAAATGGATATGGAGCCATCATAAATCTTCAACATGGCGCCCATGGCAGCCATTTCTCAAAATGGCCACCAGCAACAACTGTTTTGTTATGACTGATGGATATAATATGATAATTCAGGCTTATTTATGCATGATTCCTTTATATTTCGAAGCTAAGCAGCTGTACTATTACCATACATAGTACTTGGTAAATTGACTTGACCATTTTCATTGAAAATTCAAAATGGCCACCATTTTTTCAGACTGGTTAGAATGGATGATCTCTGTGTCGAATTTGTTTTTATTATTATTCAGAATTTAAATGAGAAACTTTAGAATTTCTAAGAAGCTTCCTTCTGTCTCACAAGACTTATATTAAGTGAGGCCAAATCAAGGGTCTATCACAGGGAAGACTATTCACACTCACCTTCACAGAAACAGGCCTGTGCACTGGAACTGAGCTTTCTTGCACTTGCAATGCCCAACACAACCCTTCTTGGATTTGCAAGACACCAGTTCATAACTGGACTGGTCTGCATCTGGTAGGCATGTCCAGAAGGGTTCATAGTCGCCCTCAGATGTCTTTGCCCAGCCCCATTTGCATGATGAAGGTAGTTCTGGTGTTGACACCACACTTGACCCCACACGTGACCTCCTTGGTATAGTGCTCTCTTGACCTGCTCTTCTAGGGCAGCCTTGGTTGGAGGGATTGATTGCACATTGTTCCTCTTTGCAAATAACTTCCTCCTTGCCGTATCTATTTCTGTACATGTGCTGGTTCGGTCACAGAGTAAGATAATAATCCTCTCAATTGGGGCCATTACCTCCTGAGGTATGTCATTTGGGGCTGAAGACAGTTTCCACAGGGCATGTATAAGCTCAGGAAACACAGCCCATACAGCCCACCCAGTCTTTTGCCCGTGGCCGACAAAGCTTGACACAGTGTCACAACCCGTTAATGCATGGAACACTGGTAGTATACTACCAGTGTTCCATGCATTAACGGGTGCATATATGCACCCTTTCTCTGGCCCTAGCCCTGCTGCAATTTCTGTAGAGTCTGAGCCACTGCCACAGCTACACCACAACATCGGTATCAACCGCTTGAATCATATTTTTATGATGGCCACATGGTGGTGGTGCGGACACACAGACAACGATGTAGTTACTATACCGGGCCACGGGAGGGTGCTGTTGCTTGTTTTTGGAATGTAACCACACAGAGACGTGTGCCGAGATCAATATGTTATAAACGTGAACAAAGTCGATAGAACCCGTCATTCGTATGGACTGATGAGGAATCGGATGCTATTAGGGGAGCGCCTCAACTGTAAAACTACCGATATGGACAATAAAACTTGAAAATGGACTGTGAGTCAAACCACTACGGGGACGCCATGTTTGTTTATTAGCGCATGAGAAGAAGAAACTATATACCTCAGGAGGATGTGAATGCGCAGTAAGAGCGCTCCATAGCCTCCATCAGTCTCTGCAGGAGGGAATAGCGACTGTGAAAGAATCTTTCCACCCTGAGAGCCGGGATAAAAACTTTACTGACACAGTGGATCCGCACACGGGTGCCGTGTAAACGGACCCCCCAAAAGTGAAGAAAGTTTTGTGGATACACTGGTATTCATTGTCTCGTAAACAGGACTTTATTCTGGAAGATGAAATGCGTCATTAAGGACCACTGTTAAGATTGAAAGACGAAATGTCTTTTTATTGTCTTGTTGCTAAATGATGCTTCAGCTCCAGTCTGGGACTTTAATTCATATGTATTTATGCCGTTGGAAATGAATTTAACCTATATATTTTGACGAGAAGATTTATTATTTTGAAGGATTGTTTAGGTCTCAAAAGACGTCTGTGGAGAGTTTATAAAATGGAATTTTGGATGTGACGCCTACTGATTTTAAGCCAACATTAGCTTTGCACTGAACATCAGAAATACTGGAAATGACTGCTTCCTGTTTCATGGCGAACCATCAGCTGGTTATTGGAGTGCCAAGGCCATGACCTGTGATATTATAGTTTTATTTTGATAAGATTTTTGCCTTTAGAAAACTAAAACTTTGGGATGCCATTTTGTTCATCGCACAAGTTTATTTTTTCCAATTCATATACCAGTGGGGGGGGGGGGGGGGGGGGGGGGGAGTATTGTGAGCTTATTTGTGAAAGTAATTTAAGTTACACTAACTGTTTTACATACAAATGAAAAAATCACTGCAGTCATTTCAAAGATAGATTTTTAAAGCAGTGAGGGAGTTGCATTCCACAGGTTAGGAGTAAATTAATCACCAACACTTTAACGGAGCCTTTTGAATTTTATCAGCATTGAAAGAAAGTGGGTTTCTTCATTGCAGTGATAAAGGCTGGTGGATGATCTATATGGCAGATGTAGGTGATCCTGAGGGGGCAGATTTGGAAGTGATCCATCCTCTGATATCGACTGGCCCCAAAAAAGACCGAGACTGAAAGCATAAGCACTGACCTACATACGCAGGTGCCTCAGATCAGGTGTGAAGGTGAGCGTGTCATCCGAGCTTTGCTCCCATTAATGCAGTAATTACATGTAGGCGTTGTGTCTGCCTCCCTGTTGAGTGTACTGAGTGCTCATTACATATGCAGACTACACTTACAGGAACAACATGCAGATGAATGCAGTTTCTGTGGGTGAGAGGAGAGTTGGGAGGGCAAGGGGGATGTCGTGTCGAGCCATGTGGGTTTGTCTTAATAAAAGGCTTTGAGAAGGAGGCCAGAGGCAATGAAAGGCTTGGCAATGATCAAAGCCTTCCATCTGTAATCAGGAGAGCTGAATAGAGACGGGCTTATATAATTCCTGCTGGCCCACACATGCATGTTAACTCCACAACATGTATGTGAAAAATGATATGGACAAACAAGCTTGTGTTTGCATGACAGTGCTGTCTGAACCAAGTGCTCATGAGCAGCTACCCAGAGAACAAACCGCACAGTACTGGTTTCTCCTATTGGACCAAATTCCTCAGAGACATGCTCACGGTGCCACTACAAACAGGCCCGCTGCCAATTTTAGGTGCTGACCCAGAGTTAAAGCAACACGGCTGCAGAGAAACAGAGCGTCACTGTTATACAATATAAGACATCTGTGGTTTTGTTTCCAACTCCAGAGCTACCTCAGATCAAGCTCTGTACTCTTGTACTTTTGTTACTTGTGAAACAAACATGTTTCATGTTTTTAATACTGCATCTGGATCCAGAGATGTTGCAATAAGGTATTCAGCATAGACAGGACACACAATCTGTCATACATGTAGACAATTAGGACTTCTAATGGAGGAAATATGACCAACGGAATAATGTATTGAGGGACAGCTGATCCTACAGACTTAAAAAGGTTTCATATTTGTCGTATTCTCGATGCCTTAAGTATCTGCATCAATTGAATTATCAGAACAGGGGTGGCCAACCAGTCAGGGACCAAGAGCCACAAACATCACGGTGGTACAACAAAGAGCCACTGCATACAAACAAACTCTCTCTCTCTCTCTCACCCTCCATATGGAAATACAAGAGTTAGGCAGCAGTCGGCAAGGGTGGATTCACAGCATTAACAGGAATAAGTTCACCCCCTCAGCCCAAACCAATGTGCAGGGACTGTCTGCAATTTGCAAAACCGTTACAACAGTGAAGACCGATACTACAAAACACATGTCACTATCAGATCAAGTGTTGTAGTGTGATCAAGTGAAGCTGCAGTGATTCTGGTGACACTGCAGTGAATTCCAGACGGTCCCTGCACTCTGGTCTCACAGCCAGTGTTGTTTCTGCTGCTCCAAAGACAATAGCTGATAGCATATTGTCTACCTCACACCGATGGGAAAGAGTGTGTTGATGATGTTTCATCAAAGAGTTATTGATGCTGGAACTTTACTGAACGGCTCTAAGCAGGTGTGTCTGTGTCGGTGAACGGACAACTCGTCCACAAAACTGCAACCCTGGAAATTTGCAAGTTTCAGGCAGATTGCAGCTTGTGGAGCAGAGTTACACATCACTTCCTGTTTCATGGCGAACCATCAGCTGGTCATTGGAGTGCCAAGGTATGACCTGTGATATTATAGTTTTATTTTGATAAGATTCCATCAGGAACACCTGTTATATGTACTGGCCAAATATCAGGGCTGTAGGACTAACCCCCAAGCAGGATTATGTTTCATGCTTAACGCAAAATGGCGGATTTCCTGTTGGGTGTAGAGTATGGGTGTCAGCGACATTTCTGTACGTCTTGGTGCGCTGCATGGGTCCACCAAATTTCTTGGACGTAGATGAAACGTGTCAAACGTGATGTCTGTTTTAGATGTTACAAAAGTGAAAACAATGTAGGGGGCGCTATGGAGCCATTTTGCCAGACACATGCACAATGAGCATAACATATAAAGCGGTTTGCCACTTCTGACGTGTGGTTGAATTTTCACAAAGGTGATTTAGGTTGTCAAAAATGCAGCAGTTGGTGCAGCAGAAGAATAAAGTGAAATAATTGTAATAATAACAGGGTCTGTCCAGCTTCTTCAATGCATTTGACCTCGTCCATCATGTTGTGCCATTTAACTAAGTCTAACGATGGTCTGTCACTACTTGAGCACATGAAGCTCAGTCCCTCAGAAGATCAGGTGCTGTGGGATGAAGAGCTCTCAGTCGCCGAGGACGACCACAGAAGAAGGCCGGGCTGACGGTCGGATCAGAGGCCTTACAGAGTTCAAGCAGCACTTCACACGTCTGGACATCAAACTGCATCATTCAAGAGCTTTACTGGTCAAATTCACCTTGCTGATGAGAGCAAGACTTGTTCTTTGGTTTGATTGGTGCAGATTTAAAATGTGTTCTATCAAACTGTTTCTCAGAGACATAAAGCTTCACTGTATGACTCAGTGTGTGATTCGTCAGATTCCTCTGTCTTTAGCACTGTTTGACAGCTTATTGAATGATAAAAAAAATAAACATATAGTGCCCTTAAAGTGCTAATATAGGAAATCCAGAAGTGGTTTTGTCCCGTCTGCTGCTCACAGGTCAATGCAGAAGGTCTGCACTCATGATTGGCTCCTTTGTATGGAAGCAAACTTTGCTCAGCTTCACTCCCTGACTTACAATAGATTCTCTTCAGACGTGCACCCCCTCATGTAAATGTGGTGATGACTTCACATGCTGGTGCCATGTCTGAATAAACACTGATATGTTGGTTGAAAGCACATGGACCCAGAACATTACAATAAAAGGATTCTGCTACAATTGTCCTTCATATTTACTCTGTAATATTTACTGATTAGTATACTACAAGACATCGACATAACATTTCTGTTCATGGAGGCTTACTTATTGTTCATCAAACTATTCAATGCTTTGGATATCTTAGTTTAACTTTCTAACGTGTTTAATATGCTTCAGCTTTAATATTGTCTCTGCAGTGTTTGTTTATTTTGTTTGTGGTGATGCTTGTATGAAATTAAAGGGCTGCAACACATTTCTGGTGAGGCACGAAGTCAGAACTGAACCGATGTCCTCAAAAAGACAGGAGCAACTCCAACAACAATATTGTTGTTGTTTTGGTTTTTTTAAAGGCAAGATGAGCGTGATCTAATGCAAAACTGTTGGAGGGGAGGTAATTAAATGAAATCAGCTGAACAAATGGGCTGCTAAAGGCACCTTGTTGACTGCTAATTTGTACATTACACATTACTCAGCACTACGTTCATTTAAAAGTGACAGATTAGACACCGTGGCATGCTGTAACCTTAATGAGTGTGTTGTGCTCTGGTCCAGGTGCTGGTTTTCTCCACCCGATTACTGCGACCAACTGACATCCCCGAGCTACTCTTCCACACCCAAAGGCTGATGCCTGATATCGGTGTCTGAAGGGGCGTCACGTGGCAGCGTGAGCACATGGAGGGACGCACGCAACCGCAAAGGTCGGGAGTCTACCAGCTAAAGAGGGAGGAAATCAATATTGAAATGACATGCAAATAACATTCCTACCCTGCTTGTGTCAGTTTCACTGTCGGTGTCCAAAGAACTTCTCCAGCCGTGTGTGATGCTGTTCACACTCACATGTTAACTTAAAGCAATAAAGTTTTCCGAGCACCCTCGTCTGATGGTGGTTTTTGAGTGTGCACACAGAGCCCGTTTCCAGCCAGGAAACATTAAACACACACACACACACACACACACACACACACACACACACACACACACACACACACACACACACACACACACACACACACACACACACACACACACACACACACACACACACACACACACACTGTTCTCTTCCCACCAGTATAATTACTGATCATTTCACTCGGGCCACTCGGTGCTTCGTGTCTCTACAGCTCCTCTACCTGCTAAACAATCTCTGCTCCCTTTAGCCGCGGTCCTGCCGCAGTACGCGGTGTGGCGGGAGGTTACGGTACGGCAAAGCACATCCAGGTCCAACTCTGTCCCCGTCCCACCGCAGACACTACGGTTAAGATGTGGGTCCTCCCTATGAGACCCCTTCCTCAGTGCTAGGTACCTCAATGGAGGGGTGATGGAAAATCGAAGCCGGCGGTCACGGGTTTTTTTTTCGTACCATTCACAATGTTTTTCGTTGGGATCACATAAAAACCCGTCCTGGCACAAAAAGTGTGACGGGACCTCAGCTTCAGTTTCCTCCAATGTGAATCCTCTCGGTGAGAGCTCAGTGATTACACCAGCCTAAAACTCCACCACAGCGTCTGAGTCTCCCCTCGCCTCGTCCAGCACCTTCCACGCTTCGTCTGAGAGCAACAGGACACTCATGAGCTTCTGATGTGATGCATATACGTCCAGGTGTTTTCACTGGAAAAGTACAGTCTCATTTCTCATCTTCAACAGGATTTCAATTCTCAGAGGAGCTGATAATGAAATGCTCAGTGAAAACCAGCATGAGCTCCTCCACAGCAGCGCCGGCTGCGGTCAGCTCAGCAGCTTTTCCTTCGCTGTGGTCAGGACCAGAGCGCTTCCTAACATAGGGTGGATGAGCAGGTGGGAGGCAGTTGTACACTCATATACCTCATGTTTAAATGGTATTCATCACTCTTGTGTACTCCAAAGCCTCTTAGAAGAACTTTTTTATTTGTGGGTCACTTTTATCTGTGTGCGTCATCTCCTTTCATAGTGGTATTGATATTTATTTTCAGACATCCAAGGACGCTGCAGACTTTCAATAGCACTGACAGTACAACCGATGACTACTTATTTGACGATACCTGGAGACATCTGTACTATCGGACACACAAGAAGACAGAGACACATTTAAAAATGCATTATTTTATTGTGCACAAAAGGTGAGTTTGTAAATGATAAATAACAACCAGCCCTTTGGACTTCCATTTCATAAAGTGCAGCAGTGATAATAACCAACTCATGCTACATACTCTGCTGTCCCACTGGACCTCCACCCTCCCATCACCCCACCCTCCCATCACCCCACCCTCATATCATCATGGACAATGATGGTCATGAAAATTCAACAACAACAAAATATGCAGCAAACATTGACATAAAAAGGATCAAGCACACACGAGGCTGTAGAGCCCCGGCTGAAGTGGTTGGTATAATAATACCAACACTGAGAGGTGCTATGTAGTAGCAGACGCAGTAACGAGCTGCTGCAGCGCTCCACACTGCTAAAAATAAGTAGTCCTTGACCACTGCAGTTGCCAGGAGAGATTGATTTACAAGTATTTTGGTCTTTTTTTATATGCCCAGAGTTTGTAGATCAGCCAGTGGGCCCCAGCTGCTTCCTGTCCTCAGGTGTCTTCTGTCCTGAACAGGTACCAAACACCACAGCCTCTCTGAACTTGTACTTGACAGAACAGAACTCTGCCCACCCAGGACCTTAACTCTGTGAGGCCATTCGCCTCACGTCGCCACGCTTCATCCACACGGGTGCAGGACTTGAGTGAAACACGGACTTCCTCCATTTTCTCTCCCACCTTCAGTGCTTTCTTTCTGCGGCCACTCTGGGCCACTTTCTACACGTCCTCACACTGAGGTGACCGTCCTCACTTTGGCTGACAGCGCCTGCTTGAAGCGTCGTTTCAGGTCCTGCATGTTGGGAGATTTGGGCCTGGGAATCAGGGGCGAGCGCCTCTTCTCTGTGGTGGCACTGGCAGAGGAGGTGGAGGCCGGAGGTGGCGTCTGCTGCTTGCCCAACTGGCAGCACAGCCTGTGGAAAGCACCGTGCACCTGGTTGTAGTCCTCGCTGGCGGACACTTCGAAGAAGGAGCAGCCCAGTGTTCCTGCCAGCAAAGGGCCCTGCTGGGAGTCTACGTGCCTCAGGTGCAGCAAGTCTGCCTTGTTGGCCAGGAGGATGACCGGCGGCACCCTGGCACCGCCCGTGCGGACGACCAGTTGGTGCAGCTGATCGATCAAATCGAAGCTGCGACGGTCGGTCACCGAGTACACCAACACCACGGCATCAGCCCACTGAATAGAGCAGGACACGTGGTCGGGGAGGCTGACACCATGATCAGTCCTCTGAGAAACACAGAAGAGAGAAAAATTAAAAATTATTCTTCTCTGGAGAAACAATGCAGGGAATATGATCAGATTAAATATCTTCTGACTTAATGCATCTAATCTTTTTCTGAAACTGAAGGGCTGACTGGTTCAGACACAAGCTATAGGATTACTGTGCCTCAACAGGGCGGTGTGTGGCTGACTGGGGAGTCTGGATCCGAGTATCATTTACTCCGGCCCCAGACATCCATTAGGCTAAAGGAGAGATTAGACTGCCACAATGAGGGGCTGTACGTCAAGAAAGAAAAAAAGCATGTACACCTCTGGTCTTGGATGAATGCCCAGGAAAGACCAATTCAGCTTATTTTTACTAGAAAGAGTTTATTTTTACAGTGTCTGATTGTTCACATGGGTCTGGCCTGTCTCTTTAAGCAAAGCAACCTGAAGACGTTTCTCCATGTGAGAGTTCTTACCTCCGCAGCAGGAGTGTCCTGAACCTGGATGGTCACTTGCTCTCCGTCCACCTGGACCTCTCTGGAATAGAGACTGCCTGCACGCCGCACAGGAACAAAGACTTTAACACCGGCTCATGTCACACAGCAGGGGCTCTCTTCTCATTGTATTCTTTAAAACATCGTTTTCTTACCCGCGTTCCGCTCGTAGTCTCCGATGAAGCGCCTCGTCAGAAACCTCACCACAAGCGCTGGAAGAAGGAAATCAAGTCAGTACTTTTCATGGACAGAAGACGAAGAGGAGGTACAAGACGGTGCCTTGCTCGGGCTTTTACCTGTTTTTCCCACTCCGCTGCCTCCGATGACCGCTATCTTGATGACCCGGTTGGGCGCAGTGTGCTCCGGCGCTGGACACTCGGAAATGGTGGTCATGTTCTGGATGAGACGCATCGTGTTGGTCGGGTTCCGCTTCAGTGACAAAGTCCAAACTAAAACTGATGAATGTCCACAGACGTTTACAAAATACAAGAGATTGAAATAATCCAGCGCTGAAGCAGAGAGTACAGGAGGAGGCTGAATGCTGCCCGGAGGAGCGCACCGCGGCTTTATACAGCCGGAGCGCCGCGCGCCTCCTCCGCCCCCCTCCCCTCACCCCACCCCACCCCACCCCACCCCCTGTTCCTCGTGAGCCTCCGCCCACACGTGGATATGCGGGGCTTAACGGAGAGGAGAGAACCTCGCTGCAGGTGCGGAGGTCGAGCCGGGCTCACAAAGCAGGCTGGACAGTCAGGAACCAGGGGTTCTCTCCTCGACACAGGAACAACAGCAGTCCGACCAGCCGTCCATCCTTCATCCATCCATCACTTCATCTATTCATCCAGCCATCTATTCATCCATCCATCCACCTATTCATCACTTCATCTATTCATCCATCCATCCACCTATTCATCACTTCATCTATTCATCCATCCATCCATCTATTCATCCGTCCATCCTTCATCATCCATCCATCTATCCATCTATTCATCCATCCATCCATCACTTCATCTATTCATCCACCCATCCATCCATCTATTCATCCATCCATCTATTCATCCATCCATCTATCCATCCGTCCATCCTTCATCATCCATCCATCTATTCATCCATCCATCCATCCATCATTTCATCTATTCATCCATCCACCCATCCATCCATCTATTCATCCATCCATCACTTCATCTATTCATCCATCCATCCACCCACCCATCCATCTATTCATCCATCCATCCATCCATCACTTCATCTATTCATCCATCCATCCACCCATCCATCCATCTATTCATCCACCCATCCATCCATCTATTCATCCATTCATCCATCTATTCATCCATCCATCCATCAGTTTATCTATCCATTCATCCAACCATCAGTTCATCTATCCATCCATCCGTCCATCCTTCATCATCCATCCATCACTTCATCTATTCATCCATCCATCCATCTATTCATCCATCCATCCATCCATCCATCACTTCATCTATTCATCCATCCATCCACCCATCCATCCATCTATTCATCCATCCATCAGTCCATCACTTCATCTATTCATCCATCCATCCACCCATCCATCCTTCTATTCATCCATCCATCTATTCATCCATCAATCCATCACTTCATCTATTCATCCACCCATCCATCCATCTATTCATCCATCAATCCATCACTTCATCTATTCATCCATCCATCCATCCACCCATCCATCCATCTATTCATCCACCCATCCATCCATCTATTCATCCATCCATCCATCAGTTTATCTATCCATTCATCCAACCATCAGTTCATCGATCCATCAGTTCATCTATCCATCCATCCATACATCCATCTGTTCATCAAAACCATTCATCCATCCATCAAATCCATCGATCCATCAACACCATCCATCCATCCATCCATCATATACATACATACATACATACATACATACATACATACATACATACATACATACATACATACATACATACATACATACATACATACATACATCATGCACCCACCCTTCAAATCCATTCATCTATCATCCATCAATCCATCAAATCCATCCATAAAATGCATCCATCCATCATCCACCCACCCATCAAATCCATTCATCTATCATCCATCCATCCATCCATCCATAAAATGCATCCATCCATCATCCACCCACCCATCAAATCCATCCATCTATCATCCATCCATCCATCAGTTCATCCATCAGTTCACCCATCCATCCATCCGTTCATCAAAACCATTCATCCATCCATCAGTTCATCCATCAGTTCACCCATCCATCCATCCGTTCATCCATCAGTTCACCCATCCATCCATCCGTTCATCAAAACCATTCATCCATCCATCATGTCCATCCATACATAAATCCATCCATCATCCATGAAATGCATCCATCCATCATCCACCCATCAAAACCATTCATCTATCATCCATCCATCAAATCCATCCATCCATCATCCATCTATCAATCAATCCATCCATCCATCCATCACATCCATCCATGTATCCACACACCCATCCATCCATCCATCTATCAATCAATCCATTCACCCATCCATCAAATCCATCGATCCATTTTCCATTCAGGTATCTACGTACTCATCCATCCATCCATCCATCCATCCATCCATCCATCCATCCATCCATCCATCCATCATTCTTTCTTTCTTTCTTTCTTTCTTTCTTTCTTTCTTTCTTTCTTTCTTTCTTTCACCCATCTATAAAATCCATCCATCCATCTAACCATCAAATCCATCCATCTATCATTCCACCTATTTATCCTTCATATCCATCCATCAATCCATCCATCTATCATCCATCAAATCCATCCACAAATACATCTATCTATCCATCCATCTATCAAATCCACCCATCCATCCACCCATCCATCCATCCATCAAATCCATCCATCCATCAAATCCACCCATCCATCCATCCATCCACCCATCCATCCATCCATCCATCAAATCCATCCATCCATCCATCCATCCTTGAACAAATGATCATTTATCTACAAAATTATTTACGTCCTGATTTTTATTAATCTGCTTTAATTACATCGGTTTTCTTATTTGTTTTACAAGATGTGAATGAACGATTCATTGTATTTTGTATTAAAAGAATGAAATTTGTACATTATAAATATTTGCTTATTGCGAAAATAAACTCATTCATAGTTGCATTTATGTATTTATTTATTTATTTTCAATCTTAAGCCTCCGGGGTTGTGTTGTGACTTGTTGATACATGCCTCGAAATCTGGGACTTGTCAACACAGGGGGTAATTGTTGCTGAGGTTGCACCTATGCAACACACACACACACGCACACACGCACGCACGCACGCACGCACGCACGCACGCACACACACAATGTTGTCTGACTATGCTTATGACTATCCTTTGAAAAAGTAGCTCATCATTAGTTTAAAATCACAGCCGGGGAAAGAAATAAAAAGAAAAACGTGATGCAATGTCTGATGCAAACCTTCACAGAAAAGACTAAAAACATTTATTTGCAAATGTATTTCACGATCCGTTAATCAGCTACACAAAAGTACACGGAGGTTAAATAGGTGTCGTTCATCGTTAATGAGGTGCAAATTATCACACGGAACAACAAGTTGAAAGATAAAATCAAAGCAAGTCTCTCTGAGATGAAAGCACATGTAAACTGGTGAGGGCTTTAGCCTTGTGGACCCACAGCGTATGTCAGAAACCACAACTTGTTTGTGTACACCCAACAATGACAGTGAAACAAGAGCAGACACACACCTTCTCATACCTTACATGCAATCGCTCATCCAGTACGAAGTTACACAGCGTTTCAGCCATTTCAGGAGCAGCGTACCAGTAAAACGGATCTATTTTTAGAAGCTTTGTACAACCTCGTTACATATTTGTGCATATTTTCACCTGACAGATTGAGTCACTGCCCTCTTATTTAACCCATATTATCTTCTTGTCCCACTTTCCTTTGCCTCCTTTGTCATATATAGTCCTCATTCCGTCCCCCTCCTCCCTCTCGTCTTTCATTTGTGCTCATGTGCTCTCAGGTATTTTGGTATCCGTCCTTCCATGATTACGGTCTGGTATGTATTTTTGATAAGAGTGCTGATGACAGGAGACTGTGCTGAAATATGAAATTAGTGGCCAGGATTCATGAGCAGATGTAGTTCTTAGGTACACACACACACACACACACACACACACACACACACACACACACAATGAGAGAGAGAGCCGCTGTAACCACATCACAGCCGAGACACAGTGAGCTCCACCCTGTGCAGCCTGTTTGGTATTAATAGTGCATAGATGTTCTTGCTTTTGAAAACTTGCACGTGTGTGGTTCAGCCTCCACTGAGCTCGTACTTTTTGAAATCTGCTCCCTTTTTGGATAATTGTTGGTGATGTGTCACCCTTCTGTAATTCAAGCAGATACTGCAGCATAATTCTAAAATGTAATTTGACACAAAGTGTGGAAACAAATCACAATTACAGTTTTCATGACCTATAAGACACAAGCTTTGTCAGTGTTGAAAAGTAGTTTTTTTTATGATTATGTTGGTGATTGATGAGAATGCTTCACTAAAATTCACATTGAATCTTTCTGGATGCATCAAGGCTCAATTATCACTGGACTTCACCACGGCCACAGTGATCGTTTACAGCTCATGTTGATGTGGTTTGGAAGCTCTTGTTTTCTGACATGTTCAGCCTTTAGTATGTGTGAATACTGTGAGTTGTTTTGTCACAATACCCTTGAACTGTTCCTCCTCGCAGTCAGTTCCTTTTGGCACATTTGAGCTCAGCCTGTCGTCTGTGTGAAAGATCTGTTCCACTTTGCAAACACCACAGGTATGAACCGAGCTGAGACTGTACCTGTGTGTTTGGCTGACCCGGCACAGCAGGACTACACACATGTCACATCCCTTTTGCAGGAGCGGTTTCGTTGCTCGTCGTCTCTCCATTGGCATCACGAGTTTAGATTGAAAGTCCTCCTTGAGAGCGGAGCTCAACCTGGCACTGCTGCAGTCTCTGGTGAAACAGGCTCTCTTCACCACAGTTCACTTGTGGAAGGTGGATGAAGGGCTGAAAGTAATAAAACGGAGTGGGGACTGAAAATGTTTTGCGCAACAGGGTAAAAAAAAGGGTTGAGGTTCCACTCGGGATACAATGGTAATAGGATAATATCGCCATTCATTCCACAATAACCATTTCCATATCTTTAACTGTAATTTCATGTGTCTTGCTTGCGCATCCAGCTGCTGTTCAGTCTGTGCACTACTGATCACATCGCTCACAATGAGCTTTAACAGCAGGTGTGAACCGGGCGATAGCTAGTGAGTGAGGGTGAACTGAGGGCCGCCCACACCAGAATACCGTTTCAGGTAAACACATCGTTTTTGGCCGATCATCAACACAGCTTCTCTTTTAACACCAGTTCCAGAGTGGTAAGTCCTGATTTTACCTACACCTCCCCAGACCCGTACAATTCCAAGATCAATGAACCGTGTGAGTGTTTGTAACCTCTGCTAAGCCTTCCACACACTGCGGCATTTCTGGATGAAAGACTGCGACCGTGGGAGAGTCCTCCTGAAAACTATAGTCGTGGCCGTAACCAGTGATGTCGGTAACGCATTAATTAGTAACGCGTTGCTCCTTATGAACACTTTTATCAGTAATGAGTTATCAGTAATCAGATTACTTTTTAAAGGTAACTGTGGCAACACTGGCCGTAACGTTCTGATGAATATCAAGCAGTGTCAGATATCTGGGGCGATCGTAGCTGCGGCGGCCTGCAGCTTGTGTTTCGTTTACATGGAGTGTTTTGTTGGAAAAATGAAACACCATGACAGTAAACGCCGACATAAAATGCTAGTAGATGCTCAAAAGTACTGACTCCAAGCTCCCCCTGAAAAATGACCATGCTCCTCTCCATATACTCCTCCTTCTCCTTTTTCGTGATTTCTCTGTGTTTGGGACGAGATCCCGCCGACGTGTTGCACGATAGTAAAACACATCAGCTGCGAGTCAGCTTGTGTTGTCATCATACAGTCTGCACACACAACAAGCATAACGTGCCCGTTATAAAGTGCTGAGAGCACACGCAAGTATGGGAAGACCGATCAGACCAGTTTTTCCCTGACAGATTTCCCTATTTCCCCGGCCAATAAAAGACAGCCACTGTTTCCGGTGTAATTGCTCCTTTGGAACAATGTGAAACTTCAGGTCTGCATTCTGAACCCCCAAACATGCAGCAACTCTGAGGCCGACGGATAAAACTAAACGGATGCTGAATTTCCCGAGAGCTGAAGATGTATTGTTTTCCCCCCAAACAAATATGGCGGACACCGATGCGAGGGAGTAACGTCACTGAGTCCCCGGATGCCCGACTTGACGAATGACATTGACTTCTCCATGACTCCAGACCGAGCAGCCAAAGCTACTGGTGGCGCTGCCGCTGTGAAGTGCAATTAGGATTCTCATCTCTCATTCTTTGTTTGTGTAATGTACTATTATTGTTATTCATGCAGAAGATAATTTGCATACACATATGACATATATATATATATATATGTATTCATGTAACAATGAAAAAAACGTACATGTGTTTAAATGTTTCACATCACAAAGAGGCTTCACATAAAGCTCATTCAATAGTAACAACCTCTGACTCCTAAACATTAATGCTCATCAAATTAGATTAGTTCAGAGTAATTATTATTTATTTTAATAATAATAATAATAATAATAATAATACATCAAACTAATATAGCACTTTTTTGGGCTCTCAAAGATGTTTTACATAAAAAAGTACAAATAAAGAAAAATAAAATGAAGAGTTTATGGAAAAGCCAGTTGATTTATTTTGATTTTATTTATTTTCGATATGAAAATAGCTTCAATATGCTTCAGTATAAAACCCTAAAATGATAAATGTTATCATGGGCATAAACAGGAAGCTTTTACTGGTTATTTTTCATGTAGTCACACGTGAAATGTGACGGATGAACCTTTGGAAAGTGATTTGCTCAGCCAACTTCACTAACTTGTCCTGTTCCTCAGTATTGTTTTGCCACGACCGGAGGCCAGAGCTCCTTGACGCCTCAAACAGGCCAGTGCCTGGTCTAGAGTTACAGTATGTTGCTCTATGGTGTTTGTGGTCTCTTCTGCTTTTTGGGTGTATCAAGTGAGTCCCAGCGCCCTCTAAAAGCCTGTCATATGTACTAGATCGTGTTGAGCCCTGTTAATAGTGACGTGTGGACGGACTTTAGTTTGAGAACGCCGGGGAGAAACCTGACGGTTTTGGCTCGTGTGGATGAGGCCTGAGGTGAATCTTTCAGCAGGGGTGCTGCCAATTGTCAGCAAGTATTCGAGGTATTCATGGCAAACAAGGGAATGCAAAGTTAATTTGGGGGTTGAGGGGCAAGTGAAATCTAATGGGTGGGGTGGTTCGGTTTGGGGAGGGGCAGCTCTCAGAAGGATGTCCTTGTTGACACAGAAGTGAGGAGTGATTTCCCGAGGCAGCTCCATTCTATGAGCTAAGAAGAGCCCGAGCTTACCCCCTGGGCCTGAGGCCAGAAAGGAGGGTCATTTGGAATATCGGAGAATCCCAGGCAGTTTGGAGAATTAGCTCAGAGCAAAGCTTTTGATCATTTTTCTGTATTTCTATTGTCCTTAATCTCTGTGTGCAAAGGTGATTATTAGAAGACAATGATTTTACCCTGAGAAGCATTTTCACGTGTTGCTGATAGAATCTTTCTCCCTGCTACCTGTATTTGAAAAGACTTGTTTTCAACTTCATATCATCCGCTTGAGAAATAGAGAAATGTTCTGCCCAACTGTTCCACACATCTGTTTTCTAGCAGGACTCCACTGCAGATGCACAAAAACAGGGGGGAACTTTCTAAAGCAAAGGAACACATCTTTCCCCAAATCTCTTTGAGGATTGATTCATATCTACAATACAAAACATTTCCACCAACAAATGTAAATTGCTCTGGCCCACCAACACAAACAGCCTCTGACCTGCACAAAGGAAGAGAGGTTGTTTTTTCTCATTGAAATGGAAGCCTTCCAACATGTCCCAGCATTTGCATGCATGTGAATGTTGAGAGTGAAGCAGGGGGTGGCAGCAGTCATTTGTTGGTTGTGTTGGCTCTGATTCTGAATGACAATAGTCCCCCATCACTATCACCATCACATCCATGCCGGTTCATGATGCTCCCCTGTTGAGTTTGCGCTCTGGGCAGCTGCCAATGTTTATGTTGTTGTGTCAAATATACTTCATATTTTATGTTTTTGTCTCAAATACAGTTAATAATCCTTCCAAATGTGTCAAATATACTTTGAAATCCAATCCTTCAAATCAATAATGCTGAAATAAATAGTCGTGGACGAGCTGTCCAGGGTTGCAGTTTTGTGGACAAGTTGTCCGTGGATGAGTTGTCCGTTCACTGTCCAGCGCCTGGTTGCACACTACTAAATCAAATGGTCAGTAATTGATTATTGTCAACGGTCATTCGTTTGGCAAGAGTTGTATGTATATATCTGTATATATATCTATAAAATTAGAAAATGTTCTAATCTTAATTCTCCAACTTTCAATCATTCCGTTTGCATTCCACTGCCAATCTCCAGCGTAACATAGAAAATTGACTTTCATTCGTTCACAATTCAGCTCTTGCAGTGTGTGCAAACATGAATGACTGTGTGTCTGCAAAGAAAAGCAGTCGGCGTTGCGGTAATAACAGAGTATAGGGGTGTTTTCATCTGGCCTGCATGTGACCGTAGATGTGTGTATTTAAAGTAAGACTTTAAACTCTGGGATTATCCTGTTTTCACTGATCAAGGAGTTGTTTTTTCTCCTCACGTGTAAAATCTGGGCATGAAAAAGTCAGTAAAAAGGTCATTTTAGGCCCCGTTTACACAACAACGTTTCACGTGACAACACCTAATCCGCTAAAAAAAAAGGAGAGTGTTTCCACTGCAGCAGTGGAAACACTCTCCTCCAGGAGAAACAGCTGCTCCAGGAGAAGATCACGGATTTGGAATCCCCGAAAACGCGGAGGGCTGGTCTGTGCCGCGGTACGTGGAAGAGTTGATAATGGCAGAACGCGGCCAGAGTGTGGATCTGTGCAAACAGGGCAGTCTGGGAATAGAGCGGCAGCTACTAGTCCACGCTCCATTGTGGTGCGCTTCCTTAACTTTAATGTGAAGGAAAATGTCCGCCGCACGGCTTGGAAAAAACCCGTCCATGTTCAAGGGAAACGGGTGTTTTTTGATCACCACTATGCCGAGAGTGTGCAGCAGCGGAGGAAGGAATATGGCCCCATTAAGAAAGCAATGAAAGACTGTAAAATCGGCTTCCAGGCCCCGCTGACCAAGATGCACGAGCACTATGGTAACGTATAACAACGCGGGGAGGCTGCAGAGGATCTGAGGAGACGTGGAGTCGCGGTCGGGCTGCTGCCTGCCTGGAAATGTAAAGACGTCTCCGCAGAGACCCTCAACAAACTTCTGCCGCGGAGCACAGCAGGAGGCCGGCGAGCGGCGAGCGGCGAGCGCAGGACATCAGGAGAGCATCCGGGAGGAACATAAAGTGTTTCACCTGCAGGAGAAAGAAGACGCCACGACGGAGGATTAACAGCTTTTTGGTGTTTTTTCTTTCCCTTTGGATTTGTATTAAACATCTCCTTCCCCACCCCCATCACCAAAACAAAGACTGATGTGTAGTCCCCCCCGCCAGGTGCAGGTAACTCTTTTTTTAACTCGTTTTTCCTTCTTTCTTTTTTTTCTACTTTTTTAACGCTGGTAGGGGCCCCACTTAGTGGCACTTTCCCCTTCTACATAGAGGTGACAAAAGACACTCTGAACTGGAAGACCTGGAAAGTTCTTGTGTGTTTTGTTTATTACTCTGAGTTCATGGTTTAATTATTCACAGGTGGAGGATAACATTTCTACAACAACCAACCTGCATGCAGTGCTATAATATAAAATCCTGAAACGTGAATGGCATAAACAATCCCATTAAAAGGGGTCAAATAGTTTCAAAGTTAAAACAAGAAAGAATCCATATTTCCTTTTTACAAGACACATTTGTCAAACATAAAGCATGAGGAATTTAGTAAAATGGGCTTCAGAAGTACATATTTTTCTTCGTACAGAAGAGGGGAAAAAGAGGTGTAGCTATCCTCATATCAAACTCTGTCAGTTTTGAACTTATCTCAGAACACAAAGATAAAGCGGGTCGGTTCGTGTTGGTAAAAGGCAGGTTAGAGCAGGGAGATGTTAAATTATGTAACATATATGCACCCCCTGGTAGTAACATCTTCTTTTCAAAGAGACATTTAACCCCATTGCTACAGAAATAACAGGAACCTGTATATGTGCAGGAGATTTTAACTTGGTGCTTAATCCTAAACTAGACACAACTAATCAAGCGCGGTTAAAAACTTCTGTAGAAAAGCGAGTTAAGAAAATCTTGGACGAGCTAGGACTTGTTGACGTAGGAAGAAATCTGTATAAATATGATAGAGAATTCACTTTCTATTCCGTAAGGCATAATATGCACTCCAGACTAGATTATATCTTCTTGTTTAGCAAAGATTTACATAAAGTGAAAGACTGCACAATCGGACAAAGAGACATCTCTGATCACTCTGGTTTAACTATACAAATCAGTAGAAATAGAAAAGCCAAAAATACTTTATGGAGATTGAATACAGGGCTATTAAACAGTAAAACCTTTAAAACGGAGATGGCTCAGGAAATAGAAAAATATTTAGAATCTAATGACAATGGAACAGTCAGTCCAGTAATATTACGGGATGCAGCAAAAGTCTTCCTTAGAGGGAAAGTAATTGCTAAATGTGCCTTACGGAAAAAGAGGAGAACAAAATAGCTATTAGACGTGCAGGAAAAGCTAAAAGAGTTAGAGCAGCTCCACAGTAGGTATAAAGACCCGGCCATACTTGAGCAAATGAGACCTGTTAAGCAGGAGATTGATAAGAATTTAAGTGAAGGAATTAAATAAAGGGAAGATTCATTAAATAATAATACTATGAGGTCAGATCTAAGTTGACTGAGTTACTAAGACAAGACAGGACGGGACGGGACAAGACAAGACAAGATAATCCTTTATTGATCTCACAGACGGAGATATTTACAGTGTGACGGCAGCAAAGCAGGATAGTAGACGAAAATCACAAGGTGTAAAATAAAAATGAGATAAAAATACAGTGAAAGAAAGTAGCATCAATAAATAGTTAAAAAGAGTCAGTAACTTAAAGATGTAAGTCTGTATAGACTGTATGAGCACGATCATGCACACAGTGCATATAAGGATGAACATGTAATTGTCCCAAAAATGATTATTGTACAGAGGTAAGAATGAATGTGGTCTACTGGGAGCAGGCTGGGTTAAACAGTCTGACTGCAGCAGGGAGGAAGGACCGGCGGAGTCTCTCCTTTAGACACCGCGGGTGGAGAAGCCTGTCACTGACGGAGCTGCCCAGTGATGTGACGGTACCATGTAGGGGGTGGGAGACGGTCTCCATCAGGGATGAAAGCTTCTTCAACATCTTCCTGTCTCCCACCACCTCCACAGGGTCCAGGGGGCAGCCCAGGACAGAGCTGGCCTTCCTCACCAGTTGGTTCAGTTGGTTCCTGTCTGCAGCCGGAGTGCTGCTGCTCCAGCAGACCACTCCATAGAAGATGGCTGATGCCACCACTGAGTCATAAAAGGTCCTCAGGAGTGCTCCTGGTACTCCGCAGGACCTGAGTCTCGGCAGCAGATGGAGTCTGCTCTGGCCCTTCTTGTAGAGAGCTTGTGTGTTGTCAGACCAGTCCAGCTTATTGTTCAGGTGAACACCCGGGTACTTATAAGAGTCCACTATCTCAATGTCCTTTCCCTGGATGTTCACCGGTGTACTCGCCTGGAAAATTAGGAAACAACTGTCAGGAAGCACTGTCTATAACATTTGAGCTCCAAAAACAAATAAAATGACCACCAAACTTGAAGACATTCAGAGGGCATTTGAAAAATACTATACGTCATTGTACACACAGCCAGACAAAGCAGACAAAAGTACCATACAAAAACTTCTCAAATCTCTCGACCTCTCCTCCATTGGTGAAAATGTAAATGACAGGTTACCCAGGACATTTCCTCTCAGGAAATTGATAGTGGAATCTCAAATCTCAGGACCAATAAATCAGCAGGTGGTGACGAATTTACTCCGGAATGGTATAAGAGTATGAGAGAACTTCTGCTTCCATTATTAAAGGCTTCCTTTAACTATACCTTAAAAGGAGGTGCTCTCCCACCATCTTGAAATGAGCCATATATTTCAGTTATACCGAAGGAGGGGAAGGATATATGGACTGTAAAAATTATAGACCAATTAGTGTCTTAAATGTAGACTAGAAATTATATGCAGCAAAACTGGCCAAGAGAGCCCTTCTTGATAGATGAGGACCAGACAGGTTTTATACATAACAGACAAACACACAATAATATAAGAAGAGCCCTTCATATCATTAATCCTATCTCTCAAGAAGACTCAAGCGAAGTCCTGCTCAGTCGTATGACTTTTTATTTGAGGTTATGAAAAGATTTGGTTTTTCTGATGCATTTATATAAAGTATAAGAGCGCTGTAATCTTCTCCAACAGTGAGGAATAAAGTCAATGGTGGTCTTTCAAACAGAATTACCTTACAATGAGGGTGTAGACAAGGTGGCCCGCTGAGCTCTCTACTTTTCAACTTCTTCATTGAGCCTCTTGCCCAGGCTATTAGGGAGGAGAAGAACCTGAGAGGTATAACAATTGGTAATGTTGAAAATACAATATGCTTATATGCAGACGACGTTCTGATAACCATTGAAAATCCGGATCGGGTATCCCTCTGGTCATGAATGTTTTGGAAGCATATGGAAGATTTTCTGGTTATACACTCAACATCCAAAAAACCCAGGTGCTGACCTTTAATTTTGCACCAACGAAACAATTACTTGACAGGCATCAATTTGATTGTTACCAATCACAAATTCAATACTTGGGTGTGATATTGACAAAAGATCCTTCACAGTTGAATGATAACTACATGCCGATAAAGAGAAGGATCTATGATGATCTGGACCGGTGGAGCTGCTCCTCCTTGACCTCGGCAGTAAAATAAAGGATAATTAAAATGAACATTCTCCCGAAAGTACTATAACTATTTATGGGACTTCCAACAGAGGGGCCTACAAAACAATTTAGGGAACAGGATAAGCCTTTTTCAAGATTCATTTGGAGTAATAAACGACCATTTCAATTGCTGGGGGGGGGGGGGGGGGGGGGGGGGGGGGGTATGGCTCTGCCATTCCTGTATGGTCATTATCAGTCAGCCCAGCTCAGGCCTCTGGTGTGCTGGGGTAACCCAGGCTATGAAGCAAGATGGAGGACATTGAATTGTCACTAATGCACATTCCTATAAAGTCTGTTTTGGGTTGTTTGAACAAGCTCCATGAAACATGCCAGCTGCAAAACTCATGGGTTGATTTATCTCTGAATACCTGGTCTAACGTCGTTCAAAAGTATCAAGGAGAAATACAACTGTTGAGCTGGCCTGCATTCCATCCACGCTTCCTCCCTGCTCTGCTGGATCATAATTATAAACAATGGACCAAACGGGGAATCACCTCCATCTGTAGTATCACCAAAAGTGGGGAACTAATTAGTTTTGAGGATTTCTATATAAAATATGATTTAGCTAAAGAAAACTTTTTTCGATATTTCCAGATCCGCCACTTTATTATAAAAAAATATATAAATGAAGACTCATGGACTTAAAGAAAATTCATGTATAATTCAAATATTTAACGAACCATATGAATCTAAAAGCCCAAAAGGTATTATTGGGAATCTATACAAAAGTTTATTGTCCAACAATAAGAACTCCACAGATCATATTAGACAGCGTTGGGAGAAAGAAGCCAATATAGTAATTTCGGATGACGTATGACTACAACTCTGGAAAAATGGATCTTTACCAATACGCTCTTTACTATGGCGGGAATTTAATTGGAAGAATCTTATTAAATTTTTTATTACCCCAAACCAGATATCAAAATGGAGTGGTTCAGAGGTGTCCTGCTGGAGGGAGTGTGGAACGCTTTCTGCAGACTGCTTCTATATATTCTGGTCTTGCCCAAATTTAAAGAAATTCTGGAAGGAGGTAGAACAACTAATATCAGAAACCCTGGATATTGTACTGGATCTCTCTTTCATTTCAATGTACTTGGGAAATCTTTTGAAGGGTTTGAGTAAAGGAGACTCATACCTGCTGAGGATCATTATGGTTGTCAGCAAAGAGGCAATAACCAAATGCTGGCTGCAGAGGAACCCACCCACCATGAAACTGCTTAAAAACATCATAAACCTGATTCACAGGATGGAGATATTGACTTTCACGCTATGACTACAGAAAGAAAAAGGAGAGGAATACTGGGGAAAATGGGATAGCATCAAAAATTCTTAAGGACTGTGAATATTAGAGTGCATGATCTAGCGTAACCTGTGTATTGCTCCTGTCTGATGATTTCAGTATTTTTTTTATTATTGTAAATATCCTTGCCCCCAACTGTTTTGTATGTTCATGCAGGATGTTGGAAAAAAGCTAAAATTAAAAGTTTCCACACAAAAAAAAACCCTAAAGACAAAACAACTTCACAAAAAGCAAGCAATCACATTGGGGAGAAACCAAAATGTCCGGACTGGTTTCTTTGAATCATTTCTATTCTTTACTCTGCATCAAAGACCGTGTCCCACCCGGTCCCTTGCTGTTTCTGGCTATGGCTTGGCCAATCAGAGCGGAGTTAGCTTCAGCGTTTCCAGGGCGTTTTCTCTGGCTGAATGGCGTTGGTTGATCCCCCTCGTGGTGAGGTGCAGGGATACAGCTTTCAGGGGGGGTCTGAGGGGGCCCCCTGGTGGGGGGTGAGAAATTGCGAATTTTTCCAGTGGTGGCCACATGTTCGTTTGTTCTCAAAGAAACGTGGTCCCCCCCCCCCCCACACACACCCCTTTGTGTCCGAATGGGGGTGAACCATGGATGCCAGGCCCAACAACCGGTGCTTTAAGCACTGGATGTTCCATCTCGTGCATGTGCAGGTCGGGTAATTATATCAACAAAGTCACCCATGAGCCCTGGATGACCCGGAGAGTATATATCTACCGGCGTCATCAGGTGATCTGTTCTTGTCAAAATCTTCTCGCTAGGACACGAGGATCTTTAGTGACAGGATGCTCTGGCAGTCAACCAGGATTCATAGAACTGTAGTTACATGCAGACCTTTCATTCTATTTCATCCTTCCAGACTGCTTTAAGCACTGGATTATTTATACCAGAAAGGTCACGAAGAATCCTCACCTACTCAAGGGTCTGAAGCTGTGGACAGTACAGAAATTGCTACAGGCTGGACACCCGCCGCATTCACCCTTTAGAAACGTCTTTAGGTGCAGGAAGCTGCAGCACAGATGTCCTGCAGGGGAACGCCTCTCAAGGCGGCCCATGTTGCAGCCATGCCTCAAGTAGAATAGCACTTTATGTCCTGAGGCACCGGGATGCTCAGTGCACCAAAGGCGTACTGAATGACCACTGCCCAGTGAAAGAGTCTCTGTTTAGAAGGCGCAGACTGGCAAACTGCTGCCTGGTCATAAATGCGAATGTCTGCAGAGAGGCATCGCTGAGGGACTGGGCCGAAAGGCTCCGCCCCGGAATCATGCAAGGTACGTGACAGAGCTAGTACCAGGTGTGACAGCGAATTACCCAGACTTCCCATACGGGCAGCAATGTTATAACTCTGGGTCAACAAGTCGTCTGTCAATCTGCACTGAGGCCGGGGGCAGCGTGCATCTAGTCTCATGGCCTCATCCGGCGAAACTATCAGTGCTGGAATGGCAGGCTTTTAAAGTTTGGAAGTTTGGAATCCATAGCTGCCAGCATCATGCGTGGCTGCCAGAGCTCTACCATTGCTTGTGTGATGGGAGAGAACCCTCGAGTCCGGCTAGCATCTGCGGAGCTCCACAATGTAGGGGTCAGAGGGAGGCACCTCAAAGGCCGGGGGGTTGAGGGCATGTCTTAAAGATGACGATGTGTATCGATGTTGTCATTGTGCATCGATGTATTGTTACACCCATAGCGCTTAGCACCCCCAGTGGCTCTACCTGAAGACGGCAGGTCTATCATGCCCTCTGCCTCAACCAACCTGGAGAGTCGCAGTGCATAAGGCATAAAACTGCAGTTCATGAGTGGTCACATTAGTCAAGCGGCGCTCTCACCTGCCACCGACTGTGGTATCCCAGCCACACTTGAAAAGGAAAACAGCGAGTCGCAGCTTCTAGCGGACAAGAATACTCGAGGCGCCAACCTTACGGTTACGAAGCGGCGAGCGACAAGCTGTGAATAGCAAACACCGACCTGCTATCGTATCCGCAATCATGAGAAGATAGAAGGAACAGATCACCTGATGACGCAGGTAGATTTAGTCTTTCCGGGTCATCCAGGGGTCACGGGTGACTGTTGATATAATTACTCTACCTGCACATGCGCGAGATGGAACATCCAGTACTTAAAGTACTCTGGAAGGATGAAATAGAACCTTACAGCTGTGGCACAATCCAAAATGGAAGTAAACTGGCTTTGATAAAACAAGTACAAGGTTGATGATAGAAGCTCTGCTACAACACAGAAATAATCTTCAAAACAATCATTTTCACACTTGTATGTTATGTTTGCTTATAGTGTAACTTCTTTAATAAAAATGAATAAAAGTAATAAAATCATCTTTCCTGAGCTGTCATGGTGGTGGTGTCCAGTGATTCGGACACTGCTGAGACGGGTCTAACCAGGACACAGTGTTTCTGGGACAAGGTTTACAGGTTTGACCCGTTTGACCCTTTCTGAGCCTCTGGGCTGGTTAACTGCCTCGTAAGGCCAGTGGTTCCTGCTGAGGACCAGAGTCGGGCCTCTGCAATGGTTTAATATAGACAAAGCTTGCTTGGAGGCTGTTTTCAAACGCTGTTTTGTTTTGGTTGTCAAACCCTGCCGGCTGCACGTCCCAACTATTACATAAACAGTATGAGAAGCCAATGCATAATCAGACTGTTCGTTCTGTGCAATAATGCAACACATGTGAAATTCTAAGTTTCTAAAAGCAACAATAGTATAGGATGAAAAATATTTTTCAGATGTAATTCTTTTTTTTTTTTAAACAATTATTTTCATCATTTCATAATACAGCACCACAAAGTGAACACATACAAAACATAACAGATGTACGATGTAATTCTGACACTAAATCTGCCCTTTCTATTGTGGGTGTTACTAAAATCCCCAGTATCTCAGCGGAGCACGGTGACCCGATTGGCTCATCAACTCACAAGTAACAAGAGCTCTGTTATGAATAGGGGTCAAAAAAATAGAAGGCACAGAGCATGTGCAGCCTGATTCAGGCGTAGAATATATTAAATTAAACATGAAAAATAGAAGAGCACTGTATGCATGTTGAAAATGGGCAGTGAATATTCATTTTGTTTGTTAGTCAAACATTTGTCCACGTTCTTAAGCTTGGTTTGTCACGTAGGATCATTGCCTGGTTCTTTTGAGATGTTCTTTATGTATCTGTCGTCGTTTTCTTTTGTCTGTGCAGGCAAAATCAGTTTTGGGGGTTTCGACTGACAGACAAGCTCAACTCTGTCACTACCTCTCACAGAAAGAATGGGACGTGGATGCAGGCGGATTAGACACCTGTGAACATATATCTGATGGTACTAATGTGCACGTAAGAAAAAAAAAACTGGGTAAACATCAGTATGGAACTGTTCTGCTTCGTGAATGAAGCATGTTCAGGCTGCACAATAATGTGACAAGATTTGGGATCTGGATGTTCTGTTAGCTGGTAGCAATAAATGGCACTTCCAGTTGAAACGACCAACAAAAGAAGCTGCAATGAATCACTACAGAGATGGATGAGGTAAGGTGAAGACTTATGTCTTCAGGGTTCATCAACCCTCTGCTGAGCACCCCGGTATTGAGGAGATTTAGACCCTATTTGCACGACAACAAATTCGAGTGTATCCGCAAAACTTTATTCACTTTTGTGGGGTCCATTTTACGGTGCACGGACAACTCGTCCACAAAACTGCAACCCCAGAAATCTCGTCCACAACTAATTTTTCCAGCATTATTGATTTGAAGGATTGAATTTCAAAGTATATTTGACACATCTGGAAGGTTTATTAAGTATAGTTGACACAGAAAACCCAGTACCCCCGAGGCTATAGCAACTCTCTCTGTTTGAATAACTTCTGGATATGAGGTGGAAGATTATAATTATGCGCCTTATACATTACAACTAGTGTATTAAGGTCGACAATATTTCCCAATATTTCCACACCATAACTCCGATATGGATCAATGAGGAGTTTTATAATAAGATGAGTGAATTTTGATCTAATACTGATCGGATTTTACACATTATGCCAGTATTTTTGGCTAATTTTGACTTCAAGATATTTATATGTGGCTTCCAACTGAGCTTTTCATCAAAAGTAATTCCTAAAGATTTATTTACATGCACTTGTTCAATTTGTTTACCATCAAGAAAAGGTAAACAAAGTGAACGAGTTGTCCTCTGAGGGTGCTGTCCGTGGACGAGTTGTCCGTGGACGGTGGGCAGATCCACTGTATCCGCAACGTTTTTATCCCGGCTCCCAAAGCGGAAAGATTCTTTCACGGTCGTGATTCCATCCTGCAGAGACTGACGGAGGCTCCGGAGCCTGTTACTGCGGATTTCTCCCCCTCCCTTTCCGTTGAAAATAGTTCCTTCTGCTCATCCACTTGTAAACAAACAAGGCGGACCCCTCGGGGTCTGACTCACGGTCCGTATTCTAGTTTTATCGTCCATATCAGTAATTTTATAGTTGAGACTCTCCCCTGATAGCATCCGATTTGTCATCTGTCCATACGAATGCTGGGTTCTCTCCATTTTTTTTTCACGTTTCTAGCGTATTTTTCACTGCACACATGTCTGTGTGGTTACTTTACTCAAACGAGCAACAGCGCCCTCCCATGGCCCGGCATACTATCTGCATCGTTGTCAGTGTGTCCTCTGCTGCAGTGTAAACGCAAGGCTTTTTTTTCATGGATTAGGTGTTGTCACGTGAAACATTGTCATCACTTAAAGGAATCACTTCAGCGTGGCAGAGAGATAATTGCACGTGTGCCCTGGCTGACAAGAGAAAGTGTCTTTCACCCAGACACTCACAGTCACGCTGACTCGGTGGTGTGCTTCACCCAGATCTTTGTGATTTCACAGTGTTTTTGTTCTTTGTTTTTAGGATTTTCAGCTTGACATCCATGCTTACGTGACTCCATCCATTCACAGTGAAGTTTACGCAACACATCCTGCTAACAAGGTGGCATAATCGGTCAATGTCCACTGACTCACACAGCAACATACTGTATATGAATGTTTCCAAAGCCTGCTGCTCATGGATAAACATGGTAAACCTTGTGCTCATCATCACGAGAAGAATAACGACATGATCAACACTGTGAATTACTGCATACAACAAGCCTTCCTGATGAAAACTGATCAAAATAAAACTATATTATCAAAGGGCGTGGCCATGGCGCTCCAATGAATATCTGATGGTTCACCATGAAACAGGAAGTGATGTGTCACTCTGCTCCACATGCTGCAATCTGCCTGAAACTGCATGTATACCATCACAGTGCTGCACTGAGCACATCCATATGCTGATATCTATTCACAGTCGTAGCGCCACCTGTTGGCAGTGTTCTGCCTCAACAAGTTCAGTGAACGCTAGTTCATGAACTCGTTCATATTTTAGGCGAATGTGAACTGAACGTATCATATTTCTGCCTGATGAACGTCACTGTGAGCGGCGCTCACTCTGGTGTTAGTGAACGGCTCTCACGGTTTAATGTTGTTTTAGAGAGTTGCCAGATTTCCGAGCCTTCCAGTGGAAAACCCGGCTAAGGCTCACTGTAAACGGGCCTTAACGTGTCGGAGGAAAACAGCCAATCTGGC
Organism: Lipophrys pholis; assembly: GCF_963383615.2. Classification (NCBI taxonomy): domain Eukaryota; kingdom Metazoa; phylum Chordata; class Actinopteri; order Blenniiformes; family Blenniidae; genus Lipophrys; species Lipophrys pholis. The sequence continues at coordinate 29,758,325 of NC_137640.1, read as the reverse complement.
AACAGCAGCCACCAGAGTCGCACCGTATACGTCATCATAATGCGAAGCGTCACGGCAAAAACAAATAGAAGACAGCAGCACTACCTCAGACTCTGCCTCCACCATTACTCCTCGTATGATTACTGTACTTTCTGGATGATAAACCGCTACTTTTTTTTTTTCTCTACATGCTTTGAACCCTGCAGTGGACTCAGCTTTTTAAGGGTTAACGAGCTTCATGCAGCTGATAAGTGGGTGATGCGTTCTGGTGCATCACGTAACTCCAAATTTCTTTTTCTCATTTTTAAATTTGGTGGCTGCGGCTTATATACCGGAAATCCTGGTATTTAAAAGAAATTCATGAAAAAGTCAGTGATGATCCAGGTGCATAAAAATCTGACCTTTTTGTGTAAACTTTGCCCGCTGGGTTTCAAGAAGCAACTTCGTAAAACAAACCTGAGACAGCACATTGAACCCGGCTGGTCTTTCAAGGTAAGTGTGAGTAACTAAATAATTCCTTGAGGGTTTTACTATTTTAAGTTGTAATTTGTTTGTAGAACCTGCCTGGCATATTTTCCTTTGCCCCTTAAGAACTACAGTCCGTTTTGGTTTTGTTTTAATAATTCCTCATTCATAAAGTCCATTCAAGCAGCAGGTTTGTCCTCATGTTTTTGAGAATATACTGTCGGGGTGGGAAGCTGCAGCTGCTACCAGTGTGGACTGACTGGGTGGCAACAATGGGGAAATGCCAGTATTCTGAGGGTAAGAGCTCACAGCAACATATTAGAAAAAAAAAAAAAAAAGAACTATGAACTAGTTCATTTTTGGAACTGTGAATTTAGAACTATGAACTGAACTGGTTCACTTTAAAATTTGTGAACTGAGTTTTGAACTCGTTCCTGTAGAAACTGAACTTTCCCAACACCGACTGTTGGTATGAGGAAGTTGAACTATTTCCACTTGAATTCTAACTCCCATGTGCTCTGCTACATGTGGCCACAGTGATTCAGAGACAATAGCTTTTGTTATGGAACCATGGAACCAGGAAGTGACTTCAACCTAAAGCCAGGGAGCTGGAGGTTTGAGTCTGCCTACAAGATAGGAAGATGGCTGTTGGTCAAGAGTCCTCCACTGTGATTGGCCGAGAGAGGACAGGGAGTGGGCCACAGGACATACCCAGATGGAGGACTGCCCCTTGAGTATAAGAACCACTGTTTGTGTTTGAATCACTCTTTTCCTACACCTCAGGTGCAGGGGGGAGCACGGCCGGACTTGTATGAACTGCCCAGTGGTGAGAATGTTCTTGTTAATACTTGTGTAAAGTATAACTATGTCAGGTCTGTTGTCCTCAGCTCACCACAGTTTGGGAACATAAAAGAAACTGAAAATATTTAACAAAGTTTAAAGAAATATATGTTCACATAGCACGGCCCCAAATTTTGTGATATCATCCTTGAGATTGGTCGGGTTGTGAGGCACATCGGGGCAAACCAAAAAGTCACTAAACCATAGGGTCCCAAAGTGCAGCCCGCGGGCCAATGGCGGCCCGCAGCAACTATTCTGGTGGTCTGCAATGAATTACAGTTAGTTTTAATCCAACTGTCCATCTTCAGCTGTCATGTTGGGGTGGATTAAGTTCTGATGCATAATAGTGGCCTTACATTGGATTCGGATTGTGTTTTTACTGTAGGACATAATGTGCGGCTGGTACATTAGCTGTACTGGCATAGGCAACAATACCTTTTTTTGGTGGGGGATTTTATTACTGCTGGCCCTGACTGAAACACCACTGCACGCTACTGGTTAACACGCATCAACAAACCAATAACTGACACCAAACACGCATGACCATCAGAATTTGAAAAAAAAAGGTCCAGACTACCAGACATCCAGTCCTCAGCATCATCATATACAACACAGTGCTGGATATTAATAATACAGTTTATTGACATTATCTTCAGACAGAAACCACCAGAGACCTGGTTCAGCTTCCTGTTGATGCTCCTCAGAGTCCCCCAGCTTATTTTTCTTAGGAAATCTGAAATGTAGGAGGTTTCTCTGTTGAGCGGCTGTATGATTTAAAGGATCTTAGGACTTCTCGTCCACTGACAACTCGTCCATGGACAGCACCCTCAGCAGATAACTCCATGGATGAGATTTCAGAACTTTCTGGAGAAAATAAATCCTGTACAATGTAATTTTTACATTATTTCTAATTGATATTTATATATGTTTCATATATCTAGTATACCAAATATATTTAGTATAGTACTTGGGGGAGCACTGCCGCGTGCTGCGCATGCGTGTTCCAGCTCGCTATTGACTGTATCAGTCGTATTTTAATCATGTTTATCATGTAACGTCACCATTGTAGGAGCCCCGCAGCTTGTTAACATGTCGGAGGACGAACTTACGTGATGCACCTGAACGCATCACTCAAAGCGGTCAGCTACGAAGCGGCGTTATCCTGTTCCGACATCGGGGCACTACAATGTCTTTACACCGTTATAAAGATACTTTGGAATCCAATCCTTCAAATCAATAATGCTGAAAAACTATGTAACGTCGCTACTGTATGAGCCCCGCAGCTCGTTAACATGTCGGAAGGCCGGTTTCCGACATGTTAACGAGCACCTGAACGCATCACTCAAAGCCGTCATCTATGCGTTTGAACCTTACGACTTGTGTCAAATATACTTAATATCTTATGTTTTCGTGTCAAATATACTTAATAATCCTTCGAAATGTGTCAAATGTATTTTGAAATCCAATCCTTCAAATCAATAATGGTGAAAAAAATAGCTGTGGGCGAGTTGTCCGTGGGCGAGTTGTCCGTGGGCGAGTTGTCCGTGGGCGAGTTGTCCGTTCACCGATTTAAAGTGACGTTTAAGACGAGCGCCCCCACACTTCAATGGTGAGGACAAGAACTGAATGGGGCCTAGAACTTTATTAAAACGAAAGAGTGAAGAGTCACCTTCATGCACAAATAAAAATAAATAAAAATAGCCTAATTTTACACATGATCATGACAAAACTGAAAACAAACAAAAAACAAAAGCTTGCAGCTTTAATTTTTCCTTGCTGCTGCTCATGTGAGCATTGTTGATTTCATTTCTCCTGTAAGGTTTTGACCTCTTTATGAGAAGCGCTCTGAAATAAGTATTTATTATCTATTATCATTAGTGGAGGACAGTGAGTTTGCAGAACACTTTGTCATGAAATCTGAGAATGGAGAGGTCCTCTAACACCTTCAGATGATTTGCTCTCAGGCAAAATACTCTGTATAAATTCTTGTACACCCACTCACACGCCCGCACTATGGTGAATCCACAGTAATTACGTAGGGCACTCACAGACATTTGTGTGTGAATCAGACCAGACGCCTGATTCTCAAGGTCCTTCTCTGCACACATCAATGCTCTGCAGAGGCCGCTTCACCGGAAGCAAGGGGGGGGGGGGGGGGGGGGGGGGGAATAAGCAATTTTTTAAATAATGGGCTGCATTCACTGTCTCACTTTAAGACAGAGTCAGAAGACCTTCACATTTTGTAATGTGTAGAGAGTAAATTATTTGCAAGACAAAAATGCAGCTGAACTTCCATTTCGTGGCATTTAAAACCTCAGTTTTAGAAAATGTCCAACTTTTTGCAAATGCAAATTAAACAGGATGCAATCATTTGCAATTCATTTTTAATTTATAAAGGAACAACCCAGTCAAACCTGGAGTCTCAGGCTTGAATGGGCAATATAACAAACAAGGGTGCAGGATGTACATATGTACACATATATACATGTATGTATGTATTTTACCAACTTTTCGCATAAAATACTGACCCGAATTCCATGAGGGATGATTTGTCATCATCCAAGGACCAATCAAATAGATTTTGGGATAGATCAACTCCTGGAGAGGTTAGATATTTCTTCCGTTGTGGACACACTGGAGGTCGGCGGTGAGCCGTCAGTCAGAATGCAGCAGTTAAGCCGCCGTTAGCCACCTGCTAGCACACTGCTAACTCCGCTGCAGAGCTCGCAGCTCAGATCTCAGTTTGAGAAATATCCAGAAACCCCGGTGGGAGCGCATTGACCCGGGTAGTGGTTTATCTGTGTGCCCCGATCAGTGTTTCACACGTAGGGCTTTTCCACCAAAAAGAACCAGATGTTAGTTTAGAGCCGGTTCTTAAATGAGCACCGTCAAAGAACCGGTTGTTCTTCCATTGTCAACGGAGCCACGTCACTGCGTCACTCCAAAACGTCGTACGTCACTGATTTCACCAATGTAGCGCTGACAGTGCTCATCCAGGTACCAGGAGACGGACTGTAACAGTGGTTTAGTCCGGGTCGCTCCATCTCGTCTGACCTGAACCTCGGATGCAGACCGAAGAGCCAGAAGACATTACGTCTCCTCGTATCTCTATTGGTGTTTTTTCACTTCTGTCTTGTCTTCTGTCTTTAGTCCAGAGCTCCTGATTGGACATAGAAACTGACGGCGGAGGAGCTCTGCAGCAACAGTTCGAGAGCCACGGCTCCACCGTCACGGATTAAATAATCTCGTTCCCTCGTATTATTGACTTGAGAGAACAATATATCGTTCCCACATAGGGTTGCCAACTCCCTAAAGAAAAACCAAGGGACAGCTCACTGGCAGGGCCGGCAGACCCGTTCCTGGTGTGTGGAATTGGTTTTAGCTCTTTTTTTCTGTGTGAGAAACAATTTTTTTACCATCTGACTTGAACCTGAATTTTAGTAGATGCATATTATTTGTGATATGAACACATTGAAAACTGATTATTCAGCTATTTATTTTTATTGCAAAATACCAACATTAACAGAATAAAATCTGTATTTTTCTGAAATCTGTTTTGCTTCATAGAAAAAAAATACATATTTCTTTAACAGAACTCCGTCTGGCTTAAATTAGAACAGAAAAAATACAAATTAACTTGACATTGAATAAATTAATAGAAAAGAATAGAAAGCAGAACATTCCTGTAATAATGCACATTTAGTGCAATAAGAAAAGTGCAAACAGAAAGTCTGGAAAAGTTCTAAACATAGATATTTGTTCCTCAAAGTGAATGAGGGGAGACTAAAGTAAAATAGAAAAAAGATTGAACTCATGAACTCAAAAGCTCAATGCTCCATCATGTACACTCAAAAAAACCCTCATTGGATTAACTCAATTGTATTTTGAGCAGGTTTTCCATCCAATAAAGATTCTTTGCTCCAACTCAATTTGAATCTGCTTCTGCACAACAATCTAACTAAATGTTTTCATATTTTGCAAACCAAATGAATCACATATATGTAAGATAATTTATTTAGTTCATTACTATTATATTCAATTAAAGAGAGTTTCAACTAATTATTAGTATTTTAGTAGTTATATAATTTTTCCTTTGGTTAACCCAAAAAGACATAATTGAGAATGAATTTGGTTTCTTAATTTATAAAAGAAACACAAGAGTGAACCTGGTTGAGGTTTCTTTTTATTTAAATGTAATACAAGCTTTACAGGATGTACAATGGAGGTCACATTTTAAAAAACCAACAATGTAATGAATAACATTTAAATAACAGAAAAAACCGGAGTCTGACCGTTTGCACACTTTTCCAAAGAAGAGTATATGATAACACAGTTGGCTTAAAATAATGTAGTAAGTTGAAATATTAAAAACATATCTATACTTAAGACTCAATAAATCTCCATTTAAGGTACATTAATATTTTGGGGAGAAATGTGCCGTGTTATACAAATGTAAATCCAAATTCAGCTCCAGGCAGCAAAACAGCAGGAGGAGCTTGTACAGAATAATGATCGCTGTCTAACAAAAACCAAATATCTTGAGAATGGGCTTTTACAGTTTCTTGGTAAAATAAACTACTTTTGAGGACGAAAACTAAGGTTCAACCTACTGAGCCAAGCAAACACTTACAAAAAGCACCGAATCACCTCAAGACTTCATGGCCAAAAAATGAATGTAAAATGAAAGTAAATATTTTGGAAATATGGGATTTTGATTGGGCAGTGACACCATCAAATATAATGACAAAGCATTGTTCTGTGGAGGCCACACCATTTTCACAGAATCACTAAGCAGCTTCAGTTCAGACCAGGATCACTTCACTGCAGACCAAACTGGGTTCTGTTCAGATCCAATTGAGTTCATTACGATACAGGAAAGGTTGGTCTCAGTCCAAAGCAGGTTAACGTGCGGCTCCGTTCAGAAAATGTTAAGTTCACTTCTTTTTCAACTGCTGAATTTCCGTGCTGAGCCTGTGTCCGTCCAAATTCATGAGCATCTTCTGGGAAAACTGAAATCCGTTCTTCAAGTGTCTTAGAAAGTGAGATCCAGGGTCGAGATCAGCCCAAACAGAAAGATGAATGTCATTATGGTACGTTCCATGTTGTTGAATGTCATTATGGTACGTTCCATGTTGATGAATGTCATTATGGTACGTTCCATGTTGTTGAATGTCATTATGGTACGTTCCATGTTGTTGAATGTCATTATGGTACGTTCCATGTTGATGAATGTCATTATGGTACGTTCCATATTGATGAATGTCATTATGGTACGTTCCATGTTGATGAATGTCATTATGGTACGTTCCATATTGATGAATGTCATTATGGTACGTTCCATGTTGTTGAATGTCATTATGGTACGTTCCATGTTGTTGAATGTCATTATGGTACGTTCCATGTTGTTGAATGTCATTATGCTACGTTCCATGTTGATGAATGTCATTATGGTACGTTCCATGTTGTTGAATGTCATTATGGTACGTTCCATATTGATGAATGTCATTATGGTACGTTCCATGTTGATGAATGTCATTATGGTACGTTCCATGTTGATGAATGTCATTATGGTACGTTCCATGTTGTTGGAGAATGTGAAGCCTTCAAAGACGACTCCACATCTTCTGAAAGACTCTTGTCCTCTGAATGTGTAAAGGGCTTTAACTGAGGTGAGGTCCCCTCCACATCCTCAGCAGCCAACGGCTGGAAAACACCAACATGAAACACGTTATACTGTGTACTTTCCTGAGTGTTTTCATTTCTATAGTCCCAAACTACTATCACAGTGAGATGGAGCAGACAGCTTCAAGGAAGGTTGTTTTTACTTTGTCTTTAGAGAGACTTTAACACGTCCTCTGTATCAGCAACTACGTTTGATAGTTGACCTCTTTGAAAGTTTGACCTTTTGCTTGGGGTTTGGCCTGAATTGACCCCCAGGCCTTATGATTGACTCTCCTGCTCTAAGTAGTGAAACCCTAACCCACCTTACTTCCACTGATCCGTGGATCTCTGGAATAATGTGAGTGCACAGCTTTACAAATTAAAAAAAATAAACTACTTTTGGGATATTCAGGGCAGAATTCTCACACAGTATATCTGCCTACTGTACAGACTCAAGTCAACACTCGTGTTTTGATGGAAATGTCAGGATGAACAGATGAACTATTGAGTTATCAAGATCAAGCTGCAAATCACAAAGTCTTGAACAATTTTCTTCAACCCAACGGGCCAACATGCTATATTTAAACTTGTTTCAAAGTTCCTATAAACTTTACTTTTTTTAAAAATATTTTACATCTTATTGTATTGTATACATTAAAATGTCATTTTAGATTTTGTTATTTTTCTTTTAAAGAACATAAGTATTAAAAAAAGTTACAATATTTTGTGGTGTCATTTATCTACAGACTAAACATTACATTCATGAATGTTTCATTCTTATGGAGACTCATCAGAATAAATGTGCCAGTTTAAGAAGAAGCAGGTAACACTGCTCCATGGACAATATCCAGTGATCAACTTACCCGGTCCTCCTTAAGGAGAGTGTATTGATCTTCATTAAAGGAAACAACCAGGCTTCTGAGGACACACACTCGTCCTCCTGATAGCGAAGACATCAGACTGAAACAGGAGACGGACAACAGAGCAGTTTAGTCCCATGTAGAAGAGGAGAAAGTCAGCATGAAGAGGACAGACTGTGTGAAGTACAGGCAGCCTGATTTGACTTGTTTTCACCAGGAAGACTATCAACACTCTTAAAACCACACAAATGCACCTGGAGTTGTCATTTCTAGTAAACAAGGGGTCGTTGGTGGGTGTACATGGAGTAAAATGAAGACACTGTCCACCACTGGAAATAACAACACTTCACAATCTTTTATGGAAAGATACCTCAGACAGTTTGTCTTCTTCTCGATGCTCTCTCTCAAACTGGAAGAAAATCACAAACTGGGAAAAAAAAATGGCCTCTTAAGACATAAACATTATCAAAATGCTGAAATACTTCGGAGGTCTCCTGTAAATCTCAATATAACCTAACAAATTCATTAAAATGTTGTTCTCTACATTTTTACTGAGCTTACATTAGATTGTGACGATGCTCTTTATATTCTGCCCCTTCACTCCTCCTTTACCCTGGAAAGTTTTCACAAGTTTTTCTGTGGTGGGACCGCGCGACAGAGTTGGGTCTTGGTGCGCTTTGCCATAGCGTAACCTCCCGCTCTGCCCTGCTCCGCAACGTACTGCATGGTGGAACAGCGGCTTTAGACCCTGATAGGCCGCGGCTTTGGCGGTGGAAAGACAAAGAACTGATGCTAAGATTGCCTCTGGCTCCGGCTCCAAACTAGCATCTGGTTCGTTCTGGTGGAAAAGCCCCCACAGTGATGTTGCTACCTGGCAGGCTGGTTCGCATCGATATGAGCTAACATGCTCACGATGCTAACTCGGTCCCGCAAACAAATGTAGCGTTGGCGAAGGCATGCACTCTACCGAGTGCCTGTTTCTAGTTATTATTGGTAATGTCATTATTATTTTGTCAATAAGTTCCTAATTTAACTCCAGCATCACACATTTATTTTCTTTTTTTTAAATGTATTGGTGGTATCACAGTCATAATGGGCACAAAATGTTTCAAATATGAAGAGATTTATAAGAAATGTTCTTAGTTTGGTTATGAGGGTACTTTGTGTTTGTACTAATTTCAGGTACATATACTGTTTACATGATCTACATATCACTGCATTTTTCATTGATGTCTGACGATGTAAGTTGTAAGGAAGTCCCACTGTGTGTTTATGTTTGAACTGGAGGATCAGTGTTTAAATTCTTTTTCAAGTACTTAATCACAGCAGCCGGTCACTGGGATTGTGACTCCACTCCTTCTCAGCTGCTCCGCAGACAAGACTTTTATGTTGGAACACGCCGTCTCATCACCATCAGTTTGGCTTTGAGGAACAGTCTGTCTGCTGCAGAGAGGTGTTGAGGTGCAGCTGGGCCATTAGGACACCACTGACTGAGTCAATGAAAACAGATGGGAGTAACGGCCCCAAACAGCCAGGGGGTAATGATGGAGGATTTGTGTCAGTGTTTTCAAAGTGTACAGGCTGTATTCAAAGTAAAAACAGGTAGGAGGATGTGCTTTAGACATCCTAGAGAAAGCAGTCACTTGCTGCTTTTATTAGACTATTAAATACCTGAAGAACATTTGATGTTTCATCATCGACTGCTGTGCTTAAAAACAACTTTGTGTTGAAACTGAAATTAATGAGGTATTCTTGAAATGATTTGAGAAAATTCTTACGTTACAAAAGGATTCATATGTTACAGATGGTGATTGCACGATAAACATTTTCAAAGGAGCTCTCATCCATCTCGGTGGCACATATTCTTCAGGTTTGATGCAGGACAACAGTCAACTCCAGGTGAGTGTAAAAATGCCTTTCATTCCCTCAGGAATGCTTCTGCTTCAAACAAATAAAACCTGGCTTGCAGATGTTTTACTGCAGTTGCCTTAGTGGAAAATTAAACATGCTGTGGAATTTGAGCTTCTTGCAGACTGAGGTTGAATCAATAATTGGTGTTTACATCTGGCAGACAGAGAATAGTCTCACATTACAAGTGAGTATTTAAAGGTTCATTTGACAGTGTGATCAGTTGGCTTGAGAGTTGCAGCATTAAAATCTACGCTTTGATGCCACTGCACAGTCTTAAGTACAACCCCAACTTTTTACAAGAATAAATGATTTGCAAATGTCATAAAGCCTTATCTTATTACCAGGAGAAATACGGACAAACGCTAACATGTTGAAAAGAAAACATCTTGTTTCATAGCTCATGAATTTGAATTCAGTTTTGCATCTCAGACAAGTGGGTCAAGTGCCATGGTATCACTGTGTTCCCTGTCCTCCTCATTCACCAACAGTCTTCGTGGGAAGACCAGCTGCTGGAGTCGGAGGAACAAGTCCTGTTATTTCTGTCTGATGTGTGATGTTCGCACTCCTGGGTCTTATTTACATAGACCTTGCCATGGATGGAGACATTGAATGGTTTATTATTAATTCTTTAAAAAGCTGCCGGCATTTCTAAAAGAGATGTCTGGATGTTGGCAGAAGTTGTACTGAAACCTCTATGTGCTTTTCAGGAGTGACGGCACGTTGGCACGTGTGAGCAGCCCATGTCTCAGCTGCAAATTTACCTTTGGCTCTTTGGCAATGTACTATTCACTGAAATAAAGCTTCATATGGAGGAGAGGGATCATGTCTGCACATGACGATTCGTCCAGATACTAGGAAGTTGATGTAATCTTATGTAGGTTTAAACAACTTTCTGCAGATTGGTAACACTCTGCTTATCCAGTCTGAGTGACTACGCCTCTCTAACGTGCTCATTTGATATCTGGTAATGTTGCTAATCAAAAGCTATATTGCAGTGGCAGCTGGCCAATAGAGGGTGCTGTCAAAAATAACGTGTTAATTTAGTTAATTGATTTGAAACGTTTAACTCTTTAAAAAATATTTACATAATTAACGCAGTTTTGTTTACTTCTGGGGTTTTTTTATTTGGCTTTTTTTACTGCCCCAGCAGTGGCAATGCACAGCACCGTGGCTACAGTGCAGCATAGTACCCAGTGGAAAAATATTAAGGCAGAAAGTTTCACATTAAAAAGTTCCCTGACAGCTGATTCAGAAAGTGAAAGTCATTAGCTTTACTTTGTAAAGCCGAATTTAATCACCACAGAAGTAATTCTGCAGCAGAACAGCAGGTTGCCATGTTGGCTGACCAGGAGCCACCAAACTGCTAAAGCTGGAGGAAGTACTTGCAGGTAAAATATCAATTTATTCTCTTTCTCTCTTTCCCTGGCTTTCCAGTATAGTTATTTTCAAATGCACACAAACAGAAATATGTTGAGAATTTTGCAAATGTGTCCAAGTTTGTTAATGTTTATAAATGTTTGGATATGCTCCTATTTAAAAGTTTTAAAAGGCACACTGTATAATTTGCACTTTTGTTTTTTAGATGGATTGATGTATTGGTAAAAATAAACCTGATACCTTTTTTTTCTAAACTCAGACTTTTATTTCAAGTAAACCAGCTACAAAACACATTCATTTTCTAAAAGGGACTAATGAAGCTTCTCATTTATTTTTATTTTTCTATTTATTAATTTATTTGAATGGGACAGTGCATATTGATGAACAGACACCCAGTGCTATAAATATGCCAGATTTAGCTCAGAGCTAATTTCCATCTACAGTCCCATGGGGTAAAACCATACCACCAAACACAAACACTCTGCTTGTATTTGTTTACAAGAATGTTAATAAAAGACTCATAAGTGCTCACGATACCGACAGCGTATCAGACCATGTATCATTATAAAAGTACAATAACTTTCCTCACTGGGGGCTCTCTCAATCTAAAAAAGGAAAGGTTGTTGTGATGTGGTTTGTAAACACACTGTATTTAAATGAAGCTAACATTGTCTGAAATTGAATTATAATGAAGAGCCCCACCAAAGAGATTTATCACTGCTTTATTGGTTGCTGTTTGTTTGTTTTTTATAACATATTCACTTTTCACACGTCATCCCATCAGTTTGGAAGTTAAGTTGATGAAACCTTTTCTGTCTGTTGAACTAAGTGAGTAAGCATAATGAGTTAAAGGAAAAAGAAAAAGAAAGTATGCAGTTTCAGCCGTCTCAGGAAACACCCCCACGGCTAAAAACAAAACTCCAAAAAGTGCATGCATCTGGATGCATATTTCATTCAGCTTGTGTCCAGTAATGAGGAGGGAACATCCAAAGTAATCTCCTCCCATCTGTGGATCAGTAAAGAAGCCACTGTAAAGCTCACCGAAAGTCCACAAATATAACGACTTCCCCTAATGACATGCAGACAGTTCCTCCATAGTCCTGAACCGTTTTCCCACCAGTGTACATTGATCAGTAGTTTGGATGAAAAGGCTTGTCTATGAGGGCCAGCTTTTCTCAAGGATGTCCACATACCTGAATCTGACTTTAAATTCTTGTGTCTTTGTACAAATACCAGCTTCAAGATTTTTTTCTTACCGTTTCACATCAAAATGTCAGACCTGAGTCTGTGCCGTGTCGAGACAGAAAAAAAACTCCAGTAGGTTCACTGAGCAGACCTCCAGTCTCCTGAGCACCTGGCAGAATGAATTAATGCGGTTCACGGGACTGGAAAGTGGGTCAAGCTCCAGCGCTTTCTGCAGTCATCTCAGCTCTCTGGAGACATGCAGTTATACAAATACATCTATTGTTATTGAACGCGACCAGGACACGACACTCAGTAGCCTGCCAATGGAAAGAAGGGGAGTCTGGAGCTGCTGAATGAATGTGGGAAATATGCGGGATATATATATACACATTGTGTGTGTGTGTGTGTGTGTGTGTGTGTGTGTGTGTGTGTGTGTGTGTGTGTGTGTGTGTGTGTGTGTGTGTGTGTGTGTGTGTGTGTGTGTGTGTGTGTGTGTGTGTGTTGTGATGTCCTTCACACTGTATGCTAAGCTCTGATACTTATTCAAAGGGCATTAAACTTGTCATTTGTGCTCGTATGCCTGCAAAGCATAACATCAGCTCTTCTCCTCTTTCATTCAGTCTTTTTCTGTTGTCCAGAAATAGCAGTCACACAGATCCCTGATAGCAAACAAGTTCAGAAATGTCACTGTCTTTCATTAAAATGTGTGAAAAATTCACCAAAACTAGGTCAGTGCTTAATGTAGACTGACCGCTGGTATTATCTTCTGAAACTCTGAACTCCCATCAAAAACCTGAGTGCTTAGTTTAACTCTTGAGGGACTGTTACACACACAGCAATTGTGAGCCTCCTCCATCTGGGAGGTGTACATTAATTTAATAACATCATGAGACACAAACACATTAATCAACTCTCACTTGAATGCAAATATATATGGAGCCATGCTGTTTCCAAGGCTGCCTGTATTACATGGCCACAGTGAACTCGTTTGCTCCCCGCTTTGAGAGATGAGAACAATGTCTTTCTTGTTGTCCCGGTCTCACTGGCTCAAAGTAGTGTTGCAGAACAGGTACATATTGGTATTACTCCCACAGACAACAGGAGAGACAGAATACACCATTTTCCAATGAAAGTAAACAGTTTCTTGACACGTTTTCCAGGATAAAGTATGTCATGTGTTTTTAACTTCCACAGACTGACAACTCATGTCACGCGTGTCTTGATGAGCACTCACAAGTGACAAGTTTAGTCGGGTTCAAATGTACCCTGGTGTGACCTGGTGTGTTACTGTCGGTAAAGGTCCATTTGTGTAGGAGTGAAGGATGCAACATAAGCTGTGGCAAAGTCTCCTGGAAAAATACGTTGCAGCAAGTTTCCAAACATACTTTTGTTTACTTCAAATAAAGTTAGATTGAAATTCAAAGACCAAACAGTTATAAGTGGATGAAAGACAGGACAAGACCGATACCAGCTGTGCTGTGGCTGTGCCTAAAAAATGAGTTGTTATACCCAAACCATGATAATCAAATGCTGTGTTGTAGTTAGCTCAGTGCAATATGTCAGTGTGAGCATGAAGCAAACCATACCCTGAGAGGGAATTTCAGTTTTTTCTTTCCTGCTTCCAGTGTGACCTGGATGGAGAAGTTTAAAATGAACTGAATAGAGACAGCTTAGGTAGAGCAGTTATTAGATAAAGCTAGACAGCCCAGGCTGTGATGGTTTGGACATGTGGTGAGGAGAGACAGTGGACATGTTGGACAAAGGATGTTGGTGATGAAGCTTCTGAGGAGCACCAGAAGAGGAAGACCTCAGTGAAGATGTGTAGATATTGTGAAGGAGGACATGGGGATGGTGGTGTAATGGTAGAGGAGTAGGAGGATAGGGCGAGATGAAGGCCGATTCATCCTCCATAAGAAGATGAAGAAAGTTTGGCACTCCGGGGTCCTGCCGAACAAAATGACATTATTTTCTTCAGCCAGCTCCTTCTGGCCAAAGAAATGTGGTTCTGCTGTGCCAGCCGTCCAGGCCGAAGTATGTCGGAGCTGCTCTGCCGTGTGCTGCACAGGTGTGTTCCAGCTGTCTAATGACACTCAGTCATATTTTAATCATGTTTAGCTCGTAGCCTCGTTACTGTGTGAGCGCCACAGCTGGTTAAGATGTCAGAGAGTGGGCTTACGTGATGCACCTGAACGCATCACTCAGCTCCTGCGGTTAAAACTGGACCAAAATGGCGGCCCGGACATAAACTTTCTCTTTTATTGAAATGAAATGAAGTTTTATTTTAGTTGTTCACATTTTACAATTGTATATTCCCTTCAAGAACACAACCAAAACAGGGTTTGGGCAGAAGCAATGTTTTTTTTTCAGCCCACCCTGTACATCACATCAACTCAACAACAATAAACAAACAAACTTTTGCCGCTATGCTTACCTTCATCTATAACCTTCAGTAAATGTTATTTTTTCAATTAAGGAAATGTACTGCACTGGCTCTTCACATAACCGATATGTATTATTCATATCACATTTGAGAGATTTTTTGAATTTTAACAGAGAATGGATTAACTTAAATCATTAAGATCGTTCCATAATTTTACCCCATTGTTCACCCACTAATAGAAAAAGTTCAGAGAAAATGTATTTCTGAAAACACTGAAAGTGAGAAATAAGCTGTTCCATTGAAAAATCAAAACGCTGCTTTACAGATGTGTGTTTGGCCGTAAGGGGGCGTGGCCTGCGAGTTCGACAGCTTCTTCTCAAAGTATGAACTCTCCTGCCAAAAAAGCTTTTTTTTCGGCATCTGGCTGACGTCACAGCCCGACTTTTCTTCTTGTTCTTATGGGTTCTTATGGGAGTCTGCAAGGGCCTTGACTCCTCTAATCCCTGGAGAGAGAACAGAGAGGAAGACTGATCAGGAAACCACACGAGTGTAAACACTGACTTGTGAAACTCCTTTTGTTGTGTGTGCCTTGTGCTTGTACCAGCTCTTCAATTGGCCTCCTTCTGAAAGGATCTTTTCAAGGCCACATGTACACGTACCCGGGCATTCAAAACAATTGTGATATTTCTCTGCGTTTGAGCCTTGAATTTGCACATAAATGCAGCTACGAGTCTCCACAAATGATGATTCCTGAAAACTCCGGCCAGAGTGGACATTTTGATCAACTCTGCTTCTGTTTGCATCTGAAGGGGGTAGGGGAAGATCGACGTCACAATTTGTGACATCGTGGTTTTTTTCAAGGATTCTGATTGGCTGTCATGGCTTCATGCTACCCGTTACACTGCCCCCTACAGGTTTGGCTGCTCATAGTAGCTCTGAACCAGATGTACTGTACATGCGGGTCCGTGTCAATGAAGATTTTTAGTTAACGAAGAGGGGGAAATATCTGAAAAACCCGGGTTCATGTAAAGGTGGCCTCAGTGTTTCTCTTTGTGTGTTTTAGTTGTTGGTGTATATCTCTAATACATTGTCAATACATTTCTGAAGGAAATTCATCATTATACTCATAAAAACATGCATTTCCAGCATTTAGATACCTGACCTTGCGGTCACGGAAACGCCCAAAGATTCCCAAACAAGATCCAGTTTATACACTCGGATCTTGAGAGATTCTGATTCGCACTGGGAAAACGATCAGATTTACAACATTTAAAACTATTCTTGAATCCTCTTTGTTTGAGAAAGTCTGGCTTTTGTCTTTTGTATGTTACCTATTTTCACTTGAACTGCAACGACGCCATCTTTGATATCCCAGAAACCCTTGTGGCAGGTTTCCGAAGACGACGTCAGTTTGCGACATAAACACAGTTT
The DNA here is from genome assembly GCF_963383615.2 of Lipophrys pholis. Classification (NCBI taxonomy): domain Eukaryota; kingdom Metazoa; phylum Chordata; class Actinopteri; order Blenniiformes; family Blenniidae; genus Lipophrys; species Lipophrys pholis. The sequence goes on along the minus strand of NC_137640.1, from coordinate 29,742,236 downwards.
GACAGCTACAAATTCCAGTTTGTTCGTAAATATATCGACTTTGGTGTGATCGATTTGGGGAACTGCGGCTTGGAAATTTGTGTAAATGAGTGCTTATGGTCTTGTTTTCGTGTATTGGTTTATTCTCTGTGCAGAAATGATACCTTTTATGGGAAGTGTATTTTAAAGATTTGTTGTTGGCAATTAACAAAGAAACTTTCAAATGAGACTTTTCATGGGTTTTGAATTATTTTATTATGTTTAACAAATAATTAGCTTCTAAGATTAACAGATTAAGGAGCAATAAACCTCCTAAAGGAAATGAGCACTTCTGGGCTTTATTCTGCTGTTCAGATCATTACTTGAATTATTAGAATTACTGTATGTGGGTATATTACATGCTCATTCGCTGAAGACACAGAGAACTGCCAGCATGCCAATGTGCTTATTCTTCAGTGAGCCCAATATGGAGTCCAGGAGCTCTGAGTGCCGTCACCTGACATGCCCTTCTCTGTTTAAAGAGGCAAAGATACTTGAAACTGGGGACTAGATCAGCTTGTACCAAAGACCAATGAACCTGCCACACCTGTGTGCACAACTAATTCTCTTACCTCTCGTCTTTGCTGTTTTTAAATCTTCTCGCTAAGCTCTTTTAGCTTTTTTTATCACCTCTCAGTGCAACAGATGTGGAGCTTATTTTATTAGGTTTAAGTGTTCAGCATGCAATGTGGAGAATGCAACTTGATTATGCCGAGCAATGTGAGAAAGGGACATAAAGGAAAACTCAGATACAAGGAATAAAATGATCTTAAGTGAAATCATTTTACAAATCCAGTTTCAGAAATGCTGGGAGACTGTGGAAAGTATTGCATATTATTATCATATTATTATACATGCAGACTGTTGATTGGCATCACCGCTGTGAAAAACATATATGTTCACACTATTTGAAGTTTGACTTATCAGAGCTCAGTTTAATTCCCTGTAGTCCATCTTAAGTGACATCATATTGTTGTGATTATTAGTTATTTTTCTTTGTATAGTTTAGTTTTCACATTTGTGGATTCAGTGATGATTTGAGCTCAGAGACAATGGTTCCCCGAGCCCATGCAGTGACTTTAATTAACTCGTGATGTTGTTTTTGCTTGTGAAGCCAAAACATTGCAGGAAATTAATGTTGGTTTACGTTCTTGTCTCCTCTGACAAGGATTTGTGCACACTTTTTGAATCATTTCATATTGTGTATCTTATTTGATGAAAGTCTCAAATGTAGAGTAAGGTTACCATTGTAGTTCCGGGAGTACCTGTTGGGGCACGAGTGCATCGTGTACAGTGACAACAACCCGTTGCGCGACCTCCAGTCTGCTAATTTGGGAGCCACTGAACATTGATGGGTAGTCCACCTTGTGGCTTTTGACTGCAACATTAAATATTGTTCAGGCTGCTGCAACTAAAATGCTGATGCAATTTCACAGCAGTACCTGCCAGCTTTGAAGGTGGTTGCTGACTCCCTGCCTGGCACTATATTTCCCGCTGACCTTCAGCAAAACCCTATTTTAGTCCCTGTGATGCCATCCTGGCAACAGAAAGCTTTACCTACCTGAGCTGAGCGACAACAGCTTCCCAAGGCAGCCTAGCCCGATTGCGCCAATGGGAGCACCTGGTGGAGAAAGACGGGGTTCTTGTCCGCTGGGTCTTCCATTCAGATGGAGGAGAAGAGTGTCTCCAGCTCATCTTACCAGCAGTCCTGAAACAGGAGACCCTAAACCAGCTTCACCAAGAATATGACCAGCCCTGTCAGGAGCTGATAGTGATGTTCCCCACTGTTTTGTCTACACATGCCAGCAACATGAACATCGTCATTCATGCAGGCTCTTTTAACATACGACTGGTTCTGAGGTCCTAGAACAGAACTTTTCCTGCCACCTCCTAATGATGTTAATAAAGTGTTGTTGATGTTAGTAAAGTCATCATCATTCCTGTGTTTCAGATGCCTGTGCCCAATGTAACGTAGCTTCATGATTCATTCTTTACTGCAGGACTATTTTCTCTGGCTTGGTAAATATGCATAATTCATTCACTTTTCTGGGAGATGGCTAAATGGATTGTAGGACAACTCGTCCACAAAACTGCAACCCCAGACAACTTGTCCACGGATGAGATTTCAGATTGTTTTGAGAAAAGAAATCCTGTATAATGTAATTTAACATAATAATTTTAATTGATATTTTATATATGTTTCATATATCTAGTATATCTCCACATATATTTAGTAAAGTATCATATGGCTTTGTCTCTCACGAAGAATGGTCTTCTTTGTGCACATGACCCCCCCCCCCCCCCCCCCCCCACCCAAAACTTTGGCACTACCATGCACGTTCCAGCTCACTAATGACTGTCACAGTCATATTTTAATCATATTTATCATGTAACGTTGCTACGGTATGAGCCCCGCAGCTCGTTGACATGTTGGAAGGCGGATTTACATGATGCACCTGAATGCATCACTCAAAGCTGTCAGCTATGAAGCGGTGTTTTAACTTTTCAACTGCACAGCCCATTTGTTTTCAGAAATACATTCACCCAGAGCAAAATCAGCCACTGCTTATGTTTTTGTGTCAAAAATACTTAATAATCCTTCCAAATGTGTCGAATATACTTTGAAATCCAATCCTTCAAATCAGTACTGCTGAAAAAAATTGCCCTTGGCGAGTTGTCCGGAATCGCGTGGACGAGTTGTCCGAGGTTGCAGTTTTGTGGACGAGTTGTCGGTTCACCAGCTAAATGACAGGAAGGTCATCAATGCCTTAAATAACACAGCCGGTTTCTGGAACATGTCTCTATTTTTCTTTTTTTTTTTTATGTGTGTGTTGCAGCAGGGCACGTACGCCCACATATAAACCAAAACATTGAGCCACACTGCTGTTCTCAGTGGAGAAGGTCCTCCAACGTTCACCTGCCTGTTGGACAAAGGACATGTGGTGAATAAAGACGTCCTGTCAGCACCATCCAAACACTGGCAGGAAAACAAATGCACAGGAGAGATTAAAACTAACTTGTAATTCACCTTCTCTGGTCTATTGAAGCCTGATTTTAACACACAAGCTGCCCTGCGAGGATAACAAGGACCTCATTACATGTACAGAACAGGAGGTGTTTTTCTGCATAACTTGGTTTCACTGCAAATGTTTCAGAAGTGAGCACATCATCCATCTCTTCATACCCATCAGCGAGCACTCAAAGAGCCGTGATAATGACAATAAAAGCCGTGTGAGTCAGGAAAAGGGAAACTGGCTTCCACAGTGCCTCTCAGTTCTATAAATACAAGCTGGACTGAAATAGAAAATCAGTCTGGGAATGTTAAGAACCCACTGCACATAATTGTTTTGCTGCCCATCAAAGCACCCATAAATAAACCACAGAAATGCATCAATTGGCAGCTTTCTCAATAACTACCTGGTACATAGAGCACATCTGATGAACAAACGGATCCCCCCCTTCCTCTCCTGAACTAGGAATCCTCTTATTTGATTTTCTGTGAATACCTGCCTTCCTGTCTCTGTTCCTTTGGCGTTTGAAGTGTGTCCATCATAGTTGTTTTGCTGTTTCCTCTCTTTCTATTGACCTTCACATGATAAGGAGATAATTGCCGGGGTACTGGTTTGAAAGCACAAGCAAAGCCTGTGGTGAATAGGAGCATCCTGAGGGAGCCCCAGGGCCCCCCCTGCAGAGCCTCCCTCTTTCTTATGCTTGCCTAATTGCGTGCCGAATACCTGCAAATGAAATGATTTGAAATTAAGTCTGAGGAATGTCTTCATCAACAGCCTGATAACCAGTGCCCTGCATAAGAGTGGGAAGATTTTCTTCAAAGTAATACACCAATGCTCCACTCTTTGTTTACCCATTTCTATTTACATTATAAACAAATACTCTGTGAGTTCTCTCACCACATACTCATACACAAGTTATACTTCAACATTAACAATGTCAACAAATCTGTTTATTCACTAAAATCCATCAATTGACTGAGAAGGTTTCCATCATAATGCCGGCATATTTTGGGCACTGTTGTAATGTTAATAATAAAAACTGAAATCTTTCCTAAAACTTTCTGAAATGTGTGATGTACCTGGAGGAGCCTCGCATGGTCATAAGAAAAATCATCCATCAGTTATAGTAATGCTGAGAAGGTTAATTGTCTTATTGATTTCTAAAATGCCAGTGAGTAGACATACAAGTTCAATTAGTGTCTGGCCTGTCCACCTCTAGTACTTTGTAGAGCCCGTGTACTGTACATGTGTTTGAAATTAGAGTTAAACTTTTGAAATAGAGCCTATCAGACTGTTTTATAAGCCCCATTTCATTGTGAAATATACAAAAAAAATTTGAATGAACAGAAACCACAAGTAAAATGAAAACAAACAAAAAAAGACAAAACAAAGTATCCACAACTTCCAATATTCTTGCCAAAATGACTCTCTGAACATATGCAGCACTTACATGAGTATTTACATGTTTTTCTCTGCAAAACACATTTCTGGATATTGGTTAAGAAAAAAAATCACTGCTACTCTAAACTTCATAATTTGTACTTTACAAACTCAAAACAAGAAGTGGAGAAGTATGTCGCACCCTTGTCTCAAACCGATAATGTACCTGGTTCAAGTATGAGCCAAACTTTAGCTTGGTTGCATTTCAGTGTATTCTCCCTTTGCCTGCATGGCTTCCTCCCGCAGCCCAAACGCGAGAGGTCAACTGGTGTTTCTGAATTGTCAGGGTGGATGTGTTACTTTCTGGTGGACCCTGCCTTCACCTATAGTCAGCTGGGATCAGCTCCAGCACCCTGCAACCCCAAGTTGGATAAAGCGGTCATAGAAGATGGGTGTATTAAGTCCATAGCATGTGTGTTGATAAGAGATTAAACTACCTCTGGTACTGGAGGCAATCCCAGTTTACTGGGTGAGGGCGGAATACACCCTGGACAGGTCAACAGCCCATCTCAAGACAACTACACACACTCACATTCACACCTCGGGGCAATTTGGTGTCTTCAGTTAACCTCACATGCATGTTTTGGGACTGTGGGAGAAAAAACTGAGCATCTGGAAGAAAAACCACACACTGACAGGGAGAACATGCAAACTCCAGACAGTGATTTATATCTCAATTTGAACCCTTGACCTTCTTGCTGTGAGGCGAGAGTGATGACCACTGCTCCCTGAATGTTATCATGAACAATGTAACTGTTACGAATGTTTGCAGTGATTTAAGACTAGTTTAATTGGAGTTCTATGTTTCTGTACTTGTCTTGATTCACTGCAGAAACCCTTTTCCCTGTAAGACCCGGTAGTTTTACATAAACGTTACAGCATCTCTTTAAACGCTCTTTGGATATGAACTACAACTCCCTGCAGCCATTGCTGTAAATATCTCCTCGCGGTTGGCTGCAACTGAGGTGAACTTCCCCGTGCAGCTCTGTGAGTGGCTCGCTCACTGTGTCAATCAAATGTGACAACGCACGGACCAATCAGATCTCTCTGTATGGCGCGGTGGGCGGGGCTCCAGCTTCCTCTCCGGGTCGTTGTTGTCAACCTGCTGGCTGAACTTGGTCCGTCCACTCGGAGCTCGGTGTCGGTCTCCAGCTGTGCCTCCAGCTGTGCCTGCTCCGGTGTGCGCCAGGATGACACCGTGGTGAGGGTGAGCGCGGTCCGGGCCTCTGCTCCGTGCCGGCTGCATGGTGCTCCGTCTCTCCGCCTGCAGTCTGGCCTCCAGCCACGAATCAACTTCATTCCTCCGCGTCGCCGCTCCTGGTTTCTGTTTTTTTTTTTTTTTTTTACGAAGATGGCGGTGAGGGGGACACTGTGAACTAAATGACTGTCAGAAACATCGCCTCCATCTGTAATATGGTGAGTCTCTGTCCTGTGTGTCGTCGTGTTGATCCCAGTGTGTCGCGTGCCACCTGCACCCGGGCAGCCTGTACGGTGCAGCCCCCCCCCCCCTAACCCCCCAGGCCTGGACAGAAACCAGTGACATTTGACATGTTGCAACCACAATGTGCATCAGTGTGTCTGTGGGTGTTGAGTGGCAGGTGAAGGCACGCAGCTCGTGACAGCCTGTTGTGGTTGCGTAACGTGGTGCTGCTGCAGAGGACTGGTCACATCCCGGCGGCACTAATCTCTGTTTATGTTCACAGACATTGAAGAGTGTGTAAGAACAGACTTAAACGGCTCTGCTCTCTAAAGCCAGCGGCCTCGGCTTTATTTAGACCGCACTAATGGCATAAGCCTGCAGAGATGCTGCACACACTATACTGCTGTGTTTCCCTGCAGGACAGTAAAACTACATCTACCTTTTAATGTGCATCACGGGGGAGTCATTGCAATCTATGGTTTTTATGATATCAACATGTGCAATGTTGATATCGCCTGTGCTTATCACTAAAGACTAAACTGCAATCAATTGTGTTGATTCACTTTACCTTCATGACCTGATCATTCAAAATAACAGTATTTTTAACTTCTAGGGAAGTGTGACAAATTGTGAATAATTCACAAACATGAATCCTAAGCCCCGTTTACACGACAACGTTTCACGTGACACCTAATCCGCTAAATAAAGGAGTGTGTTTACACTGCAGCAGCGGACACACAGACAACGATGTAGTTAGTATGCCACGCCATGTGAGGGCGCTGTTGCTTGATTTTGTATTGAAACTACACAGATGTGTGCAGAGAACAAAACACTATAAACCTGAAGAAAATGGAGAGAACCTGACATCCGTATGGACTGATGAGGAACCGGATGATATCAGGGAGAGTCTCAACTATTAAACTACTGATCTGGACCATAAAACTAGAATACGGACCGCGGGTCGTACCACTACGGGTCGTACCACTGCGGGTCGTACCACTACGGGTCGTACCACTGCGGGTCGTACCACTGCAGGTCGGCCATGTTTGTTTACAACTGGAGAGCAGGAGGGAGGAGGAGATGAGCAGTAACAGGCTCTGTAGCCTCCATCAGTCTCTGCAGGAGGGAACAGTGACCATAAAAGAATCTTTCCACTTTGGGAGCCGGATTAAAAACTTTGTGGATACAGTGGATCAGAACACTGGTACCGTGTAAACGGACCCCCCAAAAGTGAAGAAAGGTTTGCGGATACACTCGTGTTCGTTGCGGTGTACACGGGGCCTAAATCATTTCATACCTGCTGGTGAAACGACTTGTCAGGAGAAAGGTGCTTTGCTGCTGCACAAAGACACTAAACACTCCTGACTTTTGATGGTGGTCAAGGAAAAACTGTCCAAAACAACAAAGTGAACAAACTGCTTCACTTCCTAAACATATCTGCAGCAGCACAGACCAGCCTGGTTTTATAAAGCAAATCAAGTAGATGAGCAAAAACAAATTCAACAATAAACAGTAACACAGAAGCAGCAGCAGCAAATATCAGAATCATAACGGCAGCAATGAACAGCACTGCAGCCAATAGAAACACTTTACCTTCACGGGGCTCTTCCTTGTTTTCCTGGCCGAGTGCAGCAATGCATTCATTGACTGATATGAATTGAACCTTTTTCCACCTTTCTTCTTCTTATGAAGAATTAAAGAGCGTATCACACCAACACAGATTTGAAAAAAAGCAATACAAATAAAAGTATTTTTATTATAAAACGTTATTTTCAAACTGCCACCATCCGCAAGTAATAAACTACTAAAAACGAGTGAAATGAAGTCCTGATTCTTGATCTCCGCCCATGGAGCTTTCTCAACCTCCTCCATCTTCCTGTGACGTAGGAGGAGTTAGAGGCTCCAGCTGCCGGCAGACGCACAGGAAAGTGAAGAAACAGAACTATTTTCTGACATTTCACACTGTTCAGCGGTAGATGAAGACTTTTTTAAAGAAGAGTATGAGAGAGTGTTCGCGGGAGCGTTGGAGGTCAAACCGAACAGATTTGGGGGAAAATTGACGATCAACCGAGCAACAGATTCAGATTCAGACAAGAAGAAGACGAGACGCCAACAACGATCGTGAGGAGTTTTCATGTTCTCTCCGTGTGTTCTTGTTCTCCTCCGGTACTCCGGTTTACTCTGATAGTCAAAACAACCTGCACCGTGACTCCCTGAGCTACACCCCCGGCCTCCGTCACCTCCTCCTTAGTTACACCCCTGGCCTCCATCACCTCCTCCTGAGTTACACCCCTGGCCTCCATCACCTCCTCCTTAGTTACACCCCTGGCCTCCATCACCTCCTCCTTAGTTACACCCCCGGCCTCCATCACCTCCTCCTGAGCTACACCCCTGGCCTCCGTCACCTCCTCCTGAGTTACACCCCCGGCCTCCGTCACCTCCTCCTGAGCTACACCCCCGGCCTCCGTCACCTCCTCCTTAGTTACACCCCCGGCCTCCATCACCTCCTCCTGAGCTACACCCCTGGCCTCCGTCACCTCCTCCTGAGTTACACCCCCGGCCTCCATCACCTCCTCCTGAGTTACACCCCCGGCCTCCGTCACCTCCTCCTGAGCTACACCCCCGGCCTCCATCACCTCCTCCTGAGTTACACCCCTGGCCTCCATCACCTCCCCAGAGCACCGCACTGTGTGGCTGCTTAAGACGTCCATTTGGTGAAGAAATGTCCCGTCGGAGGACTAACGAGGGACTTTTAATAAATTAACTCCGTCAATCTGTCCTGTGTAGTGAAGTCTACTCCAACGAGCCGACAGCGTAGACATATGCTAGTAGATGGTTAACTAAATGTGTAGAGAGCCTCTAGTCTACGCCATCTAGACAATGATCTACTACTGTATGTCTATGTATTAGATCATTCTGTGTTGAAAATCCCCTCAAAAAAAGCACCAACACGATATGAAAACGCAGCGTTCCCTGCAGACCGAGAGAACGAGTTCCTCCTGCTACGTCACTTCCTCATTCCTCTCCAGTCTCCGACCCTCATAGTGTTTTGACTCATTCTGCTTTCTTTGCTTTTCAGTCCATGAGCCACTTTAAAATGCGACATGTGGCATCCAATGTCAGGAGGGGTTGAATTTATGATCCAGCCCTTTTCTTGTTAATGTTTTCTGTAGATTTGGACGAACTTCCAGGTCCACTTATTGTACTCTTTACCGTATTCACAGCAGAGTATCCGTATCTGTACAGTGGGTGACTTGAATTTTTGCGTTTTTCTCAGACTGGAAGCAGTAAAACGGACAAAGGAGCATTCACCACCTGCTTTGACAGACAGAAATGACAGCTATTAAAAGTCAAAGCCTCCCTCAACCTAAATGGTCTCCCATGTTCGTTCAACAAAGCTGTGGTTTATGTGGAAATGCTTTGAGCTCTGACAAGCAAAATGGCTTGACAAGAGATAAGTGCTCTGCTGGTGCACTAAGACGCTAAATACTCCTGACTTTTGATATGGTTCTACTCGTTTGGACCATATCCGCTTTCTACTTTGACAGAGCTCTGTGGCGTGTGTGCATTTTTGTACATTCTTGTGTAAAGTGAGACCTCAGCTTTGTGTGAAACGGTCACTGATCAGTGTTCAAGTGAGATCTCTCACTTCGGCCATCTCTTATAAACTTTATAAACTTTACATGCCTGTTGCTGCTCTCGGACGACTTTAAATCAGCCACGTATTAGAAATAACTTGATTATGGATTTATTAGAAAACAATGTCACTTGGTTTTGTTTAGACAATCCTGTAATGGATTCGGTTCAGGATCGTCATGTGCACACTAGTGTTGTCACGATACCGATACCACCATGTATTTCGATACTTTTGATACTTTCCCAAATAAAGAGAGAACACAGTTGCGGCCTTGTGGATGTAGCAGCAGCCATTGTTTCCCTTCTCCCTCTCTCTCTTTTATTCCTCTCTTTCGCCAGACTCTTGCTCTTTGCTGCTCCGTTAGTGATGCACTCGATTTCTTTTTACGGCGTTTCCACGAGTCGTTTGAGTCGGTTACACATGCTCACTCTCACATGGACACAAACGCCGTGTCATTTACGCATGCGCATCCGGTATTCTTTTCAAAGTACAAGCTCGGTTGGGAGAAGATTGTTTTTAAAATACGTTGTTTTGACTTTTATTTTGAAGTTGTGTCCAGGAATGTTGTTGGTAAATAAGGTCGAGTTTGAAGCGCTATTCAGTTGCGGATCTTAGGTCGGAGCTCGGGAGTGCACGCGCACCCCGTCTCCCCACCACCACCACAACCACACACACACGATCGCGTAAAGAGCCGTCAATATCTCGCGCGCACCCTCCGACAACCATGGCTCTCCTAGAGGGATCCCCGGTCATTCGCCACGCTCCCACGTCTACAAGCTCTAAGTGAATGAAAGTCAGAAAGGAGCAGCCCGTCAACGCTTCCCCCACAGAGACACTGACGACTCTCCTCGGTGCAAATTACAACACAGTGACGCTCCGCAGCAACATAAAAAAGATACCGGTACAGGCTGGGCCCAGTATAGTATCATTTTAAAGGCGTCAGTACCGCGATAACAATACAGTACCGGTATACCAAACAACCCCAGTGCACACATACATTTGTATGCTTTGACAATCATGAGATGTAACTTTTTACTTTTGTCTTCCTCAAGCTTCCAACAGCAAAATTGTTTAGAGCAAGTCAGAATAATAAGAACAATATCAGTACTTACATTTTCGTATGCCAAGTGGCAGTATTGTAATTTGTTATTGGTCCAGTCCATGTTGTGTCAGCAACACCAAAAAATCACACTACTAAGATTAATCTCAATGCAAGGTATTGAGCATGTCAATTAGGGATGGGTACCTTTCACTTTGGAACTGATACGGTACCGATACCCGGTATTGATACCGGTACTCAACGGTACCAATTTTCTGTACTTTTGTTTGTGTTTATGTGATAAAAAACGGTAATTTGTTTAATAATAAAAACATTTGCATATTTATTTCCCAATATCTAAACTTTACCAGATATATCAAAACAACGTCCAGCTGTTTGTATGGTAACGCCGCAGTTGTTTCACAAATTTCTACAGTGTTTTTTCTTAATAATGCTCAAATCAGAACCGGCTCCAAGTCATGGTTTTAGGCAGCGAGCCGTCCAGCCGTCATTTTGATGGTCAATTTTCGGATAAGACGAAAAAAAATAACAGATGTGTTGCTCAAAGCCTCTAAATTATGTGTATAATGGCCAATCACTACTTGTCACCGTCTGATTTAGCTTGAATTCATGTTTTTACACCAAAATATAGCGAATAATTATCGGCTCTAGTAAACAACTGGCGACTGACTTCCGGTTTGTATTACGCCCAGCAGCCAGCAACATGATTGGTCAATTGATACCATGTGGTATACACGTTTTGAAAGGCGGCCTCTGATTGGTTTGTCATTCTCTGACTCATCCTTGATGCGTTCAAATGGGGCAGAGAGGAGGAATTTGAACAAATTTTCTTTCCAAGATGCTGAGGGATTATATCTGCAGAATCCACACAGGTGGGACTAATTCTATGGACCTATGATCGATCTGATTTTTTATTTCCAAAATGTTGACACTTGTTTGGATAACTGCACATCATTCATGCTTTTCATTGAAGAATAAAATATTCTTTGCGGTGATTTAAGTATTGACAATCATGTTTGCTCCATCAGCAATTTATTATTACGACTGTGACATTCTACGGTCTTGGTCTCGCTATAGATGGCATCCAGATAACAAATAAGCATCTGATATTCAATTAAAAACTTATAAGAGGAGAATAGAAACTATTTCAGAGTTCAGAGTCGACAGGTGCTCAGTTTAGGGGTGCAGATAGAAGCAATGTGCCAACTACAGGAGGAATAAACAAATACCTGGAGTAAAGTTTGGAGTGAAGTGAGTCAGGTACAGGTACAGGTACAGTTACAGGTACAGGTACAGTTACAGTTACAGGTACAGGTACAAGTGAAAACCATCACCAATGAGAACAAGCTATTACATTAAAAGAAAAATACAACATTTTAACAAAGAAGAACAAGAAAAGATATAGATGCATCAGCAAGGAGAAAAGGAAATACATTACTGTTAAGAAGCTAAATCTACACGTCACATTGGGGGCAAATCAGTTTAAAACAAATGAGAATCTCTTCAGCCTGGAGAAACATCTCGTGCTGAACCAGGCGCTTCCTCAGATTAGAAGTATTCCCGCCGCCGGCCTCCCACTTCACGTCACCACTAGTTAGTGAGCGTAATCCGCATCGCGTTTTGAAAAACGGAGCCTCTCGAGTGCTCAGTATGCTGCACAAGGATGCGTTTAGATACCGAAACATGGTACCGTTTAATTTGATGTGAATCAGTACTCTGTAGTACTGACGGAGTTTGGTCGGTACCTATAAAAATACCGAATTCGGTACCCATCCCTAATGGCAATTAAAACCCATATAGTGAGTTGTTTTTGTTATCTGATTTGAAGGTGTATCGAATTCCCTCTCACACAAAATAGTGAAAAATAGGATGATTTGGGAGTGAATCTTTACACCTCATGATATTATCAAGTGTTTAATTGAGTTTGACAAATATGATTTCTGATGACTGTGCAGTTCTTCAGCTAAACAACAGCACAAAAATAAAGAATATATATTAAAACTGTAAATTAAATGCCCTTTAGTGCAACGTTAGTATATGTCATCACATGTCAGATGACGCTCTGAGGAAGCAAGGTGAAAACACCCTGCTCTACTTTCTGAGTGTAAAAGAAACTATAACACACGTTTAAGATGACAAAATGAACCTAATTCAGCCAATAGTATGTATATTATGATAATGCAGAGATGTTTCTTACCTGTTTACTTATACAAGTCTATGTCTTCACTGATCTACACTCTCTTCTCGCTCTTTAAAGCCACCGGTGAGAACATATCTTTGTGAGGCGACTGTGAAAATGATGGCAGAATGTCTTTTTGTTTTGTTCTCTCAGGGCACCAATGCCTCTGCTCTGGAGAAAGACATCGGCCCGGAGCAATTCCCAATCAATGAACACTACTTTGGGTTGGTCAATGTGAGTATCACCTAATCCTCTCATACAGCAACAACACTGGTGTCGTCTTTCAGAACAAAGCCACTGACTCATGTTTTTTAAGGTATACCATTTTAAGGTATCAGTCTTGTTTTTGAGTCTCGTGGCCAGTCGAGGGACGTTCTGTTTCCTTCACCTGGTATTTACAGAAAAGATAGGCTTTCACAACACCTCTGTGGGCCTCTTGGATGTAAACAGTTGACAAAGTTTATAGGTTTCATAGGCAGTTACTGTACTAGCAGAGGCTTTTTTTGTTGTTTTTTTCACTAAATTGCCAAAGTTGATCTAAATGACTGTTTAGAAATGTGTCTTTGTTTTGCTTCCTTCTCTCAGTTTGGAAACACATGCTACTGTAACTCAGTGCTCCAGGCTCTGTACTTCTGCCGACCTTTCCGGGAGAACGTGCTGGCCTACAAAGCCCAGCAGAAGAAGAAGGAGAACCTCCTCACGTGCCTGGCTGACCTCTTCCACTCCATCGCCACGCAGAAGAAGAAAGTGGGCGTCATCCCGCCCAAAAAGTTCATCTCCCGACTACGAAAAGAGAACGGTAACAGCATTTACCTCCTTTTATTTTCATTTAATTTTGGAAAAACATGCAAAATGTCTTGCCTTAGTTCAGTCTGTTACGCAGTCCAAACCCGACTGAAGCGTTCCAGTTTTCACCAAATTGTTTCACGTGCATGTGCAGAAATGATCGGACCGCAGCGACTTGTGGTTTCGTGTAGGAGCGGAGCTTTAATGCAGTCTGACTGGAGGTGAAGGGCAGGTGCATGTTGGTGGTAAGGTCATTCACAGTAGAGCTGACAGAAAGGCCGACTGTTCTCCGCGGTCCATATTGAGGAAGCCCTTTATGTGAGCGAACAATGCCATCTCTGTTGAGACCAGGCTCTGGCCAGCTGCCTCATCGCTGGACCTGTTCTTGCTCTCTTGCCTCTCCTTTCCAATTCCTCCTCTTCTCAGTTTTCACCTTTCACATACAGATCTCTGAAAGCAGGACAGTCTCTGATGGTTTATATTAAATGTGCGGACTGTATTTATTTATATAAACAATCAGTGGATTACACGCTGTATCTCAAAGCAGAAATACTGATGCTGCCTTGTTTGAGGCCCAGTTATTCAACAATATTAAAGTTGATGATTATAACTCCTGTGCCTGTCAGCTTGTCATCCACTAACATAATCTTGTGGTTCATGTCTGTTTTTGATTTTTTGTTTGTTTTTTTCTCAAATGAAAAAGATGCACACACACACACACACACACACACACACACACACACACACACACACACAGCTGGAGTCTCAACAATGAGACAGCAGTCTAAATCGAATACATTTCCTTTTAAACACAATCAAACATATTGTTGATAAAAGCATGATTTAAAACAGGTACAACATTTCTTTGTGTTTTCTAAATAAGTCATCTGCATTTAATTCATTTATGTCACGAAACTACTAACTTTAAGCATTAACATTCAAAGTGTAAGCAGCCGGAGTGGAAGTGGAGGCACGTCAGGATAAAGGGAGAAGATAAATTGGTCGTAAAGCAAAAAGAGTATCGAGAGAACTGCATAGAATCTGGCTTCCTGAAAATAATGGAAACATTTATTGCTAAATGCACCTTTAGTGGCGGAAAACTGGTGAATGAAAGTGTGAAACTGGAATCCCTCGACAGTGACCCGGCCACTGCTTTTAGTATGTGTAGGTGAGGTTAGCCACGGAAAGGAGTTAATTGAGGAGACATAATAAGGCATGTTATTAAGTCCTGAATTGATTTTATTTTCTTGGCTGTCTAAACGCTAGTAATAGTGTGATATTTGTACTATATGCCTGCGTTCGTGTCTATTATTAATGTTTTTATTGTTCTAAGTGCTGCTGATCTTACTTGTTCTGACTGAGTAATGAAAGTTGACTGTGATGAAGAAGAACTGATGACTGACTTATGATGAATACTTGCAGGACTTCTAACAGTCGCTGTCTCACTAGCAGAATAGTCATAAATATACAGGAAGGTGTGTACTTGCATATCTGAAGGAGAATTTTTAAAACAGACCAGCATTCTGAGTTTCTAGTTGGTTTGATGGACCCAAAAGACCCAGCTGTGTGGTACTGCGTCACAACTTCACAAATCCCTCCTGTGCTCGTAGTTTCATGTCCAGATTCAAAACTCATCAGAAAACTTTACTATATCTTCTGCTCAGACCAGATGAGCCGGACAGGAATGTGGGCAAAATGGAAATTCCACATTTTTTTGAAGCACTGAGTTGTGTACGTTCAATTAAGTCCAACAGCTGTGTCAGAGTTGGTCCGCACCACAGCTGGACCCGGCCGGTCTGAGGGGGAAAACACACAAATGTTGTTTTCAACATCAGTTTTGACACTGAGCTTTTTACAGATATGAATCTGCAACATCTTCCATTTAGCTGGTGTAAGGTAGAACATGCATCGAACATAGGAATATAGGCTGAGATTAATTCTACTCTTTTTCTTTTTGTTTGTTTGTTGTTTGTCTGTTTGTATTTTTAAAATTGGCATGTGATATTTACATCGTTGGTTTTGAGAGTTTTCCTGGATAGCATAATTCAATGAGGACCAGGGTTCTGAACTTTCTGACAACTGCTCGTCCAGAGGGATTGTAGCCATGACCGTAACCACGCGCACCACTCTCAGAACCAGGCCTTGTGTTGTTGTTTCCTCTGTTCACACTATTAGAGACGTAATGGACACTGTCCAAAGGTTTCTTTTTTGTCAGCTTATCTACTGCTTCCATGTACAGTAGTATTGACAGACCGTCCTTTATAGAGAAGGACATGATTTAATATTCTAAACTGATATACATCACTTATTACAGGTAAACAAGTGAGAACCAAAATATGCAGCAATCTGATGTTGGTGTTCTTATATCTCAGCAAGCGATGATGTCAGGATTCCTTGTTTTTAAATAGATGTCCAAACGTGCACAACTGGAAGGTAGTAGTTTATACTCATATGAGTGTTTATTGCGTCTCCTTGGAAAACAACAAGCACATTTTGTCTGTATTGCAAATTTATTTTAAAACAATTCAAAACTGAGATGAGACTCATAGCCAGGAACCTCAAGTCAAAGTGAACACAGTCCTGAAAGTCAGTATTGCAGCATGTGGCAAATACTATAATATTGAATATGAATCAATTATCGCTCAATCAGTCCATCTCATATACTCATTCTGGGGGAGCCAGGACAACAAAGGACACACACACACACACACACACACACACACACACACACACACACACACACACACACGCACACGCACACACACAGCAGAGTACTCAAGAGAAAACTTCACCCAAGTACAACATGCAATATCTACATCGAAATGCTTGAATCTAAAACCCTCAGTCCCTCACAGTGAGGTAATGACAATAACCAAGACATCAATGTGTCTGTCAACATTTTGATGTGTGTGTACAGGTACTTCTCAAAAAATTAGCATATTGTGATAAAGTTCATTATTTTCCATAATGTAATGATAAAAATTTGACTTTCATATATTTTAGATTCATTACACACAACTGAAGTAGTTCAAGCCTTTTATTGATTTAATATAGATGATTTTGGCAAAAAAGTAAAGAAAAACCAAAAATCCCCATCTCAACAAATGAGCATATCATGAAAAGGTACTCTAAATGAGATATTAACCTAATCATCTGGAGCACCACACCCACCCTTGAATCAACGAATTAACTCTAAACACCTGCAAAAGATTCCTGAGGCTTTTAAAACCTCCCAGCTGTTTCATTACTCAAAACCGCAATCATGGGTAAGACTGCCGAACTGACTGCTGTCCAGAAGGCCATCATTGACACCCTCAAGCAAGAGGGTAAGACACAAAAAGACATTTCTGAGCGAATAGGCTGTTCCCAGAGTGCTGTATCAAGGCACCTCAGTGGGAAGTCTGTGGGAAGAGAAAAGTGTGGCAGAAAACGCTGCACAACCAGTAGAGGTGACCGGACCCTGAGGAAGACTGGGGAGAAGGACCGATTCCAGACCTTGGGGGACCTGCGGAAGCAGTGGACTGAGTCTGGAGTGGAAACATCCAGAGCCACCGTGCACAGGCGTGTGCAGGAAATGGGCTACAGGAGCCGCATTCCCCAGGTCAAGCCACTTTTGAACAAGAAACAGCGGCAGAAGCGCCTGACCTGGGCTACAGAGAAGCAGCACTGGACTGTTGCTCAGTGGTCCAAAGTACTTTTTTCGGATGAAAGCAAATTTTGCATGTCATTCGGAAATAAAGGTTCCAGAGTCTGGAGGAAGACTGGGGAGAAGGACATGCCAAGATGCCTGAAGTCCAGTGTCAAGTACCCACAGTCAGTGATGGTCTGGGGTGCCATGTCAGCTGCTGGTGTTGGTCCACTTTGTTTTATCAAGGGCAGGGTCAATGCAGCTAGCTATCAGGAGATTCTGGAGCACTTCATGCTTCCATCTGCTGAAAAGCTTTATGGAGATGAAGATTTCCTATTTCAGCATGACCTGGCACCTGCTCACAGTGCCAAAACCACTGGCAAATGGTTTACTGACCATGGTATTACTGTGCTCGATTGGCCCGCCAACTCTCCTGACCTGAACCCCATTGAGAATATGTGGGATATTGTGAAGAGGAAGTTGAGAGACACCAGACCAACACTGTGGATGATCTTAAGGCCGCTATCAAAGCATCCTGGGCCTCCAGAACACCTGAGCAGTGCCACCGGCTGATTGACTCCATGCCACGCCGCATTGAAGCAGTCATTTCTGCAAAAGGATTCCCGACCAAGTATTGAATGCATAACTGAACATAATTATTTGAAGGTTGACTTTTTTTTGTATTAAAAACACTTTTCTTTTATTGGTCAGATGAAATATGCTAGTCTTTTGAGATGGGGATTTTTGGTTTTTCTTTACTTTTTTGCCAAAATCATCTATATTAAATCAATAAAAGGCTTGAACTACTTCAGTTGTGTGTAATGAATCTAAAATATATGAAAGTCAAATTTTTATCATTACATTATGGAAAATAATGAACTTTATCACAAGATGCTAATTTTTTGAGAAGTACCTGTATGTGACAGAAAATCCTGAATAAGGTTCTACCTGCATGTACAGTTGTGCTCATAAGTTTACATACCTGGGAGAATTTATGATTTCTTGGCCGTTCTTCAGAGAATATGAATGATAACACAACAACCTTTCTTCCACTCATGGTTAATGGTTGGGTGAAGCTATTTATTGGCAAACAACTGTGTTTACTCTTTTTAAATCAAAATAACAAAAGAAAGCATCCAAATGACCCTGATCAAAAGTTTACATACCCCAGTTGTTAATACCATGTATTGCCCCCTTTATCATCAATGACAGCTTCAAGTCTTTAGTGGTCGTTGTGGATAAGGTTCTTTAGTTTCTCAGATGGTGAAGCTGCCCATTCTTCTGGTAAAAAGCCTCCAGTTCCTGGAAGTTCTTGGACTGTCTTGCATGAACTGCATGGTTGAGATCTCCCCAGAGTGACTCAATGATACTGAGGTCAGGAGACAGAGGGCCACTCCAGAACCTTCCCTTGGTTCTGCTGTAGCCAATGACAGGTCGACTTGGCCTCGTGTTTTGGATCATTGTCATGTTGGAATGTCCAGAAACGTCCCATGTGCAGCTTCTGGGCTGATGAGTGCAAATTTTCCTCCAGTATTTTCTGAGAACATGCTGCATTCATCTTGCCATCAATTTTGGACAAGTTCCCTGTGCCTCTGTAGCTCACATCCCCCAAACATCAGTGTGCACCTCCATGTTTCACAGTAGGAATGGTGTTCCTTCCATCAGAGGCCGTGTTGACGTCTCTCCAAATGTAATGTTTATGGTTGTGGCCAAAAAGTTCAGTTTTGGTCTCATCACTCCAAATGACTTTGTTCCAGAAGTTCTGAGGCTTGTCTCTGTGCTGTTTGGCGTAATGGAAGCGGGATACTTTGTGACATTTGCAAGGAAGAGGCTTTCTTCTGGCGACTCGACCATGCAGCACATTGTTCTTCAACTGCCTCCTTATTGTGCATCTTGAAACAGCCACACCACGATGTTCCAGAGAGTCCTGTATTTCAGCTGAAGTTATTTGTAGATTTTTCTTTGCATCTCGAACAACTTTCCTGGCAGTCGTGGCTGAAATCTTTGCTGGTCTACCTGACCATGGTTTGGTTTCAACTACTTTTCTACTTCTTCATCAGCGTTTGAACACTGCTGATTGGCATTCTCAATTCCTTGGATATCTGTTTATATCCCTGTCCTATTTTATGCAGTTCCATTACCTTTTTCTCGCAGATCCTTTGACAATTCTTTTGCTTTCCCCATGACTCAGAATCCAGAACCGTCTGTGCAGCACTGGATGAAAGATGCAATGGTCTGTCAGAAGCCCAGAAACTCACTGACCTTTTATACACACACACTAACTACAAACAAACAGGTCAAAGGTCAGGATGGGAACCTTGATTAGCCATTCAAACCTCTTTGTGTGTTATCAGGTCAAAGTCACTGGGGGATGTAAACTTTTGATCAGGGTCATTTGGGTACTTTCTTTTGTCATTTTGATTTAAAAAGAGTAAACACAGTTGTTTGCCAATAAATAGCTTCACCCAACCATCAACCATGAGCGGAAGAAAGGTTTTTGTGTTATCATTCATATTCTCTGAAGAATAGCCAAGAAATCATAAATTCTCCCAGGATATGTAAACTTATGAGCACAACTGTATTTCTGATGCGAAGCTTAGGAGCTGCTTTCTTATAGTCCTATTAGACAGATGTTAATCTTTTCTCAGAAAAGCATGTTTGATCCAGATGTTCCTCCGTCAGTTATGTTTAAAATGTTTGACAGATTTAAATAGTGACATATGTCAGTGTGGTGTTGTTTGCAAACTTGAAAATCAGATCATTTGTCTTCTTGGAGTCTTCTTCCTTCACTTACACTCGGTGTCACCTTCCCCTCCAGATCTGTTTGATAACTACATGCAACAGGATGCACACGAGTTCCTCAACTATCTGCTGAATACAGTGGCCGACATACTGCAAGAGGAGAAGAAGCAGGAGAAGCAGAATGGACGCCTCAAGAACAACGGAACCGCTATCGTCACGGAGACCGAGACGGAGAACAAGACAGAACCCACATGGGTCCACGACATCTTCCAGGGAACTCTGACCAATGAGACACGATGCCTGAACTGTGAAACGGTTCGCGGCCCCACTTTATCACTTTATCTGTTGAGTTTGGAGTTTGTCCGGATGTAATTTGTGTTGTGATGTCTTCAGCAGACCTGTCTGTCCTCGAGTCACCTTGAACAAGGGTCCTCTCCTGAATGAGTCTGCAAAAGGGATTAGCCCTTTTCAGAGATTCGGAGAGATGTGCACACACACAAGAGAGAGAGAGAGAGAAGAAAAAGAATAAAGTCTCGGCAGTCTCTGACCACCTTCTTTGCGTCAGGGCTCGCTGGAGGCTTTGTCCTCATAGTGTTGAGGGAGAGGTGTGGGATGGGTTGCCCAGAACAACCTCTGCAAACACCACAGCTCCGCACTGCGCAGAGACAAAAGCTCGTCGGTAAAATAAGCATTTCAAAGACGGGCATGTGTGTCGGTGTAGGTTTGTCCTCACTGAGTCAGTTTAGGAAAAAGACAGTTGAGTTGCATGAGTTTGTCTCATTTGTCTGCAGGTGAGCAGCAAGGATGAAGATTTTCTGGATCTTTCTGTGGATGTTGAGCAGAACACATCAATAACACACTGTCTCAGGTAGTGTTGCTTTATAATATGATTATTCTCAGCCAAAGAACCTGACATATTCCCTTTGGTTTATGCAACATTGAGTAATTGAGCCCTGTGTTGTGATGCTCTTTTGTCCAGGGACTTCAGTAATACAGAGACTCTGTGCAGTGAATATAAATACTACTGTGAGACCTGCTGCAGCAAGCAGGAAGCACAAAAGCGGTCAGTGAAGCGTGGGAAGAGTTTAATACCACTGCGATGTGTCATTGTACACGAACATGCCCCTCCTATTGATGCTGTCTTCTCCTCAGGATGCGTGTGAAGAAGCTTCCCATGATCCTGGCACTCCACCTCAAGAGGTTCAAGTACATGGAGCAGCTGCACCGTTACACCAAGCTGTCCTACCGGGTGGTTTTCCCTCTGGAGCTGCGTCTCTTCAACACATCTGGGGATGCAGTCAACCTGGACCGCATGTATGATCTCGTGGCCGTGGTGGTTCACTGTGGGAGGTACAGTACGCTGATTACCAAGTCAAAATAAGTGTGTCCCGTGGTGTGCTCATATTTCCTCCTGCCCGGGATGTGGAAATATAGTGTGAGGTGTGGGGATAAAATACAAAGCTAATTCCGGGAAGCCTCTTGTGACTCGCTGATCCGACTTTGCATTTGCTGATCTCCGACCTGCTAAAAAGATTTGGCCAAAAGAAACAGGTTTTACCTGGCGATCATCTGTCTAGGAAACAGTCTATTAAATCAAGCCCCCTCACTCTGTTCTGCTTGACAAAACTGAAGGATGCAGTGAAGGTGCAGCTATTTATTCCTCAGATACTCAAATACTTTATACTATAATGTGTATTCAGCTCATTTGAGTTAAAAGCTCAGGATTCAGACATTTAAGTTCTTGCTTTGTCATAATTTCCATTTTTTTAAAAACAACCTTTTGGGTTTCTAAAGCCCCGTTTACACGACGTTTCACGTGACAACACCTGATCCGCAAAAAAAAGTAGTGTGTTTACACTGCAGCAGCGGACACAGAGACAATGATGTAGTTAGTCTGCCGGGCCACTGGAGGGCGCTGTTGCTTGATTCTGTAATGAAACTACAAAGACGTGTGCAGAGAACAAAACACTATAAACCTGAAGAAACTGGAGAGAACCTGACATCCGTATGGACTGATGACTCATCGGATGATATCAGGGAGAGTCTCAACTATTAAACTACTGATCTGGACCATAAAACTAGGATATGGACCGCGGGTCGTACCAGTACAGGTCGTACCAGTACGGGTCGTACCAGTACGGGTCGTACCAGTACGGGTCGTACCACTACGGGTCGTACCACTACGGGTGAAACGGCGTTCTCCTAAGCACCACCAGTTAACCTGACATGCATGTTTTTGGACTGTGGGAGGAAGCCGGAGCACCTGAAGGACAACCCAGGCCGTACTTGAACCCACAACCTTCTCACTGTAAGGCGACAGCGCCAAGCGCTTTTCCAAATACATACATGCATAATGCTAAAGATCATCGGGATTCTGAATCTGAAGTCAAAAATGCAAAGTCGGGGATCACGTATGAGATACGGGCATTTGAATGAGACGACTTCAGATGAACCACAAATCTTAATCTGCGTGTGCACATTTTACCGATGTTAGCTCAGTTGTAAACTTTCAAAGTTTCACCAAGACACTTGGATTGCATCTTCATGGTATATCTTTCATAATGTTTTGTCTTTCAAAGAGGATAAAGCCAAACAAGTGTAACCTCAGCTGGCCCACACTGGGCCCAGGCTGATCGGCGAAAACTGACTGGAATCAGTCGTTTCAGTTCAATCAGCTCCCAGACCAAATAAACCCGTGGCCTTCCAGTCGCCTGGCCACAAGCTGATTCTAATAAAATACATCTACACGTCCACATGTCTGTCACCGGGCAAAAAATGCTGGCGTGAATCTCTTGAAATATGGCTTAATCAAGGTTACTTTGCTGTAGCCAATAATAATCGGTATATCAAAGTAATATTTAAAGTAATAAAGTAAGTACATAAGTTTTTTTACAACAACCCTTTTTTTTTCACACTGCGAGGAATGCCCTGCCCCACTTTGTTCATGCCTTAACTGCCTACACAATTTTAAAATGTTAGAATTGATGGATTGTGTTTTATATCCACCATAAAACTGCAATTATAAAGATGTATGACGCATCTTTTACATAGGAGGTTTTATTGTACATTGAAATGATTTGATATGTGGTGAACCAAATTTTCAGTGTCTATTTTTCTACTCCACCTTCAACCCAAAGAGTGAACATTGTTTTTATTTTCTGGGTGTCAGGGAGGCGAAAACATAATAAACTGTTTACTAAGACATGTGGTCAACTGGACCAACACCCATTATGCCAAAATAAAGTGATTTTCAATTAAATATTAATGTGCAAAAAATATTTACTCTCCCAAAAGCAGGGATTTTTGCACGTTTTCACTGACATTTTGTTTGTGATACAAAAACAATTTGAGAAACATCAAATCTGACTTGATTTTCAGAAAGTACACATTCTGGGTTTTCTAATGAGGTACAGCAAGATGAAAATCCCCATCATTAAACTTGCAGGAGTTTTTGATGAAATGTACCTGCGATGTTGAGCTCACAGTAAAACACCTGCAGCATAACTATCAGAGCCAAAGTTAGGTAGAAATATTTCATTAAAATTACCTGACATTGATTAATTGTTCTGTTACTTTAATTCAAGTCGTGTATAATTTAGTAATGCTGGTGTTTTCATACCATTGCATGTGGTGGAGCAGTCTTCTGTCTGAATGTGGGACCCATGTCAAAGCTTGGACAGAGCAGCATTGTAGGAGCTGAACGACTGCAGCATGCGTACGATGAAGCCTCTGTTTGTATCTTGTTTCCTCAGTGGACCAAATAGAGGTCATTACATCACCATAGTGAAGAGTCATGGCTTCTGGCTGCTGTTTGATGATGACATTGTGGAGGTGCGTCACTCTGACTCTCTCAGCCTCTCATTGTTTGCTTGATGCTCTTTGACTCATATGTTTGTGTGTGCTGCTGTTCACATTGTCAGTAAACACCGTGTCACTTCCGTTGTACAGAAAATTGACGCCCAGGCCATTGAGGAGTTTTACGGCCTTACCTCTGACATCTCCAAGAACTCTGAGTCGGGATACATCCTGTTCTACCAGTCCAGGGAGTGATGGGGAAGCCGGATCAGTGACGCAGAAGACGACTGTAGAAGAAGAAACCTCTTATTTTTTGCCTCTTCTTTTAAATGATGTTTTACTCAGCAGACCTTGACTCCTGCAATCTCTAACCCCCTCCATGGAGTCAGAGCTGTCTGACCTATGTGCCAATTCACCGACCCTGCTTCATCCTGTGGGTTTTCCCTGCGCTTCATCTTCCTGTCTGTCGTTCTCTATCTGTGTGTACGGGTGCAATTTGATTTGTCGTTTTGCCACCTGCATCTGGACTGCACTTTAAAAAACAAAAACAAAAATGCTCTATAGCACGACAGAAATGAAAAGGCATCATGTGGCGCTCGGTGTCGCTGCTGGGGGGAGCCTGGAGAGGGCGCTCTCTGCCAGGACGCATGATGAAGGAAAGGGTCTGGTGCACATAGAGTTGTCACAAAATGGTACAAGCAGTATATCATTTCTGTGTATATTAGGTCGACTTCCATGACGTGTCACCCAGTTTACCTCCTTCATGAGTGATATTTTCACCCCCTTTACCACTGCCCTCCCTCTTCCATTGTGGTGTCCTTCCTGGACTCATGAGAAGGTAATGAAGTTGTCTAACATACATCCACAGATTTCATGCAGTTCTGATGGTTTTCAAGCAATAGATGGACAATAATAAGAGAGGTCTCACAAACTACCTAAACCTGCCAGCCTTTATGGGCTGACAGGTTCATATGGAGGTCTGCAGTGGTTGGCGCTCTCGCCGCTCGGCGAGAAGATCGTGGGTTCAAATATGGCCCGGGGCCTGACTGTGTGGAGTTTGCATGTTCTCCCAGTGTGTGTGTCGGTTTCCTCTGGGTGCTCCGGTTTCCTCCCACATTCCAAAAAGCATGTACCGGGGCCTCGGGGCTTTTCCACCGGAAAGAACCAGGTTCTAGTTCGGAGCCAGGGCCAGACTTAGCACCAGTTCTTTGTCTTTCCACCACCACAGCCACAGGCTGAGGTCCTCATGAGGCAGCAGGGGGCGCTCCGCTATGAGATGCTCCACAAACTTCTCTATAATGAAGCCAGACTTTTGGTTCCTCAGGAACTACTAAACAAACTACAAACTACTGTAAATGAAAGCTTGGAGTTTTTAGCCATAAAATGAGTCTTTTAATGGCTTCATGTGAACGAGAACTTTAATCAGAGCGTTTACGGAGGTTACCATGGTAACGGCTGTAGAGCAGCGTTCTATCATTCTACACCTCCATTCCTCCATGTTGAAGCTTTTGATTCAGAAACGTTCAGAATTCAGAATGTTGAAAACTAAGACCCGACCTCATTCACCCATTGTTTTTTAGGGGTTTTTTCTCAATGGCCGCTCTAGGGCTCCAGACTAAAGCAACAATAGAGCGACAAGGGGACTCTATGTTTTCTGGCTCTTTGGTCTGCATCCGAGGTTCAGTGACGTACGACGTTTTGGAGTGACGCCGTGACGTAGCGCTCACTTTGCTCCTTGTCAATGGCAAAACAACCAGTTCTTTGGTGGTGCTCATTTAAGAACTGGACCTGAACTAGAACCTGGTGGAACCTGGTGGAAAAGCTCTACCAGAGCAAGACTCTCGGCTCCCCTGAGCGCTGCCCGGTGTGGCTGCTACCGATGGGTCAATGTGGGAAGGACTTTCCCGTCTGGGGACTGATATAGTGCTATGAAATAAGAAAAATAAAACCCTAATGTAAACGAGGCTGCAGCGATTTAAACACTATCTGGCTGAGCTGCATTCTCACGTGACTAAAAAAGAGCAATGCCTCAGTTCCTCTATCAGATAGAACCAGCTTAATCTTTATAATATTTTTATTGAATTTAAACCCCTATTTATTGAATCAAACCTATTTATTACTGTTTTATGTGGAATGTGCTTTTGCGAGCAGGTACGTGCTGTAACAGAACACCCAAACTAGTTCTGTGGTCAATTTTGTTTCTCTATGTAAAATATTAGAAGATTGATGTGCTGCAACGACGACGCCATCAACCACTCGTTAATCTTTTGATTTGACAGTAAAACATTGAAACAGAATTGTGCAATAAGAGGCAAACTCTTCCAGCTGGAGACACAAAAACCATCCTCGTCTTCATCAAGTCAACACAACTGGTGGGTGAGATGACGCTCGTCTCAATCTCATCAATAGCTAATAAACTGGGTCCAGTCAGTCGGGCTGCATCTTCAATTAAATTAGTTTGATATGGTGAAAGTTCAGATTTTAGACCTGGTACGACTCCCCCTTCCTCATGAACACATGAGTTACTTTAGTCTGTGTCTCTTACTTTTTAACGGAACCTATTTTGCACAGCCTTTGTATTTTCTTTTCCAATTCCCTGTTTTTTTGTCTTTGATAATATAAACTGTGTCATATTTAAAGCGTAAAGTTAAAATTCATATGTTAATGTTAAATACAATATCCCTTGTACTGTACTTTCCAAAGGTTTTTGGCCCTGCCTAGTAGAATAGTGCAACATCCAATGACTTTGTTTTCATGTGAATGACATTCCTGTAAGCTGCACATAAAAGGAAATGACCATTTCAAACACGTTGTTGCAGGTAGAAGTAGATAGGCTTTGGTAGGTTATTGTCTGTGTCTGAAGAGTCACCCTCTCTTCCACGTAGTTTGTTTCTGGGCGAAGTCACGAGGAAAACGTGCCAAACTGGAGTCCGTACTAGAGTTGCAACAGTCTTCAACAAAACGTTATTTTCTTTGTAAAGATGCATCTGTACATATGGAAAACTCTTCTGGAAATAGCAAATTATTTTTTTAAAGCAAAGATCCTACAGTGTAAATGCGCTCTATTAATGAAGAAATGCTGTGCTGTTTTACAATCATAACATAATCAGACAAGTGTCGGCCACAGTACTGTTTAGTTTGGATGGAAAGTAGCAGGAGTGGTCACAGGCATTTTAGACCTGGCTGAGAAGAAAGAACTTTTTAACACACTGATCTTCCATTAACTTATGCACTCGCTCTCGCTGAGACGCTCGGTCAGGAGCTGCTCTCTGCGTCCTGTATAGTGACTGTGACGGGGAGCCGCCGATCACGGCTCGGGTGCAGCGACTCCGGCACCAGCCGGGGCCTGATTGAGCCGGTGTGGAGCTTTAAAAAGAAAAAATGGAGAAGAGTCTCCGTTTGATAGTTAACTGAAAGTGCACTTTACTAGTGAGGAGCTTCAACGCTTTAACTTGACGAAACACAGTCGGACACGCTCACTTTAAATTGGTTCTTCAGTTCAATAAAATGACTATCAGCTCACCTGCAGAAGTGCCTGTCTTTATTTGCATGCTGACACTGATGCCGAGGTTTGGACTGGCATGTGCAAGACGACGTCTGGTTCCATTGTTTAAACCAGCTTAAGCTTTGTTTCCAGTGTCAACAGCAGTCAAGCCATTTCCTCTTCCATTGAGGAGTTTGCTGTACTGCTCCACTGGTACGTTACTGGTTTGAGGAATCATTTGACCAGCTGAAGAAAATGATGTTTAAATTTCTTCTGTCTATCTCACACGCCTGTCTTAAGTCTAAAACGAGTGAATTCTACAGTACTGACCCGGTGTCCTGGCTCGACCCTCAGGAGGGTAAAACCTGAAGCTGCTGGGAGTCTGAGACAATCTCCACTGTGAAGCTGCAGCCAACCAGGAAACACAAGAGACAGACTCGGTATTCTTCTGTGGAGTCTTGAACCTCCACAGGCCTGATGTAATCATACTTCTGTTTCCTGGTTAGATCCAACTCCTGTGCTGCCAGGCGGAAACATTCACCTCGTATGTATTTATATTCTACGTGTGTCCACTAATGATTGTTTTGGAGGTTAAACCACTTCGATGGGCTCTCAAGCCCCCTTCTCTCTCAATCCTTTTCACAGTACTTTACTGTAAGAGTGTTCATTACATGAAAATTATTACAAGTGAGTTTGTGTAAAAAAAATAAAGAAAACCTTCTGCTTCTATTTTCAGTCAAAGGCGGTAAATAATATATTAGTTTGTTTTGTAGTTTTATAAATTCACTCACTAGAAAAACATGTTTACAGACTCAATGGCCTGTTCTTTCTTTTCACAGTGGGTTTGATGTAAAGTTTTACAGTGTCATGATCCCAATCAGGCAGCATGAGGTTGGTGTTGCTTGGTTTTCCGAGTATTAACATTACAGTTACTATCAATCAATAGCCAGGGAATCTAAATAACACCAACCATATTGAAAGATTCCACATATCGACTGGGGCTGCCGCTGTTCACGCTAATAGAGTTTAAGGTTAAAACAACCACTGCCTCTAAACACAATCCAGGAAGTGAACTGTGTGTCAACATGTCAGTCATGTTGAACAAACCTTGTTGAGCATGTGTTGTGTTCATGCTTACCGCTTTGCAAAGGGTGCAGCTGATTCACAAATTTTAATAATCCATAATTGTAGTAATCATGTGCATCATTACCTCGCCACATCCTGCACACAGCCATGTTAATCCAGGAAAGCCTGCTGCATGTCAGATTAAGAGATAAATTACATAAACCACTCCCGGTGATGAAGAACAGCTGATTTAAGAAGGTTTTGTCAGTGGGTGAGTAATGCACACCGCTCAGTGACACATTATGGATATAGAGACGTATGATATTAAATCTTGTACCTTGATTATGTTTTCCAAACCCTTGAACATTCAGGCCATGAGTCCGTCTGGGTCCTGACATGCCAGATTATATTATGGTTACACAAGCTGATTTACGTTATTTTCAGGAGTGAATACACTTCTTGCTGACGTTCAGCACTCACTGTGTCTCACTGTGCCTGGAAGCAGTAACAGGAGAGAGTTTGCACACTCATCAAAGTTGAGCACTGACTTTGACACATGTTGCTGCTTTCAACGCACGTCTGTGATGCCCGGACCACCGGTTGTTTAGTGTGACTTGAGTCACAATAAGACCAGGGGTGGCGGGCTGTTTGTCGTCTCCTGTAATTTGTTGTAAGAGACAGACGTGGAAACTCAGCAAGGCCCTCGGTGGGCTCGGACATGTTAAGACCTCCTGTTGGTTTTCTAAGAAAAGACTCCAGGTGCTTCTCAGAATCACTTCCTCTCCCACAGATCAACAGCACAGAGGGATACAAATGCTCATTGTTGTAAAAAGACAGTATCCTTCATCCTCTTCACAGAAACTGACACAAGATCAGGCTGAGCTTTAATAATCCAGCTTTTTATCTCTGAACAACACAAAATTGTGTGACAGTGTAATTTGCACTGGATCATCAGGTATAAAAAATAGAAATATAAAAATACTGTTACTTAAAGAGACAGAAACAGTCACCAAATCAAATCAAACAATTTAAAATCAGTGTGAACGATAATATGTGTGTCACAGAAAAATACCTGAGGAACAGCAGCTTTATTTTTAGAGAAGAGATCACGAAGGTGTAAGGTGTAATGTCTACATCACGTTTTTCATTATCATTTTGCCAAATATGGCAGAAACCAGGATGCACAGATAATTCAATAATAGATCTTTGGTGGAGCAGCCTTCCTGCACAGTGACTCTAGTTACTGTTGATCAAGAACAAATAGTTACACAATGTGCAACTTTGCCAACACAGTAGATTAGATCTATGCTTCCCAAATGTTTTTTTATCTGCAAAATACAGAGAAATGTCCAAAATAAACATTTCTTATTGCTGTTGCATTATGTAGGTGTTGTGTGCTCTCAGTATGGCAGATCATGACAAATCTACTATATTACTAAGAAAAGCCACACAATGATAGTTACAAGCACTGAGCTACAATATCAAGTGTTCTAACCTTTCATGTGTCCAGCAGTCCTCCTGATGTCTGGGAGGACATGTCATATCTGATGACAGGATGGATGACAGAGAATCTGTGTGCAGCATTGTGAAATATGTTCCCAGGCTCATGTGCTGATCAGGAGGTTTTCTATGTGCTGGGATTCTGTCAGACGTTCACGGTTCAGGGCCGACGTGACGTCACACTGCTGCTTTGTGGCCCAACTACAAGAAGCTGAGCATGCAGAGGTCTGAAGGCCGACCATGATGCTCTGGGGGCTGCTGCTGCTCCGACCTCCAAGGTGGAACAGGACCCGTCGACGGCTCGTGTCCTCCGGTGTGCCAACCTGTGAGGCAGCACAGCTGTTCAGCTGAAGGATCCTCCGGAATTCTGCATCTGCGTGTGCGCAGAGTTCACGTGACATCAAAATTGTTATCCGCCCCGCTGTGCTCGGGTCCGCTCCGACCCTCTGAGGTCGACTGCACATGTGCCCCCGACCTGTGGTCTGGGGTCCTACGGTCTGCAGTCTGCGATCTGCAGTCTGTGGTCCTACGGTCTGTGGTCTATGGTCTGTGGTCTGTGGTCTGCAGTCTGCAGTCTGCGGTCCTACGGTCTGCGGTCCTACGGTCTGCGGTCCTACGGTCTGCGGTCTGCGGTCTGCGGTCTGTGGCCCTGTGGTCTGCAGTCTGCGGTCCTGCGGTCTGAGGTCTGCGATCTGTGGTCCTATGGTCCTGTGGTCCTGTGGTCTGTGGTCTGTGGTCTGTGGTCTGTGGTCTGTGGTCTGTGGTCCTGTGGTCCTGTGGTCTGTGGTCTGTGGTCTGCGGTCTGTGGTCTGTGGTCTGCGTTCTGCGATCTGTGGTCCTGTGGTCCTGTGGTCTGTGGTCTGTGGTCTGTGGTCTGTGGTCCTGTGGTCCTGTGGTCTGTGGTCTGTGGTCTGCGGTCTGTGGTCTGCGTTCTGCGATCTGTGGTCCTGTGGTCCTGTGGTCCTGTGGTCTGTGGTCTGTGGTCTGCGGTCTGTGGTCTGCGTTCTGCGATCTGTGGTCCTGTGGTCCTGTGGTCCTGTGGTCTGTGGTCTGTGGTCTGTGGTCTGTGGTCTGCGGTCTGCGGTCTGCGGTCTGTGGTCTGCAGACTGTATGAAGGCTGTAGACTGGGCGAGCCAGACCCTAGAAGGCCCGTTGATAGGCTGGTATAGATTTACCTCTAAACTGATCAAACATTGGCTCAATAGTTCACATAATTTTTAACCTGCAGTTGGTATGACGGTTTCTATAATAGTTACAATCACTTTAGACTTTTTTTTTAATATGCACAGTTTAGTACTTTGCATCCTGCGTTATTTTTTAACTACTCTTTCTACTTTCTCTAAGTACTTGTATGTTCTTGCTTTATGGACCATCAATACCAAATAAAATGGTGCTGGTCAGTGTTTAGTTCAGGCTGTTTTGATAGGAACCAGTAAAAACAGCCACTCAGTCACACTAACGTCACGATAACAGTGTCAGTTGTTTTGATCGACGAGTAACTGGGGCAGTTATGTCAGCATGCAGCGAGAGCCAGATGTCATCCTCATGCTGATTCACTCATTCACCTGTAAACACTTATCTCTGTTGTGCCTTGATCTACTTTTATAACCGACAACTTGTTGACCATGTTGGTGCAAGCGTGAGCATTTTATTGAGATCTGACCTCCCTTTCCCTCGTCAACCTCAGAAGACCAGACGGTGACGTGCAGAGTTGAATAAGACACAAAAAGCCAAGTATAAGTAATCTGTTTTCAAGTGATCTTCCCTGACCAAACCATCAAAACTCCATTCTACTCTCTTATAGTTAGTTTGAAATCCATTTAGTTTACATTGTTGATATAAACTGGATTTCCCAGCAGCTAAATATTTATTTATTTCTTGAATTGAAATCTGCAGATAAGAAAAAAAACCTATTAATTCATTGATGGTTACAACAATTGACTCATACAAAGTCCTCCTGAGGACCTCAGTGAAGGATCTGTGAAGGTTTGTATGAAGCAGGCAGAGGGAAATGATGATGCACAAGCAGGAGAAAAGGATGTCGGCTCCTGTTGGGTCATTGACGTTTTGTCATTTGACAGTAGAGTGTAACAGTAAAGCTTGGAGGAGCACGTTCTGTCTCCATGTCTGAAGTCTGAAATCACCTCATCAGAAAGTCTCTACCAAAACAAACATGCAGATCACAAACAAACCACCTCGAGATGCAGCCTTGGTCAGCTGACCAAGAGGGTGGGTATGGGCCAAGCAGAGGATCCAATGTGGAGACGAGCCCAGTAGAGACCACGAAGTCAGCAGGTAGGACGAGCCGGGTCTTTCTAAGGGCGAGCTTAAAAAAACTATTCAGAATTCTGCTGGGTTTGTGTATTAGGGAGCAGTTTCCTTAGAGCTTCATCTTGTACGTTGATAATAAATAATCCTTACACCGTGTCTACAGCCCCTCCCCCCTGTACTTTGTGAACACCATTACTTTGTACTTTGTTTTTAATTGGTTCATACTTGGACGCTGCCTAAGCTCCGCCCCCAAACTCTTCCTCAACCTCACTCCACATATAGAAATACAAAAGGACTTCAGTGTCGTGTGAAACCTTCCATGTTTTAACTTTAAATCCCCTCTCCAGTTGTAACCCCCATCTCTGCTAAAATATGGGTTTTGAATATTTGACGGAAGTTGGTTGTGTATTGCTTTATACATTGATTGTGTTGGAGGAAGATTTACCGGGTGGGGGAATTTTACTAATTTTGCTTTCAAGAAGAGTGGATTTGTATGATCTCTATAGCCGGTATTATGGATTATACATTTTGCTCTTTTTTGTAAAATTGATAGTGGCGGTAGTGAATATTTCTAAGTATTGCCCCGGACCTCTGCACAGTATTTTAGATACGTTGACACCAGTGAGCAGTATAACATGTGGAGTAATCTGTGGTCCAGAATGGGTCTTACTTTTTTGATTACTGAAATGCTTCTTGATATTTAGTTTTTTGGTTTGTTTTATGTGAGATTTCCAATTTATTCTATCATCAATTAAAACACCAAGAAATGTACTTTTATAAACTCTCTCGGTCTCTACACCATCTCCCTGTAACTGTGCCTCTACCTCTACTTTTAGTTTTGTTTAAGTTTAATGATAATTTGTTTATGTGAAACCACTTTTGTAATTTGCACATTTCACCACTGATTGTTCATCTGCGAAAGGAAATATCAATATGAGCTTTGATATTTTGGTAATGTCATTTATATAGAGCAAAAGTAATTTTAGACCCAATACTGACCCCTGGGGGACACCACAGGTAATGTCCAAGCACGATGATGAGCACTGCCCCATCTTCACAAACTGTTTCCTTCCTATTAAATAACTTTTCAGCCACAGCGTTCTAATGCAGTGATTGTAATGTTTATTGTGTCAGAAGCTTTTAGGAGTTCTATGAATACTCCTCCTGCAAACTGTTTCTGATCTACAGCATTTGTAATTTCCTCACTTGATTCTGTTGATGCCAGTGATGTGGACCTCTTTGACTGAAATCCATATGGACTGTCAGAGAGTATTTTGTGTTTGTCTAAGAATTGATCTGATCTGTTGATAAACTGTTTTTCTAAAATGTTGGAGAACCGTGGAAGCAGAGAACCGGCCTGCAGTTGGTGAAGTGGTGTTTATCCCCAGTCGTATACAGCGGTACTACTTCAGCTATTTTCATTTTGTCTGGAAACTTACCGGCTTGAAATGATCAATTCCAGATGTATGTTAGTGGCTCAGATGTCCCCTCAATGACCATTTGAACAGTTTTCATGTCTGTTCCATTATAATCAGTAGAGGTTTTCTATTTAGTTTTATTTACAACATCTATTAGTTCCTTTTGCTCCACTGCAGTGAGGAACATGGTGCTGGGCTTCCTGTCTCTTACATCATCACTCCTCTCTTCAGGGATAGCTCAATGTTTACAAAGAAGTTGTTAAAACTATGAACAACTTCTTCCATATTGTGCTTTTTTGTTCCATTATCAATAAAGTATTGAGGAGAACTTTGTCGTCTAGAATAAGTTTTGATAAGTTTAATGTGTCCCATATTCTCTTCACATTATTAGAATCTTTGTTGAGTCATTCTTGTATTATTATTATTTTTATATCTATCTTCTGCTTCTTTAGTTCTTTGTTTGATGAATTGTCTCTATAGTGTCTTCTTCTTTTCTATTAATCCTTTTGTCATCCAGGGTCGATCCTCGTGTGTTTGTTTTCTGCTCTATTGTTTAATTGGACAGTTTTTATCATATGATGATGTGAATATATCTAGAAAGGTATTATATGCTCTGTTTATATCTTTTCCTTTGTACACAGTTTCCCAGTTTATTGCTATTAAGTCATTTTTAATGTGTTACTGGTTTCCTCTGTCCTCTCTCTGCTTTGACTCTGTTTTACTTCGGGGTGATTTTTTCGGTACTTTCTGTTGTACATTGTAAACACCGGCAGATGATCACTAATATCGTTGATCAATACTCCACTCACAGTATTGTTTCCTTGGTCATTGGTAAAGATGTTGTCAATAATGTGGGGCTGTGGGACGTTATTCTGCTGGTCTGGTGATCTGCACTGGATGTTAGTGTGAACATGTTAGTCCCAGCAGTGCAATTCCAAGAAGACATGCATTAATTATATGGTACAGGTCAGCACAGCACTCTACTCTACTCTACTCTACTCTACTCTACTCTACTCTACTCTACTTTACTCTACTCTACTGATTTTGATTTCGCTTTCCTTTACTCACATGTAATATTTCAGACTGTGTTTTAAGTATTGTAAAACGTTATTTGAATAACTTCCATTTTAAGCACGACCCGGCTTATTCAGGTTAATATTATATAAACTGTTGATGTGATTGCAAACAGTAAAAGTTGATCATATCTGTATATTTGTCACTCACATATGTAAAAAAAAAGAAAAGAAAAGGCCTGTGAGCTGGAACAGGTTCTCCTGTATTGTTGTGGTCAATCAGATCTTCTTTCACAGGACTGGAATCTACCAGGAGACATTTCATCTGCTGGCTTTTAAATATCAGCAATTAAAGATGTGATTTTGTTATTGCATTCCTATTTGACATGTGTTTGTTGCGTATTTGTTGTATATTGCAGGAACACACTGAAATGAGGGGCTCTGCAATTGCGTTTATACCAAAGACTGAATTCAATGGAAAACTTGTGGCGCAGTCGTTTGCGCCTCGCCTCGCAGCAACAAGGTTGTGGGTTGAAATATTGCCCTGGGTCTTTCTGTGTGGAGTTTGCATGTTCTCCCCGAGTGTGGGTTTCCTCCCACATCCCAAAAACATACACTGGGAGTCCCTGTGCAAGACCCTCGACCCCCACCGAGCGCCACTCTGTGTGGATATACAGTCGGGTCAATTCAAGAAGAAATACAGAGAAATAAAACTAAAGAAAACCATTGCATTGATAGTGAACGTTATTGGTGACGTGAGAGAGGAAGTTTTAGTTCTACACTACCATCTAGTGACGACATAGTGACATAGTCCAGCTGACTGTGGGTGAGCAGTGTACACCATGAACAACACAGAGCAAACACTGAGACAGACGAACACACACACTCACACCCATTGGCAAACTAACCTGTCACCAAATAACCTGCCGGAGGAACTGGGAGAAAACTAATGTCTGCACTGTGAGAACATGGAAACTCAGGACGGCCCCCACCCGACTCCAAACAGAGATGAATGAAGTGACCCCCCCCCCCCCATCAAACAATACTATTCTTCACGAAGTAGCAAGGAACGAGGACCAAACCTCAGATCCAGTCCAGCCTTTTTTATGTTCAATCATCCACAATTAAGCTGAAAAACAAAATGCCACCAGACTGAGAGCATAATTCATTATTCTGACTGATCCTGTCTCCGGGGTGTAAAACCTGTGTTTGATTTGTGTTTGATTTGTGTTTGGTTTGTGTTTGATTGGCTGCAGTAACATTTTGCCTCCTCACATCTGTGTGACACAAAGAGATGAACGACAGAGACATCCAAAGACATGTTGTGTCTGCACAAGAGAGGCTGTAAATCCTACCAGAGGTCAAACCATACTCACAACAAGGTCTCCACATGTCTTACTGCACTTAAACCCTCCTTTCTTCCCTCCCGTCCTCCTTATTTCTCTTGCCGCTGGCCCTTTACTCCTGAGCAGTTCGGGGCTGGGACTGTTCAGCACAGAGGCTATTTGGACTCCGGCCTGGTGCCAGCTTTGATTGCATGTTTCCGTGAGAGGATCAAATACCAGAGTAACAAGCCCCAGTGGGGCAGTAACTTTCAAAACTCACACCTGCAAACACGTCACTCCACTCTGCCAATGCTACTCTGTAATGTAATGTAATGTAAGGTAAGGTAAGGTAATGCTGAATCGCAGGCTGTTAGTCACATTAATCACAGCATCCAGATGTGTTTTTTATGTGAGGGGGGGGAGGGAGAGACAGAGAGAGAGAGAGGGAGAGAGAGAGAGAGAGAGAGAGAGAGAGAGAGAGAGAGAGAGAGAGAGAGAGAGAGAGAGAGAGAGAGAGGGGGAGAGAGGGAGGGAGAGGGAGGGAGAGAGGGAGAGAGGGAGAGGGAGAGAGGGAGGGAGAGGGAGGGAGAGAGGGAGAGAGGGAGACAGATAGAGAGAGAGAGAGAGAGAGAGAGAGGGGAGAGAGGGAGACAGAGAGAGAGAGAGGGAGAGGGAGAGAGGGAGACAGAGAGAGATGGGGGGAGTGGGGAGAGAGAGAGAGAGAGAGAGAGAGGGAGAGAGAGAGAGGGAGACAGAGAGAGGGAGAGGGAGGGAGAGAGGGAGAGAGGGAGGGAGAGGGAGGGAGAGAGGGAGAGAGGGAGACAGAGAGAGAGAGAGAGAGAGGGAGAGGGAGAGAGGGAGACAGAGAGAGAGAGAGGGAGAGGGAGAGAGGGAGACAGAGAGAGATGGGGGGAGGGGGGAGAGAGAGAGAGAGAGAGAGAGAGAGAGAGAGAGAGAGAGAGAGAGAGAGAGAGAGAGAGAGAGAGAGAGAGAAACTCAAAGAGAGATCTTATGAACATCTCGTTGCTCTCCTCCATCCATTACAAAAGCCTCCACAGCTTTAATGACGTGTTGAAAGTCAGGATGTGGAACCAGACGACTCAGTCGGGTTCCTGCTGCCAGTGTGTCACAGCTCTTCTAAAATAAAAAGTTACACAGAAAGCAGCTTCACTTTGAATTCTTACCATTTTAACAGAGGTTGATGGGATTTCTTTATTATTCTTTAATAAACATTTAAACATTTCAACCTGCTGTGCACTGGCACCGTCCTTGTAAGACACCTGCTCAGCTAATACATTTGTCACACAATGATGTGCTCATCATTTATAACTCAATAATTACACCGTAGAAGAACTCATGTGACAGAAGACAGCTGCAACTCAGGCAACAAAGGTTTCCGTTTGCTTGATATTCAATCTGTTTATCACTGCATCACAAATATTACATTATTGCCATTATTGCATTTTTGTGGCCAAGGTTGTAAATACCTTGATTTATTTTATTTTATTTTATTTTATTTTATTTTATTATATTATATTATATTATATTATATTATATTATATTATATTATATTATATTATATTATATATAATAATAATAATAATAATAATAATAATATTATTATTATTATTATTATTATTATTATTATTATTATTATTATTATTGTTGTTGTTGTTGTTTTTTAAATATATATAAAAAAAAGGATCCTCTTTTGTTCTGCTAGTGATGCTGTGTAACTGCCCAAGACATAAAGGTACCTCACAGTGTTAATTATGTTATTTCTGTACAGAAACGATCTCTTATTTGGCCAAAAAACAAACAAACAAACAAAGAAGAACAATCCACAAGATCTTTTGCTGTGACACGTTCTTGAGCTTCTCCTTCCTCCACCAGTGAACCTGTCCTTTTCTTTCTTGTCTGTGATTTTGAAGGATTAATTCTATCTTGGATGTACTTTCTGCATATAATCATGTTGCTGACTGTTTGTTGAGCTTTATTATTTATATGTTTTATCATTTATGAGTTATTCTATCAGGTGTTGCTTAAACATTATACAACTTTATGTGTCCCAAATGTTTTGAAAGTTTTTCTTCTCATGAAACGCAGTAAAATAGCTCAGCACCAACATTTGTTGAGCTGTCATATTGTTTTCTAATAAATCGTACTGTGATTTTCATAATTTATACAGCTTTCTCTGATTATCAAGATTCCACATAATGTTCTAACTTTTCTGGAAAGAAGAATTTGTCAGTAGAATTTTAGGGGAATACAAATCACTTGATTTCATTTTTGCATGTGATAGCCCAGATGTGCAACGGAGGACAGGAAGGAAACGGTTTGTCCAAATGTCTGCTCTGGGAAAAAGAGAGTCCAAATTTCAAAGTCGTTTTTCCTTATTTGATACGATAGTTGTCATAGAGAGAGGAAGTGAGCATTTATCTTCGGTCACTTGATGCCTGACTTCATTGGAGCTGTGAAGACATTCGGTGGTCACGCCTGTTGGCTCCTCAACATCCACTGGACTGAGGCCTCAGGGTCAACCCACAGGCCGCCTCATGCCGTGGAAATCCTCCCCTGGGGTTGTAGCATGACTGAATGCAGGGTTAAGGAGGGTGCAGGGTGGAGGGTGGAGGTTGTAGTTTTTAGCCACAGCCATGAATACTCTTGTTTTCTCTCCCGACAGTCATAAACTGTGCAGCACTGCTGTATAAAGCCTGCATCCTGCTCTCCTCCAGATGTGTGTAATGGCTTTTCTGGGCCATAGATAGCACCAGTCCCACCTCGGAGAAACAAAAGCTGCTTCAGCCTGCATTTGTCCTCCTCCTCCTCCATTAAGGGGTCAACCAAGATAAAGCCTTCTGATTTTGTACTCGTGGTTTTGATTTCACTCAATCCTTCTGCCCTTTGTCCATTTCAGGAAATGGTTTTTGACGAACGCAGTGCAGTGCGGTCACCAATCACCGTGTCACCCTGTGCCTCCATTATATTCCAGCTCTGGCCTGGCAGTGGGATCAGGGTGGTCATCATGCTCACTCTTGCCAGAGCGAAGCACATTAAGAAGAGCCAGAGGACAACTCACTTGGTCCAGCAGCTTTCAGTCAGGCAGCGCCCAACAAACTGGAATCCTACCTCAGGGAACTACAACTTCCACTGTCCCTCCAGTTTCGGCCATGAACTAAGATTTAAACTGCTGAAACTTTAAATAAGACTTCTGTAATTCCTGCAAGCAAATGACTGAATGTAATATCAGGGCCAGAGTGTGCTCGGTCTAAAGAGGTGTGAGGCTGAGGACAAGCGACATGGTCCTTTGCGATCATCTCTCTCATCTCCATCCAGCCCCAGTTTGGAGTTGCTTTGTCCATGACCATTCTGCACCACAACACACCTGAATAAACAATCCCCATCTCCAACCCTCCAGCTGAGCTGAGAAAGTCTGCCAGGCCTCCCCCTGCTATCTCATGGCAGCAGGACCTGGAGGGTGGCTCAGGAGTCAGCACCTCGCCGAAGATCCCACAACACACTCATTGTTTGGGAATGTGACAAAGAGGCATGCTGCAAGTTTCCATGATGGTTTCTGCATGTCCCATACTCTTCCTCATCGTCATTCCATAATCTTTTTATACTACAAACTAAGGTTCTTACAGTGGACATATTGTCATTACTTCTATGAAGAAAAACTTGTATTTGGAAGCTTTTCCCATCTGGTAGTTTGGAGTAGAAGAAGTCGAAGGAAGAGCCGTACTTTATTAATCCCCTTGGGAAGATTTCTTTACCGACTTGACCCATCGGCAGGAGCCACACAGCAACTGGTGGGGGTGGAGGGTCTTGCTCAGGGACCACCGGTGCATGTTATGTGGGACCAGAGTAGGCCTCGGGGACCACTAACAGCCTTTTTTCTTGAATTGTTCTTTTTCTATTGGAGTTTTTGTGGAAGAAATCATGATGAAACAAAATAGAAGAACAGATAAACCTGTTCATTGTGATTGTGTGCAAATGGGTGAATGTGACGGGTAAAATATATTAAAATCAGCCATTAAAACTCAAAACTAAAATTACACTTTATTGTCAGCGTCATGCAGATGATTAGAGATTATAAAATAAACTTGAACATAACATACTTATATCGGAGAGATGCAGTCTGCACTGGAAAAAGAAAAGAGTTGGAAATAGTTGGACCAACTTCACTGAATAGCTTCATTAGTTTCATTAACTTAATGAATTTGATTAAGTTCTAAGAATTTGATTCATGTAGACATTACCAATTGAAGCTATTCAGCTAAATTGGTCCAACTATTTCCAACTGTTTTCTTTTTTCACTAATATTTCACATTTTTAACATCTAACTTGCAAAGGAACTATGATGTTTTTAATTGTCAATTGATTTCATTTTCGATTGATAATCTATTTATAATGTGAAAAAACATTAGGAAGTTTGATATTGAACCAAACATGACCACTTGGTGTGAGACAAACTTTGTCCAGTCTCCGCTAAAAGGATTCATCCTCCCATATTTTGAAAGTCCCTGGTCTAGAGGATGAATGTGAGTCCTGTTTACACTGGAAGGACACCGAAACAAACGTTCACCCTGTGAGGATGGATCCATCACATGATATCAATCAGGTTGTGCTATTCTTAGACGGATGTTTTGTTTTGGATTTTTCTCACACACTAATCACAGCAGCTACGATCTTTAATCAATCCCATTGCAGACCCATACTGTGATCCCCCGGGGAAGCACCGACTCTAACCACCAGCAGATGAAGATGATTCTCATCTAATCAATACTGAAGTTTTATTTCTTTCAAGCTCTCCAGATGTGAAATAGTTGAGGACAAGACGTCATTCAACACCAGCCGACAGGGAGCTGTCAGCTAAAGCTAATACAAATCTTTACGGAGGCCAAATCAGTTGCAGCTCAGCGATTCAAACGTGTGATTTGATATATTAGATTAGAGCTGAAGCTCTGGCAGTGTAATTAGTTTGCGTGGCTGAGGCAGTATGCTGTGAGCGAGGCCTGCGGATACAAGAACTAATTAGATGACGGGAAAACAGTCAAGGCTGGGTTGTTGTTGCCCACAAGTAAATTTTTCACTTGTCAACACAGTGTCGCACTGACATGCATGAATTAAGCACAGTTAGAGGACTAATATCACACGTTTCAAAAGAATTTAGAATCAGAGTGAAGTCAGATCATAACTGCATGGTGGTGCAATAACTATAATAATCTATAAGAACGTATTTACTATGTAAACGTATTTACTATGTAAAATACATCCACCCCCATATTCTGTACATGTCCACACTTATAAGCACCGTGTGCATATTCTTCTGTTATATTGTATTTTTATCTGCTTTTTTAGTTCCTGCTATGTGTGCTTCTTTCTCTGTACTAGCCTGCTGTACCACTGCAAATTTCTCCACATGCGAGATAAATAAAGGATATCTTATCTTATCTTATCTTATCTTATCTTATCTTATCTTATCTTATCTTATCATAAAAGTACATAAAATATCATAATACAAAAGTACATTCAAAGCTGTAACCAATACTTTGCATT
This sequence comes from Lipophrys pholis, assembly GCF_963383615.2. NCBI lineage: Eukaryota > Metazoa > Chordata > Actinopteri > Blenniiformes > Blenniidae > Lipophrys > Lipophrys pholis. The sequence goes on along the minus strand of NC_137640.1, from coordinate 29,700,885 downwards.
ATGTTTAGTTAAATATAAAGACCTCATCTTACTAGTTTGAGGTTTACTTGGAGAAATATGAATTGCACTGGAATCACTGCTCGGTGGACTGTAGCGGTAGAGCAGCAGCGCCCCCTAGTCCCAAAAGAGGTCAACACTTTTTACTGTTGCGTCTCAAACAGCCAGAGAAAAAACACACAAAACCCAAAACATAAATGTGGAAAAGTCCCTGATTAACCAGGTTGTACACAGATGTATCAAGACAACAGTAAAGTGTCTGGAATTTATTTTCAAAAAGACAGACAACAATTTGAAGAATCAACAAAGTAAAATAGACCATTTCTTTTTAGAAGATCTATCATAAAGTATATGTTCAAAATATAGCCATCACACATAAAATCGTAATAAAATCAAGATGATCACAAAGACCCTTCAGACGAATAACAAGTTATGCAAAGTAGTACTGAATACAGATGGTTATGTACAGTACACAAATAGTAAACTGGGGGGAAAAAAATAACAGCAGTGTAATACCAAATCTAACTACTTTAACTATTACTAACTACCTATAGGACTGCTCATAGCGTTTCACAGTCATCAACAACGTTGGGTGTTTGTATCTCTGTAAAGCCGTCAAGTCATTAAAACAGCAGCACCACAAAAAACCTATTAAAGTGAAAATATGAAAGAGAAAAACGTGAAACACAATAAACGTCGACTGATATCCGTCGCTCAAGTAGTGGAGGATAGCACTGATGTTTAGCACCACACTGTTCATCTTAGTCTGCCTGTAATCTCATATTATGCTGCACAGAGGTTGTACCTTAGTGGAAACAAATATCCAGAGATATGTTGAATAATAAAAGCTGCCTGAAAAAGTGCTACGATGCAGGTGAAGTGTTCCTTGAAAAATCCACCTGAAGTCTCTCAATATCACTTAAAATACTGTTTAAGATTATTAAGACCTCTCCGTGGAAGTAAACTGAAATTATATTATGTTATAAAGCTATTGTAAGTAACTGGGGGCTCTGATCCTCAAGCCAATTATAAGGTCATTTAAATACACAAAAACATGATATAAATTGTAATTACTGTTTAAAAACTGTATCACGACAAGTGAAAAATATTCTGAATTTAGATGAATCGACTGGTTGTTTTCCTGTAATGAGTGGCGGTAACTCTAACACACATTACTGGTAGAAGTGCTTGTTCATATTATGTCCATCTGGACGTGAGGATAACGGGGGTCCATCCTTCATCTCTATTGTCCTGCATGTGACATAAGCCGGCACGCCAGTGATTTAACCTCGGATCAGTCTGTGGTTGGGACCTAATAAAGGTTGCATTGTTGTTGTTTTCTTCCAAGTGGAAGTCCGACAGAAACCATTCTGTTGCGATGAGCTTTTAAATGCCTCATAGTCTGTTCACACCTTGATTGTGGGGTTGTGCAGTGCTGACAGGGGCTTCACAGGTGGCTCGCTTTGAGGCGTTCAGGAGACAGACTTCTTCTGCAGCTAAATACCTGAAAAAGATGACGATGATGTCAATTTAACTTTTGTGATAAAGTCAACTTTAGACATGTCCAATTGAATAAAGTGCATTCTGAAATACATACCCTTTGAGCCATAGGAGTGCAAGCATGTTGTTAAGCAGAAATGGTCAATGAAAAGTAACACAAGCTCCAGCCACACTATCACAGATCGTAGAAACTTACAAGAGATCGACTTGGACTGAGAGACCGGGAGCGCACCGGGCTGGCACTGCTGCTTCTACTTTGGCTTCTACTCCACTAAGATAGACAAAAGAAAGACATTAATTACAGATGAGCCTGCAGTGTCATGATTCCTAGATATTTCTATGGAGCGTCACATGGACTGATATTTTAGAAGCAATGTCCTCACCAGGACGCCCCTTCGTGTCACTGCTTCGCCTTTCACCATCACATTGGTGCCTTCAGCCAGAGCAGGCCACACATGATAGATCACCAGAGGAGCTGAGAACTCGGAGTCATAGCTGCGGCGGTACCTGGTGAAAGGAGAGAGAAGGTTTAGAATAGTTAGGGAGATGTGGTAGCTCGTGTCATCTGAGAGTTGAGAGTGACATCTACTGGTTGTCATAGGCGAGTCCTGGGCTGCGGGTTCATACAATAAAGTGTAGAGTGGTCGTCCTGGATGAGCCACACAGGCCCTGTTAACAAGGACCACCATGTACTGTGGATCTGATACACTGCATACTTTACATGGCAGCGCTGACTCACTGTAGGATACAGTCTGACCTTCAATGACACTCCTTTGTACTTTCTGATAGTCATTCTTTCTTTTTGACAAATTACATACGGCATCATATTCTAGTATGCTGCTGTGAAATTGGACAGGTGAAGACAAGTTGGTTTGTTTGCTGGACTCAGTCCATTACTTTGCAGACTGATGAGCGTATACCTTTCCCTACTGTGTGTTTAAATATTTGAAGTTCCTTCTGATGCTCTTTAAAAATGACATGCTGTGTCTTTACATTTAGTTCAGTTATAAAAGCATTACTATTTAGTGAGTGAACTTGGTGGCGTCACAGCTGAATGTCTGCGCTTCACAAACACAAACATTGTGACAAACAATGCAGAGGACTGACTTGCTGTCATTGTACAGCTCGCCATCACTTGCAAAGGCCAAGTCAAGAGGAGGGTCCAGTGTCTGCATGGCGAAGGCCACTCTGCATGTCTCCCTGATCAAGGTGCTGATGAGGACAAAGTCCACTTGTGGCGGGAAGGAGATCCGAGGGTTCACATTCATGGCATTGATCACGTCCTGGGGAGACGAAACACACAGTATGAGGCACAGCAGTGTTTTGTTGATAAGGAAACACAGGACGAAGTATTATTTCACCCTACATTGACGCTGGCCTGGACATCATAGAGGTCCAGGTTTCTCACAATGTAGTCCACAGCTGCATCTTCCAGACTCTCGGGCCCAAAGTGGGTTGTGGACAATGTCTTTTTCACGCGCAGCTTGAACTGGCGGTAAGCCAGCTTTGCTATCTTAAACGACTCCTGTGACATGAAGAAAGCAAACTTCCTGAGCACACAGTTGTGATATTAACCAGAAACTCAAACCTAAATTGAGTCATACCACGACAGCAATGAAGATGATTTTCTGGACCAGTTCCAGGTCAGCGATGTAGCGCCGGAGCAGGGTTTGGGCCTCCAGACGCTCCACAGCGTACAGGTCACTGAGGCGTGATACGAGGCGTGCATGGCGAGAGGAGCTGGTGAGCTGGGCCCTGGTGGGCGACTCATTCCTCATGGGGCTGGAGGAACGGCTGAGCCTGGGCAAAGGGCTCGGGGAACGACTTCTCACCAACCTGAGAGGCCGAGGAACCACGAGCAATATTCAAGACCCTCCGGGGAGCTCTGTGCACACACAGTTTGTTTGGTGTGTTTGTGATTACCTCTCCTGCAGCATGGCCTTCTCTGTAGTCAGGTAGGACACTTCGTCTCTGAGCAGGCGAATCTGTCGTTCATAATCATCAAAAGCCTCCAGCTTCCTCTTATAAGTGTCCACCTGTTCATGCGCTGATCGCAAACTGAAACACACAAACAGAGTTAACATCCAGACAACGTGCGGAGGCTCAGAGGAGGACAATACCTCATCCCAGTATTTGAGTGTGTCACTCACTCTGCTTTGAGTTGGAGTATTTCATCTTCGGAGGCAAAAAGAGTGGTGGCTGATTTGCTCCTTGTCTCGTCAAGTTCATTCTGAGCATCTATTAGTCTATCAAAACAAATAAAACAAATTGTGTTCATCCCATGAATTTTTGTGCATGAAAATAAGGAATGGTAACTCGCGGCTGTGTTTTGGACTCACTCTGCTCTGACTGAGTCCAGCTGAATACGAGTGGAGCACAGCTGAGTCTCCATCTTCTGCATGTCACTTTCATGGGAGACAGAGAGCTCCCTGATCTTCCTGTCTTTTTCCACCGAATCCTGACAGGAACAAATCACACGCTTCAAATGTAAATTACCTTCAAGATGCAGGAGACCAAACTGCTCCTAGAAATAGAATATATTGAATCTTTGTGTGGGTCGTTAAATGTCAATGATGGTGATGATGATGATGATGATGATGATGATGATGATGATGATGATGATGATGATGATGATGCACACCTGTATGAGCTGCAGACTGGTGTCACCAGTCACTGTTGGCCTTGCCATTGAGAAGCAGGTTCCAAGCCACGGGAGCAGTCGAGTCTTAAGAGTGTCCACGCCGGCATACTGACCGCCTGATCCAGGATAAAAGACACGGTAATCATTGGTTCGGTAGAGGCATTTTGAATTTATATCAAAGTTTCATATTTGACTCAAAAGTTCATATGAATAAATAAGAATAAGATTTTATTAATATTCTTCTTTTCATATTTTAGATTAATTTCACCTGATATTTAGAGCTCACCTTCTGCAGCTGTGAGGTTAAGAATGGCAAACAGTTGGCCTTGAATCTTGGCTGTGAGTTCAATCAGCTCGCAGCATCTGTTCAGATTCTGGTCACAGGAAATAACCTGCGAGGAAATAATGTGATGAGAAAAGCTGCTCGTCAAATTCTTTAAAACATTCAAAGCACTTGGAATTCGTGGCACACACTTGACCACTACATTCTGCATTTTGGTTCTGTTATACTTCACAGCATGTATTAAATTGCAGATGGATCAATTTTAGAATATTTACTAGAGAGTATCATTGTAGAAAATCCAAAATCTCAGACTGTATTTTTCAATCTTTGACCTTGCCTACGTATGGGGCGACTCTGTAAACTCAAATATTCCTACCAACAAAGGCATTGTGTCTGAATTTCTACTGGCCAGCACGGCCAGAAGGTCAAGCTAATGAGGGTGAGAGCTGTGGTGATAATCCTGTGGGGTTAACAGATCATCATGAACCAGATTAGATCAGAGACACAAATCAAACACCAAAAGCCAAACAGCCCAGACAAGATGTCCAAATAGAAACTATTACCTTATTTTGTTTAATATCAATGAATGCATCTTTTATTCATTGTCACTTCATTCATGTAAAGGCAAAGTAAAAGGTTGGTTCTTATGATAAATGAGATTTTGCAACCTTAGATGAGACAAACTATAGATCCCATAACCTCTGAGAAATGAGGAGTGTGTGTGGAGATCAGATCTTTCATCAGACAGAAACAGTACAAACGTTGGCCTGGAACTGCACTCATTTTCTCTTTTGAAAAAAAAATCCCTCAATTTGTCTAGATTTAAAATTTTGTTTTAAAGATTCTTTCATTACAAGTTAAAGCTCTTTTTTCTAAAACAAGCATTAGGGGCTAATTGTGCATTGGGTATTTTATGTTGTGGTTTGTCAGGTCTGGCCCTTGATCTAAAATGAGTTTGGCACCTGAAGTGTTATAATGAACTTTGTAATTTACTGTCACGCTGATGTCATCTTATCTCATATTCACATAGTCTGCTATGTCTTCTGCGACTTCTCCTGGAAAGATTCAAACATCCCAAAAGGATTCACTGATTCACTTGGTATAGTTTGGTCTGCAAAAATTTATATTCATATTTTCATCTACATTTTGCATTGTTTTCCTAATTGTGTGCTCGGGATACATCCAATAATTTATATTAGATGCCAGGTTTTAATTGTATTGACCAAGAGAAGAGTCAGCAAAAGGGGGGATAAATAAAATATTTCTTAGATATTTTCAATCGAAAATTCTCAAACATTCTAACATTTTAAAACTATCAAACATTCTTAAAACTGTCTATGTTTAACAATTTTAAGAATATTTGATCAAACGTGTGACCATTTTAAAACGTGTGAAGTCAAAATCAAAGAGTAAAAAATGTGCAAGAGGAGTCACGCGCTGCTCGTCTTGCGTCGATGTAAGAATTCGTATAATAAATGTTTTAAAACCCGATGGAATGATTGAATGTTAAATCTAAGCTGTAGATCTCTAAAACTCCCCGCAATTCGGCTTCGGGCATAAAAGTTGTTCTGAATATGTTTGGCGCTGTTGTGCGGCTTGTGTCCACAGGAAACAACAGGACGTGAACCATCTCAACACGGCCTCTTTGGTCTGGGTCAACCGTAACCATGGCGACGGGCGTCCATAGCAACCAAACTCCACCGGAAAATCAATGTAATCTGAAGGCGCGCATTCCTCCGCTGAAACGAGTTAAATGATTTATTACCTCAGTAAACATGTCGCTTCACACGTGTGCTATGTATAAAAGAGGAAAGTACAATATTGTGAAAATATCAGTCTGACTTTCCCCGTGAGAAAAATCAAATATCCACAAGTGTAAACAAGGTAATTCATCAATCCTGGATGGAGCGACCTTTTGATGAGAATAACTCCCAGGTCTTCATTAATTTAGGCTGTGCTCTGGACCCGGTGGTCAGGTGCAGGTTGATCCTGACTTATTGATGAACTTACATGGTAGTCCTTGTGCCAGCTCTCTAGTTTGTCCTGCAAGACGCTGAACGAAGACGTGTTGGTCAATCTCCTCAAAGAATCCGCCATGGCTGAGATCCTCGGGGGCTTCAAACCTCCTCAGGAGGGGATGGATGGGGGGCTCCTCTTGTATGAGGAGGGACGTAAAAATTCCTTGTCCCGACAGATTTCTCCACCTATACGACACAGATGCCAAACACCGCCTCAGTTGTGGCAACCGAAGAGGAGGAGGAGACGACACGAGACGAGACGAGACGAGACGAGCCCGCAAGGAAAACAAAAGAAAAGCTCCCAGAAAGAAAAGAAAAGAAAAGAAAAGAGAAGAGTTCGTCTGTCTGCTGCAGGGTGCAAACACCAGTGTAATACCACACTGTCAGCCGAAACCACACACACACACACACACACACACACACACACACACACACACACACACACACACACACACACACACACACACACACACACACACACACACACGGTGCTGATGTTAGTTTAGCCGTGCTTGCTGGATTAAATCCGATTATACCCTGCCTGACACTCTCAATCATATTAAATGCGCAGTGGGCACAGTATCAGTAGAAATCTGGGGGTCAAGTGGAGCCCCACCCCTTTTCATTCTCGAGAATAAATCGCGATGATCAGACATAAGTGTAATTCATTCCGTTGAATTACACATTTGAATTACTGAATATGTAATAAGTGTACTGCATATAAATTACAACAAGTTTTACTGTAAAACCATTGATGTTATAGACTCGGATCCGAACAAGCTCAAGTGTAGTTATGCTGTTTATTGCCTATAAATCCCCACAGCTATAGAGCCTTGAATGGAGTTTATTTCTCCAACAGGTCCATTTCGGGGCTCCGTAAATCTCCATTAACGTTACATTTTTTTTAAAGAAATGTATCCGAACATAAATTACTACAAAAGTTGCGAGTTGAAGCAGAATAGAATAGAATAGAATAAAATAGAATTGACTTGCTTCACACAATATTGAAATGTACAACTACCACAGTAAAGAAATACACACATAATAAATAAGCAAAATACTTTAACCACTATTTTAAATAATTATATTTCACGTAAATGTGTGTATAGAGAACATGCTGATAAATCGTTATTTCAGATGTTTAACATGTGTAGGCGGTGGTTTTTTTAACGCTGCATCACACATGGAAAATATGAATGGACGGGTCTCTATTTTGGGATCCTTCTCTCATTGGCTACCCGAACTCGGAATGCACCATCTATTCTTTTTGGGCCCACGACTTTCTATTATTGTAACCGCCGACAAAAAGTAAGGCAAAATCTTTTTTACTTGTTTATTCTACGTATTGTTATTCTTCTTTATTAAATAAAATAAGCAAAATAGCATGGAATGATCAGCTCGGAGCACATCGGGAGAAGCCCTCCCCCCCTCGGCTGTCAGATGGTACCTTCCCGTCACTCCGCAGGCAGAAGAGGGAGGGTCAACATGGCGTCCGAACAGGTCCGTTATATTTTTTTCTATTTGTTGTTATTATTACGTTTTGCTCATCTGTAAACCTTCATTCCATTTGCATGCCCATTGCACGGCCGTCGCCGTTATACAGAGTATGAAGTAAAGCTTACAGCCTGAACGTGCTGGTGTTTCTTGTTGGTGCGGTGGTGTTGCTGCTGACATGAATAACAGTAGAGCTAAATGGGCTTTGACATTGAAATACTAGTTGTTTGTTTGTTTGTTCGTTCGTTTGTTTGTTTGTTTTTGTTAAACCTGGTGTCAGACCTTGAGGTTGGTGTCGCTGTTCTCCACAGTAAGACAGCAGCGTGTCCCTCGATGAGACAGGCAGCGAGTTGAGCGGAGGACCGTTTATTTTTAGTCCGGGCCACAGACAGCTTGTCGGGGCCCGGTGGACGGCCGCATACCGAGCTCTGGAAATGACAAACAACTCAATTCATGTTTAACTCATTCTCACACAACATGGCACAAACACAAAGCACTGTGGAATAAATAACACAACAGTTCGAACGGACAGGTCACCGTGTGTGCCATGGTGTTCTGAAAATAGAATAGAAAGGAAATACCATGTATCACCAAAGAGAACCTCTTTGTAACGCTGCTTCACACAGTGCATAGGAGCTAAATGTCAATAAGACAGAATAAACATGAAAAAAAGTTATGGAAAGTATTAGATATGAATATATGTACAGGGCTAAGCAGTGACTGGTGCACAGAAGAACCAAAGTACCAGAAAAACAGAACAGACACTATTTGCAAGGAGTTACAGTTTTATTACCACAGAAATGAAGGATCTCCTGTTCTGCACTTTACTGGAATGAGTCTGTTGCTGAAGGAGCTTCTGCTGCTGACCGGGACGTCATGGAGGGTGAGAGATGTTGTTGGATGGATCCTCCTCTCTGAATCCACCTTTACAGAGTCCATCTCCACCTCCTCCACCACGTCGCTGAGCCCTGAGGACTGAGGAGTTTGTTGAGCCTGTTGGCGTCGGACACCCTCAGTCTTCCCATGTGGGATTTCAGTGAGACATCATTTGTTCAATACTGTGTTTACCAGTGAGTGTTTTGCCCTTGTAGGAAAGCTCCAATGGGCCCGTGAAGAAGTCCATGCGGGAAAAGGCTATAGAAAGACGTACCATCAACAAGGAGCACAACAGTAACTTTAAAGCAGGCTATGTGCCCATCGAGGAGGAGCGGCTCCATAAAACAGGCCTGAGAGGACGCAAAGGAAACATGGCAGTGTGCATCATTGTGCTCCTTTTCCTTCTTGCCTTAATTAACCTCATTGTGAGTACCTCAAACATGGGTCCTTCTCTGTTCGGAGCGTCGGGGGTTGATTATTATATGTTATTGCATGCATTGTTACCCTGTCCCTCAGATCACACTGGTTATATGGACGGTGATCCGCATCGGTCCTAATGGCTGTGACAGTATGGAGTTCCATGAGAGCGGTCTGCTGCGCTTCAAGCAGAAAGCAGACATGGGCATCGTTCACCCACTGCACAAGAGCACAGTCGGGGGCCGTAAGGACCAGGACCTGGTCTTTGTGGGCAACAACAACCCGGTGAGAACAAACTGTGGACATTCTGGTGTTACTTTCAGAGTATATGTTTTACTCTGCTGTTAGAACGAACAGACAAAAAGCCACCAACCTTGTATTGCCAAGGAACAATCATCATGTAACTTTGAGAGAGAGGCTCCATTCCTGATGCAGTGAGTCAAGTTCAGAGTAGTTTATTTTGCAAATAACAATATTGTCATGCAGCGGTCCTCAATAGTGTATTATAAAGCATGACATTTCACAGATACGCAGTTTGAAATATTTGCAGCTATAAATTGGAGAATTTGCATTTTACCCTTTCTATGTTTTGTGTTTCTTACAAATTGTCTACAATAGAATGTTTTTATTAAATAAATAGGAAATAGTGAGTAATGTCGTAAAAAGCATTCCAAATATCTTTAAATAACAACTTTCCATTTTGAAAGTTGAATGTTTGGAAGGTTCAGACTAGATTTGTCATAATGTGATGGGGGCATAAATATCACTGACTCTTGTGCTGAACAAGTTGAGTTCATGTAGAATACGCTGGCTCGTTTTGACAGTTTGCTCATACTGAATTGAATTTGTGGACACACTGGCAGTAAGACATGCACTGCAAAGGAAAGAGAGAAAAAACCAAGGTAATACATTTTAGTTTTACTATGTGAAGTATATATTTTTATATTTTCCTCTTGTCGTCAGCTTATCCCCACTGGGTTTAATGAAAGTACCAAAAGTAGGCAGGTAAAGCTTTACTTCAATAAGTAAACTGTTAAATGTTTCCTTTTTCATTTCACGTCTGGTGTTGCAGGTCGTGTTCCAGCAAGGAAACACAAAGCTGAGCGTGGAAAAGGACAAGACGTCAGTAGTCAGTGACGTCGGCATATCCTTCACAGACCCTCGGACACAGACCACCTTCTTCAGTACTGACTTTGAAAACCACGAGTTCCATCTGCCCAAAGGAGTTAAAGTCCTCAGTGTTAAAAAGGCGTCCACAGAGAGGGTGTGTATCGTCTTCATCACTGACCAAAGAGCGTCAACAGCATCAGTCACTAATTCAGCAGAAGTGTTAGAAGCAGTGCACAGGCCATGAATTCAGGTATCAGAACGTTGTCATAAAGAACTGTATGGCCCAGAAGAGGAGTACATTCAATCATTTTGTTAAACATTAATGCTCGGGGAGGTCTCTAGATTGTCCATCATGTGAATGTCTCTCTGTGTTGGCTCTGTGATGGACGAGCAGCCGGCCCAGAGTGTCATTTTCATTCTTGCATAGTGCGCAGGAATTGTCTCCCGCACACCGCGACCAGCATAGAGAGAAAGGAAACAAAAACACTTTATCGTGAGGAAATGATTTCCCTGGACATGGTACGAACAGTGGGCTGGCGCGGAGCGTCGTACCTGTCAGCAGCGGGATTCAAACCTGCAAACTCCTGATCAGGGGTTTATTTCTGAATAGCCATAAGTAGTTGAGGTAAAAGAGAAAGTGGAGACGGGGTTAGTTTGCTTTGACCACTCCACTGTGACCAGTATGACAAAGGAACGCTGATGATGTTCCCTTCATTTCCATTTCTTTGTAATTGTTGACCAAATTCTCACATTTTGTTTTGGATATTTAGATCACCAGTAGTGCAGCGTCAGATCTTAATATCAAAGGCGACGGGAAGGCCATTATTCGTGGTAATGAGGGTGTCAACATCATGGGACGCACTGTGGAGTTCAAAATGGGCGGAGACATCGAGCTCCGGGCTGTAAGTACAACATTCATCTGTACTGAAGCGTAAAGCTGCTCAATAACCGAGTCAAATATCTGATGACTTACAGCGGATCCTCTCTTTGCAGGAGAATAGCATCGTACTCAATGGATCAGTCATGTTCAACGCGACACGCATCCCGAACTCTGCGGGTGACGTGTACTTCAATGACGGATTGGAGCGGTACAAGCTCTGCATGTGTGAGGACGGCACTCTGTTCCGTGTGCTGGTGAAATTTACCAACATGGGCTGCCAGACGTCAGATAACCCATGTAGAAAAGTTCACTAGGACTGGAATCGGCCGTCACGTCACCCTTCAATCCGTCACCACCCAAACACAACAAACCACTTGCAGATTTGTTTATTTTCAGTAGAATATTTGGAGACCATAGGACATTTTTAATTGCTTGCACTTGAGGTCTTTGTGCATCACCTGACAGATTAATGGTTTTTTTGTTTGGTTTTTTTTTTCCTTATCTTTGCCAAATGCAGATTGTGTTGTTAAGCTTTGCCTTTCGGCCAAAGAAGCGTCTGAGTATTTTATTGTTCTCCAGATTTGTCATCTCAGTCAAAAAAGCTTCTTATCAATGCACATTACTTTATTATTTATGGATGATACTCTGGTTCAAGGCTGTCTGCAGCGAGAAACTAAAGTATTTATTTTTGCCTTACCGTCCAGTATTACTAATATTAAAAAGCTACAGAATGGTTTTTTTATTACACTTAACTTGCCATTTCGTGTTTTGGGCAGCTCTGTTTGACATTTTCACTGTCATAACCACTGACATGTGTGAGAACCTACATTGTTATTATGATGTATGTAAGACCTGCAGGTGAAATTTGCATTTTAGGGAAAGAAAATGCAGTAATACATGTATATTTAAATATAGGATCAATTTTAAGCCATTCAGTGGAAAAAGTGGAAAAGATTTATTTTTTTCACATCTGGGACTGTCAGTTCTGCATATGCCAATAGATTTAAGTCTGGCACACACTACAGGATGTTTAGAACCTTCACAGATCACGACACCAGTGACTTGATGATCACAAGACAGATCACACAAGATCTTCCTGTGATCTGATGGTGAGGTGGAGTGACCTGCAGAGCGATTCTTCAGCAGAGTACCAGGCTCTGCACCATATGCTTCTATAAAACTATTTATATAGGTCTATGTTCTTCACGCTCAATATTCCAAATCTGGCGCAGTCAAAAGTGACTTCAGATTAAAACACGGCCTGTACATGTAAACAAATCCACCTCGGGCCGACGTTGTGACTCAGGAGTTTCTTTTATGGAGGAAACTTCAGGATTAACCTGGGATTTCAATCCTGGGAAGCAGATTCACTTCTTACCAGGATAAATCACCCCGGTACTCTGATGTTTAACTCCGGAGCAGAGAATCTACTGACCAATCAGATCTCTTGGAAAATGACCTGCCTGTTTTTACAAGATCCTGATTGGTGCACGGATTGTCCCGGCTTCTTGGGAGCGGAGACGGAGTGGTGAGAGCAGTCCTTCTGACAGAATAAAACAAATCCTCCTCACGAGGCTTGAAGGACGTTTTGGTTCTTGTTCTTGACTTGTTCTCAAGTCTGTCTAGTTCCACAAGTGTTTATCTGTAATAATGAGGTTATTAATAATGGTCATGTCTGATATAACTGGCGAAACATGAATTTATGGAACGCACATCTACTCTGCTGATGAATTAATATTCCAACACAAAATGTATTCACACGGGGAAACAGCCTCAAAACAACTTGATAGAAAACAGAAAGTTAAAGAAGAGCAGTGAGGAATGATGAAGTGGAACTGAGTGATCACGCTGCCATGCAGGTCTGCTTATGTTGTCTAATGAATTCATATTGTATATTAATGTTAATACTCATGAAGTCAGCATTAACAAAGAAAGGAACGTTCTGGCTTTGGCTGCAGCAGCAGTGTTGCTTTTGGCCTGGTTGGTTCCATAGAATGCCGCCTGGACGTCACAGCCTCTGCTGCTCGGCTCCTCGTGGAGCAGAACACACACTACAGGATTCCTCCTCACAAATACTCAACATGTTCATTATCTACCAGCTCTCTTTCTGACACCTTCCCAGTGGATCGGACCAGATGAAATCACTCTTAACACACCACACACCACAATTTTCTTTTGCAGACATCCGACACTCGGGCCTTTGCTCCCGATGCTCGGGGGGAGAGGTTGGGACTAAATGGGCCCGATTATCCTGTAGTGTTTGCCGGCCTTTACAAGAGATGATTAAAAAAATACTCCCATTTTATTGCAAAAGGTGTTTTTACTGTACAATACCAGGTCATGCTACAGGTTAATAGAAATCTTTTAAATGTTGAGTTTACAGTTAATCATTAGTGAATTGAGTGAAGACTGTTTTGAGTGGTTTGAATTTTGTGCAATATACTTTTACTTTGCTCTGAGATGTGTTGTTGGTAATGGTGGAGACCCTTGAGTTGGTGGTTCACTATACTTCTCTTGATCGAGCATTCATCGGTATGTTTGTTTCAATAAAGGCACATGTCTGTTGCTATGTGAAACTCCTTATCGCTGAGTCAGTAAATGTCTTGAGTGTTTGCTCAGTGATTTAAAGTAATAAAATAGGGCTGCACCTCATTTTGCTGCTTTATAACCTAATAGAATGTCAAGCCAGGGCTGGGTTCTTCTTCGCCATAAACTTCACTCAGGAGCAGTTATCTGGCGTACAATAAGAGAAAAAGAATGACTGTAAGACATTAACCCGTCATGTAAATGATTGAATGAAATACAGAAAGGCATCTCTGTGAGGCGTATGTTAAGCTGGGCGCAGCAAAATACCTTTCAGACTTTGATCAGGAGTTGCTGGAGACAACAAAGTTGGTTCACTGACAACAACGATCGGTTTGGTGAAGAACACGTAACACAGGTGAGTTTTCATTTTTCATGCAAGTGACAGTTTATAGACAAATTTCAAGACTTGGATTCGTGGAATTTTATCTCGTAACAACTGATCCTACTGGTTGATTTGTAACTTTATCAAAAGGATTACTTCAGGGAACTCTCTGTGTCCACAGGAAAGGCTGCCATGGCAGCCCGACTGCTTGTGGCTGCTGTGCTGCTGCTTGAGTCTACAGGCCTCCTCCGCTCCTCCTCGCCTGCCTGTCCAAACTCCTGCACCTGTCAGACACCTCTGCTCTTCAACTGCTCTTCATCAGGCCTGTCCTTAGTGCCACAGCTCATCCCAGACTCCTTCACTGAGCTCGACTTGTCCTGTAACCAGCTCAACTCTGTAACGCTCCACCGGCCTCATCACAACCTCAGCAGCATATGGCTGGGAAACAACAGTATAACACACTTGTCTCTCTGTATGGATTGGAACTATGGAAGTCGATATCTAAGAAGCAGGCGACGGCTGAGCACACCAGAATGTGTTTCCTGGGCCCCCGCCCTGCAGCTGCTATCTGTTGAGAGGAATCAGCTCGAGCGACTTCCACAGGGTGAGTCTGAGTAATATGTGCACTTATATATATATATATTAAAAAAAAACAAAAACAGCACTGACAACACATGAATTTTCACTCTCAGTTAATCTAAAAGACCATTTCAGTTTGTCCACATCACCAGGAATCAGATGTAACTTTGATGACCTTTTCCCTAACAGTTGATTTCTTTATATTATATGTTTTTATTTGGGTTATTTTTGATTAATTTTCATCTTACTTAAATATACTTATTGGTGATGAAAGTCCTCGTGATCATTTGCTGAAGTAGTAGGGTACATATTAGATTCAATGCTTTATTTTGTAATATCTCAATCTAAAGTGTGACTGAGTCAGGATATGTAATACATTTATATTTGAAAACCACTTTATTGCAAGTAACTGCCTGAAATACTGATAATCTATACTGATTAATTTAGATAAATGCATTGTATTTTATACAGATGTACATACAAATGTATTGCATGACATATGTTATACTGAGATGTAACAGCAGCTGTTGGCATTAAGCAGATGTAGAGAACTGAAAGAAAAACCACCCTCATAATGACTTGAGGTATAAATAGGATTACTCAATTAAAGTAACTGCACATCAGTCAATAGCTGCACTTTGTTACTTCCCAACTTTATTGAGCAATCACACTTAATATATCACAGATATTAATTTATTTAAATATGGAACAGTTCCCACCTGGCGCGAATGAAAGATCTGAATTCACATTATTAATTTTCATTCTATAAATTAAACCCAATTTTTTTCAAAAACTTGACCCACGACTTGCTTCAATGTTCACCAAAGAAATCCATAAGATTCAGGAAAAAGGGTTTCAAAATATAGATGGGAGTACTTGAAGGATGTCCAAACAACTGAAAAGGAGAGTTATATATTCTCAAAACAGAATCAAACAGAACAATATTTAGAGATAGTGTGATTGTGGGATCATTGTTTTCCAACTTTCTAGAGTAGAGTTGGTTGTCAATGTATTTTTATTTGTCTGAAGTAAAAATATAGAATGTATCCTGTGTATATTCTTGAAAGTATTAAAAACAAACACACACTCAAGCGATACTCCAACTGCATTCCAGCAAAGCAACACTTGGTTGTCTCGGCTCCATGGTTGGGTGTCACTGGTCATAAATGACATAGGTTGGATTAGATTGTATGATTGTACAAATTGTATAATTACAAGCTTGCATAGTATCCAGGGACTGAATGTAACTGAACAAGCAAACTCATGAGGGGTTCCCAGGTATGAGGGGACGCTCATTAACTGAAGATAAAGAGAAATCCTGGGTTGAAGCATGAGTGTCACAATGTTCAGAACATGTTGAATAAAGCTCATTTAAAGCTGAATAACTTAGGTATATTCACATTTTTGTGAAGGTCTTTGTTCCAGATTTGATGTGACCTATAGAATGGTTTTGTGGAGAAATAAAACCAGTGTGGTGAGATGCCCGGCGGTGGTATAACCTTTAAATCACATATATTATCCAGGAGTGTAACCCTGGTGGGAGAGTCAAAGATAACACTTCGGACAGGGAGGTTGCAGAATCACTGCCTTTTCTCTCAGGAATGTCTTTGATAAATGTTCTTGGGTTACCTCTTAATCATATTAATTATGAATGTCTGTCAAAAACAACATTTTGAGGCCCACAGTGGGATCAATCTGAAATGTGGACACACCACTGTTACTGTTCTCTCTTTTGTTTGTTTGTTTGTTTGTTTTCTTCTCCATAGTAAGGGCGTCACACTGATATCCTTTATCTTTTGGTACTTTGTTCCCTGCAAAAATGATTAAACCTCACCAAGATAATGACACTGTACAGCTTTTAAACGGCGTTATAAAAGTGTTAAAGACATTCCTGTGGTAAGAAAACGTGCATAGATGTAATGCATGCAAAGTTTTTTTCTTGCACCTTTGTTTTGCTAAAATAAAGTTAGACAGTCCGTTCAACAGAACATGTGCATCTTTAAGATAAAAACTCACTCCTGTTGTTTCTTTTAGAGACATTTGCAGACAGTCCATTTACTTAGCAAGTGCTGTGTTGACAGTCAAAGACTCACTGCTGTTTGGTATTCAGATCACAGACCCTCCTTGCCTCTGTAATGAAGCACAGACCCACACTGTCTCACTTCAGCCCAGGAGTCTCAGGGATTGTGTCAGGATACTGAGAAGGAAAGGAGGTGCATGGCAGAAGAATTCTGAGCCCCTGATGAGTCTCATTATAAGAAAACAAAACAGAGGAATTTGGATTCTGGGATGAACTCCACATTGATTCAAACATTTTCTTTATTATGATAGACAGAGGCTTGTTGCTCATATCGTATAAACCAAATGTAGCAAGCACACAAATAAATGGCATTCCATAACTAAAAAATAAGTTCTTGCGAAATCTAAATGAATATTTCATAGCAGCCTGGCATTGAAAAGACAAGAGACAGGCCTGCTGTTATTGCTGAAAACCTGCAACCGACGTTCCACGCGTTTTCTAATTACAGTTCTTATTTCCTGTCATACAGGACTGGGAGCTGTCAAGTCTCTGAAGGTTCTGCAACTGTCTTTCAACAAGATTACTTCTCTACAAATAGGAGACATGAGTCACCTTCAACAGCTAAAAGAGCTGCACTTACAACATAACCTCATCACAAGTCTCCATCCTCAGATCTTCAAGGATTTAGTCCAACTCAAGGTAAGAATTATGCTCATCAACTATACATGTTGTATATTGTATGTACTTCAATACTACTACAACTACTACTGATGATAATAATAATAATAATAATAATAATAATAATAATAATAATAATAATAATAATAATAATAATAATAATAATAATAACAAGAAGAAGAAGAAAGCTTTTTTCCCTTTTCCTTGCAATATATCACCCAATTACTGAAAAATATTATTTAAACGGAAATTTATTCCATAAAAAGATTCCGCCACTGGTTGATGTTAAGGGCCTGCTTATTTTCCTATTGAGTAAGATTGTTTTCTTAGCGATGAGAGGTGTAAGTCGTGGATGTGATGAGTTGTTTGTGAGGTCAATTGTGGTTAGATCACCAAAGACACACGCTGGGAGAGAGGGGAATCCTGACGTCCATTATATAAGAAAGGTGATGAATAATTATTGACTAAAATTGTTGAACTGGTCAAAACAGCCAGAGGGCGTGGAGGTAAGTCGCTCTCATAATTTTATTGCGTAGAGTGGATATGTCCGCGTGAAAGAAGCCCATTCTTTTCATTTGTTGTTGAGTAATATGAGTCATGTCAAGGATTTTAAATGGGATCAGTAGTAGGTTTATGTTTCTTGTCATACTGAACATATTTTCACAGATCCTGGTCCATAATAATAATATTTTAATGAAAAGAAAAGCTACATTTATTGCAGTTGTGTGCTTTTAGTTACCTGTTGGCTCTATTTGAATATTTTGTTCCTTTCAAAGGTCATTGATCTAAGCTTCAACATGCTGACAAGCCTGCATCCGTTGACGTACCTCACTGTACGAAACATTGGCGCGGACATTCAGCTGTCTGAAAATAGGTGGCAGTGTGACTGCAGCATGCGCAGCCTGAAAATGCGGATGGCCTACGACAACAGCAGAGGCCTGCAGGCCTGGCCCTTGGTGTGTGCATCCCCCTCCACTTTGTCAGGCAGAGATCTACTACAGTTGGAGGAGGACGACCTGAACTGTGGCAGAACTGAAAACAACCCGGGAATCCGTCCAGATGTGACTATCCAGATTGGCTCTGAGATACTCCTGTCCAGCTCTACACCAGGTAATACTGTAAACATGACAAACGAAAGTAAAACTAAATAGATATATTCTACTGTAAGGCTGTTTTTCAAAGTACAATTGCATGTCCACGTTGTCTTTTTTTGTAGGCACACCGTGGTGGATGCCCAGTGGTCAATCATCTGTAAGCCAACCTCAAACCGGTCTGCGTATCAAAGACTTCACAGAGAGAGACACAGGACTGTATGTGTGTGTGTCTGATGGGCAGCAAGTGGTGTCAGTTTTTAACCTCCAAATCAGTAATATGGGAGGTTCAAAAAGAGGGCGTAGAGATTTACATCTGGTCGGCCAGCACATAATCTCAGAAGCTACTGCAAACAGGTTAGGTGAGGGTAGAAATCAGAGTCCTACACAATATGACCTGACTCTTGCCGTGTGTCTGTCTGTTTTTATCACATTTCTGGTAGCTTTTATTCTTGGAGTTCTTGCAAGGCCTTGTATTGACATCCTTTGGAAAAGGGTGACCAGCAGGAGAAGTGTAAAAACAAGTAGATCTGTGTCATCTGTTGAACAAGGACAATATAACAATGAGGCATACTATTCCAGTGATGAACCAGAGGTGATTGGAACAGGCAGGGAAAGAAGAGTCACGTTTAGCACTGTAGATTTTTTAGAGAATAACTCTGTACCATATTATGACACTGTGGCCAGTGATAGTCAGCAAGGCATTGATAACAATGTAGTGATTCAGTGTGATGTATTTGAGAAACACAGTACTGGAGCTTCGGGAAGTGAAAACAGTTCACAGGAAACGCATCCAGTTGATGGCAGAGATGTTTCTGGTAACACCCGTGCAGACCGCAGACACAACATCAAGTTTGAACCCACCCCAGACCCCGCTGAGCTGGATGAGAGGTGTAGTCTGTCGTCTTCTTCTTCCTCCTTTTCTGATTCTTCACAGTCTGAAAAGGGACTTAAAGGAAAACAAGTGCAGCAAAAAGCAAAATTCTCTGGTGACAGAAAAGTGGAGGTGTGTCAAATTTCCATGGAGGGCACAGCTAACATTATCAAAGGTTCTTCGGAACCCTTTGCTGACTGGTCACCACATGCAGAAACAACAGACCCTAATTTCTCCCCAGAGGTTGGAGAGCAATTTGACTTTAGTGATTCTGGTCAAAGCACACCTGCCAGGTCCAACAGTGTGTTTCTTTCTTTCAATAATCCAAAACAAATTGTGGCACAGAGTTCAGATGAACAGAAGAGACATGAGACATCCAGTTCCAGCTCCTATGTCAGTGATGGTGAGCCAACAGAGTACACAGTGAACTATGACCAGACAACAGAACAATACAAAAGTTTGAAACTGAAAAACATCAACACAGACTTGATCAGGCCCACTGTAGTTTTAAACCAGGGTGACAACAGATATGAAACAGAAAGTCCTGCAGTGAAGACTGGTCACTCCTCCTCTGATTCGGCTGACAGCGATCAGGAGCCAGGAAAGCGCTCATTCAAGCGAGAAACCATGCAAGAGATATGGACGGAGACCAGTTCAAAAGCTACACCCATGTCTCATTCAAAGTGGCGGGACCTGGCTTTGAGCGTGACCAGTAATGGTAAGATTCTGGATACCAGAGCACCTCCATCCACTGGACAATCGTCATCCTCTTCTTCAGGCAGCGACACTGAAGTAGAAGTCCCAGACCACACATTAGAGGAAGAAGGCACAGGGAGTCAAATCAACAAATATTTGAATATCCGTGCTTCTTTACCAGTTTCGACTTCATCTTCCAGTGATGAGAGTGGAGACCAAACCAAGCACCATGTGCAGAAGCAGAAGCATCAGGGGGCCAAAATCACAAGAACTCAGTTTGAAGAATCTCAAAGAGTAACTGTTGTTTCCAGTCAACGTTGGCCTGAAATTGATCTTGAGCATATTCCAAGACCTGGGAATCATCTCATTATCAAGGCACCAGCATCAGCATCCGCCTCTGATTCATCTTCTGGTAGTGACAGTGAGATTGAAACAAGCCACAGAAGCAAACACAGAGCTGGAAAGTCGGCTTTGAATGGGGAGTGGCCTACGATAGATCTCAAACGTGTTCATAAAATTAGGAGGCGTCTTGATGTCAAGTTTTCATCACCAGCTTCTGGTTCATCTTCCAGTAGTGATAGTGAGTCTGAAACAAATAAACAGATTAACAGCCAGGAACAAAAGATGGTTCATGTGTCAAGGCCTTCAGTGAAACCATCCCAAGTACTGAATCGTGAGCAAGAAACACAGTGGTCTCCTGTTGTCCTGGAGTTTCCAGCGCACACCAAGACTGGTCTTGATATCAAGAAACCAAAGTCCACTTCTTCTTCTTCATCATCATCTCATAGTGAAAGTGAGGATGAAACTACACGTAACACAAACAAGCAACCATTGGAAAAGCTAGGCGTTCCAAGGCCCCCAACTCAATCTTCTGAATTAAGAAATTCCAATGCATACACAGAGAGACCTGCCATGGACACTCAGCACATTCCCCGCTATAAGATGCATCCAAATATCAAACCAACATCACCGTCGGATTCATCCTCTAGTAGTGACAGTGAGGACGAGAAATCAAAACACATGGACAGAAGCCCCCAAGAGGAGTCTCCACTTAAAGTATATCCAACAGTGAGTAACAAACTCGAAGCACAATGGCCTGCTATAGATCTTCAGAGAACCACACGTGTCAAGAGACGTCTCGATATAAAAGCACCACCGCTGTCGTCTGATTCATCCTCTAGTAGTGACAGTGAGGACGATACAACAAAACCTATGCAAAGACGGGAAAATGGAGAGTTACTCTTGTCAAGACCTTCAACTAAACTGTCTCAAACAGTAAGTCATCCTGATGTAAATGTCCAAATTACTCAAACAAAAAAGAGAGCCCCCCCACCACCACCACGTCAAGCAAGACATGGGTCAACTAAAGAGCAGCCATCCTTGGATCTGGAGCATACAGCACATATTGAGAGGCTTCGACATGTCAAAGCAGCTTCATCATCTTCTGATTCATCCTCTAGTAGTGACAGTGAGGACGAGAAATCAAAACACATGGACAGAAGCCCCCAAGACGAGTCTCCACTTAAAGTATACCCAACAGTGAGTAACAAACTAGAAGCACAATGGCCTGCTATAGATCTTCGGCGAAATACACGTGTCAAGAGACGTCTCGATATAAAAGCACCACCGCTGTCGTCTGATTCATCTTCTAGTAGTGACAGTGAGGACGAGAAATCAAAACATATGGAGAAGAGCCCCCAATGGGAGTTAATGGTGCCACGCCCTCAACTTAAAGCACCTCAAACAGTGAGTTACAAACCAGAAGATCAGTGGCCTGTTATTGATCTTCAGCGAAATACACGTGTCAAAAGACGTCTCGATATAAAAGCACCACTGCTGTCGTCTGATTCATCCTCTAGTAGTGACAGTGAGGATGATACAACAAAACCTATGCAAAGACGGGAAAATGGAGAGTTACTCTTGTCAAGACCTTCAACTAAACTGTCTCAAACAGTAAGTCATCCTGATGTAAATGTCCAAATTACTCAAACAAAAAAGAGAGCCCCACCACCACCACCACCACCACGTCAAGCGAGACATGGGTCAACTAAAGAGCAGCCATCCTTGGATCTGGAGCATACAGCACATATTGAGAGGCATCAACATGTCAAAGCAGCTTCATCATCTTCTGATTCATCCTCTAGTAGTGACAGTGAGGATGAGAAATCAAAACATATGGAGAAGAGCCCCCAATGGGAGTTAATGGTGCCAAGCCCTCAACTTAAAGCACCTCAAACAGTGAGTTACAAACCAGAAGATCAGTGGCCTGTTATTGATCTTCAGCGAAATACACGTGTCAAGAGACGTCTCGATATAAAAACGTTGTCATTGTCGTCGGATTCATCCTCTAGTAGTGACAGTGAGGACGAGAAATCAAAACACATGGACAGAAGCCCCCAAGAGGAGTCTCCACTTAAAGTATATCCAACAGTGAGTAACAAACTCGAAGCACAATGGCCTGCTATAGAACTTCAGGGAACCACACGTGTCAAGAGACGTCTCGATATAAAAGCACCACCGCTGTCGTCTGATTCATCCTCTAGTAGTGACAGTGAGGATGATACAACAAAACCTATGCAAAGACGGGAAAATGGAGAGTTACTCTTGTCAAGACCTTCAACTAAACTGTCTCAAACAGTAAGTCATCCTGATGTAAATGTCCAAATTACTCAAACAAAAAAGAGAGCCCCCCCACCACCACCACGTCAAGCAAGACATGGGTCAACTAAAGAGCAGCCATCCTTGGATCTGGAGCATACAGCACATATTGAGAGGCTTCGACATGTCAAAGCAGCTTCATCATCTTCTGATTCATCCTCTAGTAGTGACAGTGAGGACGAGAAATCAAAACACATGGACAGAAGCCCCCAAGACGAGTCTCCACTTAAAGTATACCCAACAGTGAGTAACAAACTAGAAGCACAATGGCCTGCTATAGATCTTCGGCGAAATACACGTGTCAAGAGACGTCTCGATATAAAAGCACCACCGCTGTCGTCTGATTCATCTTCTAGTAGTGACAGTGAGGACGAGAAATCAAAACATATGGAGAAGAGCCCCCAATGGGAGTTAATGGTGCCAAGCCCTCAACTTAAAGCACCTCAAACAGTGAGTTACAAACCAGAAGATCAGTGGCCTGTTATTGATCTTCAGCGAAATACACGTGTCAAGAGACGTCTCGATATAAAAACGTTGTCATTGTCGTCGGATTCATCCTCTAGTAGTGACAGTGAGGACGAGAAATCAAAACACATGGACAGAAGCCCCCAAGAGGAGTCTCCACTTAAAGTATATCCAACAGTGAGTAACAAACTCGAAGCACAATGGCCTGCTATAGATCTTCAGAGAACCACACGTGTCAAGAGACGTCTCGATATAAAAGCACCACCGCTGTCGTCTGATTCATCCTCTAGTAGTGACAGTGAGGATGATACAACAAAACCTATGCAAAGACGGGAAAATGGAGAGTTACTCTTGTCAAGACCTTCAACTAAACTGTCTCAAACAGTAAGTCATCCTGATGTAAATGTCCAAATTACTCAAACAAAAAAGAGAGCCCCCCCACCACCACCACGTCAAGCAAGACATGGGTCAACTAAAGAGCAGCCATCCTTGGATCTGGAGCATACAGCACATATTGAGAGGCTTCGACATGTCAAAGCAGCTTCATCATCTTCTGATTCATCTTCTAGTAGTGACAGTGAGGAAGAAACTACAGGCCAAACACAAAAACAGACAACAGAGAAACTGGGAATTACAAGGCTCCACTATCAAAAGTATCAAAGAGAAAGTCGTACTGAAAACTGGCCTGCCATAAATCTTCAGTTTATTCCTAAAATCAAAGTCAAGAGACGTCTGGATATCAAACCATCATTACCAAAGACTGATTCTTCTTCCAGCAGTAACAGTGATGATGAAGCAACAACACATATAAGAAAACAGACACAATGGAAATCACACACGTCAAGGCAAAAAGTATCTCCATCACTGAGTCAAGAGCCAGAAAAACAGTGGCCTGTTGTAGATCTTCAACGGACTACACGCATCAAGAGACGTCTAGATATCAAACCAACTTCACTATCTTCTTCTTCATCATCCTCCAGTAGTGACAGTGAGCATGAAAGGACCTACCACAAACAAAAGCAGGGACCAGGAAACTTGCCCATCACACGACTCCCCTCAGAAAAATATGACCCAGAAGCAAAGTGGTCCGCCATAGATCTTCGACATATCCCTCGAATTAAGAGGCGCCTGGATATCAAACCAACAAAACCATTGTCTGATTCACCCTGCAGTAGTGACAGTGAGGATGAAAAAACAAAACATGGGTTGAAACAGGAACATGGAAAGTTACACTGGTCAGAAACTCCCACTAAAGTAGCTCAAACAGTAAGTCAAGGGCAGGAAACATGGCAGGCTGCCATAACTGTTGACAAAATTACTCTTACAAAGAAAAGAGCCCCATCTCCATCTCGTGAAGCAAGCCATGAGTCAACTAAAGAGAGGACTGCCTTTGAGCCCCAAATTCCTCGAATCAAGAGGCGAATAGATATTAAAGCTCCATCACCAGCATCTGATACATCCTCCAGTAGTGAAAGTGAAGATAACACTAAAGGCCACATGCAGAAGCAAACAGCAGAAGAACTCGGCTTTCCAAAGGTCCCATCAATAAAAACACATACCCAAAGGCATTCCCCAGATGCAAAGTGGCACACCATAGATCTTCAGCGCATTCCTCACATCAAGAGGCGTCTAGACATTAAACCAACATCCCTATCTTTTTCCTCCTCATCCCCCAGTAGTGATAGTGAGTACGAAAAGACACACCACGACCAAAAGCAAGGACCAGGAAAGTTGTCCATCACAAGGCTCCCCTCAGAAAATTATGAGCCAAAGTGGCCTGCCATGGATCTTCAGCATATTCCTCATATCAAGAGGCGTCTGGATATCAGACCATCATCAACAATGTCTGTCGCATCTTCCAGCAGTGACAGTGAGGACGAATACACAGTACATATTAAGAAACAAGAACATGGGGAGTTATACATGTCAAGACCTCCAATTAAAGTATCTCAAACACAGAGTCTCAAGCCACAAATGCAGTGGCCCATTTTAGATCATCAGCAGAATACATCCTACAAGAGGCCTCAAGACATCAAAGCACCATCACTCTCTTCTGACTCCTCTTCTAACAGTGAGAGTGAAGATGAAACTGTCCATACAGGCAAGCAGGCAGGTGAGATGTTTGGAATTATGAGACTTCAATCTCAAACAGGAAGTTATGCTCCAGATGCAAAGTGGCCTGCTCTAGATCTTCAGCGTATTCCTCACATCAAGAGGCGTCTGGATATCAAACCATCTTCAACAGTGGTTGAATCATCTTCCAGCAGTGACAGGGAGGACGGATCCACAGAACAAAGAATAAAGAAACAAGAACAAGGAGATTTTCATATGTCAAGACCTCCATCAAAAGTATTGGATAAACATGAAATGCAGCGACTTGCTGTAGACATTCATCCCACTGCAGACCTTGAGGAACATCTAGACAGAAAAAAAACATCATCATCTTCCTCATCCTCTAGTAGTGACAGTGAGGATGAGATTAGAGGCCCGACTCAGAACCAAAAAGCAGCGAATGAGGGAATTACCATGCTCCCATCCGAAAGGTATGATCCAGAAGCAAGGTGGCCACTTTTAGATCTTCAGTATATGACTCCAGTCAAGAGGCGTCTGGATATTAAACCACCATCACCCAATGAAACAATAAAACTAAAGACAAAACAAGAACAAAAGGTTCCAATTAAAGTATCTCAAACAGTGAGTCATGAGTCAGAAATACAGCCTCCTGCTGTAAACGTTGTCAATATCACCAAAATAAAGTCAACAGCCCCATCACTGCCTCATGCATCACAGTTAAGTGGTGGGAATCCAAACTATACCCTTAAGGTCAGGAGAGAGAAAACTGACAAAGGTAGTTCAAGTCAATCTTCAAGCAGTTCCGATGAGCAAGAGGACAGAGAGGATTTTGGCCCTTCCAAGCTCAAAGTCATGCCAGATAAGGATTCCAGCTGGTCTGACCTGGGCTTCGGCAGCACCCTACAAGTTAAAAGGCGTCTCGATATCAAGACTATGTCACATAGACCTGAGTCATCTTCCAGCGATTATCGTGAATATGGGACAACAGACCCGACTTTGAGTGAAATATCTAATGTTGAGCTCACAAGTTATCAACCAGGGGAAAAAGTATCTGACTTTGATGAAAATGTCACTTATAAATCCTACAACAGAAGAAGCCTCAATATAAAAGCACCATTGGGAAAATCAGATCAGGGTCTCAGTGGCAATTCCCTCTCTCAAAAGTCTGAATCAAGCTCCTCCAGTGACAGTGAAGGAGACGATAAACACAACAAAGCTCAAACAGAAATGGGAGCATCTTTCACATATAAAGCTTCTAAAAAGGAATTACTTGGGTCTCCAAAAGGCTCCTTGATTTCTCACAGTTCAAAGATGGATCATGACATCAAATTAGAGAAGTATAAAACTATTTCAGATGACTTGGCGGACAAGACAAGGAGTGACTCAACACACATAAATCCAGAGCTTCAGTCACGATGGGCGACAATGAATCTTGGCTTTTCCCGCTTCAGAAAGCGCCTTGAAGTGTCATCGCAGACACATGAACCTCTCCCCTCATCACCTCCACCTCACTCGCCCGACTTCTCCAGTGGTGAAGTTGGAACTGGGAGTACAATCAACAGGCCAAGGCGGAGAAGGGTTGTTGAGATGCAAGGAATAACTCAAACAGACTCATCTCCTGCACTGAAACAAACACCAACGTATGGTTCCTACACTCTGACGAGTCAGGGTAAGTCCAGTGAAATTAAAGAAAGCCTCAGAAAAGACTACAGCTTCTCCTCTACTGAAGAAAAGTCAAACAAAGGCTTTGTGGTACCACATATTAAGGGCTATCAGGATATCGGGATGAGTGAAAAGGCTCCCACAACACCACCACTACGCCAACGTTCCGATTCGTCGTCGAGCAGCAGCAGCGAGAACAAGGTAGACCATGTACCTGACCTGAGACATGGTATCCCACGTCTTAAAAGGCGTCTGAATATTAAGACGCCTTCACCCAAGTTAAGTACTTCCTCATCTTCAAGTGATGGTGAAAAGGAGGTGACAGGACATGCATCAAGCTGGTCAGGAATGACAGATAACGATTCTATCATTGCTTATAAGCGTATAATCATCAAAAGTCCACCACTGCCAAGCAACTCATTCTCCTCAAGTGTCAAAAGTCAAAGTACTGACAATACAAACAGAGTTTCCAGCAAGAGCGTTGATGGTGTAATGGGGAATGGTCAACAGTCCAAACACAACACCGGCGTAAGCGTGCCACCTGAGATAAAATGGACCGGCATTGGTCATCATCTGTCTGACCTTTCAAACTCCACTGAGAGGAGAACTCTGAATTCAACCTTAAAATATCCTGACACAACACCTCCAGTAGTGCCACAAGCCACTCCACCCAGTTCCTCTGACTCATCCAGCAATGACAGTGACAATGAAAAAAAGCAAGAAGGTAGGAAACCAAAGTCAACATTAACCAATGAATACTCATCTATTAGTCCATACAGGGTTTCAACTGCATCCAACATTCTTGACAGGCTTGACGAGTCTCCTGACAGCGTGAGTGAAACTTTGAGGACTGTATCACTGGACAAGCGTGAAAGAAAAGGTCTCAGTGCCCTAAAAGTGATGTCATCAGCAAGGCATAGGTGGGACACAGAAGATGCAGATATACTTGGTAATCCACAAGATGAGGTCAGTTTTAATTATCGCAGGTCTCAGACGGACATCAAATCTCTGTCCCCACCACCGCTGGCACCAGCACATTTTTCCTCCACTTCAGCATATGCTACAAGAGAAACAGATTTGTTACACACCATTCCTCGCTACAGGAGACACGACATTGAATATACTGGACCACAACAGGAGGCTCCATCTCCTGTTCCAGCAACACCACCGCCAGAGGAAGCTGCTATGTTGAGATGGAGATCTCCCCAAAGCACGAGGAATCAAGAGAGGGAAGTGAATGCATTCAGTCAGCAGAGCAGGAACACAGACCTGACTGATCCTGTCTCACTTACATCAGAAAACCTGGCACAATTTGACTCCATGAACACCATCAGTGAAGTTTGATTTTTAATTACTTTTTGTAATCCGTGCCTCTTGGAACAATGAGGCTCATTTTTTGATCTGAAGACCCCCTGGTGTTTCTGCAAATTTTGAACAAGTTCTTAGGTTTTTAGCCATATTGGAAATGGGCCTGAGCTAAGAAAAGAGTGCTATCCTGGCCCCAACAGGCTGGTCGACAGCAAAAGAATCAGAGGGGATGGTTTTAAACAAATATGAGACCTTATGAATCAAACACACACACATCCTTTTTGTAAAAGTCACTTATGGATCTTTTATGATTGTAACATGCTTTTTAAATTAGTTTTATGTGATGATGATGATGATGATGATATTCATATTCATATTCATATTTATTATTGTAATAACATTTTAAAAAATAATCAGGGATTTGCAGGAGATATCATTTAAAATGGATATGCTTGTTTAAAAAGATACGATTTAAAAGAGTCCAGAGATGGAATGTTTCTGTTTGGTGGGAGGGAGATCCAGAGCTGGGGGCCAAGCGGCTGAAGGCTTGGGACCCCATGGTGGCCACATGGGCTGGAGGCACAGTGAGGCTGAGAGAGCAGGCAGACCTGAGAGTGCAGCTGGGTGTGTGGATGTGGAGGAGGTCAGTGAGGTCTGGAGGTCTGGAGGAGGTCAGTGAGCTCAGTGAGGTCTGGAGGTCTGGAGGAGGTCAGTGAGCTCAGTGAGGTCTGGAGGTCTGGAGGAGGCCAGTTAGGTCTGGAGGTCCTTGAATGTCAGTGGGAGAATTTTTACGTGAATGCGTCGTTGAACTGGGGGCCAGTGGAATTTATGGAGAACTGGGGTTTTGTATTGGATACAAGGAGTTCAGATGATGATTGAAGCGGCAGCGCTTTGGACCAGGTGGAGTTTAATTATGGATTTAAAGGAGACCAGACAGGAGGGAGTTGCTGTCGTCCTGGTGGGAGGTGACCAGGGACTAGTGTGGCGGTGCTGCGAGCTGAGAGGGAGGGGAGGAGGCGGTTGATATTCCGATGATGGAATAATTCTGACTCAGTGATGTTATTGATGTGTGCTTGAAATGATAGTGAACTATCGAGGATGACACCCAGACTCTTAACTAGAGCCGAGGGAGAAACAGAGGAGCCGTCAAAAGTGATTGAACAACTTTGGTGAGGGCGGACCTCACCTCCCGAGCCCAGGAGGAGAACCTCTGTTTTGTTAAGTTTGAGAGAGTTGAGGGAGATGGATTTGATGTCCTGTCGACAGGGTTGAAGAGAGGGAGGCGGGAGGGTGGAGGTGGGTTTTGTGGAAAGGCAGAGATAAAAGATAAACCAGTAGTAGAACATGGAGGAGACAGCTTGAAGCTTGAAGTGTGGTCATTATTTTAAGTTTAGATCCCATTTGAAAATGTCTGGGAGAAAAAACTAAGACATCCAGAAGAAAATGACTATTGGTGGTAAAAAAATTAAACAATGCTTCATATTTAAATTTTTTATATTTTTCCACCATATTAGGATCCTAAAAGTGCAGAAAAGCTAAAGTCTCTGTTTAAACAAAGAACTACATATAGACTGACTTGAACCTTTAACATGCTTTTCAACCATTCGGTGGAGGAAATCTTGAGCTGCTGTTCTTACTACCTTTTTTTAAAAATTCACCTGCAGATACTATTTCAGAAAACTCAGCTTTATCTTAATTTAAGGTGTGTTCACTTGAAAGACCCCATTTGTACCTCAAATAGTCTGGATTTGGAATTAAATGCCCCAGTGTAATTTAAAGAAGATTTTGATATGTGTAGGGAGGTTTTTAAAAAGTCCAGGTGTGACAACATAAAAATGGACCGATTTCAGGTACGTTTGATCGGTTCAGGTGTTTCAAAGCATCTTTATTACTGTATAAAGAGGAGTCCGGTCTCAAGAAGCAGGTGTAAAGAGTCCAGTAGAGAGAGTCTAGATGTTGTTGTAAAAGAAGAGGGTTGTTTGAAAAGTAAAACGTCTACTTTCAAGAGTCCAGGTGTATATTGAAAAATGTTCTGCCTATAAAGAGTCTTGTTCAGGTATAAAAAGAAATCATGTTGAATGTGAAGAGTCCAAGTAATTTAAAGTCTGATTGTGTTTTAAATAGTTCACGTAGGGTCTGTAAAGTCTGGGTCATATGTTAACAGGTGCAGTTTTAATGGATGTGGGTCTAAGTTAGAGAAGCCCGCACTATCATGAAAAGTTTTACTTTAAGGTGTTTGCTTGTTTGTTTCTCTGTTGTTTTCTTTATCAAGAGGACAAACAAACCAATTTGTTCCTGTAACTTGAACCGACTAAGAACCATGGATGGAACTAACAAATTACAAATACTGTCAGTATATTGTATTTCAGGGTACTTGTACTTTATGAGCATTCTATCGTTTTTGAAGTATGCAATTGTCTTCTCTTAATTGTAAAATCATGTGTCACTATTGAGTGTCAATATTTAAACCTTTTAATTTGTACGTCTGTAGTCAATTTGTTCTTTATCAGAAAAGAAAAAAACATTTTCTTGCCTTACAATTGCAACAGTGGCTTTTCATGTACTTTCAACAATGTGCTTGAAAATTAAGTTTGAAAAATGTAATTCCCAGGTATTACAAGGCCCTTTAAATGCAGTTAAAGATCACTAATGCTTGGAGAAGTTTTTGAGAATGGTCCTTTGTACTGCTTAGTTTTTTTAACTGTACTTTAACTTGCAACTGAATACATTTGAAGACCAAATTTTCAGTTCTCCTTCTCTGATGATCGACTGTTGCAGGTTGTGAAGCAGCGTCTGGCTCTCGGGAGTGGAGTTTTAAGAACAAGGACCCGTGTTATTTCATGTTGAGCTGACCTATAACTGATAATATTATTGTGAATTGAATGTCGAGGAACATTTTGTGCCGTTGTACACCATTTAAAAAAAGGACCCCATGTGTATCACATTTATGTTCTTCACCGATATCTGTATACAATTTTAAAAATAGAAAACTAAATGGTGACATATTAAATGTATCATCAATTATACCATTACAACAGACGACTGTTTTTTGAGGAAAGAACATCAGCGGCAGTAAGTTAAGGAACTTGTGCTTTGTAATTAAACTTCATGACTGAAGAAATACAAGCCAGTAAGGTAATAAACCTTTTTATTTAAGTATATAGACATAGGTTATAGTGAAAACGGACATATAGACACATAGTTTACATACATATATACAGATGGAACAAGGCTGTTCATCCTCCTGCATTGTCAAGGGAAAATATTAAAACACGGATTTCCACACAGTATTTGGTAAGCAATCCAACAACTAGAATCTCACTGTGTATGCTGATGTGATGGGTTATATTGAAAAGAGGTTTCCACTCATTGGATTCAACAAATGCTTGCGTGCATCATCTTCCCCACCTATATTCAGTGTATAACTTGATAGCGTCGTGCAACAGCCTACAAAAGACTGTGTGCACCACGAATAAATAAAATGAGACTCTTTAGCTGCATGTGTCGATGTGGAAAATGGGTCTAAATGCAGGAGGGAATCCCTGTTCCAGTGTGAGGTTACAGGTGTGTTCCAGGTCTCAATAGACACAATCACATTTTAGTCATCAGAACTAAAAATGACTGATTGTGTTTATCAAATCAAGCACAAAACACTTGCACAAATTTCTGTACAAAACAAAAACACTTCTGAAAAATGTATCTTGTTTTCAAAAATTTCTCATCCATTCACAAAAGGCTGTGTTGGAACATGCATGCAAATATTAAATTTTTCTGACAATTCAGCATCACATTACAGCCAAAGACAAAAATTGTATACATGTGTTACAAGAACATTATACTAAGCAAAAAGAACAGCATAGCATCATCACACAGCTCCAAACCGTCAGTGTCCACTGTTTTCATAGGGTCTTACGGGTGGAACGAAGCAATGCTTTGACCAAAGACTACCTTTAACTCAGGCTTAAATGACCGTGTCCTGAGAAGGTCACTGGTCTTCCACTGCAGTTGTATTAACACTGCCAGTGTTGGGAGAGATGCTACTGGTAAGAGGAGACCTGAAACTATCAGTGGACTAAGGAAGACAAAACAGATGCCACATATGACAGAAATGAACACCACCTAGCTCTAGGACAACTTAGAACACAACTCAAACAGTCTGATTTCATCCTGAAATAATCCCTGACCACTGTGTTTGTGTGTGCGGCATTTATTCTCACAAGTGTATATACACATTTCTGTTTGTTATGTGTGTGGGACACACAAAGTGACTTCCATGTTTTGAGGCACAAGAATACCCTTACCTAAACAACGTGGATACATAAATTGGTCACCAGACCAATAAATGCTAATCAGAGCACTAGTGGCTCACCGCTGTACTGTGATAAGAGTTAGTAAGCAGCAACGCTGATTCATTTGGTGTTATGAGGTCCAAAGCCATTACGTGCAGGGGGTTAACATGAACTTGGGCAAAAAAAAAAAAAAAAAAAAAAAAAAAAAAAAAAAGACTGGCACAAATAAACAGTAAACGGCACAGGCATCAGAAACCTGCAATCTACCATTTTGACACAGTGTGCTTCTTGAAGTACTCCTATCAGAAGAAAGACATGACAAGAACTAGTGCGGTCTGTCCAGAGAAGTTCAAGTTCATTGCACGGATAATACTTGAATGTTTCCAGGTCAAAGAGACCCCGTTTTAAGACTCAGACACAATGCATGAATGGTCACATCTGTTGGTTTCTTCTGTGCTGAAGACGAGGAAGAGGTCAAGGAGTGGTTTCCACACACGCCATTTTGCTCCCACCGTCTCTGTCCAACGCCACAAAATCCTAAAGGTTCGTTCATGCTCTATGTACGCACAAAAACAGATGACTGCCTTTCAAATTGTGTAAACGTCACTGCCATAATGCGTCCATGTGTCTATTGCGCTGAAATGATTTCATGGCCTTCAATTCACCTGAAGGGCGCTGCTCTGATTCAACATACTGGCCAAATGTCATGAATAAGATTAGTCTTTCATTTAGAGATTAAAAGAAGAATGTCAATGATAACCAACGTGGTGAGGAGGTAGCACTAATGTTGAAACTTAAAAAGAATGCTTTATTCGTCATACATACAACAAATGTACAGCGAGTTTTCTCTGCCGTTAACCCATCCTTATGGAACAGCTTGCAGGTACTGTGCAGCACACGGGGGGCCGTTGGGGGTCAGGGACTTTTCTCGGTGACCCACAGTGACAACCCACCAGCAGTTCGATTTCAACCTACAAACTTGTTTCTGTAAGATCTAGGCCACCGCTGCCCCGGATATTCAGATGGAGGTACAATCAGAGGCAGCACTGCACGCGGCGGCGCTGGTCTTTAAGGCCAGTAAACTACTCTGAAGCACGCCGATAGTGATTATTGTTGGTAGTTTCTCTCACAGTTGCTTGTCAAACATTTCTGTTATTAGCCTTTAATCTCAACATTACCCCAAGGATTCTCTGTGGTACTGCAGCATTGGGTCCATATCCAGAAGATGGACAGATAAATAGTGGCTTGCAAAAGTCTTCATACCCCCTTGAACTTTTCCACATTATGTCACAACTGTACAATGATTTTTTTTATGTGATGGACCAACACCATGTGCCATATAATTTAGGTGGAAGCAAAATGATAGATGCTTTCAAAATAAAAGTGTAATTTCCCTTCCACTTCACAATTATGTGGCACGTTGCGTTGGTCCATCACTTAATATCGCAATAAAATACATGTACAGTCGTGGCTGTAATGTGACAAAATGTGGAAAAGTTTAAGGGGCATGGATACTTTTACAAGCCACAGTACGGAGATAAGGAATGCAGAGTACGGACGGATGGCTGTGTGCATATCCGTATCCAACGTAGAGCATGAATGAGCCTCAACACTGACAGCAGTACGACACATCACAGTGAGAGAGAGCAGTGCTGCCAAGGATCGCACCAAGCTTGCTCACTATGCAACTTCAGGAAGGAACATAAATCCACAATGACAATCCCCTTCACTTCTGCACACTTTAAAGCCCCAAGGCCCACCACCCCCACCCACAGCCAGAGCCCCCCTTCTTTACAGGGGAGCCACACACTGTCAAAGCTTTATCGTTTTTTTCGTTGGGGTGTTTTTGTATTGTTTACTTATTGTTTGGAGATTCTCAGAGTTGTCGTCACAGTTGTATTCAAACCCTCCTTTTAATTTTCCATTTAGCTCCACAGCTATGACATCTGTCTTTCCTTGTACCATTCAACAAACTCGTCCAACAAAACGGGCCCTGATGAGAGGAGGAGACAAAGATTGGAAAAATTAGAAATCTCAATTAAATCCCTCTTGTTGCTTTCACACACTAATGATGGTTGACTCACAGGCACCGTCCTCATCGTAGTTGCTGAGGTCCAGGTTGATTGTCCTGCTGAACTCTAAAACATTACACCATTGGTCTTTGTTGATGACTTTATACTTTGATTGCTGGGGAATGAAACATGATGAATTGAGATTAGGACTACGCCACATGACAAGAGGTACCTCAAATGATCTTGTATACGAGCTACAGTGTGGGGCGTCTGTTATCCACTAAAAGGTCGATAATACTATTACCTCTAGAAACTGATTGAAGACAGGAAACAAAGACCACGTCTTTCCCAGAAGAAGGCCCAACATGCACTTCGCTGTGTTCAAGTCCAAACTTCTCTGATCCTTTTCCTGTCCAATCAAAACACCCAAAAGTTTGTGAAAATTCATTGCAAGTGTCAACCACACTTTGAAAATTCCAAATGCAATGTTAAGGTGATGCTACTTGTGTGTTGGACGATTACTGCATCTAGGCCCTGTTTACACGACAACGTTTCACATGACAACACCTAATCCGCTAAAACAAAGGAGTGTGTTTACACTGCAGCAGCGGACACAGAGACAACGATGTAGTTAGTATGCCGGGCCACTGGGGGGGGGGGGGGGGGGGGGGGGGGGCGCTGTTGCTTGATTTTGTAATGAAACTACACAGACGTGTGCAGAGAACAAAACACTATAAACCTGAAGAAACTGAAGAGAACCTGACATCAGTATGGACTGATGACTCATCGGATGATATCAGGGAGAGTCTCAACTATTAAACTACTGATCTGGACCATAAAACTAGAATATGGACTACGGGTCGTACCACTACGGGTCGTACCACTACGGGTCGTACCACTACGGGTCGTACCACTACGGGTCATACCACTACGGGTCGTACCACTACGGGTCGTACCACTACGGGTCGGCCATGTTTGTTTACAACTGGATGAGCAGGAGGGAGGAGGAGATGAGCAGTAACAGGCCCTGTAGCCTCCATCAGTCTCTGCAGGAGGGATTTGTGCCATGAAAGAATCTTTCCACATTGAGAGCCGGATTAAAAACTTTGTGGATACTGTGGATCAGAACACTGGTACCGTGTAAACGGACCCCCCAAAAGTGAAGAAAGTTTTGCGGATACACTCAAATTTGTTGTCGTGTAAAGAGGGCCCTAGTCTGCACAAAGTCTGAGTATTTTACCAAGAACTTTAGTCGATATTGTGTTGACCATCTCATTAACCATTGTTGACATCTGCTCTTATAGGTTACCCTGAGGTGAGGACAGAGCAGACGCTACACCACACAGGGCTACACATCCTGAATATCAGGAGAAGTGCAAAACAATCATATTTGAGACCGAGTTGTCAAGACAGACATAAGCAATGTAAAGCAAAATGTTGTCAAAACTACAACTAACATTTTCCATTTGATGAAGTGACTTGCTCTTCTACTACATCTATGTCAAAGTGTTTTAGATTATTAGGATTCCCAAGTTTGGTTATGTATCTATGCTTAGAACTTGCTTTTTCACCCCCAAATCAACTTGCGAAGGGTTTTGAAACCTTCTCAGTGCATCAAGGTAGACGACAACATGAGTCCTCACGAGGAATTTCACCCAGACTGGGTCGGTCATTGACTTTTCTATGGTGATGAAATCTATTTAAATTGCTTCAGATACGGTGTGTGAGTTTTCTTCATAGATGAAGGTTTGTGCAACTCACCCGAGCAAAATCAAAGGCATATCTATAAATGAGCTTAAAACTGGTGCTTTCGTTCAGGACAGATCTCAAGTAGTCGAGCGAGTTCCTCAGCCTCTCTGTGGAATCGCACCTGACAACAACAGAAAAATGTCTGAGACACACTTTTCCCAACAACACACGCTCAACTGAGAATAAATGGCACTTATGAAACATAATTCCCCGAGACAGAAGACATACAGCAAGGTGATAATCTATCTTTACAAGAGCTTAAAAACAGAAGACCTAAGGCCAATTCATCCTCCATGAGAACAAGAAGAAAGATCGGCAGTGCGGGAGGTGACCTGCTGTGAGGGGGCGTGGCATGTTGTGAGGGGGCGTGTCCTGTTGTGAGGGTGCATGGCCTGCAAGTTCAACAGCTTATGGAAGTATGAACTGTCCTGCCAAAAAAGCTTTTTTTTTTTTGGGCAGCTGGCTGACGTCACTGCTGAATTTTCTTTTTGTTCTTATGGCTTCAAAAAGGGAGTATGCAGGGGCCTTAAAGGTGGACGCCAGACATACTGCAGTGAGCCCATGCCTCTCAGCCACTCCTGCAGTGTGAAATATCCCATACTCTGGGCATCCAGCTTCCAAGCCAGAACCAACATCACCACCTGGACACAGAGAGAAAAATGACCACTGTAGACAAAAGTTCCTTCACCGAAATTGTGTAAGTGTAGCAGTGAAAGACATGGAAAAACTGATCAGTCACCACAGAAACAAACAAAGCGTGACCATGAAGCGACAGTGCCAACAGGCTTACTTTTTCTGTGATAAATAATTAAGAGCAGGTTTTAACGAAGCCTGAAACGATGATGCGAGATACTGATTTTGCGTTACTGCTGCCAAAGATTGTCTTAGAAAAGGACTAAATTTGTCTGCCTGGTGTCAAGAGAAGAGTGAGCTGGATTAAACGAAACCTCCTGGATAAAACAGGAAGTAAAGAAACCTTACATTTTCTGGTTCCACCCCAATGTCCTCACAGAACTTTTCCATGCCCTCTGGGCCCACCACATCGTCACAGCCTATTTCAGACAGACATGAACACAAGTTTCACACGTAGAGCTCAAAAAACAAAGAGCTCTAATCAGGGGTCACAGCTGACTATTTCAAGAATTTGCCACAACTGCTCACCTGCATATTCGTAGAACCATTCCAAACACCTTTTACTAGAAAACGTCTCCTCTTCACAGATTTGCGGTGTTTCGTGTTTCCTGAAAACACTGAAAATAAAAAAGAAACTCCACAAACAAATTCAACTGGATGCGAGTAAGTACAGTTGTGGAAGCTGCACGACAGAAACTCAGACCTGTCCTGACGGCTTTTCTTGGCAGACATGTCATCTCCAGCAGAGGTTCTCCTCTTTTTCCTAGGAGGCATGGCTCTTGAGCAGCAAGCTGGGAGAAGAAAAGACAAAAATGCGTAAACTAAATACATTGACCCGTCTAAATGGATCAGTTCAATTACTAAATCAGCAATAAGACCAAGGAAGCATCTCAACGTAAAAACTTAACAGGCTGCATTCTTACCCGAGGGGTGGCTATCCTGTCCAACGTCTTCTGTCAGGTTCTGTCCAAACAGACACAAGTGAGTTCGACAAATGCAGAGTGCTCTCTGACTCCCAACCACAAACATGGTGGCACACAAAAACACACACTTCTAATGTGTATTTACCAGCCTGTGCAAGGTGTGGTGGATCTTATGGATGCTAGCCAGTGTAGTCAAGTGGGAATTCAGCGGAAAGTCTATCAACACACAAAACATCACAATATAAATGCAAACTAAGGCTTGGTCACAGCCATCTGCTAATCAAGAGTGTGCAGTGGACAAGGTGACATCATCTGGAGCTTTGGACCTAAACATGTTTTGAGTATTTTGCTTCAGGACAAGCAATAGGCCGGCTGCACAGTGCACACAATACTTTGGTGAGGCTCTCCAGTGCAATGGTCTACATTTCAGAAAACGTAACGAAAATACCTCACGACTGAGGGAGGGACTCTGCGTTCCTCGAAAGACGTGCAAACTGGAAAACACTCGGTGTTGCGCACCACCTTGTCGCGCTAAGTCTTCAGCACTGTCGAGGTACAGCTTCATGATTCAAGTCACTGGAAGGCAGACAGACCGACACAGTGCCGAACACAGCAGTCGCTGCATACCTAAAATAGCAGTGTAGACGCGCAACTTGCACAGAGTTTACAAAGTATCTGGAGAGTTGTGCGCATGGGCGTTGTAGTTCATTTCCTTCAACACAGCCATGGCCAGCCACTCTCTGTTCGGAAGATTAAACTACAATTCCCAGGTTTTAACAAGACAAGTATTTCCTTCAGACCCCTCTACCCCTCGACGTTTACCCCAACTGATTGAATGCATTTAGCTTTGTTTGAAAAATCCAGACATTAAACGCTCACTGGAGCAAAAGTGGTGCGCAGACGTTTTGCAGCAGCTGACGCGACAGCCGCAAAACTCGACAGCACTGCTGCAGCAAGCAATGAAAGATGTTTTACACAACTGCGTCACAATTTTCAATCTCTGCAACAGTCCGCAGTTGACCAGAAAACTGGCCGATATAAGCGGGACTCACCCGGGTCCCGAGCCGGAGTGGAACCGTGCGGGACACCGGGAGAGGCGACGAACACGAAGACCACCGCGACCTGATTACCATCGAAGACCGCCTGGCTTCAACTAGAAACGGCTGCATTTCTTAGAGCACAGCTGAGGCACGTCAGAAAAAACCTATTCGAAAAGCTGCCGTGTCAAAAGCAACGAGCTGAATGTCAAACCCGACTGAGATACAGAAGCGACCCCCCCCTTTGTTGTCGCCCAAGAGCTTCTGGCAAATACAAAGAGGAGAGAGCAGCAACGAGCCCCGAATGCTGGCGTCCCCGTCAAAGCCTGAGCCGCGGGACTGAAGTCACTGCAGACACCCAGCCAGCCGCTCCACCTCTTCGCGATACTTGGCAGCGCCCGCGAAAGGACGCGGCTTCACGCAGGGGAAGCCTTCGAGCGTTACTACTTACTTGCCGCATCAGAGTGCATCTTTATGAAACATACAACTGAGTCTGTGGGAAGTCCGCAGACCGGCCAATAGGCGGGCCCTGTCGACGGAGAGCACGCCCGCAGACTGTGATTGGCTGCCTGCGCCCACAGGCTCCCCCTCTGCTGCATGTTGATTGGCTGATAGAAGTGTCTTTTTCAGGACAAGGAAGACGGAGGAATAGGCTCCGCCCACTCCCTGCTGTGATTGGTCCGGTTTGCTAAACAGGCCGCGCCACGGAGCCGTCAATCACTGGAATTTCCTCGTGCACGCCTGAAACCAGCCCACGACGAAATGTGATTGGTAGTTTGAATGTAGGTTCACGACAGACTCGGCTCTGTTTATGTTCCTTCAATGTTTCTGCAAAAGGTGAAGTGCCAGTGTGTGACATGATGCGCTACTGTGCCTGAACGTCTCTGGCCGTCTGGAGTGACAGGTTCCGATCCCAAACCATACCGGGCGTCTCATTTACAAAGTACTGTCTTATCAGACTGACAACAACAACAACAACAAACCCCAGTGTTTCTTAGTGATGCACGCTTCAGTTTAAAAGGATTTTATTGCAAAATATCACACAATTTTATTGGCCTCTCGGCAATGTGATTCAGGATTTTTTTATTTCAGAAACACTGCTGCAGAAATAATGGTTTAGTGTTTTCTGTCAAGACGCTTTCTAATTGTTTATTTATTGACTTAAAGGACCATCACACATTTCTTTCCAGGTATCTGATAAGAAGGTATTTTCTCGTGGTTACTGCCATCACACTGGTATTGGTATTTAAACATACTGGTGTTTACTAAATTGCTGAGACAAATCAAGTTTGTGACAGGGATGGGATTACAATGTTGTTTATAATGGCATGTTTACCTGGTTTTATCAGATGAACGCAAGCTCATAGGCCATCTCGCCATCTTCTATACCGCTTGCATCCTGTGCAGGGTTGTGAGGCGCTGGAGCCACTCCCAGTTTACTGTGGGCCAGGCCATCAAAGCACAAACACACAGAGACAGACAAACACACACTCACATTCACCCCAAGAGGTGGTTTAGGGTCAACAATTAACCTCATATGCACGTTTTTGGATTGTGGGACAAAACTGGAGTACAAGGATTCTTCCTTGTACTCCCTATGCACACACAGGGAGAACATGCAAATTATTCAAAGAAGGGCCCTGGCAGTTATTGGAACCCACAACCTTCTTGCAGTGAGGCCAGAGTGCTAACCACTGCCCCACCATGCACCCCCGAGGCCTAACTGTTACTTCTTGTTATTTTTTAGCATATTGGAGCCCTATCAATCTAAGGCCCCGTTTACACGACAACGAATTCAAGTGTATCCACAAAACTTTCTTCACTTTTGGGGGGTCCGTTTTCACCACACCAGTGTTTTGATCCACTGTATCCGCAAAGTTTTTAATCCGGCTCCCAAAGTGGAAAGATTCTTTCATGGTCACTAATCCCGCCTGCAGCTACTGATCCTGTTACTGCTCATCTCTCCCCTCCCTCCTGCTCGTCCAGTTGTAAACAAACATGGCCGCCGCATAGTGGTTTGACTCGTGGTCCATATTCTAGTTTTATGGTCCAGATCAGTAGTTTAATAGTTGAGACTCTCCCTGATATCATCCGATGTGTCATCAGTCCATACGGATGTCAGGTTCTCTCTAGTTTCTTCAGGTTTATAGCGTATTGTTCTCTGCACACGTCAGTGTAGCTTCATTACAAAATCAAGCAGCAGCGCCCTCCAGTGGCCCGGCAGACTAACTACATCGTTGTCTCTGTGTCCGCTGCTGCAGTGTAAACACACTCCTTTTTTTTTTTTAATGGATTAGGTGTTGTCATGTGAAACGTTGTCTGGTAATCAGGGCCTAGATGTTCGGCGGCT
Source organism: Lipophrys pholis (assembly GCF_963383615.2). Classification (NCBI taxonomy): domain Eukaryota; kingdom Metazoa; phylum Chordata; class Actinopteri; order Blenniiformes; family Blenniidae; genus Lipophrys; species Lipophrys pholis. The sequence continues at coordinate 29,659,664 of NC_137640.1, read as the reverse complement.
TCAGCTCTATTTTGTTGCTTTGAGTGCTTTCATAAATATGTTGTCAATTCTCGAATAGCGCTTAGCCTGATTTTATTTTCACGTATCCCATGGTATTGCTTTCTATGTTTTTATTGTTTATTTTAGTTAAGTACTTTGTAAGATCAATAAAAAAAGAGAAAAGTGCCATACGAATAAAGTTCATTATAAAAATTGTCAATATTAATGAAACTTTGACAATCTGTGTCTGTGTGTTGGTATTTACCTAGTGAACTGAGGATAGACTGAGCATGGGGATATGGGCAGGTATTGACCTCTGCCCTCTCCTTCAGTTATCTTATCAGTGCACAGCGACATGATATTTGTGTTTTTGTGACACAGCCAGGAACAAGACAAAGAGAGGGACAGCTGCAGAATAAGCCACTTGTGTTTTCAATTTGTACGTTCTTATTTTTTCTTTTTCTTTTGTTATTATCATTTTTTTTTTCACATGTTCAGAAATAAAGATTCATTCATTCCTTTTTGTTCTATTCAACTGAATTCCACTGAAGACATCATACTAATACCTGGGCTACCCAATCAATCTGATGCATGGCGTTGAAAAGATGACAGTTGATTGGTGTAACAAATTCATACTTTTAATATTTGTGGAAAAACTAAATCACTGCAGTCACTTTTTAATGTTGGTTATTAAGTACAAAGTTTACAATGTGTGATATTTGATCAGATTTTCTTATTAAAGCAAAGTTAAAGGCATACCCTCAATGGAAGGGATTCACATTACAAGGTTTATTCTATAACTTCAAATAAGCTGCATATTAACAATAGTAAAGACATTTTTCTCTTTTACCCACCTTCAGATAAAAGCTGTAGGAAGAACAGACACTGTGGCCCTGATACCCTTTGAACTTTATTAGTGGTGATAAAGAAATAGCTATATGACTAAATATAATAACCATTCAACACTGTCTGATAAAGGAGAAACTGTCCTGACGTTGGACTAGAAGGAGTGTGCACCACATTAATCTACTGGTTTTTACACTCTTTCCACTCCACCGATGAATAAATAATCTGTGATTTAGCGTACAGCGTGAGTTCATGTTAACATTTAACCTCATATGTTTGCAAGTAGCAAATACAGTGACTTTAAGAAAAACTAAAGTTGACAGGAAAAAAACAGCGTGACATCATAATACTGGTAAGCCTCATGGGTCCTCATTGTGAAGCAGAATTCAAGCGGATCGTTCAACCACTAATAGGGAACTTGAGCTGGGTTAGACTGTTTTGAGACAGGTTAGTTTTACCCTTAGGATGATGTCTTAATATGTATTGCACGCTCCCTGTGCGTCTTAATTTAAGACACACAGAAAGCCAGAAGAAAAGGATATCATATCAAAACTTTTTAACCAGATGAATGGAATGTCAGCTTCTTAATGTGTGCTGAAAGGTGACATTTTATGGGACATTGGCCTCTTACCACACTCCTGACATATCATAAAATCAAATAAATACAGCCTTGCTTGAATAAAGGCGTGCCACTCTTGATTGTACATGTTAGTCTACAGAGGTCAAGTCCCGTCTTTCACTAAGAAGACATTCATAATATATTTTTTTTAATGATTCCTATAAATTGTGAATACGATCCAATTTATATAACCCCAAATTTATATTTTTACTGACTTTTTAATTAAATATAACTTTCTATTTGCAAGCAAGTGTGTGTGTGTGTGTGTGTGTGTGTGTGTGTGTGTGTGTGTGTGTGTGTGTGTGTGTGTGTGTGTGTGGGCGGTCCTAAACACGTAGTGGCTGGGAGGAGCCACCAGTTCCACTCTAGGTGCTGTGTGAGAGAGGAAGTAGACATTCTGCTGGGAACACTGCGCAGCTCTAAAGAAAGCCCACCAGCAGACCTGCACATCATGACTTCAGAAAGCAGTGAGCCGACTGTAACAGTGACTACAGGGGGAGCAATACCACCTGAACCCGACTCAGCGGCAGGGAAAGGACACTGGAAGGTGAGAAGCAGAAGAAAACCACAGGACTTCAATTGTGGGTCATGCAAGTCACCTCACTTGACCCGTGTGCTTCCCAGTGCCCAGTGAACGACGGCCACATCCACAGAGAAGATGTCAGGAAGATTTGGAAAGAGTGTCAGGAGGAGAGCTTCTGGTACAGAGGTAATCTCATTTAAACAACCACACACTCGCCAATCATTTTGGTATTGTAGTAACTTCTGAGGCAAAAACAAGTCAGTCAGACGGGAGTAGGTGAGAGGCCCTATGTGGCTGCATTGTGTCTGTGCTTATGTTGTAAGACCTGTGAACGGGGCTCATTAATCAATCTCCTATTTATCTAACGGGTGTGTTTATCTCTTCACTTTGGAATTCACTGTGAGGCACCGAAAACACTCCCACATGTGGGTACATTGGTAGAACACACACACACACACACACACACACACACACACACACACACACACACACACACACACACACACACACACACACACACACACACACACACACACACACACACACACACACACACACACACTCTGTGGACTGTAACTTGTGTGGGTGGAGTTTGGCTGAGATCATGAGTCCTGACATCTCAGACCTGATTTTAAGACCTGATTTTGAGTCACCTGCTCCAACAAGTGTAACAAAACTACCAAAGAGTTCAGTGATGCAGACTGACACAACTCCAATGCTTGAAAGGGAAGCTACTGTACCTACACGCTGTTAGGATTTAGACAAAGAATTCCATGTAGACATAAAATGCTGCAACTGTCACCCACCTGACCAGCCAGGATTAAGGTTCCACTATGTGATAATCATCCATGTCTCAAATGATAACTTTTTCTGTTTCATGCAAATGTGTCAGCTGTTCCAATCCGTGCCAGCAGTGCAGCTGCTTTTTGTTTTCTCTTGTCAAGAAGTTATGTTAATGTGAATCAGTGACAATGACAGCTTTCTGCTATCATCTGTTACCTTATATGAGGAGGTCAAATGGAATCTCCCTTACTTCTACATACCACAAATAGTTTTTTGGTACAGTCCAAAAACGTGTGTTTGGGGTCAAAATAGCCTGTAGGTGTGAATATGAGTGTGTGACTGTATATTTGCTTTGTGATGGACTGCTGAGCTGTTCAGGGTGTATTCTACCTTCACACCCATGGATTCTGATTGTATTTCAAAATGTTGACGACAGTTTGATCCCCAGCTTCAAATGACCACCCGTCTGTTTTTCTCTTCAGCGCTCCCCCTCTCAGTGGGCAGCATGGCTGTCACTGGGGGTCTCATCTATAACGGTAAAACTCTTCTGAACATGTAAACTATTGTTATTCTTGTCATTATTGTTCAATTCAACAAATTCAACTCGTTTTTCCTTTACAGGTGTTTGGAAAGCGTCAAAGAGATTTGGTCCATTTCCAAAACTAGCCGGTTTGTAATTTTCTTGGAGTTCATTTTACAACCTGTATTGGGGCTCAGTCAGTGAGCTTTGATTTGCTTACAGTGGCTGGCATCCTGGGTTACGCTCTGGGGAAAGCTTCATATGCTCCGACTTGCCGGAGCAAGTTCCAGACCCTGGGCCTGCAGGATGGGCCGGGATTTGGACCTGGATTTGGACCTTGGTCCAGAGGGAGGCCTCGCGGTCCTGGACACAGGTGCAGAATTCATTGAATGTTTTTACTCAGTTACATAGCCTAATGCTTTAAGGTGATTGATAATATGGACAGATCCTGCCATAAGTCACAGAAATTTAAAGTAGCTGGGCTCAGCACAAATTAGCTCCCATAAGGACTCACTATGGCCAGTTAATGCACAAAGGTGGCACTGAGACGTCAACATGTACGGCGGACTATATGTAGTACGGAGTATCTAATTATTTGATCCCTCACTAATTTTGTTAGTTTGCTCACTGACATGGAAGTGGACGGTCTATAAATTTAAAGGTGGGTTCCTTTTAACAATGACAGATAGAATATTAAAAAGAAAATTCAGAAAACCACATTCTATAAAAGATAGAAATTGATTTGCAATTTATCAAGTAAAAAGGGTATTTGATCCCCTGGCAAAACATGGCGTGGTACTTGGTGGCTAAACCCTTGTTGGCCAGCTCAGAGGCCAGAGGTCTCTTGTGGTTGATTACCAGGTTTGTGATATATATCGTACCATATCAAGAGGAATCTTGGTCCACTCTTCTCTGCAAATCATCTCCAAACCCTTGAGGTTTTGAGGTTGTCGCTTTGCAACTCTGAGTTTCAGCACCCTCCACAGATTTTCTATGGGATTAAGGTCCGGAGACTGGCTCGGCCACTCCATTACCTTAATATGCTTCTTCTTGAGCCACTCCTTCGTTGCCTTGGCCGTGTCTTTTGGGTCATTGTCGTGCTGGAAGACCCATATTCAGGAAGGGGGGAAGAAGGTTGTCACTCAGGATTTCACGTTACATGGCCCCGTCCATCTTTACATCAGTGCGGTGAAGTCGTCCTGTCCCCCCAGCAGAGAAACACCCCCACAGCATGATGTTTCCACCTCCATGCTTGACGCTGGGGACGGTGTTCTTGGGGTCATAGTCAGTATTTTTCTTCCTCCAGACACGGCGAGTCGAGTTGATGCAGAAGAGCTTGATTTTGGTTTCAGCTGACCACAGCACTTTCTCCCAAGACTTCTCTGAATCATTCAGGTGATCATTGGCAAACTTCAGACGGGCCTGTACCTGTGCCTTCTTGAGCCGGGGACCGTGAGGGCACTGCAGGATTTTAATCCATTGTGGCGTAGTGTGTTACCAATGGTTTTCTTGGTGGCTGTGGGCCCACCCAGCTGCCTTGAGATCATTAGCAAGCTCCCCCCGTGTAGCTCTTGGCTGATTTCTCACCTTCCTCATGATCAGTGACACCCCACGGGATGAGATCTTACGTGGAGCCCAGAACGAGGTCGATTGTTGGTCATTTTGTGTTTCTTCCATTTTCGAATGATTGCACCAACACTTGTCTCCTTCTCAGCCAGCTTCTTGCTGATAGTCTTGTAGCCCGATCCAGCCTTGTGCAGGTCTACAGTCTTGTCCCTGATGTCCTTAGAGAGCTCTTTGGTCTTGTACATGGTGGAGAGGTTGGCGTCTGATTGATTACATGGACAGGTGTCTTTTATACAGGTGGCTGATTGACACAGGTGTCTTTGCTGGAGGTAACACGTTTTTTTCTAGGAGTATTTAAGCAGTCTGTGGGAGCCAGAATTGTTAATGGTTGCCAGGGGATCAAATACTTATTTCACTTAATGAAATGCAAATCAATTTATATATTTTATATAACTTGTTTTTCTGAATTTTCTTCTTGATATTCTGTCTCTCATTGTTAAAATGAACCCACCTTCAAAATTATAGATCGTTCACTTCTATGTCAGTGAGCAAACTAACAAAATTAGTGGGAGATCGAATAATTATTTCCTCCACTGTATGTGATTAATAGAATTTATTGAAAATAGCAAACGGTTACCATGCCACAGAAACAAAAATACTGGTTTGATGTGCTTTAATTTCTTTTTACTTTAACACGTTTGATGACAGAATTTCTAGGCACAGCCAGGGACCGGAGGGGGTCTGGTTTGGGGACCACAGGATCTCGTCTCTGCTTTTTGCAGACGATGTGGTCCTGTTGGCTTCATCAAACCTGGACCTTCGCTGTGCACTGGCGCGGTTCACAGCAGAGTGTGACGCAACTGGGATGAGGATCAGCACCTCTTAATCCGAGGCCATGGTTCTCGACCGGAAAAAGGTGGCTTGCCCCCTTCAGGTCGGTGGAGAGACTTTGTCCCAAGTGGAGGAGTTCAAGTGTCTCGGGGTCTTGTTCAGGAGTGGGGGGAAGATGGAGCGTGAGATCGACAGGCAGATCGGTGCAGCGTCTGCAGTTCTGCGGTCGCTGTATCGGTCCGTCGTGGTGAAGAAGGAGCTGAGCCAAAAGGCGAGGCTCTGGATTTACTGGTAGATCTTCATTCCTACCCTCACCTATGGTCATGAGCTTTGGGTCATGACGGAGAGAACGAGATCCTGGATACAAGCAGCTGAAATGAGTTTCCTCCGTAGGGTGGCTGGGCGCACCCTTAGAGATAGGGTGAGGAGCTCAGTCACCAGGGAGGAGCTCGGAGTAGAGCCGCTGCTGCTCCACATCCAGAGGAGCAGCTGAGGCTCGGGCATCTGTTTGGGATGCCCCCCGGACGCCTCCCTAGGCAGGTGTTCTAGGCATGTCCCTCCGGTAGGAGGCCTTGGGGCAGACCTAGGACACGCTGGAGGGACTAGGTCTCTCGGCTGGCCTGGGAACGCCTTGGGGTCCCACCGGAAGAGCTGGAGGACGTGTCTGGGGCGAAGGAAGTCCGGGCATCCCTGCTTAGACTGCTGCCCCCGCGACCTGGGCCGGGATAAGTTGAGGACAATGGCTGGATGGATGGGTTTGATGAAATGACCACAGACTGCCCATGTCACAGTGTGTCTGCATTAATCTGTGCATGTTGTCTCCACAGAGCCTGCCACCATGTGTGTGAAGAATGTAAGCAACAAGCCCAAGTGGCACCTGCAGAAAAAGTTTGAAATCCGAGGTGACTGGATCCAACACTTACAGTTCACACAAACCTCATGCTGTACCTGTACTTCTTAAGTAGCCTTGGATTCTGTGTTCATCTAATTCTTTGCTCTTTGCAGCCTCAACGGGAACACTGAAGGAATGTCTGTCGCCATGGATCTAGCAGTTTCAGCATTTCCTTTCTTCAGTACCATGAATACTGCACTTTGTAACATTTATCTCGAGCATCTTTGCCTCTAATGCAATTCCTAAAAACGCCAGCTGGGGGTGCCACTATCCACTCAATCACCAACCAGGAAGCTTTCATTTCCATTCTCATCTGAATAAAACCAACACTTCCTCTGCAGAGGAACAGTCTGTTATTGGATTGCAACAGAGGCATAAAACAGAAGCTATACAGTTTAATCATTAGCAGCCAGACAAACCATGAGGTCCAAAATATAAAACAAGTTTTATGTCTCTCATGGTGCCATTTATTTTTAAGATTGCCTACCAAAGAGTAATGACCAACATGTTCATTTCATGAAATTTCCATAAAAATACAATCGTTCCAGTGTAGACAAAAATGGTTGCAGTGGTCAAAGTGTCACATATGGGAATCATCATCATCATCATCATCGTCATATTCCTTGTCATCAGTGATCAACAACTTCATTCTTGTTAAAGTGTTGAATGTCTCTGTAGACAAGTTTTTCTTTTATCCAACTACAAACAATAGGGCAAACCTGAAGTAGTTTGTGTTGCCTTAAAGTACCTAACCAATAAATAACTTTAATAATTCAGAGTGATTGTGTCTTCTGTCTACCAAATTATATTTTTAATGTTGTTTGAGTTTACAGGCATGACGATGCTCATGCATTTGTGTTCACTGGTGTCGACTTCAGGGTGTCTTTTATAAGCTGTCAGTGTGGGTATACTTCAGCTTTCTACAGGTTGTCATGCCTTTTGTGTTTTTAAACATGTACCAAGTTCATTTTATAACATGTACAAAGATTAAATGGATGTCAAATCTGCAGGTGATCCAAAGGATAATTAATAGAGCTTAAGCTGTACATTTGGACATTGATGTTATTCTGTCCATCTTTGTGGAAAAGGAAGTTCAACTGAACACAGCAGAGCCAAATTGTGAACCAGTGTTTCATTCATGGTGAGAAATCTTGATTTCTATAACAGCAGCAAATGAGAGCAATTGAAAGTTATACAGACATCAGCAAACCTTTTTTAGTTAAATATGAAACACAAGAGACGTGTAAATTAGGACTGGATAAAAATCCAACCTGACCATGACGCAATAATAAAAGCTGGAGAAAAATACTAAGAGGAGTTTTTGTCAGTTATTATGAAAGAGATTTTTTCACTTGTCAATATTGCAAAGTCTTTGTTTTAAATTGTGGCAAGATCTTCACTGTGATGCAAACTCCCTCTTATGTAATGATTCAAAAAAGGAAACACTCAATTTGGCTAACTTTGTTTAAAAAAACTGGGGGGGGGGGGGGTGTTAACCTCTGAAATGAGGGGAACAAAAATTAAACTTAAGCAGTGACTTCCTTACAGTGCAGCATTTATAAATGGTAGTGCTTCTTTGTAATTCACAACTTTTAACGACACAAAACATTTGATGTATGACAACTTAACATGTATTCTGGAAATAAGGTGGAAAAAGTCTACTTTTCCAGAAGATACATTACTTAATTTCAGTTTGATCCATAAAATGTTTACGCTTTAATAAATGATTCACTCTCCCAGTCTGTACATCAAGCACCAGCAACTCTTTACTATTTATGTTTTGCACAGTGTAATTGAAGCAAAACCTGTATAAAATTAAGATAATTATACACGTGCAAACACAGCCATAAGGCACACATACAGTGAGATTTATTAATTGTTTTATTTTTTAATTCTCTTTTTATTTCCAAAGGCACAATTCACATACAATATATAGAGCGATTGTCATTCAAAGTCCCAATGTAGCACGGTTTGGAAAAGTCCAGCTGATTTTCTCTATTTTGCTTTTCCTGCATTTTCTTTTAACAACAAATTATATTAGTTATTTTCATGAACAATAACACACAATGAAATAAAGAACAAAGAGAACAGAAGAGGAGAGTGCATCTCCTCAGGTCTTCAAATCATCTTGTTGACGAGGAGTGTTAAACATAAGGCTCATGGGCCGAAAGCGGCCTGCAAGAAACTCCAATCTGGCCACCAGGCAAAGTATAAACATTTTAAAGAAAACTCTTATTTTTTAAAACTGTTTTCTTAAGAGTAGCAGACACGACGCAACACTGAGACCTGAGCTGAGATATCGGGGATGCTGCCATGAAAGATAGCAAACTAGCATTAGCCACAGAGCCATGCTGTCAGGCTGACTGTGTAGAATCGGGCATAATTAATCAACTTTAGGAGATTTTCTTTTCTTTTCTTTTCTTTTTTTGTGAGACTTAATTGTCTTTTGCGCCAGAAGGTTTCGTTAAAATTGGCTTTATGTTGAGATTGTAGTCATTCCTCTTAGTAATTGTTAGGTTTTGTGAAAATATAGACATTTTCATTATGTATATTCTGTGCCAGAACAAAGTAAAATGAAAACATGATGGCCCACTCAAGATAAAGTTTGGCTTTATGTGTTTGACAGCCTTGTTGTTGACAATGAAGCAGGCTCATACGGAGCACATGTACCGTCAAAGAAAGTCAGATCTAATCACTTTTACACACTCAATCCATTTGGTCCAGCTTCTGTCAAAGTTTTATTTTTCTATCTCGACAGAAAAGGATTTTTTTTTATGGCATAACTCTCCTACACATGTTAACCATTCATCCTTGTAATGGACTTGTTACTGGCTGCCATTAGTACAGCTTGAAGTTTTTTTTGACATTGTCATTCCATGTGTGTTTATCCTAATACCTTGTTACAAATGTATATTGGATATTTAATCCTAAGATATTTTTGAAATGTTTGTGTGTCTCTTTGCAGTAAAAGGTCTTACTACCTGGCAGTCCCAAAACTGATGGAAGTGGTTGGCTTTATTAGATCCACAAAACACAAGGAGATTTGAAAACAAAACTTTGTTTTTGACCAGTTTTAAAGAGATCAATAACTGATCACTGCCTAATCTGTGCAGAATTTTTTATTTTATTTTATTAAAGAATCAGAACAATTGAACAATAGCACAAACAAAGACAATTCACATAATTTCAGATTTAATTGTAAACATCTTAAATGCAACATTCTTCATTATTATTATTTTTCAGCCAATGTTAACTTAATTTAAATACAGTGCATTTATAAACCACATTACAATATTGCCTTTTTTTAAATTGATTGAGGCCCTCAGTGATGAAAGTTATTGTACTTTTAAAGAGCTAGTGAACAGAGAGCACTTAATAAAATCTGACTCTTTTATTACCAACCTTGTAAACAAATACAAGCAGATGTTTCATTAGTCCCTTTAAGAAAATGAATGTGTTTTGGGGCTGGTTCACTTGAAATGACAGTTGGTCTGAGTTTAGGGAAAACGAAAGGTATAAATTTCTACTTTCCAAACAGGTAAATTAGAAGAGATGTGACTCACCGCTTGTTGTCTTCATCTCAACATCTTGTAGAAGAAACACGTGAGAACAAACCAGAGGCCTGCACTACGAACCCTGATCTACATATCCAGGATCTCTCTGTTTCCTGGGTTAACTTACCCAGACACTTTGGATCCTGATAATCATTACTACGAAGCAGGTTATCAACTCACTAGTTCAACTCAGACCTACGTGTGCATGTTCACATGAAAGGGGCGGAGCTTGCAGCGTCTGACCAATCACACACAGGGAGAAATCCTGCAGAGCAGATTACAGATTACTGAAGGATCAATAATTCTCTGAGAATATGAAGAATTCAAACTCATCCTCCAGGATAAAAACAACACTGCTGCTGCAGCCAAAGCCAGAACATTCCTGACTTGTTAGTGCGTGATTTAGTGAGATTATATGATTTTAATCCATCAGACGATATAAACAGACTGTGATCACTGTTTCACTTTATTACAGCAGAAACGTGTCGGGCTGAACGTCCTCACTGATCTTCTTTCAGTTTAGATTTTCCATCCAGTTGATTTGAGGCTGAGTTTCTCTTGTGTGAGAGTTTTGTGTTGGAATATTAATTCATCACTGTGATGGTACAAGAAGTTCTGTGTTCCATAAATTCATGTTTCTGCAGTTCGATCAGGTGTGATATTAACTCCACAAGGGTTGATCTGTAATAAGGACGTTAAACTGACCTGGAACAAGTCAAGAACCAAAACATCTTTCAAAGTCTCAGTGACCAGGACTTATTTTATTATGTCAAAAAGATAAATTACTTTCTCACCTCTGCTCTGCTGCAGCTCAGTGCTGAACCCTCCTTTAAAGGAGACATATCATGCTTTTAAATCCTTCCTTTTTACATATAAATCATACAGTTGTGGTCTATATAAAGCGGAACTGCAATGCTTGGGTCTGAATTCCTCATTATTAGAGCTCCACAGGCCCCTTTTCTACCCCTTTTCTGATGCGCTTCTGAGAGCAACTCGTTTTGGGGCGGTCTCTTCAAATGCAAATGAGACACTTCATACCCCGCCTCCTCTCCAGGTTGCAGAGGTGACACTCGGTTCAACGTCACCCTGTTCGGCCATCTTTGTAGTTTGATAGAACAGATACAATTATCTAGTGGCAAAGAAACTTTATATTCACACATTATTTACAAAATGTCAACAACGGAAGATTTGTCCATCCAGCCATACATGTTGGAGCCAGAGTCGGACCCGGCGGAGCGAGATGAAAATGACGATGATGCACCTGAAGAACAACGTCTTCATATGGATGTAACGCAATGGTGTGTTACTATATTTACACTAACTTCTCCATCCATGCCCACTACTACAATACTGCCTGTATTACAACGACTATTTAACACAGAAGTTACATTATAATCTAAAAGGAGCACACAGCGCTAACATATGAAGACGGTGCAACTGCTAATGCTAACAAAACAATGACAGGGACGTCTTATCATCACACTTTTTAGCGTTATATACAGCTTACCGAAGTGCTCTGTTCGTCGTCTCCATAGATAGAAGGAACTGACCGCTCAATCAGACCAAGTCTTTCGGCAAATCCTTCTTTATACTGGCGGAGGTTGCTGAAGCAGTCGTCCTTAAAGTGATTCGCGCACACAAAAATGACCTTACCCACAGATGTGGGTACATTTCTGTGAAAAATAAAACTCAACCAGGCACTTGGAAAAGGTTCTGATGCTGGGAGACGGTGTAACGAAGCTTGTGGGTTACTACATCCAACAACCGAACATTTCGACTTATCCTCTCGTAACTTCGGTTGGACTACAAAATCGCAGCGAGAAACAAAAATGGCGGATTGCTCGAAATGTCGATGTCCTAATTTGGCAGTTCCGCTGAGAATACTGTGACGTCATTGTTCAAAAAACGTAATAGAGAATAGAAAAATCGAAACCGATCGCAAAATATGACCAAAACAGAATATAAAGATATCAACGGAGCACCTGAAGAGACTACTTTGAACTTTTCTGTACTTCTAAACACTCTAAATATACAACAACATGCATTTAAGGGCTAAAAAAGTGGATTTAGCATGATATGTCCCCTTTAAGAATGGGCGGTCATTTTCAAGAGATCTGATTGGTCAGGAGGCGGAGCTCTGACCACTTCTCGAGAACATAACCTGCTCCTACGCAGGTTAGACATTCAGCATAAATTGTCAGGGAGATTTATCCCCGTGAGAAGTCAGTGAGTTGTAGTACGGAAACCCCAAGATTAATCCTTGACAAAATCCAGTGTCATAGGACAGGCCTCAGAACTGACTTTAACTAAACACCAAGCAGCTCAGAATGGGCGATAAAAAGCTCCAACTCCGGGACATGAAATGACGCTGATTGGTTGAATTTCATGTCAGTCACTCTGGAGTTAATCAGTCATTGGTGGCATCACTACTTAACCCGCCTCCTCGGGGCAGCTTTCTGTAGCACCCCAGGCTGCTCTCTCTCTCTCTCTCTCTCTCTCTCTCTCTCTCTCTCTCTCTCTCTCACACACACACACACACACACACACACACACACACACACACTTACAACTAGAGAGAGAGAGAGAGAGAGAAATCAAGAAATCTTCACTTTAATTGATGATTATCTATAGAAAATGAAATGAATACCATTCAGGGGCCCATTGTTAGTTTGTTGGCAAAAAATATAGTTTATTTAAACTAGAGCTACACTCGGTAGAGCACATGTTTTTGCCAACGCCAAATTTGTTTGCGAACCGAGTTGGCGAGCATGATTGCCGTTAGCTCATATCAATGATAACTAGGTAGATCATGTCACTGCATCACTGTGTGAAACACTGAGCAGGGGGCATCTCCATGGCAACAGATAATGATCTCCTCCATGAGGTGCCTCTCTCATCTGCTTTGTATTAGAAATTGTTTTTGCAGTTTTTGGGGATTTTTTCGGAAACGGCTCGCCATTAATGTCCCAAAAGCTAATCGAATCATCCCTGAAAATTTTATGCAACTCCAGTGAATAGTTTTAGGGAAAAGTTGGTTACATACATACATACATACATACATACATACATACATACATACATACATACATACATACATACATACATACATACATACATACATACATACATACATACATACATACATACATACATACATACATAATAAATAAATTAATAGATACACGCAGACGAAAACATAACAGTCTTGACCCAACTTTCGTTGGCGAAGGTAAAAAACAAATAAGTAAACAAGTAAACAAACAAGGGGAATCTGTGCATAAGTAGATGTACGTCGGTTGCAGTAAAAGTTCGCCCCGCCCCTAAAAGACGTTATCCAATCAACAGGTCGTTCTGTATTAATTGACACGCATTCTGTCAAACGGGACGCAGAAGTTTAGGGAGGCGTTTAAACAACAGCCAATAGGAATGAAAGGAGGCGGGACAAACGGGCTGCCGTCCGCCGTGACAGTGGAGCTCTTCCACCGCTGAAACGGAACGAAGGAGAGAGAAAATCACACTACTACGCAAATCCTTCCAATGGAGGAGGGCCAGGACGTGGACGCTTGTTCGGCAAATGAAAAGAACGTCTGCAAGCTAGCCACCTAGCTCAACTACACTGAGGAGAAAGAAAAGTTGTGAGTAGCGCCAGTTGGGTCTCCGGAGGAGGAAGCGAGGACGGAGCGCCGCTTGGCGCAGTTAACGCCGCCTCGCTCCAAGTTCCGTCATGAACTTTGCCGTTGAGGAGACCGTTAGCTTTCCTCCGTAGCACCGGGACTGGCAGCCGTAGCATGCTAAAGAAGGAGTTTGGTCGCTGTGCTGCTGAGAGTTCATCGCCGGCTGGTTTTGCAGCTGAATAGTTGTTGAGGTGAGCCGCGGCCAGGGAGGTCGCCGGGCTGGCGGTAGCGGTGTGATGCTAGCCTGGTTAACTTCAGCTGTCAGCTGAAGCAAGTTGCTGCTAAAGCTAAAGCTAGCTCCTGCTCAACATTGGCCACTTGCTCATTCCAGCTTTAACAGCAGGCTAGTTGCTAACTAAAACCAACTTCAGTGATTAGTAACTTGCGCTTTAGGCAACCGAGCTCGTTCTGTTTGCTGCTATCGTTGAGTTGTTTTGCTCGTATTAAACATGAACGTGACAAACTTGTTTTCGTTTTTTAACCAACCGTGATCAAAGCATCACCCAACTCAGAAGTAGCCCATTGTTTTCTATCATCGTGTGGTGTCTGGAGCAGAAATAATCAAGACAGTGGCCGTGCTAACACCGGAGCCACCCCGCTGATTTGTGAGAGGTTACACTCCACCGTGCGTCTTTTAATACCTTGTGACTCCAATTGATTTGGCTTAGAAGTGAAAGAAATGTCTTGTAAAAGCTGTTGTATGCGACATTCCCAATAGAACTTCATTCTCTTTGTCCAGAGTGCATCAGATGTACAATGAAGCATTTGTACGGGTTCAGTAGAAGAAGTGGCACTTGGATACAGACAGAGGAATCTGCTCAATCTGCTGTGTGGCTGACTGGAGGTGGACACAACCAACGTGTTACATAGAAAGGCACATTGACAGAAGAAAAGCTGGTCTGTGTTCATTCAAAAGCCCATGTGAGGGTGTACGATGCTGAGTGATAGGAATTTTGCAATGCATATTTTCTTGTAAATGTTTCACAACAGCTGATGCATAATTTTGCAATTAGAAGGTGAAACAAAATGTTGGACTTGTTTATCTGTAGTTGATTGTGCGTCATTGTCTTCCCCCTTACTTGAATGTGTTACAACAGTCGCACATCACGTAGTTTTCGCATTTTACACACAAGACCATACTTGTCTTTGCAACTTGCTGACCACCTCTTCCCACACAGCAGGATAAGCCTCTGATTGCATTGCAGATGTGCAATCTTTTGTCTTTTACACACACCAAACCAGAGGGAATCCCCCTAGATTGCAGCTCGCTCGTCTATCTGTGATTATCTGAGGCATAATTCCAGTGAATTAGTATGTTTGCTGCTATCTGGTAATACACTAATGGCATTGAAGAGTATGGGGATGAAAATCCAAGCTCTGTAAAACACCCCAACAATGGCCTCTCACTAAGCTGCCCCCTGCAAGGATTAACTGTTAACTCAGCATTTCAGCGGTGATGACAGAAATAGTGTGCACTGCAGAAATGACGACTAACTTTCTTAACTTTTCATGCAACGTTTGCAGTGATCCAAAAGCTGCTTGTTTTGAGCTTTTGGTGAATGAACCCTGCAGCAGGGTTACATAGCTTTTGGGTGTCGAATTACCAGTAGTTTCTATATTGGCAGATTTCCTCCCTGAAACTTTTATTTAATTCAAAAGTTGTTTTGTCTGTCATCCTGACACAAGTTTGAAACGGTATCTATATTGTTTCATTCATGTTTCAGCCAAACACAAATCTTTTAATTCCATCACGTGATGCAGCCATTCATTTCAAAAACCTTGCGAGGTTAGAAGTGACATCTTCTTGGTCTGATAAAGAAAAAAAAATTTGTAGTCTATCAAAATATGAAATCCTAGTGTCATAACAATTAAAGTCTCTTGACCTGCAGGTCTTGGAGTTGGATATTATCAGCCACTGTGATACACACACATTGTTGTATTTTGCTTGATCACAACAGATGGCCTTTCATTTGAATTTAGACTGATCGGTTGGATCCAGGTGCATGTCGGTGAGGTTGCATTTGTACATGGCTCAATGATTAACTGGGCAGCTAAACAAATAATAAGATGGAGAGTTGCACATGCATTTGGCTTGAAACTTTGTTTTTGAGATAAAGCTTGACCTCAGTAGGCCTGTATTTTGAACACGGGGCAAATAGCATGTTGACCAGCACGCAAACATATATCATCATTACTGTCAGTCAATTGTTAGTGTAGCAATGATAAAAACATTAATGACAAATAAATATGGGCTGTGTGCAATTGGTGGTTGTTTCTCAATTATAGCAATTGAATTCTGTCTGTTTTGGACATCAGAAGTTGGCTTTCATTTCTGTGACTAAAGCTAGGTTTTTAAAGTGTTCATTTTTCATTCATGCCATGTATCGATGCACGCCATCACTCTTTCTGAGTTATGTGCATTCTTTTCTTTGATTCCACTATAAGTTTTGGTATGATGTAGTGCACAATGAGGATTGAGTCGAGCTAGAAATAACCTATAATTGAGCCCTGCTGAGCAAGATTATCCTTGGCCTTGGGGAAAAAGGTTTGGGAGCATAATTGATGTTTGGATCTGCCTTCACCAAAGAAACCACTGCGTCTTTGCCCTCAAAAGGCTACAGATGAGTTCTCTGTAGGTTCTACCATGTTTGGATCCCTTGACGGTACATAAAATGCCTCCAGTTACTATGGATGTATATGTTTTTTTTAAGGTGATGATAGAAATATCTGTTGAAAAATGCAATAAGGTGCACTTCCTTTCCTGGTAGGAACAAACCAGTAATGTCTCTGGTTAAGAGGTAGTGATTACAGCAGGCCTGGTCTGTCATTTACTGTTGGAGGAGCCAAATTTAGGCTTTTCCTCCTTTGTCAAATTTACTGTTGCACACTGCCTGTTTCTGAGCTGGCCCAGATTCTCTTAGGGCACTTAGGTTGGCCTTCATTTTAGATTTTTAGATGGGAGTTGAGTAGCTTGAATTCAGTTAAATGATGTGAAGTTAGTGTGAGTAGTAAGGTCTGCATATGAGCTATAGCAACATGAAGCTGATATTCAAGTGAAAGAAGGAAACACGACAATATAAGGCAGGACAAGCTCATCTTTGCAGGGTTATCTCCCGTTTCCTGGATGGTCTTCTAGTTGCTGCATCTTTACTGTGCTAGACCTACAACATGGCATATTTGCCCATGGTGTCAAGTTAACCATTGATCAGGTCAGTTAAGCTCTGCTGACCTTTGACTCATCTCACGAGTTCTGCTAACATCAAAAATGTACTGTGTTTAAACCTGCTGAAGGTGCACACTTGAAGTCAGATTCGTTTAGAAGAATTATTGGGTTGTGTTGAGATATGAGAAACGTTTTGCTGCTGCCAAGGAGACTTCATGTGTTTGAGGGCTTAAATATAGAGCAGGAGCTCAGTCTGTGGCTTGATGTAGCTACAGCTTTCAGGACGTGCGCACTGTTTGGTTTAACCCTTTTTCTGTGGCCACATTTTTTTTGTTTTAAGGAGTCGCTGAGGTGGAACAGGAAGTCAGATGTATTATTCACAGGTTTTTCAGCATGAGAACCGAGTGACGGCGCCTGAGAATTTTTCTAAGCTGCGTTTATGGTGGGCGGGATAAGGTATGTGCGATGGTATGTTGCTGCGACACGACGTTGGGGCTGTCAGGGTATTTTGTTTTGCTTTGACTTGCTGTCTCCGCTGACCTGTTCTATCAGTCAGTCCACAGTGCTGCAGTGGAAGTTCTCACACCTCAATTTCCCTGTCTGACTGTTTGTGTCAATAAGTGGTCTGTTCTTTCTTCCTTCCTTTGTTTGACTACAGCGTGATGGTTGTTAAGTGTTTCTGGTCTTCTATAATTAATGTTTTTATCTTGTAATGTCATCAGATGATCATTGAATGGCTTTTTTTAAACTTCAAAAACACAGTGAATATGCTTCAATCTGCTCAGGGTCAGCTACTAACAATGAATGTGTGACTGGATTTGAGGTTACTTGACTATAAAAGGAGCCCTTTTCAGCCACTACAATGGTGGAAGGAAAGTAGTTTGAGTCTCTGAATGCTTATGTAACTGCCTCTTGGATGTAGTGGGTAATCTTCAGATTATTACTCTGCTCAGGAAGAGGTTTTAATCCTGTCCCAATACAGAGCAAACCAGGCTGCAGCCAACAGTACCGGGAGGCTGACCTATCACTTTGTCGTGACCGAGGCTGTCCTGTCCAGCAGTGCTCCGCCTTGACAATCTTTTGGTTATACAAGATGCTGCTCTGTCATGGCAAAGCATTATGGAACTAAATTTAATTCACAAGCAATTCTCAAAAGTTACATGCTCATTGTTCCAAGGAAGTGAAAAAGAGCGATTTTGGAAAATAATCTAATTGAGATTTTGTTTCCTCAATATTGCGATTGCGATTTAATATGGGATTAATTTTTTTCAAGGTCCTCTTCTCATGTATTTTTCAACAAACACAAGCAATAAATCAATGTGTATTATAATAAACAATATCAGATTTATTATACATAAATTGTTCTTTCTTATAGGTGAGGCTTATGTTAAGATAAAGTCAAATGAAGCATGTATTCATATGAAAGACGGTTTATTTATCTTCTACTTCAATTACAGTTGTAAATTTACTAAATACTGTGACTTGCAGTCTAGTAAACGTTCACCACAACAAGCCAACCGCTTGTCCATTGTGCTTATCAAAGCCGTAAACCCAGGCTGGGTCACTATACTAATGCAGGGTGATATTAAGGATCAAACTATTTTTGTTGCATTTGGACAATGTGGGGGTCTGCATGACGTCATCATCTCATAATAAACTAGTTCTATCTTTAAAATCTCAATCACTTTATTAATCCCTGGAGAAATTATTTAGCAAGGCAGCACAAACACAATGTTTCCAGCTCGAACAACACAAATGATTGGGACTATTTTCAGGGAGTTTAGCGTGGAGTAGGACGCAGCTTCACGGAGGTGTGAATCGACTGCTACAGCGGAGGAGCTGCTGTTCATTGTTTTGATGCCGCGGTCAGTGCCGTTCTCCTCGTCGAGCTGGCGTTTTAAAACGGTGACGTCTGGCTGCAGAGCGCCGCCTCGCTGTACAACTGCTTTGCTAACATCCACGTTGCTGCGTTGCTTTGTGGTGTTTTGAGTGTAAAATCCGTTCAAACAGCAACAGGTTGCCATGAAAAGTTGGACAGCACAGTGCTACTTCCCTAGCCTGCTCGCTGGCTGCAAACTGTGGAATGAATTTCCTGACTCATTCCTCCTGGTCTCATTGAGACCCGCCTCCCTTCAGGAAATCCAGTCCACAGTTTGCAGCCAGCGAGCAGAGCAGCAGCAGGGAAACACTGTGGATCATTTCAGCACCATGAAGCAGACCAGGATCATGGATCAGGAACCTCTGCAGGTTGGATCGGAAATTTCAGATTTTCCGTGAATTACGTTGATATCGGAACCCGATACTGGATCAGACCCATCCCTAAAAACCACTAGCCCGTTCGGGCAAGGTGGACAGATGATTCACTTGCCCACGCGCAAAGCTTTTACTCGCCCCGGACGTTCGGGCAGTCCTTACTGTCGAGCCCATTAAATGGGTATCATATCTTTGGCTATGAACGCCGTTATGGCCTGAGTTATTTCCACCTGCCGTTTCGAATTATGTTCATAAGGAGTAATCCTGCTGCTCTGCTCCGCTCGCTCACCACGTATATGTGGGTTCATGAGACGCGCAGGACACGCAAGTCGTCACATGACCAGATCACGTGAGCAGTCAAATCGCAGCCCTTGCAATTAGAAAATCAGGTTTTATCATATTGCGATATTATCGCAAATGCAATTAATCGTTCAGCCCTAAAAAGAACACAGTGGTATTTAAATGTATAATCTCATGGTTTTGGTAATTTGGTCTACATTTCACTGTGTTGTAACTAATGGTGCTGTTTCTCTCAGATCCCTGGGCATTGAATCACTGGGCCCTCCTGACTCAAGTTCCAACACAGCCCCCCTCCCATGGCCTTAAGGTACGTTGCACGGGTTAAGTGAATGTGTTCTGCTGCGTGCCATGGTTTAGGCTTTTAAGCAACTGTGAGCTAAGTACTGTGGGAATGAACAGGCTGTTGGAGCAATTTCTAGGTTGGTTTTGCTGTGGTCTAAAAGTATAAAAGTGGAGTGTTGAGTCCTGTGGGACTTTTAGTGGTGATCTCCCTGTGCTCAGATCACATTATTTTTGCTCTGTCATAAGAAACAAGATGCTTCACTGTGCTGAGTCAGCAGTTATGCTATATTTTTCAGCTCTGAATTGTGAGTTTGTATATTGTGTTGTCGTCATAAGGTAATTTTTTTGTTTGTATGTTAAGCAGCCCTGCTGTGTCACATAGTAAAAGGAGCATAGGCTGTATAAATGATCCATGTGGGTCCACTATCAAGCTGAAATGTGTGCTAATGTGAAGCTTTTTCACTTGAAATAAGGAAAAATAGTCTGTCCCTCGGTATCATTGCATTAACATTATTGTACACAGCTGCTTTTTAATCAATCAATCAATCAACTTTATTTATATAGCACTTTTTTATACAATTAATGTAATGCAAAGTGCTTAACATGATTTAAAAACAGTACAAAGATACAATAGTGAACACACACACACACACACACACACACACACACACACACATATGCAGACGCCTAGTGGTATGGAGACATGGCAGGGCACTGAGGACTTAAGGTGAGGAAAAGGACACATTTGGGGGCCGTCCACATTGGGAGTGGCACAGGCTCTAACCACAGGGGGCGCTGCCCCACAGACCCCCCCAGCCCGGGTAGACCGGAAAGTCCCACAACATACGTGGGGGACCAACCAGTGTTGTGACCCCTGAGAGGAATCACTGGAGATAAAAGATTCAGTTAACAACCTAATACAAGTAGATAAGTAGTTAAAGTAGATAAAAGTAGACAAATAAATAGGTGATTTAATCTATTAAAACATTAAGCATTTTAAAAAGTATCTATGATACCACCTTTGGGTTTACTTCTTATTGGATCAAAATGACCAAAGACAGTACTGGAATTGCTTTAATTCTCATTGTTGTTATAGCTATCACTGCCACTAATTCGACTTTTAATGGGGTTTTAGAAATATAACAGGTTGGCGCTGCTAAGTGATGTTAAGGGACTCAATAGTTTACTATTTGCAAAAAGTTACCAAACAGGCATATTCATTACTATCCAATTATTACAGTGCAAACCTGTTCTTTCTACATATATCTGCACCATTACCATGAACATATTTAGTTGGAAGCACTGGGCAGCTTGACATATCATTTTCACCAAACAGTGATTTAATTTCAACTTTTCTCATCATCCAAGCCAGACTATGGCCTTTAACATGTTGAGCACAAAGAGCGTGCACACATATATATATATATATACACTGCAAATAAAGGGAACACAATGTAACTCCAAGTATATCACACTGGTGTGAAATCAACCTGTCCAGTTCGGAAGTAACACTAATTGTGAATCAATTTCACCTGTTGTGCAAGTGCAACAGACAACATGTGGAAATGAGAGGCGATTAGCAAGAGGCCTGACACTGACACCAACCGGCTTTGTGACCCCGGAGTGGCTCCGGGGTCACACAGCCAGGGCGACGTCCACTCTCTCAGAACCAACAGGGAAGTTGCAGCTGCAGCTCTGTGGCTGCAAAGAATAAAATAACTAAACAACTAGTGCAAAGCGGAGGATGTAAACAACAACAGAGGATTCATAAGGTCCAGATTAGTCACCCCGGCTGAGATTACTGTTGCAACGTCACATACATTTTAACCCTCCCCTCTGCGGTGGAAATGCGACCCAAATTTCGGTCGGGGTCTGCTTTGCCGTACCGCTCCGAACCAGTAGCAGGACCACTACCTCCTCCTTTGTGCAAGAAGGAACAGGAGGAGCACTGCAAGAGCCCTGCAACATGACCTCCATCAGGCCACTAATGTGATGTTTCTGCTCAAACGGTCAGAAACAGACTTCACCAGGGTGCTATGAGGGCCCACGTCCACAAGTGGGGGCTGTTCTTACAGCCCAACACAGTGCAGGGTCATTGGCATTAGCCAGAGAACAGCAATATTGGCAGGTTGGCCATTGGCGCCCTGGGTTCTTCACAGATGAGAGCAGCTTCATACTGAGCACATGTGACAGATGTGACAGAGTCTGGAGAACGTTCTGCTGCAGGAACATCCTCCAGCATGAGGTTTGGTGGTGGGTCAGTAGTGGTGTGGGGAGGCATTTCTTTGGATGGCCCACAGCCCTCCATGTGCTAGCCAGAGGTACCCTGACTGTCATCAGGTACCGGGATGAGATCCTCAGACCCAGTGTGAGACCAGATGCTGGTGCAGTGGTTCCTGGGTTCCTTCTGATGCAGGACAATGCCAGGCCTCATGTGGCTGAAGTGTGTCAACAGTTCTTCCATGATGAAGGTATTGATACTCTGGACGGGCCTGCCCGTTCCCCAGACCTCAATCCAACTGACCACATCTGGACACCATGTCTGGTTCCATCCACCAACCAACATTGACCACAGACTGGCTAGGAGTTGACTGATGCTTTGATCAAAGTCTGGGAGGTCATCCCTCAGGAGGTCATCCCTCAGGAGAACATCCCTCAGGAGGTCATCCCTCAGGAGGTCATCCCTCAGGAGAACATCCCTCAGGAGGTCATCCCTCAGGAGGTCATCCCTCAGGAGAACATCCCTCAGGAGAACATCCCTCAGGAGAACATCCACCTCATCAGAAGCATGCCCAGGCGTTGTAGGGAGGTCCTACAGGCACGAGGAGGCCACACACACTACTGAGCCTCATGTTGACTTGTCTTGAGGAATTTTACCTGATGTTGGATCAGCCTGCAATGTGATTCTCCACTTTTATTTTGATAGAATTCCAAATCCAGACCTCCATGCGATAATCATTTTGATTAACATTTTGTTCTCAACGTACTCTACTATATATTGAATAAAGACTTTCAACTGCAATATTTCATTAATTGAGATCTAGGATGTGTTATTTTAGTGTTCCCTTTATTTTTTTGAGCAGTGTATATGTGTATGTGTATGTATATATATATATATATAAAACTAACCAATCAAGGCTAATGAAAACCCTGCTTGATAATAATGTAAAAAAGCAAGTCGCTGCAACCTCAATATCCGAAAGAAGTCTTAAGTAACTAGCAATGTGAGTAACATAAGAAATGAGTGGGCATTTTAAAAGTGAATGCACAAATCGACCCTTTACTGAAAGGAGCATAAGGTTTATTTTTGAATTCTTCATGTTAAAAAAGAAATGTCTCAGAACAACGGTGATCTGGTGGAACAGTCCTTCACAGGATGACCCACTATGTTTCAGTGGCTTTGATTATTTGATTTTACATATAGAAACCATAGATCAGTACATCAGAAAACGTTACGGGTAGCAACTTTAGTTTCAGAAAGGTTTAACTTTAAAAAATACTGGGTGTTTGGAACACACTCTTGCTTAAGTGAAACCAATCGGAACATTTATACAACACATAAGAACAACCTGTAAAAGCCAAGAAGTCACATTGTAACCATGTATAGAAATAGTCTTCCTGTGTTGTGACTGTGGTCTCAGGGAGATGAGTGTCATCTCTCAGTTGATTAGCAAAAGCAAAAAAGATGATGTTGATGCTGGTCTGGTTAAGTCACATTCTCACATTCTTCCACGATGACAGCCCAGCTCTCTGTGGGCTGCCTCATTGCTGTCATTCATGACTGGGCAGAACCAGCTTGACCTTTTTGTCTGACTGTCAGAAACTCCACTGCTGAGATATTTCTTCCAAGTGTGCAGATTAAAAAAAAAAACATCTGCCTACCAGTTAACACTCACAGGCATGCTGGTCTTCGTAGCTGAAGCAGATGGACGAACTCAGTGTGCATTTGTATAAACAAAGTGGAAAAGATAAGTCCTGATATAGCTTGGCTGAGAAAGAAGTTACTTTCATGTGGGTTTAGAGTAAGAAAGTGACCTGCTCTTTTCAAAGTTATTCCAGCTATCAGAGGAGTATGACATGTAAGGTAGAGTATACAATCACAGATGGCTGAACATGCTGATGCAGAAGTGCTAAAATCTGAATATTTCTTTGTTTGCATACATATGGTTATTAAGTGATGTGCTTGTTTTGATGGATACATGCTTAATTTGAATTTCAGTTTAACATACTACATTTATATTGCTGGTGTCCTCATCCATGTAGCGATTACGGCATGATTCCAACTTGATGATGCAATAATGGCAATCATGTCATTCACATTCCAACTACAAGCCAGTTTCCTGTGTTTTGGAAGTTCTCAGAGCCTGGATCGTAGTTATCCCAATAGAAATGTTTAAAATGGCTCAGAGTTGTGTGTTTATTCATCCACACAAACAGCCAATTCAGAACATTGCTATTCTTAAGTTTAGTCAACTCATTGACAGTATTGCACATATTACGATTTTAATAATTTATTAAAAACATACTACAGTGGAGCCTTATGTCTCACTCCTGTTTTAATTAAACCTTTTTTTTTGTTTGTTTTTAAGTTAATTTCTTGACAATAGTGCAACTTTGTAGAAAAAAAGTTACATTTCAACCATATAAAGTGGTCAGTTCCCTCTGAAAGGAAGTGTTTGAGAGACTGGGTGTCATGGTGGAAAGCAGGGTTGCAGGTTGGCGGTGTTGTAACTGATTTTTACCATTAGGGGGCAGTGCAACATTGTTTTGACAGTGACTTCACCTGACTGGGACCTCAGACTGTTTACTCAGAGCCAGAGGAGGAGTAGAAGTTGAGATTTATGCATGCCCCGAGTGATCATGATGGCTGTAGTAGTAGAATTAATGCTGACGGAGGTGTAAGCAAACCCCCCCTGCCCTCACCCCCCACCCCAGCTGATTGTAGGACAGACCCTGACTTCTGGGCCCGAATCCATGTGTTTTCCTGTTTTCTCCGGCTTAAAAGCAGACTGAGGCAGAATCGGGCGGTACCCAGAATGGCCCTAGGAACGCTGTACATTGTTCCCAGAGTTTCCTCTTCCACATTCCTGGACTGATTGGGATCTGGGCCTCCTGTGCAGGAGTATTGTTCTAACTCAGCAGCTCCACCGACCTGGCCCCAGCTGCCTCCACGAGCCATTGTGATGGCTATCTATCTATCATCAGCCATTTCTCTCCCACTGAACACCCCCCCCCCCCCCCCCCCCCCCCCCCCCTCTCTCTCTCTGCCTCCCCACACACACACCTCAATCTTGCATTATGTCCTACCTTGCACTGTAAAGTAGTTGCTTTTATCAACCTAGAAAACACTTAACTGCTCATCTAAGTAGTTTGTCATGACTAGTTTAACTAGTTGAGCAAGTAACTTAACAGGCAATTACATCTGTTTAAAGTTCTGTTTTGTAAGTGCTTCAACATTCAGAGGACTACACAATCTATTTGCAGTAGGATCTAATCTATTTTTTTCACCCCTGAAAGCAGCAACGAAAACAGCTTGTGCCTTTTATATCAAAATTGCCTGACTGTGGCTTCAATTCTCCTATTTTGTTTCATTCTATGCTTTCTTGCTGATGTACATGTTTAAAGTGTATTAAACAATTTTTCATGTAATAGTACAGAGAGAAAGTTAGTACTTAGTGTTTATCAAACTTTGATGTGCTTTCAAATGAATTAAGTAGTTTTGTAAAGCCTTTTTTGTTTTTTTAAATCAGCCAGCTCTATCAAACCTTCTGGTCATTTTCCATTAAATCTTGCTGAGCAGTGCCTTTTTTTGCCTCAACAATTTGGGTCTTGTCAGTAGATTTCAACCATCTGTTTGTGCTGCATGGCGTATTTTCTGCCAGCTGGCCTCTAGAGGGTACAGTTCTTGCAAACTGCTGTACTTCATTTATTGCGGATTTGTAGAGCTGGACTACCTTTTCTGGGCAATCCCAGCTGGCTGGATTTCAGGGCAGAAGTGAACTACAATTCCCAAAGTGCATCTCTGTGTTAAGCGTCCAATCACTTGGCTTCAAAGTCTGTTACGCAAGCAAAAGTGCAGTGCTGGGAAAACTGCAGCATAAATTCACGTTTACTAGTTTTTGGGGGGAAAAGGGCAGCAATTGTCTCATTTACGTTTCTGCCTCTGATTGGCTGCTTCTCCATCACAGCTTCACCTGAAGACTTTTGGTCATTTTAGTTCTTATTAAGAAATTAACAAAAATATGTCAAATTGAATAACATTGTAAACTTACTGGGTCATTTGGTGGCAGGTTAGTTCCTTTGGGAAACGATTAATCAACCGCGTGCCTGTTTGATCAAAATATCTAATAGTGGGCTAGTAACGCCATACTGAGAAAAGTTGAGTAGAATTTCAGATGCAACATGGATAGTTTTTCCTCAGTCAGCAGCTCATGGCTAAACTATTAATTAATTCTCCTGATGAAAGATTAAAACATGCCTTTAAGTAGTGTCAACAATCCTGTCAGTTTTTATTTAGTGAAAGGGATTATTCTTTAAGATATTGAAATGAATTGTGTTCATCAATTAATCTAGCGTATTAAAGGCGAACTGTAGAGATGAGAAACATTTTCAGAGCGAGCATCCCGTCTCCCCTGACACCAATTCAGATATTCAAAGATTCACAATTTGTGCTTACTGAGCAGTTTTGGAGCTGGATTATTGTCATGAAAAGCTGAAAAGACAGGACTTGAGAACTCTACTACTTTTGTTTTTTAATGATCTTCAGAAAGTAACGGAGACGATGCAGGAGGGGAATGTTTTTTCCTCTAGTTTGGACATGGTTTACACACTGGAGCAATTACATCATCTGGCTGACATTTTCACACTGCAGCAGAGGAAAGCACTTCCTTAATAAATGTCTGACCACACTCACTGGTCTTACACGCAGGCCATTTTCTACCACCCTGTCTAAGAAGTGGGTACATGGACACAAAGACATGCTCATACAATAAGTAGACTTCTTCACACTTGCTTAACTGTATAATGTTATCTCCTTCACATAAATGTACTCGTTTCATATTTGGAAATAACCCAAATTTTGATGAGTCGATGAGTATAATGTGACAGCTACAGCATTTCATCAAGCCTTATATCCACATAGACTCTTGTAAAGTCCTAATGTCCCATACTGATAAAGGGTTTGTTCACACCAGGCAAGTTTGGTTTAATCAAATCAAACTTGAATGCTAATCCTCTGTCGGTTTTTGTTTGGTGCTATACTCGGACTCTTTCAGTCAGAACCGAGGAGGTGAGAGGTTTTCAGATTTTGACTTATGAACTATTGCCTATGAACCACAGCAAATATCCAGTATACTTTACGTACATGTGACATACTAACGACAGTAGGATACATCTGGAGATGCACTTGGACACACCATCAGTGATAGTACCTGGTTTCCTCGGGTGTTTCGAGTCTTTCAACTTCAGACACCCTCACCCAGGCGACCCGACCAGGAGTGATCAGTTTTTAGTTTTTACTGTTGCGCTACTCCTCAAAGTGTGTGTGGCCTGTTTGCTTTTCCTCTCAAAATGGTAGGATTGACTGCTGTGTCACTACTACTTTAGTACATTTATTTGACATGTTTTTCCGGTCTGCTAGTACGGTAACTGCCTATGAGAGGAGAAATCATTTGAACCCTCTTTGATCAATAAGATTCATAAGAAGGGAGTCTTGCGTAAATGTGTCACACACAAAAAAACAGTGCTGTGGAGTTGGTTGTACACAGCTAAATACTCATTTATTTATTTATTACCTTCACCAACGAAGGTTGGAAGCAAAGATTATGTTTTTGGCTGCGTGTATTTATTAATTTATGTATTGGTTCGTATGAATGGATTTGACCAACTTTTCGCAAAAACTATTGACCTGAATTCCATGAAAACTTCAGGGCTGATTTGTCGTCATCCAAGGACCAATCAAATAGATTTTGGGATAGATCAACTCCTGGAGAGGTTAGATATTTCTTCCGTTGTGGACACACTGGAGGTCGGCGGTGAGCCGTCAGTCAGAATGCAGCAGTTAAGCCGCCGTTAGCCACCTGCTAGCACACTGCTAACTCCGCTGCAGAGCTCGCAGCTCAGATCTCAGTTTGAGAAATATCCAGAAACCCCGGTGGGAGCGCATTGACCCGGGTAGTGGTTTATTTGTGTGCCCCGATCAGTGTTTTACACATAGGGCTTTTCCACCAAAAAGAACCAGGTTCTAGTTCAGGGCCGGTTCTTAAATGAGCACCGTCAAAGAACCGGTTCTTTTTCCACCGTTACCGGAGCCAGTAGAGCCACGTAATTGCGTCACTCCAAAACGTGATACGTCACTGATTTCACCAATTTGGCACTGACAGCGCTCATCCAGGTACCAGGAGACGGACTGTATTCATCGGTTTAGTCCGGCTCGCTTCATCTAGTCTGGCCTGAACCTCTGATGCACCACAGAGAAAGAAGACATTACGTCTCTTCTTGTCTCTATTGGTGTTTGTTCACGTCCGTCTTGTTTTAGTTCGGAGTCCCAGAGTGGACATAGAGGTGAAAAAAATAATGCGTGAATGAGTTTGTGTCTTATTTATCAACATTTTGGCATTACATTGTTAATTTTTGCTCCTTTCACTTTATTTCTGGGTGTGTCTGAATCAATGCTTCAACATCGGAGAACAATGGAGGTTTACAATGATAGAACGCTGCTCTAAAGCTGTTTCCAAAGGCAACCTCCGTAAACACTCTGATTAAAGTTCTTTCACCGTTAAAAGGCTGATTTTATTCCTATAAAACCCAGGTTTTCATTTACAGTAGTATGTAGTTTGTTTTTTTAGTTGCTGATGAACCAAAAGTATTCATAGTATTCTATAAAAACGTTCTGTGGGTTAGAAAATAATATTGGAGCGGAGCAGCCTCACACTGCATTGCGCAGCGGCTGCAGCTCCTCAGCCGGCGGTCTTAACGCGAAGCAAGACCTGGACGTGACGTTAGTTATAATAATGTTACAATGAAAAGTGTGAAAAAAACCACAATGGAAAACAACTTCTGAATTATATCTGACGTAGCTGACTGACAGGAGGAGCTCTGCAGCATCTCGAGAGCCGCGGCTCCATGAACGCGGATTAAATAATCTTGTTCCCACGTATTATTAACTTCAGGGAACGACTTATTATATCGTTCCCACGCGTTAGTTTTATTTTTTTCTCTATAACCACTCTGGGGCTCCCTGTTCGCTGTGGTTTTCAGAAAGCCGGTTCAACCTCGCTTCCTCCTTTTAGGTAGCGATAACTCTGGCCGCGCTCTGGCCCAGCAACGAAGTGGGGCCAGCGTAGCAGCAGTTTAGCCCCTGTTTAGCCGGGGCTTTGGCAGTGGAAAGACAAAGAACTGGTGCTAAGGCTGACCGTGGCTTCGAACTAGCACCTGGTTCGTTCCAGGTGGAAAAGCCCCCACAGTGATGTTGCTATCTGACATTGATATGAGCTAACGGCTAACATGCTAGCGATGATAACTCAGTTCTGCAAAGAAATGTGGTGTTGGCGAAGGTTCTTTACCACGTGGCCTTTGTAGGTTAGTCTATGGCCGGATTTATGGTTGCTGTGTTATTTCAGTTAACATGGATCAAGAAAAGTTATTTATCCAGTGATTGTACTGTGGCTTTGCATGTTCAGAGCATGTCACGTAGCAGGCAGCCAGATTAAATAGCATATACACAGTGATCATCTGCTCATCTCTAGCCTTCCATCCATCCCACTTAATCCTGTGCTGGGTCACAGGGCGGAGGAGCCGATCCCAGCTTACTAAGGATGGAGAGCAGGATTCACCCTGGACAGGTTGTCGGTCCATCACAGGGCAAACACACACACACACAGACAACCACACACACACACACACACACACACACACACACACACACACACACACACACACACACACACACACACACACACACACACACACACACACACACACACACACACACACACACACACACACTCACACCTAGGGACCATTTAGGCTCACCAGTTAACCTCACAGACATGTTTTTGGACCGTGGGAGGAAACTGAAGCACACACAGGAGGAGAATGTGCAAACTCCACACTGGTGTTTGAACCCAGACCTGTGAGGCAAGAGCACTGACCACTCCACCACTGTGTGACCCTCTGCTTATCTCATCTTTGATTAACAAAACAAAAGGTTGGACGATAAACAATCAGGTTTTTGTTACCCATCATTTGAATGACATTATATTGGAAATTTACACAAGTTCCCTGAAATTCATGTGGTAGTGGAAATGTTACATGCTAGAAATATGTGGTCAGGTTATAGTGCTGCTTGTTAGTTATAAGAACATTTCCAGATGAATTGCAAGGGTTTAACTTTTTGCTTTGTGTTGTAAATTCAAATGTGATTCATTTCAATAGCAAATTTGTTCCAGTAGTACCCGTACTGCTCTCTCAACTCATCTTTTCTTACAATGTAAATGTGTTTAAGAAAACATTCTCCTCACAGGTTAAGAAGTTAAACAAATTTCAACAACAGGAAAAGAATACCTGCTGTGATCAATATTTATCGATTTAGAAAATTACTTACTATTTTTGCCATGACACAACCCCAATCATGGCTAGTATTTACCAAGATCCAGAAGCATTTTTCTATCTCAATATATTAACGTTCATTGTATTTTTTAATGTACAATCCCTGATGCTTTCAAACTTTTCCATCATGTTACTTTAAGTTACATTTTGCAGCAGCATCTATGTTGATTCATGGTTATAATCTGAACATTCAAATTCTTTCATGTTCTTCTGGCGTGACCGTTTTCTCTCGCTGTACAATACTGGAAGTTTTTGTGCTTGGTAAGCTTTTTAAATTTTCCCAGGGAACAGCCAATTGGTGTTTTCTTTAGGCAGGGAGCTTTTATAAGCATCGGCACCATGTAGTCCTCCCTACTCTTCAGCTCGGGGTATTTGGAAGGGTTTGGGTTTGCTGGAGGTACAAGCTGTGCAGCCAAGCAGAGCGCAGCAGTCTGTCATCACTGACACCATTACTTTGCTCGTGGTAAAGGCCCGAACAAACAGCTGAGCAGAAGAGAAAGCACAGGAAATGCTGCTCGTGTTGTGTGAGTAAGTTTGCAAGAAGGCAAACAAGCATTGTGTATGGCTGCTAACAAGCAATGGCACTGGCTTTGATAACAGTTATCAGTATGTGCAGGCGAGCGAGTGCAGCCAGCTTCACAGTGGTTTCCTACTTCTTGTACCGTCTGTCAATCTTCTTCCTCCTCACTCTGTCTTTGACTGGTGAGCAATGCAGGTCAGGAAGGTGTGGCCACTGTCATTGCTGTTGTGATTGGCTGTTGGCCCGGGCTTGTGTTATCTCCTGTGGAACATGTTTCAGTTCCCACCCTTGATAGTGCCTGGCCCTCAAACATGGCCCTGCCTACTTACAATTACATCACAACCAATGAAAAGAGCCATGTCTCTTTGCTTTCTCGTTAGTCTATGGACAGACAGGTAATGTTGTCTCGTAGTGGAGTTTCTCACTCTACCACAATAGCTAGCCATAGTCATAGCTCTCTCAGCAACCTCAGCAAGCCTGACAGGTAGTACCTGTTGTAGTTGGTAAGGGCTGACAGAAATAGGCCCTGACAGGCAGCGAATGTGAAACTACCACATGCAGGTATCAACTTGGCACAAGGACTCTAACCTACTTTCTCTTTGTCTGTAAACGGGGTAGATAAGACAGCTAGTTTGCGAGCAGGAATGGCATGGAAAAGGCAACTGGATTGTACATCTGAGAGAAACCTCTAAAAACGCTTGGAGAACATGGAGTTTCTCAAGAGCCTGGTTCCCAATGTCATCTCAGGGGAGGGGAGCTCTGACCATGGAGGAGCCATCCCCAGAGAAACAGGGCCTCGGCTGCTACGCATGAAAAGACTGGGCCTGCTAGCCATGGGACAGGCCACTGAGGAAGATCCAGTAGATCCCGTTGTAAAGGTAGATCCAGTGATGGGCTCCTCCAGACCTGCCCGCAGTAAACAAACCCGCTTCAAAGGTACAAATTATTCAACTGACTGTGTGATAATGCACTTGATCTCTGCTAATAAACAAAGTCGCTTTTCAAGTGCTTTTAGCGGTCGCAGTTTTGAAGTGTGTCCGAAGCTTTATTAACATGTAACTAAAGACTTGTATCCATGCTAACATGCGCAGGCATACACTATTTAAAGAGCTGCATCTGCACTCAGGTTGGGTTAGCTGGGGTAACAGTTTGATCAGTGGTGCTTCATCCCAGTGGGTCCTTGGATCCTGTGCTCCCAGCTCACCATCTGAGTTCGGGTGTCAGCTTATCAGAGAGGTGGACAAAAATCATGTTTTCATTGCAACAATTCTCTCACCAGCTGACTAACCACAAAACTTATCTCACAGATTCTTTGAATTGCATCATATAAGAACTTAGCAAGACGACATAAAGAGAAATTGCACTTACCAGTTGTTAAGTTGGAATTCTGTTTGTGATGGCAGTTTGTTGTGGAGATAGCCAATAAACTGAGAGAGCTGACTATAGATATTTTGATAGGTTTCTGTTGGAATTAGGCATGACATTTATGCCTGTTTGTTTTGGCATACATGTCAAGCTTTTGTACACATTCCACATTATTTGCAGTTTTTGAGTCCGCCTCTCCTCCATTCAGCCAAAAGGACAATACGATTCTAGGTCAAGTGGAATAGTGGTCACTGAACCTGTCCTTTAGGCACTGATATCAGTCTTTCAGGCCTCTAGGCGTCCTAACAGGAGAGAAGTAGAATAACACTAGGTAAAATAGGAAAACCCAAACATTTTTGCAATATCCTTATACATGCACACAAAAATAGGTGTTTGAGAATCTATAACAACTAACAATCTAATTATATTTGCGCAAGATGCTTCAGCCTTTATAATTGGAGTACAAGCCTTTGTATCTATATAACTTAGTTTCTTTGTAGTGTCCAGAGTGATTGTTTTAAAGAACAAGGAGCACTTTTTTGTCATGCTATCTGATCCATCAGCTGGATTCACCAGAAATCAGTTGATGTGTTTTTTTTAGTTAGTTAGCCCCCTCCTGAAAGTGTAGCATCAACCCTTAACCGTAGCGTTCAAATTGAACTGAGTGGCTTTTGGTGTTTAGGGAGTCCTGCAATGATTACAAACATACCAACAGACTGTATCAGCTGAAGAAAGAGTACTTTATGTTTGTAATTAAAGTAGAACAACCGACCGTATGGGTTATTTTTGCCTTAGAAATATTTCTGACTATCTGACCTGTGTACTGATCAACCCCTGGAAATTTAACCTTAGGAGCTGTTCTCATTGTCTTGCTACAAGACAACACAATACTCTTGCAGTTTTGCTAGTTTCATGCTCTTAATAACGTGCTGTTGGCAGCACCATGCAATTCTTTTTAGTAAACACACTCTGCCCGCATTACTTTATGCAGCACGCTCTGCACCAGACTGCAGATTTTCATCAGGCAATATTGAGCAAATTCCACAAACTTGTTAATACCGTCTTAGTTTTTTCACACCAAGGCTGAACTGACAGTTGTTTTTGAATTTACACCAAGTGTCGGGAACTTTGAATGACTGCATTTAAAAAAATAAATAAATAAATAAAAAAAAAGTCTGGCAATGCACAAAGAGCTTTTACATGGTGATATTGTCAGAAATGTGGGGGTTTTTTTCTCACTAGATTATTGTGGATTTTGTTTTTAAAGATTGGTTTAACTTATCCCCAATTAATTTGTCTGGAGCTGAAGTTCATCTTTGAAGCACTTTCTCCCTTTTTTCCCCAGTATTTTCTTTTTGAAGAGTGAGTCTGTCACATATGAATACTAGAGTAATAATGTGTTATTTGGACATGTCTTTTTCGTTCTCATTCTCTCACTCATGATCCCTGTACTACAGTTTGCCTCTATTCACTGTGTAATTGATGCTGTTAGACAACATGGCAGTTGATGGGGGTGTACGAGTTGCTCCGGGAGAGTGATTGAATCTCTCTTGAACATTTTTGGAACATCCATTCCATTTTCAAGTTTCTGTCTTTGATCTCATGTAGTAAGAACTGTATAGCTGTAAAAAATAAATACTCTTCTTTTATTGATAATACAATGAGCCGGTGGAGTTGCCTTAATACAATTTTAGAAGTTTGGTTTAAACCAGTCATAACACTTCTGTAGCACTCCTGCTATTATGTAGGAATATAGTGGTACAAAGTAATGCATGTGTGCGTGGACAGATTACAGGGTAGGTCAACTGCTTTGCCTCAGCTGTGGGGAAATGACTTTCAGATAACTTTTTCGCTGGGCTACCTGTCGGAGCATGCTTGCTCCCTGTTTGTTCATGGCTGAAGCGTGACTCAGTTCTCCTTTCTGCTGTTCTCACCCAACCTGTTGGTCTACAAGAATAAAACTAGTCAGCTAGCTAAACTAACACATGACAACAAAGATTGCTTCACTGCAGTGTCTTTTTAATGTGAGCTGTGGATTTGTCAGCTTGATTCCTGTGTATGTTTTCCTGATGCGCTCATTCAAAAATAATCAGAAAAGCTGCTTTTCTGCTGATTGCATGGGCAACATATTTCCAAATCTTTCCTCTCTTTTTTTCTTTCCAATTAGGAAATCTACGACATATTAGAAAAGTCTCCTTTTTACAGCATGCTGCTGGTGGCAGAGGTCACACGGGTGAGTTGTGTTGAACAATTGATTTGACTACTAATGTAGTCAAGGTAAGAGCAGACGTTTTAAAAGTGCCACTCCCATCTTGCAACACTGGCATAGCCTGAGTTGGATTTTAAGGTGCTGCTCTGTTCTGTTCTTTCTGTCATTTGTTTTTCTTTGTACACAGTGACGTCACTCTGCTGCTCGACATACAGCAGTGGTTTCAGAAAGACTTTAATTGACACAGTATTTAGTAAATGGGCACACCAAGATTCCTGCGTGATCAGGGAGTGTTTTGAGCATGTGAATGAACATGAGCTTGCTCTGGTTGGTTGCACCTCTCTAGGGTGTGTTTTCAGACAGACAGCAGTTTTATTCTTTTCTTTACTGAGTTTCTTAAGTAGTTATTAGCCAACCATACAGTAACAAAAGCCATAATGGTTTTGACTCTGCACTTCGTGGGAATGTTGTGTCATAGGATGGAACGAATAATGCCATGATTCATTGTTAGTTCTCTTGCTGCCGCCAGCTTTCCCAGTAAATGCTCCTCCTTGGTGGACAACTTGAAGATGGGCCATTTGAAGAAGTATGATGATTAATGAGCTGACCTTTTCATAGCTGTATTAAGATGGGTTTTAATTCAGATTCACCTGATGTTCTGTTACCTACCCTTTGTTTCTGACCTAAGAATGACACTTTGCGTAAATTAGCCTCTCTTGATTAGTCTGGCAAATCAAAAGAATGTGCTTGTTCATTCGGCTTGATCTGAGGAGGATAGTTTCGCTGTTGGGTTTGAAGATAGCTGTAGCTGAAATAGGTCTAGGCAGAACAACCCATAAAGTTACCCAGGACACCAGTGAAAAAAGATTAAAAAAACAAAACAACTAAACATAACAAAAGTAATACGAAAGAGAAAAACAAAAGTAGAAAGGTGAAATTAGTTATTTAAAAGGACACTTCAGATAATTCTGCAACTCAGGCATTTTTACAGAAACCTGAATAACCTTAACTTAAACAAGTGGTTCCCATTGTACTAAAGCTGAGTGTCCTAGTGGGCAGAGAAGGGTGTGTGTTCATAAATATCACAGGGAAATGTGAATTAGCTGGCTGTTGACTTGAGCGAGTGTGTGGAAGTGAAGAGCAGGTTGCAGAGTTGTGCTGCATACTCAAACTGCTGTGATGGATCTAAATGGCATGTCCTCTGCAGCCCAGGCATCACTAGGGAGGTCAGGGATTGAATTACAGCCCCTATCGATTATTGTTCCCACCACTGCCCTTCAGAGAGGCCAGGACAGGAAATGCATCCTCCACCCATCGGGCTCCAGGGAGGAACAGCTCTGCTACACTGTCTGCGGTCAAGATGGCTAGCTGTCAGTCTCTGCTGACACACTTGGTGAATGAAATACTGTAACGTGACTAGATTTTGCATTTAGTTGAGATTATTTGATCAGTGAGCTCTTCTTTCCAGGAAGTCCGTCTTAACGTTGTTTGAAACCCTCTGCATACGTCAGCTCAGTTGGACAGTCGCTCTTAGCTTCAGTGTTCCCAGAGACATAAGGCTTTTTTTTCCCCGTTTGCCTCACAGCTTGCAGAGTTCTGCAGCTCTATTGTGCATGTGGACTGGTTTGACATTATTGTGAAACATTATTAAATTACCAAATGATTCCGCCTTCAGTGCATTGCCCATGCAGGAGGTTACGCTGAAGTCATTCAGTGTCCAGGGATGGATATGGTGTTGGGACCATCCCCAATCTTTATAAAGCAGAGCATTGTATCACCCAGTACATCGTTTGAAGGAAGAATGTGTTTTCAATGTTACCTTAATGAAATGAATGTCAGCTGTGCAACCTGTTTTTGCTTTATATCTTCCAAAAATAATCACAGACCCTGCTCATCTGCACTGTCGTCTCAATGTCTGTGCTTACACTGACAGACAACAGTACTGTGCAGGACCAGCGGTGAAGCAGGATTAGTTTTAAGCATGAGTTTCAGAAATAGTCATCTCAGTGATGTGGAAGACACTTTTATGGTAGTTTTTTGTGGAATTGAAAGATTCATTCTTACCCATGCTACACTGTTGTGTATTTATTACCTTTCAGTTGAGTACATATTTTGTGTCAAAGCTAAAATTGTTGTAGATTTTGGCAGTATTCACTAAACCTTAGTACAGATGTTAGTTTGGTTTTATTACAATTGCTATTGCATTTATGAAACACTAAATTTATATCAAAATACTGGATATGTGGATAGAAATTGAGACATTGCTGTTATATTTAATATCAACAATAATATTCCAGGTATTTGGAACTCGATTACCTTTTTGAGTATGCATACCACCGTTCCTAAAATGGAGCGTTCAAACCAATAAAAAAAAGTTGTTGTATTTGTAGGGCTTTACAATCATATGGATCACATCTCTTAAACGTCTTCATCGTTCATACGTTCAATCTTATTTAACACA
Source organism: Lipophrys pholis (assembly GCF_963383615.2). NCBI lineage: Eukaryota > Metazoa > Chordata > Actinopteri > Blenniiformes > Blenniidae > Lipophrys > Lipophrys pholis. Next base: position 29,622,716 of record NC_137640.1, on the reverse strand, counting down.
TTATTTATACCTTTGGCTCGACTATACTGGTGTGAAAACTTACAGTTGACCAATTCAGTCTGTTCTTAGTCTATCGGAGGAAATGAGAGTACCCAAAAAAACCATGCATGCACAGAAAAAACAAATGTGAACAAAAAAAAAAGTAAAGCTTAAGCCCATTCCTGGTTGAAACACAGGATCTTCTTGTTATTGTGCTACACCATCCTGAGGCCCAACAACCATTAAATATAGCCATGGAAACGTGTTTACTTTCAATGGCAGGATAAAAACTCTGTTTATTTATTATGAGGCAAAGTTGTACAGTGGAAACCTGAATAAGGGTCGCACCAGCTTGACAAAGCATCTGGTTGTGTTGTTTGTTTGCAATGAGCTCTGCCTCGTTTTGCATAACTTATGTAGTGTGGAGGACATGTGATGGGGAGAGACCGAGGGCGCGAGAGAAATGAAGACTAACCCAAAAGAAGACAAAGAGCGTTTGTCTTCTGCAAGTTTCCCCACTGCTGCCCTCCCCTCAGTATATTTTGTTAACAAACTTAATCCTGTGCCTGAATACAAATTGCTTGATGTCGTATGGATCTATTGTTAAGTGTTTTTGAGAGCAGCTATAAACCCCATGAATACAAACTGAAGACGACCAAGTCAGCTGTGTGTTATGTTGAAACCAAGACAATGGGCCATTTTCTAACCAATTGCAGTGTGTAGTCAGTTTGTGTTGTAGTATTTTTGTCACGATGCCTGGTAGCTTTTGGACAGAGCAGTGACGTCACACATGTGACATCAATGGGTGTGATCAGTTCTATATGAAATCACATGAACTTTGCCATGCTATGATCTGGGATTAGAAATAAGTAGAAAGTACCTTTAAGACCAATGCTATTTTCAAGTGACTTATTTTAACATGTCCAGGTTACTTTATATTTCTATGTGAAATCAGTTCACATAGTTTGAAGATGGAAAAATGACTGAGAATCATATTTTTTATTGCATATGGAAAGAAATGTAAGTGTGAGACTTAATGTTGTGGCGTGTGATCCGTAATGAGCAGCCTTTCGGTTGTTTCTTTCTTTTTCTCTCCTATCCTCCCATTTGTTCTTTTCCCTCCTACTGCAGTCAGGAATGACGCATCAGTATTGCTGTGGAGCTTACAGGAAGTGTCGCTTTGATAGGCCAGTGGAGAGGCAGCACAGTAGCAGCTCTGACATGCGTATGCATTGCTGAACCACAGCCAGGGAACACTGGCAGCATTTTGATGACATCACCCACCCCCACACTCTTTATTTTCTGCTCCCACCTCCCTCTGTTTGCTGAACCCCCCCCCCCCCCCCTCTTTCTCTCTCTCTCGCGCTCTCTCTCTCAGCAGGCATTAGTACAAGGAGGAGAGCCAGCGCTGAAGAGGAGGGGCTCCCTGTGAACGAATCAAGAGAGAGAAGGGAGGAGGATGAGGAGGGTGGCTGACAGTGCTAGCGGGCTAGGACTGGCACACACACAGGAAGAGGAGAAGGAAGATTGCTGCACATTGTTGACTTTTATTGCCAACTGTTCTGCTGCTGTTTTCTCGCATATCTGGAGTAAAAGTTGCCGGCTACTTCCAGCTGTGGCCTCTGTGGATTTTTCTATGCTTGAATGGAGATGAGGGACTACTTGGACTGGCAAGTGGGCACCAGACGGCGGGGTGGAATAATTCTATAACTAGACAAGCTATGCTCTCTCTCCTCTCCTTTTGCACTTGTGCTCCTGAGTGAACTAGGTGGTGGAAGGAGAAGAACCAACTGGTAGCACTTTTAGTCCGTCTTTCCTCATGTGCTGCTCACACCATTGCTCGGGATGCTAGCTTTGAGTAGCACCTGTAGAGGGTTGTATTTAACCCCAGTCAGGGCAGAGGAGACGCGAGTTTGATAGGCGTGGGCATTTTTATTGTCTCAAGTTGCACAAGAGGTAAATATTACATTGGAGAGGAGAAGGATGTTTGGGATTTGTGAAATGAAAGTCATAGGCACCCCTTAAACTGTCTTCTGGTGAAGCCAGCCTTTCAAAAGCCACCATGCTGAGCCTGCAGGATTCAGTTTTCTTTGAGATCAGCATCAAATCTCTCCTCAAGTCTTGGAGTAGCAGCTGTGAGTATCTCGCCAAGCTTGCACACATGTTTACATACCACACTGGCTGCCACAAGACTTTATCTAATGCACACAACCAGCAGACCCCTGTGCTGTATCGGACATAATTGCATGCAATCCATGTTTGGACTTTCATAGGAAAAATGGTCATTAATAGAGATGTCAGGATAAGTGATTATGTTTAGCCCAGGCTAGGTCATCCTGTTTGATGTGCATGCAGGTGGCAGCATTTTAACTTATCCTGCTCATCACTGTTCTCATTGTTCCTGGTTTCTCTCTCTCTCTCTCTCTCTCTCTCTCTCTCTCTCTCTCTCTCTCTCTCTCTCTCTCTCTCTCTCTCTCTCTCTCTCTCTCTCTCTCTCTCTCTCTCTCTCTCTCTCTCTCTCTCTCTCTCTCTCTCTCTCTCTCTCTCTCTCTCTCTCTCTCTCTCTCTCTCTCTCTCTCTCTCTCTCTCTTATTTATATATATATAATATATATATATTTTGTTATCTTTTTTTTTTGGGGGGGGGGGGGGTCATCAGCATCTTTAGAATAAAAACATGAAAGAATTATGTGCTGTTACTTTGAAGTTGGTGGCTGCTTCAAACTTTCCCTTACTCCTTCAATCTTTTTCAACTTTTTTTTTTTTCCATCCATGTTGCTCTTCATTGACTTCCACAGGAGCACTCAACATACTCCTCATCCTATTTCCTACTATTCTAACCCTCTTCTTCCATTTCTTCATGCCAGCTAATGTTTCCCTGCTATTGATCTGGCTCCTGGGTGCCTCCTATTATTAGCTTCTCATGCAGCCCAAAATACATCAGGAATCAAAAAGATGCTGCTTTCTCCATCTCATTTGAATATTTGGATCCATGGTGAGCAGCAGTCTGAATTTACTAGCTTACTCTGTATGTGCTTTCCACGCGAGAAACCACCTTGAGTGCATTTTCCTAATCCAGCAAATCCTTTGTCTGAAAGAGGAATCCTGTATTCAGTTCGACCTTTTCAAAGGGATCACCTGCGAGTCTCTCACTCTACTTGTTCTGCTTCTGTTAAAATGATTATGGGCAATAATATTTGAGATGGGGCTCAAATATTTTAACCAGTGCTAGGTGACTCAGAAAACTATTTACTGCCGCAATAAAGCCAGTTTTATGTCACAATCGGAACTTTACTGGTGTAATGAATTGTGAAATAGAAATAAAAAAAAGTAAATTTTCAGATTACCAATCTAAAGTTGTGACAAAAGTGTGCATGTTTTGGCTTGAAAACTGTGAATGTGGTGGTGAATTTATATTATGGCTGTATTATATCCCTAATAACGTCATCTTACTGAAAAGACAAATGTCTGTGAACCATGCAAATCAAAATATCAGAATCAAACTGATGAGACTTGCAGTTTTGTTCACAATAACTAAATGCACTCAAAGTTTTTAAATGTTTTTATATCATCATGAAAGGCTGTCAGGGTGCAGATCAGTCTGATTGATCACAGCGTGATCTATACATGCTGATGAGAGGTTAACAATAGCTCTCTTACTCAGACATCCAGTGAATTCAATCATTGGGGGGATTCATGTTTTTTTAAAGATAGATGTTTTTAGTCTCTTGTAATTATGTGTGTTGTCTTGACTCAGGCCCATTTACACGACAACAAATACCAGTGTATCCGCAAAATTTTCTTCACTTTTGGGGGGTCCGTTTCAACGGCGCCAGTGTGCAGATCCACTGTATCCACAAAGTTTTTATACCGGCTCTCGGGGTGGAAAGATTCTTTCACGGTCGCTATTCCCTTCGGCAGAGATTGCCGTTTAGACTGTGTTGTTCTCTGCACATGTCTGTGTGGTTTCATTACAAAATCAAGCAACAGCGCCCTCCCGTGGCCCGGCATACTAACTACATCATTGTCTGTGTGTCCGCTGCTGCAGTGTAAACGCACTCCTTTTATTTTAGGGATTAGGTGTTGACACGTGAAACGTTGTCGTGTAAACCGAGCCTTAGAGACTTCAGCCTTTATATTTTAAGCTGGGAACTGTTGAAACATCAGATAGTGTAACCAATCCGCTTTGCTAGTCAGACGGCTAAGAACATTCCCTAATTCATCATAGTCTCCTAATGTCTGGGGATGGCCTGTACTCAGCATCATTGATTGTGCTTAGACATTTTTGTAATTCCTAAAATAGCTAGATTTTTATCAAATATACCTAAAAAGCAAAAAAAGTATTTTTTTATGTGATGGAGTTTTAATTCCCAACCTTCAATAGCATGCATATTTTCTTTTTCAGTATGGAGGTGACGTATATATATTTTCATAAAATTTGTTTGTGGCTTGTTGAGCTTTGTTTTGAAAATAGATTTGAATGTTGTGCTAGGGTTGAAGTTCATGTTCTTTTAGTACTTAAAGGATGGCTTGCATATGAACCACAATAAGATTAAACTTTATTAAGGAGTGGCTATGAAAGAAAACCAATTCCATTTCACCTGTCTGACACCTTTTTTTAATCTATCTGCATGCTTTCTGTCAGTGTGTTGTATGAACTTTACTTTCAGATTTGTTGGTTAAGCTAATACAAAACCACTTGAGTACCCAAAAGTATTTGAATGCAGTCCTTCACTCCATTCCTCATACTGTTTGAAACAGGCCTCAGTCTCTTGACAGGATATGTGTGGCAGTCATCAGGATTGTTGCAGCTATTTATCTAGAACTCCTATCGACAATGCTTTGTTTTACATTTTAAAGATACAACAATGATTGTTTATAATTAGCAACTCAAAAAGCGTGAAAATGTAAGTATACAAGTCACAATTTATAAAACTGGATTCTTCCACATGCAAGTGAATTAAGCGACTGATAATCACTATAGTGAGTTGCAGGTCAGCAGGACGTTTTGCAGATTAAGTGATTTTTAGACCGAGTGGGATTTGACTTGATGGCACCACTTGTTGAATACACTTCTCATGAATGTACTTTTCCCCCTAAATTCTAGATATTTTTCAGAACCTGTTCAAACAAAGTCATGCCTTACCGTTAAAGAACTGCTTTGATGCATCCACCCATGCAGTTTTTCATGTGAATGTTGCAAGCACATTAAATAATTAATTCAGCCAGCTGTCGCTGTAATATTTGATGTAAATTAATGTAGATCATGATGCAAACTTGCTGTTGTCTGTTGGATTTCTGTCCCTTCATGAAGAATGCCAAGTGCATATTGGTTTCTTGTTATCTTGTTTGCTCCTGGTATGGGATTAGTTTTGCTCTCTTTTGGATTCACTTTTGTTTGCAAACCCTAATTGTAAAAACCAAACCAGTAATGACTCGTCAGGAACTGAGCATGTTGAAACATAATAACAGAATTGGCACCAACACGCCACATAAACACCAGCAGTGATTGTTTTGTGTCTCTGAAAAAAATGAAAGCATTATAAGCCCCGCATTCCAACAGTATGTGTGTGTTTGGGCTGTTGTTTCTGGTTGTCCTGCCAGGGGAAGTGAGCAGATTTTAACTGTGACAAGGTGGAGTCGCTGCTGTAATAGTTGTGTAATCTTGCGGGTCGCTCCGTTTCTCAAGCAAAACTGTGGAACTCGGGCAGAGTGCAGCTCACAGGCCTCTCTCAACCAAACATGATAAGCATTTTCTTATGCAGCACTTTAGCTTCTCTGTCTGAACTATAGCTGCAATACTGTTCATCTGTTGGGCCAGGATGTTCTGCAAGCCTGAGGTAACTGTGTTCTCTTGGGAAGAGGGTTTAAAATTCTTCACTGGTCAGGTAAAACATATTTGGCTGAAGTTTTGTGAGAAGGAAAACAACTGATAAAACTCAAAACTATTCAATGTCAACTGGATTTTGAGTAAAGTATAGCCTTGAGATTAGGCCTGTCACAAAAACAAATTTTGCTGGACGATAAATTGTCCCAGAAAAGATTGCGATAGACTATAATATTGCCGTTTTGATACCATTTTTACACTAATATATTAATAATGGTATAATAATGCAAGTATACCCTTGTGAAGATAAATAAACTTTTATTCCTTAAGAATATTTAAAATTTGAATTGTATTATGAAAAAAGACATTGTAAATATCCAAAATAAAGAATCAAAACAACCTCTCTCTCCCCTCATCTCTCCCTCTCCTCCTCACGGCGTCTCATGCTGCTCTCAGGTGTGCCAGGAGCCCCCCCCACACACACACACACACACACACACAGGAGTGATTGACAACCAGTGTTGAGAAAGTTCAGTTTCTACATGAACCAGTTCAAAGTTCAGTTCACAAATTTTAATATGAACTAGTTCAGTTCATAGCTCCAAAAATGTTCATAATGATTTTTTTTCAATATGTTGCTGCGAGCTTTGGAGTTACGTGATGCACCTGAACGCATCACCGTGTATCAGCAGCAGGAAGCTTGTTAACCCTTAAAAAGCCGAGTCGTCCTCCGTTCAAAGCATGTAAAGAAAAAAATAAAAGTAGCGGCTTGTCGTCCAGAAAGTACTGTAACCATAGGAAGATGAAGTATTAATGGTGGAGACAGTCTGAGGTAGAGCTGCTGTCTTCTACTTGTTTTTGTCGTGATCCTTCACATGTTGATGACGTATGCGGCGGTGCCACTCTGGTGGCTGCTGTTGCCAGATCGGCTGTTTTCCCCCGACATGTTAAGGCCCGTTTACAGTGAGCCTTACTGGGTTTTCACTGGAAGGCTCAGAAATCTGGCAACTCTCTAAAACAACATTAAACCGTGAGAGCCGTTCACTAACACCAGAATGAGCGCCGCTCACAGTGACGTCTTTGGTAAATGAAAAATTATCCAGCCTGGCAAACTGATCCAGCTCATTTTTAATTATCGTGCAATTAATTGATTTATTGATTATCGCAACAGGCCTACTTGAGATTCCTAGTAGAGCTTTGTCACTTTTTTTTTTTTTTTTAAAGTTGCAGTTTTGCGAAAGCAGAGTTGGCAATATTTGGACACATAATGATATTATATTCATGTTTTACTGCATTACTAATAGAAGGGGTGAGTGTTTGTAGTGAAATCTTAACTGGGAATAATGGAAACTACAGTAGAGAGACGTGAGAAGAGGCTAATGCAGGTTCAGTTCCCTCACTAACATATGAGCTGCTTTGTTGTTGTTGTTGTTGTTTTTCATTATTTCTTCCACTGTCTTTCGGTTGATGACTGGAGGGGTACAGTGTTGGGGTATTCAGTCGTGTGTAGCAGTTGGCCGAGGATGGGAAAGAAAAGGAAGAGGGAGAGGGTAAAGGACACGACTCTGATTGGGCATCAGGAGCTGACTATGTGACATCATAGGGGGTGTTGGCGAGGCACAGCAAACAAAGAGGGAAAGGCTTGAAAGGCTCTCTGTGCTGCTGGACAACATCAACACAAGTAACACTCAATACTACACTGGCTCGACCAGCTCAGACCCTCTGCTTTCTTTCTTCTTTTTTTTACAAGACTTGTTTTATTTAGACAAGTTTGAGTTTCTAATAAATAGGTTATATTATGTTGATTTTCACAAAAAAAGACTTTTCTTTTGAACAAACAAATGAGAAGTAGTTGAGGATTAACAAACATGTTCACAGTTTTCTTTATCATAGATTTGGCCTGGTTTCTACTAGTGTTTACTAGTCATCACTCTTCTTCAGTTTCTTTGTCTTATGGGCACGTGGTTCTGTGGATTAATGCACCTTTTGATCTGTGTACAATAGTGTGGCAACATTTACAGGACTATCAACCATGTGAACATTCTTACACAGGCAAGCAGTGGGTGATAACTCATGAGTGGTTTTCAGACTAACCTGGAATTCAACTCATCTCCTGTCATTTGAATTTGCTGTGTTATCAATGAACCAAGTTTTCTTGAAGCAAACTGAGTAACTTACCAGTTTGTTGACACCTGCTTTGTCCCCACTGCAACATGTATTTGTTGTTAAACAGAAAACATGTACATAAGGTGTGAACGTTGTTAAAAGGCTTTTTTTCTGCACTTCTCTTCCTTTGTCGGTATTTGGGCTGTTCACAGTGCACAAGTGTTTCTGTGACAACCAGGAAGAAACAGTCCGGGGCCTTTCCTGGGAGGGAATGAGGGAAAGGGTCACTTCTCTCTTTCTAGTGCACTGAGACCACTGAGCTCCACACTTGAAGCTGGGTTTCAACATTATGCAAATGTTCTTTAGCAATAAAAAAAAATTATTAAATAAAATCGCGACTTGTCTTTTTGAATCTGTGTATAAACGAGAATTATAGTTTATATGTATTTTATTTCATTGAACAAACGCTGGATTATATAGAGTCTTATCGTTCTTGAGGTGACCCGTCTTTACTATAAAGGAGTCATCACCTGGTTTTTTCATGTGTCCAGTCTCCCTTGAATTATCTTAAAATCAACAATCAAACATAGAGCTCGTTCTGACCCTTTTTCATGCAACAAATTTCTCTCTGGAGAGGACATGCAAGGTTTTGTCTGGTACGGATGTTCGGCGTGTGTTGATTGTCTGCAGGAACTGTACATCATGGATACAAGCGCCAGTCTGATTGGCAGCTGCTGTATGTGGCCCCTGAAGTAAAGTTTTATTCTGTGTCTGTGTGTTCAGTTATGTGCTTGGAAATGTAAACGTATTTATCACATGTTGTATTTACAAGTCTAGAATGCACCATTTAAGCTCTATATTTTCCAAATAGTCCCCGGACACCCCCCAGGCAACATTTATTTATTTATTTATTTTTGTTGCAACATTTATTTAATTTATTTTTAGCTATATACTTGATTTTATTGTATGAATGTATGATAATAACATATTTTTTCTACATACCCCTCAGAAAATAGCGAGCTACGTTTCTGGGGACACTGAAAATATTTTTGTGTTAAGTTTGGAAGCAGTAGACATGGGAGCAACGTTTAGACCTCTTTCTCACAATTGGTTAGTAATAATGGCCTAAATAAGCGGGAGGTTTGAAGTGGTGGGCAGGACGAGGTGGTGGAACAAAGGTGGGCTTATGATATTAGCCTCCTGTGTTGACGACGACACAGTAGCACAATCAAAATCTCCTGTTTCGGGGTGGATGCCCTTGGTTGCGATTCTGGTTTGAACAAAGAGCCCAAACAAAAATCTAACTCGGCCACACCAATATACATGTTTTAACAAGGAAAATGCCATTTCTGGGTGATGACTCCTTCAAACATGGTTTTCAGAGATCTCATTTAGGATTTGGATAAACATAGCCTGCTGTAGGGTTAGAGTTTGTTTGTTAATGTTTTGTGCTCCTGTACATAAAGTGTGGATTTAGTATTATTGCCTTGTATGGCCAAAAGCACAGGGGCTACCAAGGCTCTTTTGTCTTAGTAAAAACAGCTTCCTCCAGATTTATATATTTTGAATAGGATTAGCAAATTGACTATGGTCATGCAAATTCAATTCAGTTAAATTTTATTTGTATGGCACCAAATACAACACAGTCATTTCAGCACTTTTACAGAGGAAAAACTCTTTTCACATGAGCAAACATAAATGATAGTGGAAAGGAAAAACTCACATTTAACGGGAAGAAACCTTTAAAGAACCGACCTCAGAGGTGGCTGCTTTCTGCTGTTGTAGTTGGGGTTAGAGGACAGAAGGAGAGAAAAGGATAGGACAGGCAGATTGAAATCCTGGTTGGGGTAGGGATTCTCCATTCAGTTCAGCAGACAGAGATGAAGTTGCTGAAGATGGGGACAGGAGGCTCAAACCACAAACCTTCAGTTCCACTGTCGGAGATCCTGCAGGGAGGTAGAGACGGAGAAAGAGAGCACAGACGACAAGAGATACAAAATGTTAGTGACATGTCATGGATAAACATGGTGAGTGAGAAAGGAAAGAAGCTCAGTGTAGGTCCTCCAGCAGTCTTAACCTATGGCAGCTTCACTAAAAAAAGGTCCAGGGTGGCCTGAACCGGCTCTAAATGTAAGATTTCTTAAATAGAAAAGTCTTAAGCCTAACCCTAACGGCTAAGACTGTGCCAGCTTCCCTAACTGAAACTGGGAGGTGGTCCTACATGTATTTAGAGCTCTTGGATTTCTTAGTAACTGAACATAGTCAATCTATATATTTGATAAGTCCTGTGGAGGTCCAATTAAATTTTATTTATCTTCAATATAACAACCATGTCAAGGCCCTTTTCCTAAGAGAAAATCAACTATCCCAAAGTAATGGAAAGGAAAATCGCAGTTTTAACAAAGAAACCTCTGCAGAGGTGCTTTTGGGGATAGAAAGTAGAAAAAAAAAAAGCTTGACCAGAGACCACAGAAAACAGTTTGTCCATCCGCAGGTAAAGTAATCCACTCGCTGCAGCCTGGATGTGGATAACAGTGTGGCATTCATTTACTGCCAAAATCCACCTGCATAAACATAATCGGGACGCATTAATCCCACTCTCTACGCTCTCTCTCTCTCTCTCTCTACTCTCACTGAGCTCTCTAAGCGCTTTTCCTCTGTACTCTCTCTCTACGCTCTCTCTCTCTCTCTCTCTACTCTCTCTGAGCTCTCTATGCGCTTTTTCTCTATGCTCTATCTCGCTTTCTCTTTCTACGCTCTCCTTACTCTCTCTCTTTACTCACTCTGTGCTCTCTCTCTGCTTTTCCTCTGAGCTCTACACTCTTTACTCTCTCTTTCTGAGCTCTCTGCTCTCTCTTTTTATGCTCTCGCTACGCTCTTTCTCGGAACTCTCTCTCTGCTCTATCTCTTTACTCTCTCTGAGCTCTATGCGCTTATCCTCTGTGCTCTCGCTTTACTTTCTCTGCTTTCTCTACACTCTCTGCGCTCTCTGCTCTCTCTTTATTCTCTCTCTGAGCACTCGCTGTGCTCTCTCTCTACTCTCTCTCTGAGCTCTCTCTGCACCTTTCCATTGAGCTTTCTCTCTGTGCTTTCTCCCTGCACTCTCTCTCTGTGATATCTCTCTCTCTTTCTCTGTGCTCTCTCTCCCCGAGCTGTCTCTTTCTCTGTGCGCTCTCTTTCTCTGTGCGCTCACTCTCTCTGTGCGCTCTCTCTCTGAGCTTTCTCTGTGCGTTCTCTCTCTGTGCTCTCATTTGTGCCCCGAATCCAGCTTTTCCTTGATTTTCCTCCATTTGAATATTGAATCATAGGAGCTGCATTCAGAATCTGCTGTGTCTGTGTGAGCTGGACTGGCTCTGCCCACACATGCCCATTTTGGGAAGATGAGGAAGTACTTCCCTCGTGGTGCCATGTGCCAGAGCAGAGCTGGTTGGAGCAACACTCTTTTTAAAACCTGAAACAAGCCAGGGAGAGAGAGAACAGATAGAGGCCTGGGATACATGGCATGTTACCAAGATAATCTGATCTAATTAATTGATTAATTTTATTTCTGCCACATTATGGTACTGGTTGGGGTCAAAGGTCTTGCTCAGGGACACACAGTGGTAAACGGCCTGTTGTGAGATTTGAACCTGCAAACTTCCAAAGCTGCTTCTGTAACCTTGAGGCCTCTTCTTATTTTTTTATGCTGTCATGTGAAACTGGAAACTGCTCACCTTCATCCAGAGAGTCAAGCTATAACATATAACCCAGTCTAGCTACAATGCAGTTTTTATGCTTGGGTTTTAATAAATAAATGGAATTAAATTCATTTAGATTTATTGTGTTTAAAGGTGCTGTAACTGGAATCAATTGCCTTCATCCAATACTTTGTAGCCATTTGTTTACATCAAGTGATTATATGTCGCGGTTCCCAGTCATGTAGAGTTCTGCTTACGAAAGAGAAAATTACTATAGTCTCAGTGTATATCACAGACATCACAGCAAATATTTAGATTTTTAAATAGGTTTTCGCAACTTCAGTTCACAATATTGATTTTTGGTTTTTGGCTGGTTCGAGCCTTTTACAGTTTGTTGTGTAGGGCTGAACGATTAATTGCATTTGCGATAATATCGCAATATGATAAAACTGGATTTTCTAATCGCCGTGGCTGCGATTTGACTGCTCAGGTGATCTGGTTACGGGACGACTTGCGTGTCCTGCTCCCACATATACATCGTGAGCGAGCAAAGCAGCAGAGAGAGAAGTCAACTGAGCCTGTTGTACAATGGCCTGGTGTTTAGGGATGGGTCCGATCCAGTATCGGTATCAGGTTCTGATATCAACGTAATTCACGGAAAATCTGAAATTTCCGATCCAACCTGCAGAGGTTCCTGATCCATGATCCTCGTCTGCTTCATGGTGCTGAAATGATCCACAGTGTTTCCCTGCTGCTGCTCTGCTCGCTGGCTGCAAACTGTGGACTGGATTTCCTGAAGGGAGGCGGGTCTCAATGAGACCAGGAGGAATGAGTCAGGAAATCCAGTCCACAGTTTGCAGCCAGCGAGCAGGCTAGGGAAGTAGCACTGTGCTATCCAACTTTTCATGACAACATGTTGCTGTTTGGACGGATTTTACACTCAAAACACCACAAAGCAACACAGCAACGTGGATGTTAGCAAAGCAACGCAGCAACGTGGATGTTAGCAAAGCAGTTGTTCAGCGAGGCGGTCGCTTTGTCAACAGACGTCACCGTTTTAAAACGCCAGCTCGACGAGGAGAACGGCACTGACCGCGGCATCAAACAATGAACAGCAGCTCCTCCGCTGTAGCAGTCGATTCACACCTCCGTGAAGCTGCGTCCTACTCCACGCTAAACTCCCTGAAAATAGTCCCAATCATTTGTGTTGTTCGAGCTGGAAACATTGTGTTTGTGCTGCCTTGCTAAATAATTTCTCCAGGGATTAATAAAGTGATTGAGATTTTAAAGATAGAACTAGTTTATTATGAGATGATGACGTCACGCAGACCCCCACATTGTCCACATGGAACAAAAATACTTTGTACTGCTTCTCTTTCTGACCTGATACTGACCTCAAGTTGTCTTTTGACAGAATACATGTATACATTAGTACATTTCATACTTTACTGTAGAGAGGCGTTTATTACAGCCTCATTTAAAGTCAACAATAATGATAATAACACACAGTATTTAGTAAATTTACAACTGTAATTGAAGTAGAAGATAAATAAACCGTCTTTCATATTAATACATGCTTCATTTGACTTTATCTTAACATGAGCCTCGCCTATAAGAAAGAACAATTTATGTATAATAAATCTGATATTGTTTGTAATAATACACATTGATTTATTGCTTGTGTTTGTTGAAAAATACATGAGAAGAGGACCTTGAAAAAATAATCGCATATTAAATCACAAATCGCAATATTGAGGAAACAAAATCTCAATTAGATTATTTTCCAAAATCGTTCAGCCCTAATGTTGTGTATGAATGAGAAAGTGAGTTGATAGATGGAGACTTGAATCCAATGTTTACTGTTGTCAGCAGTGCGATCTCTCTTGTTCAGTCTTGAATTCAGCCCTTCAGTCTCTGTAAGAAATGTCTGCCTTCATGTTTGGAGTGAAGCTAGTGAGTGTTCTTGATTTGACCCTGCTGCCCGTGACTCCTTCGGTATTGTTTCCTGACCTAAACCCACTTGTCTCCCTGCAGCTTCTACACCAGTGAGCAGCAGTGTAAGTAGACGCCGTGCCCCTGCCTCAGTGACTCCTCTGTCGTGGGAGAAACACAACATTGCCGCCATGTCGAGCATCACCATCGACCCTGAGCTCAAGCCTGGGGAGTTTGTCATCAAGAGTCTATTTGCTGAGTTTGCTGTGCTGGCTGAAAAGAAGATCGAAATGGTGATGGCTGAACCGCTGGTGAGTGCACGGGGGGGGTGAAAGTCGGTGTCAAGAAACACAGGAAATGAAATTCAATACTCGACACGTGATGTAGCACACATTGTTGTCATAACCTCTTCTCTTTCTCTATTAACTGCAGTGATGTGAACCCTTTTATTGAACATTTAAACAATATGGAAGAAAACTCTCTAAAGGGGCATATGACTGTGTTGCTCGAGAATCTGATTTAACATGTATGGATCACTACATTTATCAGCCTTATCACAGGATATCACAGTGAAGTCAAAATGGCATATGAATATTGCATAGATTGAAAATTTAAAAACATACAATACACACACCACTAACCAGTGTAAATCTTAAAAGTACATCCATATTGGATCATGGTGTTTACCCCAAATCCATGTAATACAACCTTGGTTCTTCAAGTGAAGATAATGTGTTAAAATGCTAATGTAAATGAATTGTAAAGGTTCATGGTTTTTTGCTGTTTCTGAAATATATTATCTCGTTTTTGAATACCTGAAAAGTTAATTGTTTTTACTCTCATGTGTCACCTTACCTTGTGTAATTTTGTGTTCAATATGCACTTGGTTTTGGGTGGCATTGTTTGCGTCCTGCCTTCACCCAGTCACTAATCTGAATGGATGGATCAAAATAATAAAATGCTATTGAGATCATAAAGTACACTGATGGTGTAAAGAGTATTTCTCAGAGGAGAAGATGTGGCCTGATGTGTATGTAAGGCTAAAAGAGTCCAATATTGAAAAGGGGCTCACATGTGATACAGCTGACATTGTTACTCAGCGTGGGTTGATGCAGGACAGTGTTTATTGTAAGGTTTTCAGCACATTGTAATCAACCGCAGTGTGAATATTTCAATTTTAGATAGTATAACTCATTCTCAGGGTTATTGTCTTGCTTTACTGTAAAACTATCCATTTTCTAAACTTCTTTATCCAGTTCAGGGTAACAGTGCACTGGACCCACTCGAAGGCAGACTAGATGATGGAAACATGAAAACTTCAACAATAATCCCATTTATTAACTGTTTAAGATGTTGTTTTATTTATATCAAGGTTGACATTATATTCTCCCATGAATGGATGTTTTGCTCTCATCTACCTCTTCAGCTAATGCAGGAAGACAAAACATATTTTCTTTCACTCGCTTACTCATCATCAGCCATGCCCTTTAAGTGACTGCAATGTGCCATTTGCAATAAACAGGAATGTCTTGCTTGGTTTAGTAACTCATTTGAACTTCTTTTTTCTTGCAGGAGAAACCCCTATCCCGATCCCTACAGAGAGGGGAAGATGCACAATTTGACCAGGTCAGTCCTGCCATTTCATGACCAGGAGTTAAATAATTGCGTCATCCACAGGTGCATAAATGTGACAGTCCTGCGTCAGCAGCAGCCCCACACCCAACCCACCTCTGTGTTTGTACGCAGTATCTGAATCCCCAGCTCCCCAAAATCAATCCCCCACTCATTGGCTTGTCTGTCGCTCATCTGTGGCCGGTGCAGAACTCTTTACAATAGGCCTGCCTGCTGCAGAATGCTTTGTTCAGCACAACACAAAGCCAATGAGGATATGGTGGTATAGATCCAGCTGTCCCTATTGTGAGTGAGAGGGAGAAAAGAGGTATAGAGAGTCGAAAAGTGAGAGCGGAGAATTGCTGTGTCATCCTCGGCAGTAAATCAGCACTGGGTGCTGAAGTGTTTCTGCCTGGCACCGTAAGGGCAGAGGGAGCAATTGCATAACTCTGCTGCCGAGCATCCATCATCCACCTCCCTCATCTTGTCACACTGGCCCTTAAACACACATACATCTAACTTGCTTATGCATGCAGAGCTCCTCATCTCAGCTTATGTGAATTTGCTCAAAAGGATCTACTGTAAATTGGATACTGAGTACTGCCTTCATTACTAACTGGATTAGGTTAATTCATTCAAACAAAAAGCAACATATTCTTGTTATACATGGATGTGTTGTTGGAGCTTGTTAACATTGAGCTGGGCACCAGCCGACATCTCTCATGCAAGTGCTGAGGAAATGATTGGGGTCAGCCCATGATTTATGTGGCGTAATATGAAAACCACAGAGGCACATGCATTAGAAAAGAGCCGCAGTGATGTTCTAAAGCATGTAATCTAACACTGTGCTCTGAAATGTCCATCACACATTGGTGATGAAGGTTCCCCTTACATTTTCCTCATGAGGTGAATATCTGTATTTAATCATATGAATAATTAGATTGTCAGGAACAACATTTTCTACAACTAGAGTATTTTGTAAATCAACATTAATACTTTTTTTGTGATCCTACTTCTATTAAATTGGCATTTTAATGGGCTGTTGTCTTTTTTACAGTTAATAAGCTCTATGAGCTCAATAGCAGAACACTGTTTGCCCTCCCTACTGCGCACACTGTTTGACTGGTACCGACGGCAGAGTGGCACTGAAGACGAGTCCTATGAGTACAGGCCTCGCTCAAGTACAAAGTCTAAAGGGTGAGAGGCATTGTTTTGCTTTTGTTTCCACTTTGTCTTCTGTTGCATCTCTTCTAAACATAGTGATATTGGCATCTCCTTCAGATGTTTAAATGAATCCAATTTTGCACAGTTTCTAGCTTACATTTCTGCTCTCCTCCATTGTAGAGACGAGCAGCACCGGGACAAAGATTACCTTCTAGAACGGCGGGACTTAGCCATAGATTTCATATTTTGTTTAGTTTCCGTGGAAGTTCTTAAGCAGGTGAGCACTCCAACAGTCTTTACTGTTTCTGTCTGTTATTGCCAAGATAACTAAGCTGATGGTTTTAGTGGATGAATGCTTACGTAAGGAAATGTAGTGCACCTCTATGTGACTTGTCATTGAAAGTACTCACTACTGTGTGACTGTAACCATAACTATACAACATTGTGTAGTGTTTATAGTAGCCTTTTCTGGACAGCCCCATTTTAACTCATGATAGAATATTAGTTACTTTTAATGTAGTTTTACTCAATGTCACATGTTTTTGCTCTTATGGGGCTGGATAATTTTCTCAATGTCTTTTTGTTGCATAACATTATTTGTGAATTGTTCACTTGTTTACCAGGGCTTCTTGTCCAATTATTACATTTTCTGGTCTATTACTGTC
Organism: Lipophrys pholis; assembly: GCF_963383615.2. Lineage (NCBI taxonomy): Eukaryota > Metazoa > Chordata > Actinopteri > Blenniiformes > Blenniidae > Lipophrys > Lipophrys pholis. The sequence goes on along the minus strand of NC_137640.1, from coordinate 29,605,756 downwards.
AACAGTAATATCAGACATGGTATTTTGTAAAGTTCGATAAGAGTTTTGCTTTGTACTTATTATTTTTGGGAAGGTTTTCCCTGCAGGGAAACAAAGTAAATAAACAGGATGGCAAGTGACCAACTCCCAGCTGAGTTTGTTGCTCAAGCTGATTGTCCAAAGCCTGCATTCTTATCTAAAAGCAGATCCCTGGAGACCAGAGCCGAAGAGCTGAGATGTATTTGGCATTGCTCTGGCAGGGAAGCTGTTGAATGGCAGCAAAGACAGTGACTGAGAAATATCACTGCCTCTAATAAGACTAATGCTTCTGTGTTTACGTCACAGATTCCTCTTCACCCAGTGCCAGATGTTTTAGTACACGAAGTCCTAAACCTGGCATTCAAGCACTTTAAACACAAAGAGGGGTAAGTGGGCATCATCTCACAAATACAATGAATGACTGCTTCAGCAACAGTGAAGATGATGTGATACGTTAAGTTTGGACTCTCACGATTGTGGCTTGTCCTTGTAAGAGTGAGCCACGCATGCGGGTGTGTGCTTGTGCTAGCTTTATGGGCATTTGTGTTACTTCCTAATTATTTACATTTATGCAAAGCGGAAGTGTTTCTTCTTCAATCAGCCTCAAGAAAGCATGCACAGTGCTTACAATGTTTTGAAACGAATCATCTGGATGTGTCTTAAACAGTACTGTGCCTGTTCAACACTAAATGTTGTATCTTTGGTTAATTTACAGGTACTGTGGACCCAACACAGGGAATGTGCACATCATCGCAGACCTGTATGCTGAAGTCATAGGGGTTCTCACGCAGTCAAAGTAAGCTTAAGTTTGACCTTTAACTTGACTCTTGTCAATGTCAATTGGTGTTGACTGACATGTGATTACTTGCATTGTAACCTTGTGTGTGTGTTTGCTCAGATTTCAGGCAGTGAGGAAGAAGTTCATCACAGAACTGAAGGAGCTCAGGCAAAAAGAGCAGAGTCCCTACATAGTCCAGAGCATCATTAGTCTCATCATGGGCATGAAGTTCTTCCGGGTTAAAATGTATCCTGTGGAAGATTTTGAAGCTTCTTTTCAGTTCATGCAGGTAAATTAGTGCTTGTGTGTATTTGTTTATTGTTTGTGTGGTTTGGGTGTTTTAGCTGTTTGTTTGCTAAACTGCACCAGTCATTTTCTTTTTAAATTACTAGCTGATGCTTGTTTCTTAAAACCCTGTAGCACTCTGTAGCAATGGTTCATGAAGTTAGATGAGTACCATCAAAGTTGAGGTTTGGCAAAGTGCTTGTGTGTGTATGTCAGATGCCTTCTGTCCTAGGATATCATTTCCATCTAATCCTAATGTGTTAATGGAACGCACTCTACTTCTGTGTGTCTTTCCTTCTTTGATCATTTAGAGTCCAGTCAATACAGGATATTTACTTTACTTTTGCTACTTAATACTAAATCCATTATAATTATGTTTTTCTCTTTATTAGATTTGTTATGCAATTGAAAAGTGAGTTCTCTTAAGTGGTCCGGCTCAAAAGTGGAAAAAAAGCATGACAATGAACATGAATCTCTGTTGTGATAAATCTTGCCATGTGAGCTACAGTTATCTCAGGAGTCATCAATCTCTAGTCACATCTACAACCACAATATGCTCATGGAACAAATTCAGGCATTGTTCTACACTGCGAACATTGTCCTAAGCCCGACTTTCAGAATAAAGCTCAACACCTATTGGTACAACTTGCCTTCATTGTAATGAGCAGCTTTTCTCCCGGGGTTCTACCAAGCTTGATATTGGTGCGTTCAACAGATTCAAGTGGTTTGTAGCAAGGATTCAACACCACTGCTTAAACAGCTTCACAGTGAAAATGTTCTGACTAGTTTGACAGCTGTCATCGTTACACTGTGGTGCTCGGTTGCTGGGAAAGCAGTAGGGTCTACAATGAACCAGTGATGTGCCCTTAAGGCCACATATAATCAAACTAATCCCTGAAGAGTTTGTAACTTGAACCAATCAGTAGTTGTAGTATTCAAAAGGACATACCAAAACCATCCGTCTTTTCTACCAGTTTATCCAAAAATGAATTCTGCTGAAGCAAATATGAACCTTTAAATCTTTCAGGATGTTTCACCTAAAGCTGGTTCCAGTTCTGCAATATTACTTTCCAAACTTTTATTTTTAACAGTTTTCTTTCAGACTTGTCTGTTTATGTCCTTTTTGTTTTCTTCATGTATGTGTGCCTTTGTCATCCTCCTATAGGAGTGTGCCCAGTACTTCTTGGAAGTCAAGGATAAAGACATAAAGCATGCACTGGCAGGCCTCTTTGTTGAAATCCTCATCCCTGTTGCAGCTGTGAGTAGCCATTTCCAATGACTTGTTGTCCTTCTTACATCAAAGTAACAATGTCATTTGGGATTCGTGCTGTTTGTTTCTCCTCAGGCGGTAAAGAATGAAGTCAACGTCCCATGCCTAAAAACCTTTGTGGAGATGCTTTACCAGACAACCTTTGACCTTAGTTCCAGAAAGAAGCACTCTTTGGTAATAACTTTACCATTATCATTTATTTTTTTCTTGTCCAACACTGAAGTTGTCAATAATACTTTACATTGCTAGAGCACCAAGTCAGAAATAATGATATTGAAATACAAGATATGTGGTAAATTCAACCTTTGTTTAATGGCAACTACTGTATACTGAAAGAAGGAAACATTTTAAAGTTCACATTTTTACTTTTGTCATTTTATTTCAAAATTTTTATAATGTATTCCTCCACTGAAATCGACAACCATTACAAATAACGTTTATTGAAAACATCTACAAACATCTCCAACTGCCACAGTTTGAATAGTCCATGATAACTACTAATCTTCCATGTTTTTTTTTTCAAGTTGAAGACAAAATGTCATTTTGAATGACTTGTGCCATCTCAAGGTTATTCTACCAAATGCATCATACCTCACATTAAAACACCTGTTTCCAAATCAGGAGTACATAAACACCCAGACTAACTTTGGTTTTTCTTCTTAGTGAAGATTGATTATGTGTTACAAATAAGTATTTATGATTATCCCAAAAATGTGGAGAATTGATCATGGTCTTTCACAACAAGGCAGTTAATAAAGTAACATAGCAAAGGTGCTCAATGTTCCTTGTGATCCTTTACGAAGCATTGTTTGGAACATTAAAGAGATAATGGGGCACATTGGAAAATGTCTTATGGCAGAAAGATCAAGCTATAAACAGCTGGCATTAGATTTTTGAGGAGGCAAGAGGCCAAACTCTCTGAAGCGACTGCAAAATACCTGCTGCAAACCTCGGCTTCAGCAAATCCTGAGATGTCTACAGTAAGGTGCTCGCAAGGTCCTGACATTCTCAATGCCCAAAGTCAAAACTGTTTACCACCACCAAACCTAAACACCAGAAAATTTGCCTTCCAAACTAGTGCATTCATTCAAAACAGGAACCTTTTGGGCCTTTGGATCAACCGTCGTTCCAGGGGAGGAAGAACGAGTTGTAGGCTGAAGGACAATAATTCTCTACGATGCGCCATGGTTATGGTTCAGTAATGCTCTAGGGCTGACTGCTTTTTATCTTCTGGCACTGGAAATATGTAACTCTTGTGAAAGCAAGCTGGGATCAGTCCTGTATCAGCAAATCCTATTAGAAAATGCCATAGTGTCTTGTGATGGAGCTGAAGCTTTAATGTCATTGTCCTTTTAAAAAGGACAATAATCCACAATGGCATGAATCCTGTGGAAAATCTTTGATCTGGATTGAAATAGACAGTTGCAGCATGCGAACCCAATCCTATCGGACCGCTGCAGGCTTTTCTCAATTAGGAGTGGTCTTGGATTCCTCAGGAAGTCAGCCAGACAATGTTGAACCTGCTGTCTGGCTGAACATCATGTTTACAGCAGGTCATAGCAGCTGAAGGGTGCTCTGTCAAGTACAAACGATTTTAAGAAGTTGTTGAGTAATTTTGAGACGGCAATAGGCATTAAAAGGAATTTTAAAAGATAAAGCATTTATTCCCGTTTCTCACTGATGGTGACACTGTTTCTGTCCCCAGGCTCTGTATCCACTGGTGACGTGTCTGCTGTGTGTCAGTCAAAAGCAGTTCTTTTTAAACAACTGGCACATCTTCCTCCAGAACTGCCTCTCACACCTAAAGGTATGTCCAGCCTCAGCAATCAGTCTAGTTTCAGTAAGGGTGTGCTCTGTAGCTCTAAGGGGTAGCACAATGCAGACATTCTTCAAATTAGCCATTCATAATTCAACTCAGTGCAGGTCTTATGACATGTTATGAAATGTAAAATGCAATTCTGATCATCTTGTGGGTAGTAATATGAATAGATCACAGTTCTCATAATTTCCCTGTTTAGTTTTTTTTAAACACAGTGAAAGCCTTACCTTTATCTATTCAACACAAGCTTAATACTAACAACTGTGCAGGTTGTTTTAGATGTGACAGGTGTGTTCTGTGTGATTATCACAATGTACTTTACCCTCCATTATCAATCTACCAGATCTGGATGGGAACAGCACTTGATTTGATGAGCTTATACTAGTGTTGTTCCGGAAAAGTACGTCATGAATGAAATGCTAACAAGCTTTATAATTATTTCTATTTAGCAGTGTAACTGGACTAATTTCAAAGACCTTAATTAAACAATCAACATCATAAACCTTCTATATTCACTCATGTTGCTTCAAGTGCTGTTTTACCTCAGGTCTGTTAATGGCTCCTTGGAAACCAATTACAAACAAATTCATCCTGTTTTTCTCCTATTCTTGAATATTAAAGCCAGAAGCTGATTGACCAAATTACTGACCGACCAACCGACTCCGACTGTCTCGTTCCTACAATTGTTGATCACTGTGAAAACTGTCTGATCTTGTTGCGGATAAAAGGGTTTTTTGTCTGTGTGATGGTGATTTCTGATGGCTCTTAATTGCCATCTGTCATCTCTGTGATCTCATGTCAGAGTTTTTCCTTTCACCGTCCTGATTGTGTCCGATTTCCTTGGTTTGAAACGTGATCAGTTTCCTGAGCATTTGTGCTGATTCTTGTTTTTGATTGACATCATTTTATGGGCTCGTGTGACCGAAATAATGGTTCTGTGTGAACTCCGGTGTCTTATATGCATGAGGACTTTCACCCTTGTGTCTCCTCCTGACAATTGTTAGTGCAAGAACTTTGTTTCACTAAGCAACAAATAACATCATTTGTATAACCAGTGCAATGCAAATGAGCTTTGGTAAGCAAAGTCTAAAAGTCATGCAGCTCAGCGGCCTAATATATAATTGTGTACCTTTCATAAAACATTTTCATGCATGTGTCTAATCAAAAACTACAGTAAAAACAGACTAAAGCAAAGGCAGCCTAGCAATCACATCAAAACTTTCAAATTAATGGTGTTTTCTGAAACCTGATCGACATTGGCGAGGATTTGAATAAGATTTTAATGCCTGACATAATTGCACACCTTGATTTATATTTGTGACCTCCACTGGAATCAAATGAAGCATCGTGTTTTGAATCTGGCGGCTGATTTGGGCTTCACTCCTTGTCTCTTTGTGTAAAACAATATTTTGTGTGCATGGTTTTTCCCATTTCATCCTTCTGTTTCTCTCATATCCATCCCCCTTTATGTATCTTCTGTCACTGGTAGATTTCCCTACCACAGTACACCTCCTTCAATTTTCTTTTTCACTTCTTTATGAATATCTTTGTCACGTCATTAAAGTGCAAATATATTTGTGAAACAAATGAACTGTTAGTCTGTAATACTAACATGTGAGTTAAAGCCACATGTGGCGTGGTAAACAGTTCATCTTGAGTCATTTCACTTTGTTAGAGTTGATTGCCACACTAAGCTGACAAGAGTGAAGTAGCTTTGGCCTGCTCTTGTCACAATTATTTAGGCTGTGTCTTTTTGTTTTGGTTTCTTTTCCCTATGACCTGCATGTGTCCCTCCCCAAACCTTTCATTCTTTGTTTCCTGTCGTTTGATCTTTTTTCTCACACCGACTTGCTCCAGATGCCGTCTAACAACAGCATCCGAAAGCAGATTGAGACGCTGCAGGTGAGTTACCTGGTGTCAGTGGCGAGCCTGGTGCTCCCTCCCTTGTGACCATTCTTATCACAATGTAGGGTAGCACACTTGACCTTCCTGTTTCTAAGAGGATTGAGTTATTCCCTGCTGTGAAGGAAAAACGAGTGACATGCGCTCCTTGGAACTTGTGACGTTGCTATAGGCTTTGTGGTTTAAGCTTGTTTGTGTTGACTTTTTGTTTGGTTGTATGCTTGGATTTTTATTGTAGATTAAAGTTGGAATCAGCAGTGTTGGAAATGGTACTCAGTTGTTTGTCTTTTAACTTTCAGTAAAGTCACAGTATAAGAGTAAAAGCACTGATGCATTAATGTCACAATATACAAAACGTTGTGAGAAAGAATAGGAAAGTTGACATATGTTGAGGGTGGAGTTGCAAGGCAAAAGGAGTACAGGAGGCCCAGTGACGAGTTTCAAGGATGCAGTAAGGGAGAACATGCAGGCGATTGGCGAGAAAGGTTACATGAGAGAAGAGTACTGAAGGAAGAGCCGCTGCAGCAACAACTACCGGGTGAACAGAGAAAGGAAGATTGTGGTATTTGGCATACTTTTCCTGCTGGTGCTGTAGTTTAGTAGACATGATAATAATGATACAATAACAATACATTTCATTTGTCCGGTCCTTTCAATATACTCAAGGTCACTTTAAAATACTAGTTAAAAATATTAGTAGCAGTAAAAAAACAAAATAATAAAAAAAACATTCAGGCATTTGCAGTAGACTTGACAAAGTTTAAAATGAATATGCTTGTCTAAAAGTTTTGAGGTGAGATTTAAGAGTCCAGGGATTGAATGTTTCTGAAGTTGGGTGGGAGGGGACATGCTTATGCTATCCATATACCTGCTTTTTGCACAGTCCAAACTTCGCCTTTGTGCCTGCTATCAATAACTGGAATATTGTTGATATTAGGTATTCAGTCTCATTGACATTCAACTTTAGTTATGTTAAGATAGAGTCCTGTTTTAAGGGAAAAAAATAAGTTCTATGTCTTTGTGCATCTGTCAAAGGCAATTAAAAAATAATCCCTGTAACTGTTGAAGAGGGCTACTAATCCAACATAGAGTAAGAAAGTAACATGTGGACTTGGTCAGTAAACATTTGGGTTTAAGGCTGGTTCAAACAAAATCCACTTTTTCTTTCACCAAGAAATTCAAGACAGCATTAACAATGTGAAATTGAACCTCATAATGCTGACATAGAGCAGCCACATTTGACTGGCTATGTCAGTGGATTTAGTGATCTGCTGTTTTAAGTTCTTGAGGTTTTCTGATTTTCCAGATGACAACAGGAACACTTACATGAATGGTTGTTGTGCAGTATGGATTTGTAGATGAAATTCTTCACTTCGTCAATAACGCACAATACTGTGTTTTTGATCCCCCGCTCTGGTATGTTGACTACCAGCTACTTGTATATTAAAGGATATATATGTCAGTTTTACAAACTCTATTAGTTAAGAGGATAGAAGTTTTTCATTGTAATATGGGCTTTTTGTTGTTGAGGTCTGGGTGAGATTTGGAACCACAGAACGTCATGGACATGGACAATCAATCACACCATCGCCACAGTTTGACGCTACATAGCTTTTTGTTCTAGGATATTATTTAAGTACTCAGGTCATGCTTTTGTTCTGTTATTTCTAACATCAGTTATGACTTAAATTTAATGATTCTTTTACTTAATTTATTAAAGTTACAGGTCTTTTATTTATTTTTATTTTTTAAATGTCCTCTGTTTAAAAAAGACTGAATTACAATCTGCCACAATTTATTCTACTGGTCCTACTGGTGACGGAAAATAGCTATGGTGTGACTGTGTGGACTCTCGGTACTCGGACATCGGTCAGCAGGACTGAAACTGGGGTTGTCATACGCTTCTTCACAGCGTTATGTTTGGGTTTCTCTATTTTTAATCCAAAGATCAACAGACTCATTCCTTCAGTCTCACAGGTGGGTAATAAAATTGTCATAATAGAACGCCATACTTATAGTTTTTCATATGTCTAAAATCCACAGAATAAAGACCCCAAAATGTCCCGTGTAGCACTGGAGTCCCTCTACAGACTGCTGTGGGTCTACATTATCAGGATCAAGTGTGAGAGTAACACGGTCACACAGAGGTCAGTAACGAAGCCATCCAAACTCTTAATAGTCTTAATTCATCTCTTTGCATCACATGGCGATTAAATAGTCAGTCAGTGTTGTAGCAAATACAGTCTCTTTGTCTCTTTCGTCTAGTCGATTGCTCAGCATAGTTTCAGCACTTTTCCCCAAAGCCTCTCGCAGCGTGGTGCCCAGAGACACGCCCCTCAACATCTTTGTCAAGATCATCCAGTTCATTGCTCAGGTACACGTTGACCACAGAACACATCAAACCTGATGTTTCTCAAATGTGCCCAAGCTACAGACAAACCACACAATAGCTATTGTGTCATTGATCACTTTTGTTTGTGGTTATTCCAGGAAAGACTGGATTTTGCCATGAAGGAGATTATCTATGACCTTCTGTGTGTGGGCAAGTCTCACAAAACCTTCACCATCAATCCAGAGGTAAACCTTCAGCAATGCAACAGCTTTTTGTATTATACAATTGACTCCATTATTTCATTCATTCTATCTCTCATTTCACCTTGGCAGAGGATGAACATTGGTTTGCGAGCTTTCTTGGTGATCGCTGACAGCCTGCAACAGAAAGATGGGGAGCCTCCAATGCCTACTACAGGGATCATCCTGCCCTCAGGCAACACACTGCGTGTCAAAAAGATCTTCCTCAACACCACCCTCACAGATGAAGAGGCAAAAGGCATTGGTTGGTCAACATACTAATATTGACATGAGGCTTTTCTTGTTTGTTTGTTTGTTTGTTTGTTTGTTTTGTCTGCTTTGAATGCAATAACTCTGTTTGATGCCCGTAGGCATGTCATTGTACTACCCACAAGTACGAAAAGCTCTGGATAACATCTTACGACACCTGGACAAGGAAGTAGGGCGCTCCATGAGCATGACCAGTGTGCAGATGTCCAACAAGGAGCCAGAGGACATGATCACGTATGTAACCACAACTTGGATCTATTAGGTTACTCTTGTTTGACTGTTGTTGCTACTGTGTGTACATGACCACTGGCATGTTCTCATGAATCGTTTGTGCTGCAGGGGAGAGAGGAAGCCAAAGATCGATCTGTTCCGAACATGCGTGGCTGCTATCCCAAGACTGATACCAGATGGCATGAGCAGACAAGACCTAATAGAGCTTCTAGCCAAGTAATTCACCATCTGCAACCTTTTCACAGACACAGCAGTCCACAATTTACTGTACCTCATTTGTTTTAATGTCTGACTGTTGATTTCTCCAGACTGACCATCCACATGGATGAGGAACTACGTGGCCTCGCCTTCACTACTCTTCAGGCTCTGATGGTGGATTTCCCTGAGTGGCGGGAGGATGTACTCTCAGGCTTTGCCTACTTCATAGTCAGAGAAGTGACTGATGTCCACCCGACGCTGCTGGACAATGCGGTCAAGATGTTGCTGCAGCTCATCAGCCAGTGGAGGCAGGCACTGCAGAGCAGCAACAAGAGTCATGATGCACAGGTTGGAAAAATGGGCTTCAGTTGGATTTGGAGCCATAGTGTTATATCTTGTGTCAACAGTGATCCATTGAATATTGATTTGTAAAAATATTTGTTTCCACCAGACCTCAACCAGTAGTCGCTCTCTGTCCCTGGAGCGTACTCTCTCATTGGGTGTTCTGCACGTCGTCGAGGGTTTAGCGCTGGTGGTGCTTTGTAGCTGCCGTCCCGCTACACGCAGGCTTGCCGTCAATGTTCTCAAGGAAGTCAGAGCGCTGCACACTGCATTGGGCATTGGCAAGGTAATTTTTGCAGACAAACTGTACATATTTGTTATTGGGCAAATCCACACATCTGCAGAAAAGTTTTTTTAAAAGTGGTGATTGCTTCCATCATTTCTCCATCATTCAGGGAGATGAAGAACTGGCCATTGATGTAATGGATAGACTAAGTGCATCTGTGCTGGAGAGCTTCATCCACCTCACAGGAGCTGATCAGGTTTGAATACGCTCTCTCATTTTCTTATTCTGCAAATTGAAAGCCTTAATATTTTACTGTTTCTGGGCGTGTCCTCTACTCCTCTCTTCAGACTAGCCTACTGTATTGTCCCAGTGGGATTGATCTTCAGAGTCTAGCAGAATGGAGCTCATCTCCCATCAGCCACCAGTTTGATGTGGTGAGCCCCTCGCATATCTGGGTGTTTGCCCATGTCACTCAGGGCCAGGACCCCTGGGTCATCAGCTTCTCCAGCTTCCTGCGGCAGGAGAACTTGCCCAAACATTGCCCTACCGCACTCAACTATGCCTGGATGTTTGCCTACACCCGCCTGCAGTTACTGTCGCCGCAAGTTGACATAAAGTATGTTTTGGTAAACTTTGCTTGTATGTGTTTTGTGTCGCTGTGTGTACTTTTCCATCCTGTGCTTTATTTTTGGGGTTTTTTAATTGTAGTGGTTGAGGATGTCTTTATTCGTGGTCCGAACACTAGAGTGAATATTACTTTGAAATGGACACGGTACAAGAAAGTTAAGATTGAAGAGTCAGTCAACATGATCCATCCTCATGTTTTCTACTACCAACTGCCTGAATTGTTTCTTAATGTCTATTCATCTTTTTGTGTGTACTTGCAGCAGCCCCATCAATGCCAAGAAAGTGAACAGCCTGAACAGTAGTGACTCCTACATTGGCCTTTGGAGGAACTACTTGATTCTCTGCTGCAGCTCTGCCTCCTCCTCTATGTGTTCCTCTTCCTCCACCTCTGGTTCCGTCCGCTGCTCCCCCCCTGAGACGCTGGCGTCCACGCCGGACAGTGGCTACAGTTACGATTCAAAGGTCAGTCACACAGCAGAAGTAGCATCTCATTGCATGGCCATCTTAAACTGTCTAAGGTGTCTCAGATATATGTTCAGATTGTTTTGATTTGGTCTAATTTCAATGAAGTCTGGAATGATTTCCTTGTCAGTGTGACTTGCTTGTGAACTTATACATATTTCCATCAGATCCTTGGGGTACATCAAAATATGTGCTTTTCTGCAGCTTCCAGTATGAGCCAGTGTGGTTTCTGAACAAAGACTTCCATGATAAACCAAACAGGATGTGACAATATTCTAACAATGGATCTTTTTGACGCAAACGATGAATGGCAACTGCGATTTTGACTGTCGTATACATTTTAAGTGACTATAAGCTTTTAGCTGGTCAATAACAACAGGATAATTCCAATAATTTAAGTTTGCATTTTGCACTACTGTCGTGTATGTGAAGGAAATCACATCACATCATTAAGCTCAATGTAAGTTGTCTGTTTACATCGTCAATTCCAAAGTTTGAAATATACAGTGAACATTAAGCAAGTCTCACTAGGTTGCTGAAATAGTCACCGAAGAGAGGACACGACAGTGATATATTTAGCCATGTATGCCATGTGTCTCTTTATATAATGTTGGGAGTATACCACATTATACAATTATGATATTTCTGTATTCATAGATTGTTGGCACTCCGTCCCCATCTTCCCTGTTCAAACACATTGTTCCAATGATGCGCTCTGAGAGCATGGACATCACAGAGTCTTTAGTTCTGGGCCTTGGCAGGACCAACCCAGTGGCTTTCAGGTAAATGACACTCTGCGTTGACTATGTATGCACACACTGGTTTACATTATTTTATTTAGTAAATTTTACATGTTACTTTCCTGCTCTTCAGGGAATTGATAGAGGAGTTAAATCCCATCATAAAAGAAGCTCTAGAGAGAAGACCTGAGGTAAGTGCAGCCCATTGATGACTTGTAAAGCTTCTCTGTGTTGCTTCCTTGTTCATTAAAGACACGGTGTGCTCATGCTGTGTACTTTGCTCCACAGAACATGAAGCGACGCAGGCGTCGTGACATCTTAAGGGTCCAGCTGGTCCGGATATTTGAGCTACTTGCTGATGCTGGAGTCATCAGTCAAATGTACATACTCCTCAGTTATTTACATGAAAATTGTGAGATTCGGAATTACCCTGTATCTGCTGTTTGACAGTTGTGAACATTTCTCATTTGCAGAGCCAGCGGCGGGTTGGATGGGGAGAGCCATTCTCTGAACAGCACACTGCTTGAGTATGTTGATCTGACCAGGCAGCTGCTCGAGGCTGAAAATGACAAGGACTCTGACACATTGAAAGACATTCGCTGTCACTTCAGTGCGCTTGTAGCCAATATTATTCAGAATGTTCCAGGTATGTCTTGTGAAATAGGTCAGATTCTTAGTGGCACTCAAGTTTCTCTAAAATCAAAGTTAGAAAAATATGTCTCACATGTAATTTTATTGGTTTTTAGTCCACCAGAGGCGGACCATCTTCCCCCAGCAGTCACTGAGACACAGTTTGTTCATGTTGTTCAGTCACTGGGCTGGGCCCTTCAGCATCATGTTCACTCCCTTGGACCGCTATAGTGACAGAAATATGCAGATCAACCGGCATCAGTACTGTGCACTGAAGGTACACATGAAGTCACATGAAAATGTAATAACAGCCAACTATTATCACCCAGATTAACTGGAGCTAATTTGTCAATGTTCTAGGCCATGTCTGCAGTGTTGTGTTGTGGACCTGTAGCTGATAATGTTGGCCTGTCCTCCGATGGCTACCTCTATAAGTGGCTGGACAACATTCTGGATTCTCAGGACAAGAAGGTAGGAAGATGTGGCATGTCTAATTCTTTGTCTCGTGCATATTTGAGATTCTCCAAAATTCAGTAACACGTCCCAAAAAAATAAATGATCAGAACGGTTTAAATGTGACAAGTGACGTAAATAATGAATTGCATATGAAATATTTAGTGTTCTGTCAAAATTCATAATAAATCCAAGTAGCAACAAATAAAGTGAATATTCCTGGGACAGGAATAAATCTTTACTATCCCATAGATAAAACACTGCTGTAACTAGGCAAGATTAAACTAGAGAATAGACGTTTAAATCAGGAAGTAAATAACTGAACAGTCATGCACATCACTTGACTTGACACCACTACTACCTAGTGGTGGCTACAAGTACTGCACAGGGTCTACACAAAACTTCCACCTCAATCAATTATATACTTTTAAGGTTAAAAAAGATACAATAATCTGTTTTCAAAAATGAAATGCATCTTTACACTCGACATATTAGGATTTTCTTTTAAGGAAGGAAAAGAGTCATTCGTATGGTCTTGAATACTTAGTGAAAGGAACTAGGTCTTCTCATGATGTGGTTGTCCAAATGAAGTGTTACTTTTTTCGAAATACAGAGCTTACTGGAGAATTTAGCTTGATATTGAATGCAAAACCTGGATAATGAGAAATTAATTGATAAACTTCATCAGCATATGGACTTATGAGCAAGTAGGCTGACTATTTTAACATGGTTTCTTGTGTGGCCCGCTATAGGTTCACCAGCTTGGTTGTGAGGCTGTGATGCTGCTGCTGGAGCTGAATCCAGACCAGAGCAACCTCATGTTTTGGGCTGTGGACCGTTGTTACACCGGCTCCCGTCGGGTCGCTGCTGGCTGCTTCAGAGCCATTGCCAATGTCTTTCACAACAGGTTTGTCACATTCCCAGCAGAACAAGATATATTCAAATAGTCTTGTTCCATATGAGATTTGGTATTTGTATTCTAAGTTTTTTGTTTGTTTTTTCAGGGATTATCAATTTGACACTGTGGTGCTGCTGAACTTGATTCTCTTCAAGGCGGCTGATTCTTCCAGGGAGATTTATGAGGTGGCCATGCAGCTGTTGCAGGTCAGGGATTCACTCTCATGAGGAAATGATCGGGTCACATCTTCAGCACATAACATCCCTGTGTGGTTGTTGCCCTTTATTTAAGAATGTTGTGATTCTTGATTTGTATGAACCAGATCCTGGAGCCCAAGCTCTTCCGTTATGCCCACAAACTGGAGATCCAACGAACAGATGGCATCTTGACGCCTCCTTCGCCGCTGCCACACCTCTACTCCGTGTCTTACTACCAGCTATCTGAGGAGCTTGCCAGGACTTACCCAGAGCTCACCCTGCCCATCTTCTCAGGTTTGTCTTAATATGATTAGATGCTGTTCTTTGGCAGTGAGTGTGTGTTGTATAGATGATCTTAATCAGAGGTCTTCAGTCTGCTGAGATACTGCCGGGTGGCAGGTGACTTTTTTAGTTTATGGGCAAGTTTAAAAAAAAAAAAAAAAAAAAAAAAGTCCTTCAAAGGAAAAAAGTCTTTAAATACACATTAACACAGATCCAACATATCGTTAATGGACAAATGAAGGTACAATATTTAACCTTTCAGTTTTAAATCCATACAATTGGCAGCAGAACCTATAGTGAGTCTCCTTGCAACATAACTTTTCAACAGTGGATTTTCCTCACTCACCTATTATGAGCCATTGGCTTACGATCTCCATCCATCCATCCATCCATCCATCCATCCATTAATCCATCCACCCACCCAGCCACACAACAGACAGTTCAAGGATTCACTGCTCGTCTTACACCTACAAAAACATGTTACTGTGCATTATTTTGATAGCTTAGTGTTGTATGTAAGATAATCAGAATGTTAATGCTTGGCAAAGTCACTCATAGGTCATCAGGCAGTTTTGTTTTAACATTTATTTTTTAAATTAAAAACATCAGTCGAGCTTGTGTGCTATATTGTCATGCCGTTGCCAGTGCTGATAATGGTATTGCTATCAGTTGGAAAAAATGTTTATAAATGGCACACCTGCCCCTTGCTCATAAATATATCTACTTGTGCAATATTTGATTAGGTTTGTATATAAAGGAAATGGTCTAGCTGAGATATTGGTTACTTAAGACTGCTGACACACACTTCTTTTAAATCAGGACTTAAAACATTCCTATATGCACAGGGGTTTGAATAAAAAATAGATTTTACTTAGTTATTAAACTTATCTTAATAAATCGATTACCTTATTTATTATACTTTTCTTCATTATTTGTTTTAATACATTTCTTTCATTTCTTCTGAAGCTTTAATGTATTTCTTTATTCTGTATTTCTTAATTTTTTTTTTATTTCTTTGTAAAGCACTGTGAATTGCCTTTTGTTTGAATGGTGCTCTATAAATAAACTTGCTTTGCCTTAATTTGTTCCTTAATTTGTGATCAAATAAGATTTTCACAAATGTCTGTACAGCATGACAAAATCAAGTTGAACGGTCATCATATTTTTCCCTCTTTGTTTAAGAGCAATCAGCTTGAGTATTTACAAACGCAATTTGAAGACTAAAGAGTTGCTAGTGAGTCAGACGTTATGTTTTGAATCAGTTTGACAAATCAATATTGATGTTTCCCCGTCACCCTGCTCACCGTTCTCATTGTAGAAGTAAGTCTACGCATCCAGACGGCACATCCTGGTGGTCGCCAAGTAATGTTGCACTACCTCCTCCCGTGGATGAACAATGTGGAGCTGGTGGACTTTAAACCAATCCCACGGCGACCAGAGGACTGCGGCAGTGGTGAAGAGGATGAGGATGTACAGGAAAGGGAAATCATGATGGTCAACAGCCGAAGATGGCTCCGTGGAGAAGGATGGGGATCCCCGCGAGCAACAACCATGGTGCTAAACAACCTCATGTTCATGACCGCCAAAGTAAGACTGTGCTACACTGTGTTTGCGTCTACATAAAAAAGTTTATCATCATCATCATCATCATCATCATCATCATCGTTGATCTTGAAATGATTTTATCTTTTCAGTATGGGGACGAGTTTGCTTGGTCAGAGATTGAAAACGTGTGGACCACATTAGCGGACAGTTGGCCAAAGAACCTCAAAATCATTCTACACTTTCTCATCAGCATGTCAGGAGTCAACAGTGACCCCAGCCTCTTGCCCTATGTAAGTCACTGTACACTTACATCATGCAGTATTTCCGTCACACTCCAATTTGCAGTGTCCATTCAATAATGTCTGACATTTCTCTCTGTCAAATGTGTGTCCTCAGGTGAAACGAGTGGTTGTGTACTTGGGCAGAGATAAAACTATGCAGCTGCTGGAGGAATTGATGTGTGAGCTTGAGTTGACAGATCCTGTCAGCTCAGCTGTCACCCACATGGACAATCCCCCTTACTACCGCATCACCTCCAGTTTCAAGATCCCCTCAGTCACCTCAGGTATGTTGGCAGCTGAAGCACACGTCTATCGTTCTAAGACCCAATGTTCAGAAGCCACACGGTGAATGTGTCGTGTCTGCTCTATCAGGAACAACCTCCAGTAGCAATACCATGGTGCCAGGACATGATGGTCATCATGATGCCAAGATCAAAGACTCCAACATGGAGGAAAGGTACAGGACAACTCGCCATCCAGTCGTTTTCTCACAGCAAAAGCAAAGTGTGTTATTTAGAGACGGCATCAGACACAGAACGTCTTTACAGTCTGATGTGAGAAATAAACCGACAAAAGAGAAATGCTTGATTCTGTCTAAACTAAGCGTACTGTCGCCAGGTCCGTGTGCAAAAAATATTCAATAGGTGTTTTGTTTTTTCCTGCCTGCTCATGGCGTATCGCTGAATTGGGATTTGGGATGTGAAAGTGCGCTTGACCCAGGTTGAAAAATTGTGACTTACAAAAAAAAAAAAAAACCTGGTAATTGTTTTCTGAAAGCCTTAACTGACATGGAAATTAACATTAAACTCTTCAGAGTTTTAAAAACAAAAATGAGCTTATGACTGTCTTTAGCACTTAATATAGTATTTCTTTAATTTTCTGGCATTGTTAACCAAATAATTTTATAGTTATAACATTTGCTGATGCACAACTTCTCTTATAATGTACAGTACATCATCGCAAATGTCTCTATCCAGAACTTTTTTCCCTCTTGGGAAATTTGAATTACTGCTATTATGTTTGAGTTGTTTATATGAGAAATATTTTTCAGATAAACATGAGGTAAATATCAGTATGACTGAAGATTTTGCTCAGTCATTCTAAACTGCTTTGCTCTGCAGTTACACCCACCTGGATATATACAGCGGTCTCAACAGCAACCTGAACCGCCAGCACCACCGTCTGGAATCTCGCTACAGCAGCAGCTCTGGAGGCTCCTACGAGGATGAGAAGAGTAAGCACAGAATCTTCACTCCTCTCCAGGCAGTACAAGATTAAAGTTTACCACTCATAAGCACTGCTTCCACTTATCTCCCCTCTATTTCAGGTGACTCCATGCCACTTTATGCGAACTGGCGTCTAAAGGTGATGGATCACAACCGTCCGGAGCCTCTGCCCTTCCCTCCAACTGGAGGCTGCTGGTCCCCTCTTGTGGATTATTTGCCAGAGACGAATGCACCTGCTGTCCCGCTCCACAGGTACACCGAGCAGCAGCTTCTCTCTGAGAGAAAAGAAAACAGTGCGTGCATGATTGTGTTTTGTGACTTAACACACATGTCTTCCCTAGATGCAACATTGCAGTCATCCTGCTGACAGACCTCATTGTGGATCATGGGGTCAAAGTAGAGTGGGGTGCCTACCTGCACCTCCTGCTGCACGCAGTTTTTATCGGTAACGTTCTTGGATGCTTTCTGTGTGGGCAGTTTAAAAGGCTTGTCTCTGCCAAGAAAGAAAATGTTCTTACTTTTAGATGTCTTGTGTCCGATGCATAAATAATCTGATGTCTTTAACCTAACCTGTAAATTTAGAAGTACTGTACATGTGCATCAGAATGACCAGTACGTTGGGTGTGATGTGGAACCTAACCTGACTCTCTGTACCTTCCCACAGGGCTTGATCACCAGCACCCAGAGGTCTACGAGCACTGCAAACGTCTGCTGCTTCACCTGCTCGTTGTCCAGGGTGCAAATAGTAGTGTTCAATCTGTAGCTATGGTGCTTTTACGAAACCGGGACTACAACGAACCTAAAGTTCTGACTGTAAAACCAGCAGCTCCAGAGTTAAACCTCACAGGTTAGTTGTGCGTTTAGTACTCAGAACTCTGAAGGACATTAATAGTGAAAGAATCACTGTTAGTATGAATTTATTTAAAAAGATTTTCTTCACGGGAAGGATTACTTTCTTTGGTATATCTTATCGTGCTATTCCATAGTGAATCACAAGGTGGCAGCAAAACTCCTATCCCCAAATAAGTCTGTGTATTGTGGGAATGTTTCTTGCACCTTCCAGGCTTACAGGAGTTGTTGCCAGACTGCCAACCCTCACCTATGACGGACTCGGGTCTCAGCTCCAGCTCTACATCTTCCAGTATCAGCATCGGAGTAGGAGGTACTCCTCTGTCCCACCTGTCCCCCAGTCTTCTCAGTGAGGTGGATGTCACTGCTGAACAGGATGAGAAGGCCAAAGGTCTCATTGAGTTCATTACATCAAGGTGAGAAGGCACAGTCTAAATGAAATGCTGATTTCTCAGAGACATACCACTAATAATGAAAGTGGTGTGAAAAACCGATTTAGTCTAACGTATAATCTTACAAGTTTAACAAATGTCAAATCGATTTCAAGCGTCTTTACCTCATTACTGTTTTGATTTCATGCTTCCAGCAGTGTCTGAGACCTTGGGGTATTTTGCTTTGCATGAGTTTGATCGTGGGATTTGAATCCGATGCTTGGTGTGAAAACCTCTAATATTTGAGAGCGACATCTTAGTAATGGCTCCCAATGTGTCGTCTGTTTTACCTTCTCCTTGTAGGAAGCGGGGTCCACTCTGGAACCATGAGGACGTGTCGCCCAAGAACCCCAACATCAAGAGCGCAGATCAGCTGAGTGTTTTTGTCAGACACGTGGTCACGGTCTTCAGATATTGCCAGCCAGGTCTGTAGGGCTAATAGCTGGTTGTTGTCTAATTCTACCAATTCCAGCAAGAGTCCCAGTCTGCCTGGTTCTATTCATTTAGATTCATGTTTCATTTCAGGTTTCCAGTTGGAATCATTGCTGAGTGAAGTAGCTTTAAGGACAGCTCTGTCATGTTCTTCTCGCCACTACGCCGGTCGCTCATTCCAGATTTTCAGGGCGCTCAAACAACCTTTGACTCCCGCCACGCTGTCTGACATCCTATCCCGACTGGTTGAGACTGTAGGAGACCCAGGAGAGGAGGCTCAGGTCGGTCTAATAGTAATTATAACAATAATAAAGACAGGGATGGTCCTGCTCTGCACTGTTGAAATCAAAACACCACATATCCAAGTACAATTTACTTGCATTTTTTTTATTCTGAGGTGTTATGTGTGTTTCAGGAAAATAATTGTTTGTCATCAAACACACCTGTAACATTCACTGTAACATTGAAATTTCTTTATTCTGTCCACTTAAACCCAATCAGTTGTTGCTCTGATAAACAGAAGGTATGGGAGCACAATTGATTATCTGATCTGCTGTTTTGTATTTGATATAGGTTTGTTAAAACATTCACAACTTGAAAATAGTTCACATTTATGTGTATATACCACAAATGTTAATACAAACGCAATGCTGATGTGGGATGTTGTAGCACAGTGGTATTAGTTTCTTTTTGATGAACTGGCCATTTTTTTCTTCAGGGCTTCGTCATTGAGCTTCTCCTCACATTGGAATCTGGCATTGACACACTCGCCGACACGCTCAAGAACTATGACCTCCTCACTGCTCTTGCACAGTAAGTCTTCGTACCATTTCTATATATGACATATCTATACTTTAAGCAGCCAGCTGATTAGCATGTGTAACCTGAGTGACACTTGGTCATTTCACAGAACCCCTACTCGCGATCACTTGCTTGGGCCAAAGTTTGCTTCCAACAGGAAAAGCACAGGTCAGCTGAACACCAGCAGCAGTGGCCTCCACCACTACGTCCACGCTCGCAGCAATTCGCTCCGTGCCAGCCTGCTGAGCGAGCGGAAAGCTGACAGGCGTAGGTGTAACACCTTAGACATAGCAGACCGACTCGGTGGAAGCCACGGAAACCTGGCACGAACGCGGAGCTTATCATCGCTTGGCGGAGGAGGAAGTCCAGGAGGGGAAACCGTTCCACCTGTGGACCCTTCAAATCTGATGGCCACAGTGTTCTGGATCGCGGTCTCCTTGCTGGAGTCAGACTATGAGTTTGAGTATCTGCTGGCTTTGCGTTTACTCAACAAGCTGCTGGGTCAGCTGCCTCTGGATCAAGCGGATAGCAGAGAACGTCTTGAGATGGTCCAGGCAAAGCTGAAGTGGTACAACTTCCCAGGGCTCCTGCAGCTCTTCCTGAAGGGCTTCACCTCTGCTTCTACTCAGGAGCTCACCATCCACCTGCTTAGCAAGCTAATCAGTGTCTCAAGACAGACACTGGTAGACCCTTCACAAGTAGCAGGTAGATGCTCAATTATACTTTACACTGCTCATGATACTAAATCAAAATCTACTTTGTAAAGTAATTACTGTTGCAAATGACAAACTATTCTCCCACAAATATTCAGGTGTGTTCATTGCATTTCTGTTCGTTCTTTAAAGGTTCTCACTATTTTAGCATTTTTATTTGTGTATTTTATGTATTGCTAATTTTGTGAGCTTCATTCCAAATGTTAATTTCCTTTGTGGTGTATCTATACAGGTTTTCCTTTGAACATCTTGTGCCTCCTACCGCACCTTATCCAGCACTTTGACAGCCCCACTCCCTTCTGCAAGGAAACGGCTGATAAAATAGCCAAGGTGTGCGCTGATGAGAAGTCGGCCACTCTTTCTAATCTGGCCCACATGATGAGCCTGTACAGCACACACAGCTATTCTCGTGACTGTACCAACTGGATCAACGTAGTCTGTCGCTACATCCACGATGCCTTCGCTGAGAGGACCCTCAACCTGGTCACTTACTTAGCTGAGGTAAGAAGTGTTATCGGGCTACGATATGTCTCCTGTGATGAAAACCAGCCTTGACTGTGAATTTTGTCTCTCGTAGCTGCTGGAGAAGGGCCTTCCCAGCATGCAGCAGTCCTTGCTGCAAATCATTTACAGCTTGCTGAGTCATATTGACCTGTCAGCAACCCCTGTCAAACAATTTAACCTTGAGATCATGAAGATCATCGGCAAATATGTTCAGGTGAGTTATTGCAAGCAAACCATAATTCAATGTCTTTAATATTTAGTATACTATAGTATACTTTACTATATTTTATAAAGTGGAAAGGGAATATTTGCTTGTTCAAAAACTAGCAGGGTCTGCTTTTTTTCTTCCCCAAACTCAAACATGAAACATCGTGCTTCAAGATTTAGCTTTCTTGTCTGAGCTAATATTTAGTTATTTCCCCACATTGTGTTGCACTGAATGAGTTAACTGGTACCAGTGAACAAGTATACCAGAATGTTTGAACTACATTCCCTGATCCCTCTACATTTCTTGGTTTGCCTCATTTTTAATGTCAACACACAACTGTCTATTGGATGAAGGTTTGGTTGTTGGGCTGGGCACGCCATAACTAGAATCCTGTTTATCTGAATACAAGCTCACTCACTGGTGTGGTTGACTTGTTGAAACCCCAATTTCAAGGACATTTCCTCTCAGACATAAGGCAACATGACCTCTTCCATTTTATAAATATTTTCAAAGTGGTTTATAATCCCTGTTAGGTGGAAATAGGCCCAACACCATAGTTTAAGAAACATCCCCATATCATGATGCTAATGCCTTCATGCTTCATGTTCTTTCCTTGGATTTCGTGCTTTGTGGACATTGGACTAACGGTCAGCAGAACCAAAACAACAGTGTTGCTTTTATCAGACCACAAAATGTGGCCTCTTTTCTCTTCAGCCTGGTCAGTCTGTTGTTTCGTGAATTGAAACCTCCTCAGCACATGTTGTTTTTGTCACAATGGGACTTTATGGGGGGTGTTTTGCCACAGAAGAATTTTCATAGAATAAATGACCTCATCTTAACTTCACACTGCTATTAGTTTTAGGATGTCCTTTTCGATAAAACAGAATCAGCGGCATTTACATAGTAACTGTTGGGTCTATTGATTTTCTAACACTCTAATTTGTCTGCCAGTAAATTATTGTCCATGTAGGAATGTACTTTTTACCAAAAACAAATAGTAATGCGGTCAGTTATGTAAAACTGCTTGTATTCTGAACACAAATATATTATTACTTTTAATGTTCATGAGTTTAAACTCAGGCTAAAACCTGGATTGCCACAGTTGTTGACAAGTTTAGCAATGTAATGGTAAGAAAATGTTAAAGAGCACAACCTACAGTATTCTCTCAGACATCCTAGATCATAGATACAAGGAGAGACTATAAATAGTGGCACAGTTGCGATTAAGACAGAATGTGTCTTTCATGGTCTTTGTTGAGAAGCCTTTTTCATGGGCTAAAGCACTTTATGGAAGCCTTTTACCAGCCTTGACCCTGGGCACTATTTGCTTCGCATCTGACAGCTTCTATAGCATTATAGCCTGAAGCAAACCCTGTACTGACTGACTCTCAGCTTTGCCTTTCATAGGGGGCTTTGTGTTTGTGTGTCTACTGTGCCAGTGCATGTGTAATGCAAACTGTATTGTTTGGCGTCTTTTCAATGTTCCTCAACAAGACCATATGCGATGAAAGTCACAGACATTGGACCTGCGGTGGTTATGGGTCATTTTGAGATTCTGAAGCAGAACTTGTCTTTTCATTCTCGAATATTCTCCAGAAACAACCACTCAGATTCTTAATCCATAGTCAATCGTTATGCTTCTGTTTTCTAGAGTTCACATTGGAAAGAGGCCCAAAACATTCTGAAGTTGGTGGTGTCCCGCTCAGCCAGCCTTGTTGTTCCAGACGATGTGCAGCGCTCCTACAGTTCTGAGTCATGCGGCTCTCCAGAAATTGCCTTTACACGCATATTCAACAACTCTTCTAAGGAGCTGCCAGGCAAGACGCTGGACTTCCACTTTGACATCTCAGAGGTCAGTGTTCCAGTACTTCAGCACACTCATGGCACCTCGCCTCATGTTTTCCCTTGACATGACCTTGTCATAATTTCATTCCACAGACACCGATCATAGGGCATAAATACAGTGATCAGCGGACTGCAGCAGGCCGAAATGGGAAGCCGCAGGTGATTGCTGTAACAAGGAGTACCTCCTCCACATCGTCAGGCTCGAACTCCAATGGTCTGGTTCAAGTAAGCTGGAAGAGGCCTCAACTTTCCCAGGTATGAGTCTCAATACATACAAAGCATTCTACACTGTACTCTAAACAATCTGAGGTTTTCAGACCACTATGGCTTGAAGTGAAGCTTCACCAGATTCAGAGCTGAGGCCTAAAAATACTACGATAACCAGTTTTGAAAGTCTGAGTCAGGACCCCCGACGAGCGCCAAGGAGATTCGGGAAGAAAGCAGAATCTGGAAAAATCTGCCTTTTCACATCATTATTTATCCCCTTTCATTTTTGTTGAAGAAATCATGATACAGAGAAATATGTAGGGTAGGACCAATAAATGTTTAATTGATCTACACATTTAGAGTATATGCTTTTGGTAAATTGCATAACAACTATTCAGAATCTTGAAATGAAAACTGGCACAACCTGAGTGTAATGTTACCATAGTTGTGGACTCTGTGTAAATCTAGGATATTTTGCTTTGGAAAAAATATCTTAACTAGCAGAAAAGAGCTTTTTAATGCTGATTCATCCCAACAGAATTCCGAAAATATTATTTTATAATATGAAAAACGTTGTGTGATCCAGTTTTAAACCAAAGGATTACTACACAGGTGCAATTGGTCGTTGATACATTTAGAAATGTAAAATCTTTCACCACAGCAAAGAAAGGAACCAAACAAATGTGCCAAAAGTAAAATAATGAGCAAGCGGTTAATCATATTTATCGGTCTAGCTTTGTCACTCCCAGTGTGAATCACAAGCAGTTTATCCAGAGTTACCCCATCCTGTCCTGTGTTCTTGTTGCAGAGACGGACCAGAGAGAGGCTCATGAATGTGCTCTCTCTGTGTGGCCCAGAAGCTGGCGTTCCCAAAAATCCATCTGTAAGACTCCTCTCCTACTCTAAAGCCTCAGATAAGGTCTGGAAATTCACTGTAATACATACTACTGCTTTGTGTGGTGCTGCTGCTGCTGGTGGTGGTGGTGGTGGTGGTGGTGGCGTTATGCTTATCCGGGCCTTTAGATCCAGCTTGCATGTTTGAACACCCATATTTTATTAGATGAGAACAAAGGTCTTCATACACCACCTTTTTATGCAGGTGGTGTTCTCGTCTAATGAGGACCTGGATTCTGCTGACCAGCAGACCAGTCTCATACCCACTGTGGAGGAGGTGGTCCGAGAGGAGGACTTGCAGGGAGAGGATACAGGCAGTGAGCAGCAGTTTGGGGTCTTTAAGGACTTTGACTTTTTGGATGTGGAGCTGGAGGATGCCGAGGTGAGAAATGCCTGTAAAGTTTCCCAAGCAATGGTCAATGTATGGATTCTAAAATAATGAACTGAAGACAATGTTGATGAGGTGATAGTCCAGATATTTTGTCATAATTTTGTTAGAATGGTGTGAGAATGCATGTCGTGTAGAAAAGCAGAAGCTAAAACAATTGGAGACTTTACTGGACTGGACTTCATGGTGTAACACGTTAACCAGTGCCTTGCTCCACTGGTTGCTCTGTTTGTTTAGGCTACTTTTGTTGAACGCAAATCTTTAAAATAACCGTCTTTAGTCTATTAACATGTGTGTTCCTTCTCTTCTCTTGCCACAAGGAGTTGCAGGTAAGTCTGTGGGCCAGACACTTCTTGGGATGTCGCTGAATGCTGTGCCCTGATGTCTCCCTGTGTTGTATTCACTCATACTGTTTTTACAATCAGTCCTCCTGTGCTTGTGAACTTTTTGCCTCTGTAGTTTTAGAGTTATGCATCCCTCATTGTCCTAAATTGTAGAGAGAAAGCGTCTCACCCTCTCAAGCACATGAGCAATTGTTTGTTTGTCAGTTTCTGAATTGTTGGGGTTTTTTTTTGTCTTGTACCTTGTTTGTATATTTTATAATATATTCCACAACTATATTGTCTCATTGGTGTTTGGTTTTCCTGCAGGGGGAGAGCATGGACAACTTTAACTGGGGGGTTCGGCGTCGTTCCCTGGAGAGCATGGACAAAGGGGACACACCGTCTTTGCAAGAGTGTCAGTACACGGGCAGCACGCCAAGCCTCAACCTCACCAACCACGAGGACACGGATGAATCATCTGAGGAGGAGGTACTGAGCGCTAGCCAGATTCTCACCTGCACTGGCCTTGTAAGTCTCACTCTAATCAGGGTCCTCCTGCCCCACCCACCCCGAAATCTACCGTGCAACTCACGCAGCCTGCTGGCATGGTGTGCGTGTGCGTGTGTGTGTGGTGTGCGCACATACTGGGCTGGACCTGCTGGCGGCGTGGACAGGGGCTTTATGCTTGCTTCTTCGTTGATGGTAGACGTCATCTGAAATAAACAAGTTCAGCGCAGTGCCTTTATATCTGACTGCTGACTTAATGCTATTACTTAAGCTTTCAAGTATGTAAAGGTTTTGAGTATGACGTGTCGGAACGGAGAACTAAAAGTTGGATAAGTTGGTTTAATTCCTGTTTATTGACGTGTGATCAGTTGTAAAAGATTCTTTGAACTTGTTGCTTTTTGTACTCAGTTATTTCTCAGGTTTTAGTGTACATCATAGTATGTCTTTTCACATTTACTAAACGTTTGGCTGCTTGTCTCTAACCCCTCATTCTTTGCTTTGCGAGCAAGTACTTGTGCAAATCTGCTATTAATAATGCTGTTAGTGCACAATGCTTTACCCCTGTCTAATGGGGATATTTTCTTTCTTTCCTCTTCTGCTCTTCTTGATCTTGGTAGTGCACGGTGAGAGAATGAGCTTTTGCCCCAAGTAAACAATCTCCTTCCCTCAAAGACCTTTTTTTTTGTGATTCTGTGTTTATACTAGAGAAATGAGCATGCAGCATTTGTGTTTCACCCTAGATATATATTGAGTTGAGCTATTTGGAAATTATTTACTCACAGGGATTAAATATATACGAATTGGTATTTTAAATATAAGCATGTTCTTGCTGTGTTTAAGAGGGTTTAAGTTGCAGAAGTGAAAAACTAAAAAGACTAAAATTCTCTGCTTGTCACAGAAACATCATTTCAGTTGTTGAAGTGCAATTAATAATAATATTATTTTAAGTAGTTAAAAACATTAAATCAACGCAGTGCAAACTCAATAACAGGCTAACCAGTTAACCACATGAAACGCTCTCTTGTCCAACAAGATAAGAACAAGCAAGAAGTTGAAGGTAGATTCCATGGGAGTACAGTGTCTCCCAGCAGGCACTCACTAACAAGCCAAACAGATATAGAGAAATGAAGATCGACTACTCGGTGAACAAAAGGGCCGGTACTTGAATTTTACGTATTGCTTCTTTAACAGATCGTCATTTACATTTCAGTCTGGTTCAATTCTCTCAAATTGTGAAATCAAAATGTCCCATCTCGATGAGCAGAGAATGAAATGATTGACGCAAAGCAATTATTGGCAGTTTTTGACACTTGTCCATGACCCCACATCCAGCTTCATCCACAGCATTGAAGACAGATTCATTAGACCAATCAAGCTTGTGCCTTCTTCATAGTCTGTTCACAAGACTAGCACATGTTTAAGCGCAGCTTTGTCTTCTGAATTGTCCAGTCGTTCTCCCTGAAAAGTGAGTTTGACCCATTATGTGATGGATTTATGGAAGATAGCAGTGCAGGTTGATGCTGAACCCCCATCCAACTTGGAAAAAATCTCTCCAAGTGTTTATGAAGCACATTAGTCTCATTCGGCAATCATTCCAGTTATTTGTGTCCATGTGGGTACATCTGGTGTGAAGTCAGTATCTACTGTATTTATATACATAAATGTGCCCGTTTCACAAGAATTAATTGATCAAATTCATTAGTTGATTTTGAACTTACGTGTAATTTGTCCATGTATTTCTGGGACTGCATTGCAACATATAAAGACCTGTTGAGTGTGACTGAGGTGTATTTATCCCCGTAGTATCGTCAGTACTCTATCAACCATGTATGTGGTGCGTATGTGTTTTTGCTGTAGTGGACATGTTGGTTCTTGGTGTGTTTTTTCCAAAGTTTGAGTTCAAATTATATAACATGTCAATGTTTTGTAATTTTTTTTTGTCCACAGAAAAGCTAAGAACGTTTTTTATTTTGTTCTTTTCTTCTGCAGCTAAACAGTGACTCGGCCACGGATGACACCGCATCCAACCATGTGGACTCTCTGCAGCAGTCCCATGAATCGTCTAGCAGTGCCATGACGGAGGAGGCAACCATCCTGCCCTCTCTGCCCTCTCTGTCCTCACTCCCTCGCCTGGATAGTCCCCTTTTGGAGATGGCCCACTCAGACAGCACCAGCAGCCAGCTGCCTGAGGTGCGATCAATCGGGAGTGGCAATAAACTGTGGTGCTCGGGTGCTTTTTAGCTTGCCTTTTTATGTTTCTGGTCAACTTCTGTCTGCTTGTGCTGTGTTTTTTGACGCGGTCTGTTGTTCAGACTGACAATTCGCTGCCTTCCTGGGGTTTTGGATGAATCTAAAAGTGCTGGTTCTCTGACTGTTCTGTCCTGTCGTTGGGGGGGGGAAGACATAGTGTTCTGCTTTGGCTGTTTCTGGCTCTTTATGCAACTGCTTTCTTTTGTTACTTCGCTCTGGGTGTGGGTGCCAGATGGCAACTCTTTATCTCCCGTTCCCCTTTTTAGTGGTGAGGCTTGACGATGTGATTTTGGGGAAACTAAATTTCACCTCAGGTCAGCTGTTACTGCTCACCTCCAATTACTCATCAACTGACTATTCCAACTAAAACCTCCATTTAAAAACTTTTGAAAGGCACACCAGCTCCTTTGTCTTCAGCCAACGCATGTGTGAGTATGAGTCCTTTACAAGATGTGTGTTAACTTTAAAAGTGCAATTACATGAAAAGCAGTCACGCTCAAGCGAATGAAACCCTTCAATTTGCTACCATATTAACATGCCATAGCCCTTCCTTGTGCCGTCTACTGCTACTGACATTTATCACTTATACTAACAACGGTGAGTATATTGACTTGTCCTGGTATCAATTTGCATGTTCAGTGTGTGAACGCAATTCATGAAAAACATGAAAAAAGCCTTCATCATACATGTTCAGTGTAATATTGTTATATGTGCAGTACATTTGTGACCAGGTGCAGTGACGTTGCTTCATGCGCAGATGTAAATGCAACTTTCTAGGAACTCAATCTTGCCAGTGGTCTCAATATCATTGCAAGGACATCTCCCCCATCACAACCCCAGCTCTTAGTGTAATGAGCCCAAGATAAAACCATCAATACTCTTGCTCATTCCCTCCAGGATGGCCACGACCACTTCTAAAAGCTTTCTGTAATATAGCTGCCGTCTCTGTGATGCACTGGCTGTCTGCCACATTCAGTTTTCTGAATGCATTAAGCGTTCCACAAAAAAACAACTTCTCTTCGTTAAAGACCTCCTTCATGTGTGGGATTTACATCAACATAGCAAATGTATGCAATGTGAATGTTTTCAGTTGTGGGTCGGTAATCAAGGAGCCTCATTTAATGAGTGCTTTTACTTTATTTAGCCGTTTTTTGTTGCATCATGCATGCAATCCATTAGGCATGTGCAGCAATGCAGGGTCAGTCATAAATCAGTCATACATGTGTGGCGTGCACCACAGCAGATGCTTTCATCTGCACTTGTCCTGATGGCGCTTGTTCTTCCACTGGTCCTCTACAATGTTGACATTGTATTAGCTGCCAGCTCAGTTTTTAGTGATTTAGTGATTGATGTTGGCTGCAGATTTTTAACGATTCTTTTTCTGTACTTTCTTGGGTTGTTAGCTTTTGTTTATAGAATGACATCCAGAGCAGTCTCCAAGGAGCTGAACATTTTCACAGTTCCTCACTCAAAGGTTGCTTCTTTTATGATTGATACTAATATGTGCTCTTAAGTACTGGATATAGTGGTCTAATTACAGCCATAACGGTGGTTCGTCCGGGAGCCTGTGTTGTTGAAGTATGAATAAGCACCACCGTTGCTAAGACGGTTCAGACGACAGACTAATTTGTGTGATAAATACATTTTATTACGTGTTGTATTCTTCTTTCAAACCGCCTGCCACAGTGCAACTAATTGCCCCTCTTTGGTTTGGTATCACAGGATGCTGTGAGCATGACTGCCGCCGATGAGCTGAGCAGCAGTGTGAGCGAGGACACGGGGTTCTGTAGCGCCCCCCCTCTGCCCTCTGACCCTCCAGAAATGTGCGACCTTCAAGATTTGCAGGAACCCCAGGATCCTCAAGAAACCCTGGACCCTCAAGAGGACCTGGATCCGGCCCCCCCTCCCCCGCCGGCCATAGACACGCCGCCCGGGTTCCTTTGTGAAGACGAGTCCCAAACAGTACTGCCTCTTTGTTTGCCCATGATACCTGAAACAAAACCTGATCCAGATCCCGACCCAGATCCCGACAGCACCTGTGGCTCTGTGTGGGAAGAGGATGTGACGCAGGCCCTGAAGGAGCTGGACGAGCGCTGTGAAGAGGAGGAGGCAGACTTCTCCGGCATGTCCAGGTAAGACGATCAGACTTTTATCATATCAGCGTACGTATGAAATGTAGCCCCGCCAGAAAAAAAAGTAATCGTGTGTTTACAGTTTTGTTCTTTACATGTTTGAAAATGAAAACCACGTGCACCAAAAGAAAATTTACTTTAAGCTTACCTGAAAGCAAAATTAAAATAGGATAAATAAAAAAAAAAAAAACAGTAAAGATGCCCAACTCATTTTGATGAAAAAGACAAAAATAGGCAACACTCCAGCCTCATCTGAGGGAAAGCAAAACTCTGTTATCAGCAGAACAGGATGCCTTAACTTCCACATGAAACCTGCTTAATTTTATTGATGTTCTGTATTTGCTCTTCTAAGACGATAGGATCATATACTGCGTCATTTACAGGTACAGCTCAAAAAATTAGAATATCATGAAAATGTTCAATATTTTTTCACTTTTTTCACTTTCACTATTTGTCACTCATTTCAGAAAGTCAAACCCATATATGATCTAGGCTCATGACACAGAGTGAAATATTTCAAGCCTTTATTTCTTGAAATGTTGATTATTATGGCTTACAGATGGTGAAAACTGAAAATTCAGTGTCTCAGAAAATGAGAATCTTGTGGAAAAGTTCAGATTTGGAAAGTCCTGGTGTCTCACCCTAATCAGCTAATGAACTCAAAACCCCTGCAAAGGTTCCCTGAGCCTTTAAATGGTCTCAGTCTGGGTCAGGAGGCCACACAATCATGGGGAAGACTGCTGACTGGACAGATTTCCAGAAGACAGTCCTTGACACCGTCCACTAAAGGTCACTGCTAAAGAAGCTGCTTGTTCAGAGTGCTGGATCCAAGCATGTTCAGAGAAAGTGGAGTGGGAGGAAAAGGTGCAGCAGCAAGAGGGAGGAGCGCAGCCTGGAGAGGACTGTCAAACAAAATGCAGTGAAGAATTTGGGGGAGCTTCACCAGGCTGGACGGAGGCTGGAGTCAGCGCATCAAGAGCCACTAGGCACTGACCAATCCTAGACATGGGATCCTAATGTGGCTTCCTGGGGTCAAGACACTCCTGAACAAGAGACCAGGTCGGAAGCGTCTCACCTGGGCTGTGAAGGAAAAGAACTGGACTGTTGCTCAGTGCTCCAAACTCCTTTTTTCACATGAAAGTCCATTTTGCATCTCTTCTGGAACTCCAGGTCCCAGAGTGTGGAGGAAGAGAGGAGAGGCTCAGAATCCACCTTGCTTGAAGTCCAGAGTGAAGTTTCCTCAGTCTGTGATGATTTGTGCTGCCATGTCCTCTGCTGCTGTCCCTCCACTGGGTCTTCTGAAGTCCACAGTCAAGGCAGCATCCAGCAGGAACCTTTAGAGCTCTTCATGCTTCCTTCTGCTGACAAGCTTTATGGAGATGCTGAGTTCATGTTCCAGCAGGACTTGGTACCTGCCCACACTGCCAAAGGTACCAAAGGTACCAGAAGCTGCTTCAATGACCCTGGTGGTACTGAGCTGGACTGGCCAGCAGACTGGCCTGAGCTGAACCCCAGAGACAATCTCTGGCTCTTGTCAAGAGGACGGTGAGAGACACAACACCAACAATGCAGATGACCTGAAGGCTGCTGTCAAAGCTACCTGGGCTTCATTCCACCTGAGCAGTACCACAGGTTGAAGGCCTCCAGGCCACGCCGCTAAGACGCAGTACTTCATGCTAAAGGACCAACCAAGTATTGAGAGCAGAGAGATGAACAGACTTTTCACAAGCCCTACAGTTTGGTTTAAAATATCATTTTTTTCTTGATCTTTTGTAATATTCTAATTTTCTGAGACACTGAATTTTTGGTTTTCCTTATCTGTACGCCATCATCATCAACATGTCAAGAAATTAAGGCTTGAGATATTTCAGTCTGTCATCATCCCATGGTATTCTTTTTTTTTTTTTTAGACGTGCCTGTATATAAAAAAAGAGCTGGGACATCTCACCTCTGCTAAATTGCTTCAGGCCTGATTGTAAGATTATATTGAAAAGATTTGACTGCTCTCTACTGTTGTAGCTTCTATTCTCCTACATTTGATTGAATGTTATTGTTGTGGTGTGTAATAATGTGAAATGATTTGATATCTGTTTATGAAAGATTAATGTATGGCTGGTTATTTTTGACAACATGATGGGTAATTCTTTATTGACATGACTGGCTGGAACTATGAAGGTGGGCCAACATAGGCTGGCTCCAGTCCACTTGAAAAGCCTTTTCTCCTCAAGGTGGGCCAATTCTGGCTGGAGGACGGCTGTAAAGTCAAGGATTCAAACTACAATGAAGCAAAATGAAGACACAACATAGAACAAACATGCAGACAGTCATTCCCTCAGCCTCTGACACGTATATCACAGAGATTTTAATGCATCTGAGCCACACACAAATGTGCAGTCAGTGCTTTTGAAGCTGACTGTCTGAAACGTGGAGCAGCCGAACCGCTCCGTATCTCTGTGTGTGAGGAGTTTTCTGTGAGTGGGAGAGGGCAGGATAAAAACAACTACGCAACATTAAACCACAGTGAGCCTGTGAGCTGGCTCCAGTGCAGAAATGTGTGTGTATGTGTCGGTGTGCCTGGCTGGTACAGAGCTCTGCGGTCCTGTGTGGGATGAGAGTGCAGTGCGCTACCGCTGTTAGCCGTTGCTGCGCAGACGAGGGGAGAGTGAGGGAAAGAGACGCGATAGTTGGGGTGAGGATGAGGACAGAGACCGTGTCCGCTGCGGCGCTCGGCAGCGCAGGCTTCAGATACTTGTATTCTGTCTGCTTTTTCAGGCTGTTCGGTCCTACAGGCCTGTGAGTATCAGTACGCGTGTACACGCTTGTGAGTGTATGTGAAAGGCAGAGAGCTAGAAATGTTTGCATGATGCTAGAATGCTAATAGCTCTTATGTTATTGTGGTGCCACTGCAGCAGTTTAGAGTTCTCAGTCTAGTGCAGCAGAATATGAAGAAAGGGCAGCAGGGGTCTGCTAATGCGAGGTTGTTTACTTGCAGCCAGAGGGGTGTGTGTGTGTGTGGAGGGGGGGGGTGTTCTACTTGTCCTTCAGTTGAGACTGAGGGGAATGCAGAGCGTGTTGTGTTGTAGCTTACTGGCCCTCGTGTTTGTTTCAGTCAAGATGAAGGTGACGCAGACAGTTTCCCAGAGATTCAGGCCTCTCCACCGCCGTCACCCTTTCTCTCCGCCATCCTGGCGGCGTTCCAGCCTGTTGCCTATGACAATGAGGAAGATGCTTGGCGTTGCCATGTCAACCAGATGTTGTCAGACACAGATGGGTCCTCTGCTGTTTATACTTTCCACGTGTTCTCCCGCCTGTTTCAGGTAATGGCTCTTTATCTATTTCTTTTCTTCCATTTTGTGCAGTTTTCTTGTGTTGTGCCTGTTGTACTGTTAACCAGTGAGCATTTCATTGTTATTCCTTGCTTTTGTTCTAAAGGGCATTCAGAGGAAGTTTGGCTCCATTACACATGCATCTGTTCACTTTCTCGGGGAAAAGCTCCAACGAATGGGAAATCAGTTCCTCAGCTCCCTGGAAGTCATGACATCACGCTCTCAGTGCCCCACTGTGCTGCTGGACGCCGAGACGGTGAGGTTCTTCTACACGGTGGCCTCCTGCGACAAACACAAACTATTGTACTCCTTGATGCTAAAATGTCACAAAGATATCATGTGTGCATTTTGTCCATTTCGCTGTGTTTTGGTTTAAATGGTTTGTGGTTCTCTGTGTTGTTGTAGCTGGTCTCTTGTGGACTATTGGAGATCTTGAAGTTTAGCGTGCTGGAGCTGCAGGAACACTTGGACACCTATAATGCCAAGAGAGAAGCAGCGGAGCTCGTAAGTCATCATGATTCTCTCACCATGTTCACCAAGCTGTGCTTTCAGAACCGCTTTTCGCCTCGGGTCACGTTGCTCACGTTGCTCTACATCCTCTGTGGTTGTCACAACCACATCTTCAGCTTCTGTGTGAGAATGTGTGAGCAACAGACTGTAAGGAACTCTCTCATAATAGCCGCTCATGTCACGAGGGATGAGCTTAGAAAATATGAAAAGTGCCTTGTACATCTATGCCATCGTACAGCATGGAAGGCCAGGAGGACATAAAGACTAATACCCGATGCTCTGCAAGATAGCTTCAATCTGTCTCATCAGCAGGGCTGACATTGAATCAGCGTGAGGATGAGTAGATTTAGCTGCCGTTAGTGTCTGCATCACCAGTGACAACCCCTGCTGAAGGGATAAAAATAACCCTCAGCACTCCTAAATCAGTTATAGAGGGCCAGGCGGCAGGGAGCTGGAAGGGGTGGGCAAAGCGGGGAGGGGAAGAATGAGAAGAGATGAGATTGCAGAGGGTTCTGGGATGCAGGGGCGCTAATTGAATGAGACGGCAATGTTCCCTGGAGAGCCAGATACCATCCCTGCTCTGGAGCAGGCCGCCTTTAATTTGTTAAGTACAACCGTCTTATTAAATCTCCTCCCTGACCAACCTTTATTGTGTACACACACAAATTTAAAATGCATGAGTCTTAACACAGTAAAAAGCCCTTGATGCTTGTGTTACCAAGTCTCCTTGTCTTGTAACTGTGGTTTTGTCCTCACTGGTTTGTTCTCCAGTGGCTGGAGAACTGCAGAAAAACATTTGGGGACAAAGACAGCAGCCAACGGCCCAATACTCACGCACAGGTAAGATTGAACGGCCACTTCATTCAAATAAGAAGAAGAAATCAGTCAGACATTGGTCCAGCTGACGATTCCAGAACGGACGCCTCTTGTTCTCGCTTGTTCATGGGAAGACTGCAGTTTGAGTAGGAGAAAAGAAAGACGGGTCATTGCTCTACTCTTGGACTACATCCCATCAAGAGTCGTGTCCTCGTAGAATGTCTCAATAAAACGTACCAATGCTGTTAGTAGCTGTGTGGTTAGCAGAGTGAGACTATTCCTGGTGTAAGACTTCCTTTTAGGTTTTATTTAATCCTAAACCTTTTGTAAAAACCATGTTGGCCTTTGATTTGGCTCAATGACTTCATGTTGGAAGGATCTTCCATAAGGATCAAATCAATCCCGCTTCATGTTAGTGAGGTGGAGACATTGAGATGAAAGAAAAGTCTCCCAACCCTTCTGTGTCACATCCTATACTATTGGAAAAAGAAAAAAGCATTAATCATCTCACACAACCCAGCCCATTGAAAGAATGCTACTCGCTCTGCTTATGTTGACAGCCTGTGTTGTGTTTGTTGTGCATTAGTTTAACTGTTTGATCAATTCAGTTTTCTTTTGGGTGTAAATACAAACATGAGCTGAAAATACCAATAATTTAGTCTTTAAGATAAAAGTTGGTGGAACAGTTTCAGTAACATTTGCAGGTTAGCAGCTTTTTGTCGCCTGTGATAGTTTTGATGAGGTTGAGAAAAATTGTAAAGAGTGACGTTGACCTGTTGACGTTGACCTGTTGACGTTGACCTGTTGACGTTGACCTGTTGACGTTGACCTGTTGACGTTGACCTGTTGATGTTGACTCGTTGATGTTGACCTGTTGACGTTGACCTGTTGACGTTGACCTGTTGATGTTGACCTGCTGACGTTGACCTGTTGATGTTGACCTGCTGACGTTGACCTGTTGATGTTGACTCGTTGATGTTGACCTGTTGACGTTGACCTGTTGATGTTGACCTGCTGACGTTGACCTGTTGACGTTGACCTGTTGATGTTGACCTGCTGACGTTGACCTGCTGACGTTGACCTGCTGATGTTGACCTGCTGACGTTGACCTGCTGACGTTGACCTGTTGACGTTGACCTGTTGACGTTGACCTGCTGACGTTGACCTGTTGGAGCTCTGCCAGCTCAAGAAAAGGAGCATTTATAACATTTCTCTCAAGGCCATCATTACTTCATTACTATGACAAAATAAAATCACAAACGTTTGAAGAGTTGGTCTTTTGCATCAGAGCACTTCATTTCCTCTCTGAGACGTTGAGGATTCCACCATTTTAACTCATGACCTGTAAAGTATAGATGCGCTCACAGGTTATAGACTCTGAACTTTCATCTGATCTCTTCCTGGAATTGCAGACAGATATGAACCGAATGCTTCCTCCTCCTCCTGCTCTGTGTAGCGTTCACCACGTGTTCTCTTCCCCTCATTGCACCTGCTGTTACTCTGCTTCTCTGAGTTGAGGTTTTTATTACCGCTGAGCTCGGCTCCTGTGTGTTTTGACACCAGACTCTGGAAGTTGATGAAACCACTGCTCTGTGCCCGTCGGGTCTCTGTGTCTCAGCTGTCATGTTAAAGCTCACTAATTCTCCGTCTTTCTCTCCTTCTGTTTTGTTTGTTGTTTTGTGTGTGTGTGTGTGTGTGTGTGTGTGTGTGTGTGTGTGTGTGTGTGTGTGTGTGTGTGTGTGTGTGTGTGTGTGTGTGTGTGTGTGTGTGTGTGTGTGTGTGTGTGTGTGTGTGTGTGTGTGTGTGTGTGTGTGTGTGTGTGTGTGTGTGTGTGTGTGTGTGTGTGTGTGTGTGTGTGTGTGTGTGTGTGTGTGTGTGTGTGTGTGTGTGTGTGTGTGTGTGTGTGTGTGTGTCCCCTGCTCACCTTCTTGCTTAGCAAATGGAAAATCTAGCAGTAAGTGGTTCTCCTATTTTAGCCCTTATTACTGATGACATCTGGACAAAGCACTGACCACCTCATCTCTCTCTGCATACCTGCACTGTTGAAATTCACTGACTGCCCCCCCCCACCCCACCCCCGCACCTCGTATCTCTCCACCTTGATTGGTCACCTAACCCGGCACCACTCCCCTCATCCTCCCAATCTTGACTGTCCTGCAGCTCATGCTCTGTTGTCCCGTCGGCTGGATGAGCAGCATCTCGGCTCACTGATCCTCGACGTCCTGTCCTCTCATTCAGAGTTCCTGTTTGATTTGAGAGTCTGCAGCTGAATCAGTGGGACAGGATGGGTGGACTGTTCATGTCTCTTTTGGCTCACTTTCAGTCTGCATGTGCATCGTTTCATTCCCATCTCTCTTCACATCATCATTGTTTTGTTTTTTCTTTAGTTTTCCGGAATTAGGGTCTTAATTTTTCATAACTTCCGACTTCTTCACTCATTCATCCAGTCAGCAAGGCGTAGCCGCTGTGGCCCCTAGCGAGTGTCGCGCAGGGCGGTAATGGAGAGTTTTTTCTAGTTGAGATCTCATCACTAATCCTAGAAGTCGTAGGTAACTCACCTTTGGCAACACGACGCCAAGCAGGCGGCACTAGTTCATGTTAACCTCTTCATCTCCTCCATGTCTCTAACCCAGGATGCCCATCCCTCTAATCATGTGGCCGTTACAGTGTCTGCAGTGCAGGGCAGCCGCTGTGAGTGACGCACGAGTCTTGTCTTTGTCTTCATAGGAGCTGGAGTTGTGCCGGAGGCTTTATAAGTTGCACTTTCAGCTGCTGCTGCTGTTCCAGGCTTACTGTAAGCTCATCAGCAGAGTGGACACCATCAAGAGAGAGGCCGAGGTGAGAGGCACACTGTGGAGGCTCAAGGTTACTTTATTAGCGCCGTAGGTAGACTTGTTTTACAGATCTTGTGATCGTTGGCCACGTCATAGCAAATAGACACACCATGAACCAGACAATTGGTCGAGTGGAAACAACACAAACGCTCAATGTTCTGCTATTCATCATTAAATAATTAAGATGAGATCAAACCACAATAAGACCTTACAGCGATAAAAAGTCAGTCACAAACAAAACCAGGATAAGAACATTCAGTGAAGAGTCACGATAATAAATACAGCTGAAAATGTATAAATAGAATAAATACGATCAAGTGCAATGTCACTGGGTCTTGTTCAGTTGAATGATGGCGACAGGAACAGAGCAGTTCCTAAAACCTCCGTCCAGAGGGGAGGAGCTGGGAGAGGATGGGAGTCACTATTAAGGATTGACGAAGCTCCTCTGTACCTCTTTAGTGAAGAGGGAGGCTGAAAAAGACCAATGAGACGACGGGACCATTTTACTTTTTGGTCCAGTGAGTTTCTCTCTTTCAGGGAGTTCTGACCGAACCGAGCAAAACGATAAACTGACTCCATAAAAGACCGATAGAAACGACTCAGGAACATTCCGTCATTGTGGATAAAAGCAAGTTTCCTGAGGCAGTGGCGACGCCGACGCCTTTTTAAGAACAGTTTTCCATCAATAGTGTCTCGAGGTGTTTATACGATTGCACTCGCTCTATTTTCTGGCCTTTTAATTACACAAGAAGACACCATCATGTGCAAAGTGAGCTCATCCTGAAGAACTTCCTGTGCTTTGCTCATCAATCAGTTGATCCTGATAGCAGTGACTCAGTGAAACAAATGGAACCAAAGACAGAATTTAGTTTTTGAGTTTTCATCATTTATCTTGATGGAAAAACTAAATAATCATTCAGGAAAAAGTACATCACTTTAGTTGTAACTCATTAACTCCAGACAGATTCAAACCAGACAGATTGTAGGTAATTAGTCAGATTAACAAAGGAATTGATTTAGTCTTGTCAGGTAAAGGTGAGTTTATACAAATACACATGACTCAGTCTCTAGATTGTCCACTGGAAAACCCTGATGACTCCTGCTCTGTTTTATAAACTTGGTCAGGGATCGCAAAATATTATTTCATTGGCTGGCATCTTATTTACTGTTTGTATCTTTTAAGTTCTTTTAAATCTGTTTTACTGTCAAATATTTAATGTAATCACTTCATCTCATTAGATCTCTAAACTGTTTAGCCTTCAACAGCCTCATTGAGTCTCTGGACAGGAAGTCTGCGGTTGGATAAATAGTCTCAATCCACACAAACTGTTTTGCAGTTGATTCTCGGCTGCATTAAGACGGACCTTCACTTAGTTGATATGAACTCGTTCCTCATACAGTGTCAATGCAGTAAACATCCCATTGTGCCTCTGGTTCAAAGGTCACCAACATGTCTGAGGAACTGACCATCCTGGAAAGCTGCCTGAAAGAGGCAGAAGTAGGCAGCGATGTCCAGGAAGACGTGTGCATGTCCGACAACGCCCACAGCAACACGG
This sequence comes from Lipophrys pholis, assembly GCF_963383615.2. NCBI lineage: Eukaryota > Metazoa > Chordata > Actinopteri > Blenniiformes > Blenniidae > Lipophrys > Lipophrys pholis. The sequence goes on along the minus strand of NC_137640.1, from coordinate 29,566,979 downwards.
AGACGGCCATCCAGTCACTGATCGAGACGCTTCGAGGCAGAGACTTCAGCGCCGCGCTCACGCAGGTCAAAGTCTTCAGGTGAGTCTTCAGGCTGCTCATGAAACTGGCCACTGCCTGGAAACCCTCCTGGATTCCTTCTGAACCCGCAAGGCGCGCTACATTTCTAACTGTGTTTTGTCTCCTGGCGTATGTTCTCCATAAAGGTTTTCATAAAGGAATGCATGTTTGTGATTCGTCCTTTGAGGAATCAGTGACAACAAACAAATGTGGAGCTTTGAACTGCAAGTAGCATTAACATAGTGAATGCTCACTGCAGACAGAAACTCAATGTAGCTCGATTGTAGTGTTCTGGATATGTGATGCCATTTATTGTCACAAAATGAAGTTGCGATGTTAAAAAGCAGTGAAATTCCCAGAAACCTGTGACCCGAGTCTGAGCCGCCACATTAAGACGATAACAAAGACGTCTTCTCTTCACCTAAAAGGATTAAAGGACAGGAGACGGAGGCTGAAAGCAGACTATGACTATGACATTTGAAACTCCTCCATAGTTCAGGACAATCTGTGATAAACTAGCATTTTACAGTTGATTTAGTTTTTCATGATCAAGTTCCATCAGTAAGAAATGCTGATAGTCTGAATTCTCCATTCCTCCTTTACATAAAGGTCTTTGTGGCCCAATGACATCTTCGGCAATGAGACGGACAACGCGGTCCAGACGCTCCTGCACATCTACTTCCGGCACCAGACGCTGGGCCAGACGGGCTGCCTGGCAGTGGTGGGCCCCAGCGGGGACCTTTCTCAGGCCAGCACTCGCCTCATGGAGCTCAACCTGCAGATCCGTGAGGCCCTGAGTCAGGCTCAGTCCTGCTCAGTCCAGCCCCACAGCACCATGGTGAGCACAGGACTGTGAGGCCCCGCCCCCCACAGCACCATGGTGAGCACCGGACTGTGAGGCCCCGCCCCCCACAGCACCATGGTGAGCACGGGACTGTGAGGCCCCGCCCCCCGACAGCACCATGGTGAGCATGGGACTGTGAGGCCCCGCCCTCCCACAGCACCATGGTGAGCACAGGACTGTGAGGCCCCGCCCCCCACAGCACCATGGTGAGCACCGGACTGTGAGGCCCCGCCCCCCACAGCACCATGGTGAGCACGGGACTGTGAGGCCCCGCCCCCCGACAGCACCATGGTGAGCATGGGACTGTGAGGCCCCGCCCTCCCACAGCACCATGGTGAGCACAGGACTGTGAGGCCCCGCCCTCCCACAGCACCATGGTGAGCACCGGACTGTGAGGCCCCGCCCCCCACAGCACCATGGTGAGCACGGGACTGTGAGGCCCCGCCCCCCGACAGCACCATAGTGAGCACCGGACTGTGAGGCCCCGCCCCCCACAGCACCATGGTGAGCACCGGACTGTGAGGCCCCGCCCCCCCACAGCACCATGGTGAGCATGGGACTGTGAGGCCCCGCCCCCCCACAGCACCATGGTGAGCATGGGACTGTGAGGCCCCGCCCCCCCACAGGACCATAGTGAGCATGGGACTGTGAGGCCCCGCCCCCTTCTGGCCGCTCTGCACACACCTCACTTCAGTAGACGGGGAGGGGAGGAGGGAAAGACAGACTCCACCAATAAAGGGCTAAAGGATGTGTGGGAATAACTGTGACTCTTAATATATATAAAGATATATTATTACATATATGAATGCTTAAAGCTAATATCTTTTCCCAGACTAAGCCAACTTGCAAAATTCTATTGCAATAAGTCATGTGGTGTGTCCTGGAGAGCGCACAGGGAGATAACCTTACTCTGTTTTAGTTTTATTTTTGGGACTTGTATTTTTGTGTTTTGTTGGAGGGGGGGGTTTTGGGGTGGGGGGGGTGGGGGTGGGGGTGGCCTTCCCACGGCACCGACGTGAACGCACCCGAGACGGCCCGGAGCAGAGGTCATGTGCGTGGCGACACGTCCTCAAGATTCACAAGCAAACTCGTTTAAAACAAAAAACTCAAAGGTTTTCAAAGGCATGCTCGAAAGAGAACAGGCACTGCAAGAATATTTTTTTGAGAAATGTATTTTTATTAGAGCTAACATCATAGGTTGTAAATGTCAGGATATATTAAACGTGTAATTGTAACCCTGTGGGGGTGGTTTGCCTTCAGGGAGTGTACAAAGAGAAATATATCTGTTTATTGATCAGTTGTGAGAGGAGAGCCCCCTTCTTCTCACAAAAACTCTTTAACCAAATAAGTAGATGCCTTTAGAGACTCGACTGTGTGATCATATACTGGAGCTTCTGGTATCACTCACAAATGCGTATGAGTGCGGACTGGCTATAGCTCATTATGGAAACATAACTTATTTTACTCTGTATATATTTTAGAAGATGTATAGTGTAAAACCAGTATTTTTTCCCCTGTACTTTTGTGTAATGCACTGTTCATCCGATTAGGATGTTATGTATAAAGCTGACGTGATGAGAGAAAGCCAAGACCACATCTGAGTCGTTCATGATCCGCTTCACCCGTCTGTCATCCACATCACACAAACTTCTAAACTTTCCCAAAGGCTGCCTCGGTCCATGGCGGCCTCCCAGATGCATGTGCGGATCTCTGCTGGTTCCAGACCAGCGGTCTGCCCGGTTCTCGGGGGGGCGTGGGAGATGACCAGTAGCCTCCATCTCCTGCAGGACTCCAGCAGTCCAGCCAGACCATGTCCATATGCATTCCTCCTCTCCACTGTGATGCACGGTGCTCCGGCACACGCTCTGCTTAAAGCCTTACGATGGGAGACGTAAGGGTTTGTTGGGTTGGTCAGGCGACGGCTCGGCTCTCAGAATGGCCCTACTTGCTGCTGTGACTGCAGGACATGAACTGTTCTCTGGATGCTCTTTGGAAAACTTGTCATGGCACATTGTAACCGTCACTGTACTCATTCCTCAGAGAGCCTGTGCGCCCTCTTCCCCTCGTCTGGTTTCAATTTCTGTTTAATGACATTTACCAGGAAGATGTTTTGATGTAGAGCTGCATTTTGCTTTTCCTCCACTCACATACCAGCCTTTTTTCTGGATGAATAAAATCCTAAGCATACCAAATAATCACAGCCTCCAGTCATTATGAAGAATCAGTGTTGATCACATTCTTGATTATTTCCTTCCACTGGTAGAAAGCCTCTTTATCTTCCATTTGAAGGCGGCCATCTTTGTAAAGAACATTGTGGTATGAGCTTTGGATTACATGGGTTGGATCGTTTTCCGCAGTGCGGAGCGAGTGTTTTCTATCATCCAATCAAACGGCAGAAGCTCTGGCAGATTGTATGTATGAGTCCAGGTCATGGAGTGCTGCGATACTCATCCTGCAAATACAGCATCGTTTAGGAAAAAACTGTTAAAACCCAAAAAGTTAGAGAGGAACTGTTGTCCTTACATTCATCCTCTGTGATGGATAAACACCAACAAGTGAAACGAAACATTCCAGAACCACAAGGAGGCCGCCTGAATCAATAAAACAAAATGGTTCAGGTTCTACAAATCCTGACCGTCGGAGGTGGTACTTCAGCTCTGGGTCTCTGGGTCTCGTACATCTGCAGGTCAACTTCTTACCAGTAAAGTCCCACGTGGACAGTTTAGGATTTCTGGTGTTTGAAGATGATGTGCAGCCTCCTGCTGAACCAAAGGCCAAGGCTGTGAGGAATCCGAGTGGCTTAATGCTGCGATGGTCCTCCAGGATTCATAGAACTATAGTTCCAGACTTCATTTCCGTTCTATTCCACCTTTGTTGAACGCCAGAGGCGGAGCTTCAGCAGCAGAGTGAGGCTGCGTGGCACAGCTCACTGGCTAGAACATTGGAAGAGGGCATTAATGTAAAGTAATCCATTTCAACTCATTATGGAGTAACTTCCACAATATAGAGCCAGTTATCAAAAAATGTGGGTTAAATGATTAAATGCACTCGGTGGCACCAACAATCGGGTTTCATTTCTTCAAGAAAATAGAAATGTGTGGTTGTCTTGTAACTTTAACCTCTACCAGCCCCAATGGCAGCTGGTCTGAGTCAGTCTGACCTGGAGTCAGTCCTTCATTCCTCCTGACGGCAGGAAGTGAGCAAAAGCAAAGGGACATTTAATTCTAGGTTAATTGAAACTTTATTAAACATACAACCATGTATACTGATAAACTACATTTATTATATAATGCACCGAACCTACGTTTTCAAAAAAAAAAGAGTGGAACACCCACATCTTGTATTAACTGCTGCAGTTTGTAACGCGTTATTACATAATGCTGCGTTATTACATAATGCTGCGTTATTACATAATGAGGTGAACATTTGTCACATTATTACAGAATTATTATCCCCCCCCCCCCCCCCCCCCCCCCCCCCCACACACACACACACACTGCACTGCGGGGGTCTCGGTCACTGGCTCTCTGCTGCCTTCGCCCTTCCGCTCTGCCACCGTCTAACTCCTCACTGCTCGGGGACAGAGGGACAGAGGGACGTCCTGTCACTCTGCAGCTGTTCCTCCACTGAAATCAAAGAAGGAAGCAGCACTGGAACAACGGACATCAGTGAAAGATCATCTGCCTCTGAAAGGAGGGAGCTGCTGGCTGGAGGGATGATATCGTTTGTCTTCTCTCCCTCTTTTCATGTGGGGTTCCTGGACCTTCAGGGACGAGGACCAGGCGGACTGGAGGGAAGCTGGCAGCTCCTCCAGGTGCAGCCATCTTGTGCCACTCATCAGCTTTTCATTGAGATCTGGGAGGATCTTCACTCCCTGTAGCTGCAGGGTCAGACTGAGCTGCTGCCACACAGCTGGACAGGAAGGGTAGGTGGGGACAACTGGAAGATGAAAATAAGATTTCGATCAATTAAAATGAACCGCGTGCTGGAATAGAATAGAAATACTTGGTATGTAGAACTGCATCTTCTTCAGAGATTTAGGATCCTGACATCCAGAGAGTAATGGGAGTAGTATCCTCCTGGCAGTGACGGTGTCTGGTGAGTGTCTGGAAGGCTGCAGCTGCAGGTTGGAGGTGAGAGCTTCCAGTGCTTCTGCTGCTCTTCTTCCTGCCTGAAGCCCTCAGAGTGCTCAGCTCCTCCATCACCAGTTCTCCTGCACGACAGAGTCCGACCCGCTAAAAAATCCCTCCCATCCACAAACCAACTTCATGAAGCTCCTCCTCATGCTGCTTTCCATGTTACGTTGAGCACCACATTATGACATCATCCAGTGTCGGCACCGTCACCAGCACTTCCTCCTTGGCCATCAAATGGACTTTTTCTCTCTTCGTCTCACTGCGACTGACTTTTCCGTCTCTGATCAAGTGTTTGGTTCAACACTCACAACAACTCAACCTTTATTCAGCATCTCTTTAATCTGCCAATATCAAAAACACTGACTGATCATCTGCTGCACCGGGTGTTGACAGTCCTACCGGGACTAATCATTCAGTCCTTCACACTTTACTGGACTCAGGTTCTGCCTCCTGGTTCTCATCTCCACCAACCCAAAGCCAAAGAACAGCGAGATCCTCCTCCCCGTCCACCTGAAGATCAAATCCTGGTTTTCCTCCTTTCAAACTCGTCACTGATAAAACTGAGCTTCTCCTTCTTGCCTCCACTTTTCCTCCGTCGGCTTTACAGCCGGGTGTTGTTGGTCACTCTGCACTGCTTCTCACTGCCGAGGATCTTCTTCTTCTTCTATGTCTGAAAAGACCTGGGCAAAGACAATTTCCCTGAACCTGGACGTCGTGTCCACACCACAGTTTGGGTTGAAGTCCAACAGGACGGGGAGAAGTAGACCTGGAGGAGCTCGTTCAGACTCAATACAAGATGGCCGCCGATGACGCGAGTCCTGTGTGGAATGAACCTGATCAGCTTCAGCTTCGTCTCTTTCAGGAACGTGTCCCAACATTCTGCATTTTGCAGATGATACTCTGAAAAGTACTCATCAGGTACAGTGTAACTTCCTCTGAATACACGGAGGCCAAGTTACACATGAACGCAGGAACTTATGATACAACTGAATGAAAGATGGCAGTATCAGCGAGGTAGAACACGAGTAGTACCTCCAGTGAGTCAAATGACTTTACGGCAGGTTTCGTCCAAAACAACAAAGTCAAACTGACTCAGAATGATTATACTTTATAATAAGAAGTATTTTTGCTCAATTTTGAGAAAAGAAAAACGAGTTTAAATTCTTCTGTCCTGAGAAGCGAAACAACGTTTTTATTGTTGTTTCTTGGTTTTCTGAACGAGCATTGGACACTAAAGAGCCCAGGTACCAAGACAACTGCAGCACAGCAGAAACACTGATCCTCCGACGGTTCAAAGTACGACAAGAGAAAATGAAGAGCGACGGTGGGTTGATGAGGACAGGTTATTCTAAATGTGTCACGTAAATACGATACAAGAAGGAACCGTCCAATCAGCTCCTTTTGAATCTTTCAAAAGACTTTCTAAGGTTATTCAGACCCCGGATCTTGTGTTGGATCCCTGCGGTCAAGAAGACGTCATTGTTAAAGTCCCACTTGGTGTTTCTTTAAGGGTTACTCAGGGTTACTCAGGGTTACTCTGCTCATGGAAGCGTCTCGGTCTCAGGGGGACAAATAAAGACCACTGATGATCAGACTCTTCACAACATGACAAAAGAAGCCTGCTGGTCTCTGACATCTTTAATTCTCTTCTTCACAAGACAAACAAATGGTTCAGCTGATTTAATGTGATGTATGACTTTAATGCAGAGCTGCAAACTCCTGGTCCTCTTGGTCCTGGTTCCTGGTCCTGGTCCAACTGGTCCTGGGTCCTGGTCCACCCAACTGGTCCTGGTCCTCTTGGTTGTGGTTCCTGGTCCTGGTCCAACTGGTCCTGGGTCCTGGTCCTCTTGGTCCTGGTCCAACCCAACTCAATCAAAGGCTCAATGGAGCCACTCATTGGTCAGGTGTGTATCAACACAGGGCCTCATCAGAGCCAGGCAGGACCCCAGGACCAGGACATGTGGTCCTGGTCCTGGGACCAGAACGTTGGTACAACAGTGAAACACAGACTGAAGCAGACCTGCAGCGTCGCTCTTCGCTTCAACCTTTGGCTTCATGGAGGGACGAGTTAGAAACCGTTTCATTTGGACAAGTGGTTTCAGATCAACTCTACAACTCATCATGTTCCAGTCGTGGTTTTCAATTAACCTCATTTTATATCATGACTCAGCGTCTGTCACTCTCATCATACATCGTCTTCTCAATCTGTGTTTCAAACAAAACGTTTCTTAGTTTTACCCTCCAATTGGTTTTATCATAGCACACACACACACACACACACACACACACACACACACACACACACACACACACACACACACACACACACACACACACACACACACACAGTTTTCCCGTCACAATAAAAGACATCAGTGGTTACGAGATGTGAGCGATACCGATGTCATGAAGCTTCTTTTGCAGTCGTGTTCAGTGATAAATATTCTCTCTCTTTTTAAGCAGTTTTTCTTTGAATGATGAATCTGGATGCTGAATCCACCTTCACTCCTGCGTGAGGAAGAAGAGCTGCTTCTGCTGTGTTCCTTCACACAGCCGTGGGCTCGGGGGGACAGGGGTCCAGCATGATGGTGTTCGGGTCGCTGACTGTCACCGCACCATAAGACGAATCAAAGTCTTCATCATCGTGAAACCGCTGATACGTGATGTCTTCACCGTCCACCGCAGGGTCGGCTTTATGCAGGACCTTCTTCCTGTACACCCGGTAGGCCAGGATGAAGACGCCGGCCTCGGCGGCCTGGAACAGAGCGTAGAGCAGTGGGAACATGTACATCCCTCCCATCAGCTGAGGGGGGAAGGCCAGCTTCAGGATGGCGGTGCACAGCTGCACGTTCTGGCACCCGGTCTCCAGGGACACAGACCTCCGGCTGTTGGGGGGTAGGTCAAAGAGCACCGCCAGGCCGTAGCCCGCGGCGTAGCCACACAGGGGCATCAGCACGGCCACCACGTAGACGGAGGGCGGGATGGTGGAGAGCAGCTCCGGCCCCAACATGGCTGCCGTCAGGATGAAGAGCATCAGCAGGGTGACCAGCAGAGACCACAGGGACGCCTGCAGAGACCAGCGGACTGGGTGAGGTACTGCACATGTGCATTCACACAAGTACAGATAAACATGTACAGTGTTTTAACAATGCTTCTCAGCAGAGATCAAATAAAACAGCTTGTAAACGGGAATCTTTTGTTTCATGTGAGGAATAATATTAACATATGTAAATATGTCTCACATCAAGTGAGACAAGATGTGAGACAAGTGTATGAAATGCAGCAATTACATTGACTACTGCACCATAGTAGTACCACAATATTGTCCCTTTAACCTTGAATAGTTGAGGAAGCAGCAGATCACCATCGGGGTCTTCAGCTGTGAGAATAGTCAGACTGTCACCGTGAGCAGTGACGTTACAGTGACTCGTCCATGTTGTCATTGTTACATGACTTTGGACATTTTCTCCAGCGCTCCTGACTGAGGCACAAACATAACGCCACTTAATTATAACACCCAGTGAGTTCCAGTTCACCTTTACATTCATGAGGATCCGTTTTGTTAAAGTCTCTTTCTTTTCCTTCTGATAAGATGTGACAGTAGAGAGATTTCATTTTCACTGCAGGATTTGGTTCACAGGGAAATATAATGTTTATAATGTATAGTAGTAGTTATTGTTACTGGTATTTATTAACCTCAGGCTTTCCTTTTAGTTGCTGAAATGAGAGTCACTGTTTCTTTGTCTTCTTGAGATTCTTCTTTCCTACTTTATTTCCATCGGCTGACAAACATAAAACATCTTAAATTGAGAGATTAATCAATCTGAGCTGTTTGTCCTCTGACCTTCTGCTGTGGCTGAGATTACAGACAAGAGAACCGCTGGAGCCCAAACAGGACTGATTGATTGATCGATTGATTGATTGATTGATTGTTTGTTTATACTCTTTGTTCATTGCTCAACTATAAGCAGTGTATGTCTGGGAGCACTGAGCAGCAGGAGGAGGAGCAGGATGAGGAGGAGGAGCAGGAGGAAGAGGAGCAGGAGGAGGAGGAGGAGGAGGAGGAGGAGGAGGAGGAGCAGGATGAGGAGGAGGAGGAGGAGGAGCAGGAGGAGGAGGAGGAGGAGCAGGAGGAGCAGGAGGAGCAGGAGGAGCAGGAGGAGGAGGACAATGCCATTTAAAACAAGGAATCGATGAAGAAATTGGAAGAAAAAAAAGTTGCAAATGATTTTCAGAACTGGATTCTGTTTTTCTCTTCTTTTTGTTGCACTTTTCATCTATTTGGGCGCGTGATTCTCTGAGCTTGGTTTCACTGTAAATAGTTAAAACATTATACGACCAGAGATTAGATCATTCTGATAAACTGAGATTATCTGTTTTGTTTAATCATTTGTGGAGCACTCTGTTTCATGTTGCCTTTATTAGTCCATATAACCAATAAATGTTTGATATGGCATGTTTGGTCCATTCGTGAATAATTTCACACATTTTTTGTCATTATTTTAGAAATAGAATAATTCAAACATCGAGCCCTTTAGAGCTCAATCAACCGGAGAACCACAATCCCCATCACCTATCAGTGCGTCTGTGTAAGCTATGACGTTCCTGCGTCCTCGGATGATGTGACCCTCCCTCGTTTGTGGCTTTTATCAGAAATAGCAGAGAGCAGCTCCTCCTCACGCGCTGATGTCACCCGTCCTTTGGTCAGCGGCACCGAAATTTACGCACTGCGCTTTTACGCAAGGCTTTAGTCTCTTCGCCTTGAGACTCGCCAACTGATCCAAACTGGATAAAGTCATTAAGTCATCATTCAGTTCGAAAAGAAGCTCATACCTTTAAAACAATGTCAGCCGTACGTGTGTAGCGGTACCTCAGCAACACGCCAAGACCGATGGGGATCAGAGTGCTGCACAGGGTCAGGATGATGGCCCCGAAGGGCATGAGATTGACCACAGGAGTGTTGATCCAGGCTCTACTGTAGATCCACAGACAGAGTGGCATCAGAACGAGAGCCAGCAGGGTGGAAGAGATGGTCATGATGATGCTGAGGAGAGAAGAATAACGGCTCGCCGTTAGTTCAGTGAACGTGGTGTTTGTTCACAGATTGTGATCAGTTTAGTCAAGTTTGTAAAATATCAGAACCCTTCAAAACCACATTCAGAACTTTATCATGCGTAAAGATAACATAGCTGTGGTCTCCGTGCGTAAATGTTTGGGGAACTGTGAGACGCGCAACCCTTGGTTAAGTGTTGGATACATCAACCTCTCAAAACTCAGTACAGGTTCAGTCGAACAGAAAATCTACCTGAGGTTCATTTCTCCGTGCACCAGCAGCGACATGATGTTTGATAAGTTCCCTCCAGGACAGCAGCCACAGAGGAGAACGGCCATCGCAGCTACATCGTCCAGAGAGAAGGCTAAAGCCAAAAGAAAGGCCACCAGGGGCATGATCACAAACTGACACACTAAAGCCAGCAGCACCCCGATCGGTCTGCGGATATGTTCTCCAAGCTGACTAACCTCCACCGTGCAGCCCAGCCCCAGCATGGTGAAGCAGAGCACCAGTCCCACAAACACGTTGATTCCGTGACTCAGCGGGGAATCCCAAAATGCAGGCACCAGGTGAAGGGATTCCGTTGGCGGAGCCCCCATGAACGCTGCTCCAGCTGCAGCCTCAAACGCGCTGCCTTCACGGAAGACAGCTTTACCGACCACTCCTAATCCACTCATGACCGCGTCCACCGAAGAAGGCACAACTCGCCTCAAAGTGTCTGACTGAGCGTTGACCAGGCCGGCACTCTGCACGCTGCCTCCCAGCAGGCTGGAGTTCTCCATGGCGCAACAGGAGGACGGAGAATCTCCACAGTGGCTTGTGTACCTGTGGATGCTGATGCGTAAAATGACTCCCCAGCGGCGCTCAGTCACCAATAGGACACTGCAGAGGATCCGGTGACCGGGGGGTGTGATGGAGACATCGTGGCGACTTAAAGAGACTCACTGAGTCATACTGATGCCACGGATTGGCTCTGAGCCGGACAGCTGGAAGGGAGGCTGCTCACAGTAAGAGTGGTCTGGCCAATCAATAAGGCCGAGACGCTCTGTCCACGAGGAGCTCCGCTCCCTGTGGACAAAAAGATGCCTGAAATGTCACAGCAGGTTTTGCGCAATGATAATTTTAGACCTGAACAAAAGATGCTGTTTTGTCGCGTCATGTCTGTAGAACTATGGAGATGACGTGATGAGTGAAGCTGTGAGGACTGATGTTTGAGTAAACATGAATGAAAACTGCTTTTCTTTATACTCGAGCAGCAAACTGCTTCTTCCTTTGGTTTGTTGTGCTCTTAATTCGCTTCTCATTCACACACACGGAACAATATAAACTCGATCAGCTGTTTAGAAAAGAAGTTTAAAATATCAGAGGAAAATAGGTTTTCACAACGCAAACCATATGCCCAATACCCCCAGACGAATACGCAACAGACAAACTGTCCATCTATAACCGAGAACATTAATTCCTGGAAAATGGAAAGGAGGCGTACTTTTTGAACCATCGTGGCTTCTTGAAGGTTATTGCGTCTATTCTCCTGTGACTATTATTAAATATAACACCTGGGGTATTGTAACATGTCAAATCAAACATGTCCTACTGGATTCCATTCAGGTCATTTGGTTAGTTTGTTCTGTGGAGCATCACTAATACACTCGAGTGTCTTTGACCCTCTCAAAACGCAAACCCGACCACATCATTAGAAAAGGTTTCACTTCGGGGTTTTGATAAGGACGCGATCATCTGACATGACAGTTTCCAGTTTAATTCGAGATTGAAACTGTTGATCAAGTTATTTTTAAAGATTTGAACGTTCTATTGTGCTGACCTGACGTTCACACGGAGTGTTCAGCTGATCGTCAGAGTTCCACCACTAGGTGGCGCTGTGACCCCAGCTCTGTCAGGTGTCCAACTCAAGCCCAAACATTGGTTTGGACTATGAACCACTACGTCACGAGACCCTCCCCTCTTCATCAGCAAAGGTACAGGTCTGATGTCAGACAGTCTGAAGGGGAAACTTCAGGGAACGATGGAAAACCCATCTGAAGCAGGAACTCCCACCCTGGAGGACCAAACTGGAGGACCAGAGTCCTGCAGTTACACCGATCGTGTGAAGTTCCCTTACAAACTGGATGTCGAGACATTCAGACATTTATATTGAAAACATGCAGGAAATCAAAACTCCCCAGACAGTTTAACACAATTATTAATAAAGAGCCAAAAATGGTCTCTTTACATTGTACGGTGGTGAAAGGACATTTGTCCGTCCTCAGTTTGACATTTCTATTTTTCCAGCCGACCCTCTCCAGAACAGGACCAGAAAAGAAAAAAAACGATCCTGAAACAAAATGGATGATCAACTGTTTATTTGTGACTCATACCACAGAATAAAGTTCTGGAGCATTGATTCCAGGACGCTGCTGCAGGTATGAAGCTCTGACGTTCTTCACACGATGTATTTGAAGCTGAATGTGCTGTCACAGGAAAGCCGTCGGTCTTTGCACCGGCCACACAGGTCCTGTCTGTGGGGTCGTTTGGGGTCGATGTGCCGTTGTGTTTGTTCGCACAGGCAGCGCTGCTTTTTGCAGGCCTGAGGAGGAAAGGACAATCGTCATGACGACCGTTCAAACTGAAGCAGTGAAGGAGCTGCATTCTTACAGAACATTTGATGTCCTCAACAGTGTACGGATTGAGGCCCTTCTGGCATCTCCTGCAGTACTGTTTGAAGTAAACCTGGAAGACAACATTCAGACTCGGTCACGCCACAAGATGACGGCTTGACAAGAGTTCTGGGGCATAAAACTGCTCAATGCGCTTGAGGTGAACAAGAGCAACGGGATTTGCACATTTTAATCCACAAGTGAAATCAGATTACCTTACTGGTTCCTGCAATACACCACACGTAGGCACTCTCCCAGCGGAGGTTGCAGTCTTTGCAGTGATAATATCCGTACTTCTGTTCCAGAAACTGGTGGAGAAAAGCAAATTCATGAATTCAGTCAAACTTCAATTTATTTTTCTTCACGTGGAATAAACTGGTCTAAACATCAAGTCTGCCGGCAACAATAGGGGGTCAAGTTGGGACAGAAAACACCACCAGGAAGAGAATCTGAACTTGGACTAAATGACACGTCGGTTTAAAACTCAACTCCAACCAGCAGGGTGACGGAGGCCCCTGCAGACTCCACAAGAACCCATAAGAACAAGACAAGTTCGGTTGTGACGTCAGCCAGCAGGAGAGTTCATACTCTGAGAAGAAGTCATCGACCTCACAGGCCCCGCCCCCTCGCGACAGGCCCCGCCCCTCACGACAGGCCCCGCCCCCTCACAGCAGCCACACATCTGTGAAGCAGCGTTTGAACTTTAACTGCACAGCTTATTTCACTGACCTGTTTCACTAAAAATAAGTGTCCGAGCCGCCATGTTGCTCTGGTTTTAACCACAAGGGGCGACTGGAGTGTCACTCCTGACAACTTTAGGAAAACATTGAAATCAGATCTCAAATCCATTAATCATAAAAATTAAATGTCCCAACACTAAAGACTTCTATTACGATCCCATTATTTAAACTTTCCTATTCCCCCAAATTGACAGAACTCCATTTTAAAGGTATTGAATGAATGGACCCAGCGCCGGCTCTGCTGAGGCAAACATTGGGTTTTGAAACCAGTAATTCTTTCAATTAAAAGAAGAAACCACTGAACAAGTTCTATGGTCTGATATTCATGACTGGCTTTCTACTAAATGATATCTTAGTCTTGACGGAAACTCACCATGACCTCCTAATCAACAATATTATACTTGGTCAATTTATTTATACACAAAGCAAAATACTCGAAAGTCAAACCTCATTTTATGCCTTTCACAACTCATTCTTACATTTAATCCCTCAAAATGCTAAAAAATAAAGCCAGAAACTTGTTAAACATGATTGGGAAAATCAATGGTAGAGTACAGATTTAAAGGAGCTCTGGTTTGGCTCTCTACAAGAAGGGCCAGAGCAGACTCCATCTGCTGAGGAGACTCAGGTCCTTTGGACTGCAGGGGGCGCTCCTGAGGACCTTTAATGACTCAGTGGTGGCATCAGCCATCTTCTATGGAGTGGTCTGCTGGAGCAGCAGCACTCCGGCTGCAGACAGGAACCAACTGGTGAGGAAGGCCAGCTCTGTCCTGGGCTGCCCCCTGGACCCTGTGGAGGTGGTGGGAGACAGGAGGATGATGAAGAAGCTTTCATCCCTGATGGAGACCGTCTCCCACCCCCTACATGGTACCGTCACATCACTGGGCAGCTCCGTCAGTGACAGGCTTCTCCACCCGCGGTGTCTGAAGGAGAGACTCCGCCGGTCCTTCCTCCCTGCTGCAGTCAGACTGTTTAACCAAGCCTGCTCCCAGTAGACCACTGCACACCACCACCGGACAATATCACTCCACTGCAACTGGGCAAGAAGTGGTGCAATAACTATAATAATCTATAAGAACGTATTTACTATGTAAAATACATCCACCCCCATATTCTGTACATGTCCACACTTATAGGCACCATGTGTATATTCTTCTGTTATATTGTATTTTTATCTGCTTTTTGTTTCTGCTGTGTGCTTCTCTCTCTTTACTATCCTGTTGTACCACTGCATCTTATCTTATCTTTTCTGTCCGTGTAAATTCTTCACTTTAAAAGCCCCTATGCATGCATGTATTTTACATTTTTCCTATTGTGTCCATTTTGTTCTGTATAAACATTGAACTTGTGGTTTTGACCTCGTAGCCTAACTATTGTTATGTTGTTCATTGTAGATGACATTCTATATATATATTCTACACTTTGGTTCAATAAAAGCTTTCAGTGATGCGTTCAGGTGCATCGGCCCATATAAACGAGCTGCGGGGCACACGCATGCGCAGCACCGACATACTTCCGTCAGGACGGTTGGCACAGCAGAACAAAGTTCTTCTGGCCGAAGAAAAAACAAAAACTCATGTAACTCAGTTCGCCAGGACTCTGGAGTGCCGAACTTTATTCTTGTTCTGGAGGAGGAATCTGCCTCCAGAGTCTCTGCTGCTTTTCCTCCGGCGTGGAACTGAACTCACCTGGAAGTCCACTCGAGAGCTGCTCCTGGTCTTCATCCTCCAGGTCTGCGGCTCCTCCCGGCTCTCCTCCCGGAGCTCCCGGCTCTCCTCCCGGCTCGCCTCCGTCTCAGCCCCGCTGTCTTCACACTTGTGGTCGGTGTCACACGTCGCTTCGAGCGGGTCGTCGCTGTCCTCCACCAGGTAGGACGCCACGTTCCTGTACGCCATGGGCGAATACACGGCCAGGGTGGGGGGGAACCGCACGGCGCCCAGCAGGAAGCCGGAGGCCCGGAGCTCCTTCCTCCGGCGGCCCAGCAGGTCGAGCTTCATGGCCGACAGGGTCTTCGGGCCGATGCTGCACTGCACAGACACGTCCTTCCTCGGGTTCACCTGCACCGCCGCGTCCCGGGACTTGACCCTGGGGGTCAGGGTCAAGTTGATCTTGGCCAGGATGGAGGTCAGGGCCGCGTACTGCTGGTCGCTGAACGCGTCCCAAGAGTCCCCACAGTGTGGAAACTCAGTCCGGTGGTTCCAGCCCACATCTTCGCCCCAGGGGGACAGAAACATGTGCGGGTGGTCTGGCACGTTGTCAAAATCCATTTTTCATTCATCCAGCATGGCGGCGGACAGGCTCTCCATTTAAGCCTGGTGCTTCTCATTAGGCTTCATGGAGGTCAGGTGTGGGAGCAGAGCTCCACCAAGACGGCCTCCACCTGCATCTTCAATTACAAAACTATTGGAATCAGGAAACACACTTGGTGTGAGCAGAACCATCTGCTGTGGTGAAGACCGAGGAGCTGGTGGAGGACCTGGGGGGGGGGTCTGTGTCTGTGTCCCCGTCCCGTCCCTGTCCCCATCCCCCCTCTCCACCAAGGGGGCAGTGTGGAGGAGTAGAACTATCTGGGGTATATATTGACAATGAAATGGACTGAACACTAGAGGAAAGTCCCCCGTCCCCGTTTGAGGTCCTTCAACCTTTGTGGCAGGATGCTGAAGGTGTTCAATGTGTCCGGTGGCGAGCGGCGTCCAGGAACCTGGTGCATGCTGGGGCAGCAGGCGAGGGTGGCCACGCCAACAAACCCATTCAAAAGGCCTGGTGGGGTGGAGCTGGACTCTCTCTGTCCTCCATGAGGTCCTGCAGCTCCATCAGTTAGTTGTGAGAGGCAGCACTGAGCGCCTTCCTCCCTCATAATTCTGCTCCGTCACAATTAATCAAATAAATCGCAATAATTCCATAAAATGTCAGATTTTAACAAATGAATTCAGTCTGCCAAAACGTTTCTCTTCTAGTATCAGTGCGGGTTGTCTTCAGGTCACTCTCATTGTGACTACAAGTGACACTTTTTTAGTTGTTTAGGTGGGACCATGACTGACAACTTATTAATCACCATGTCCTGGTATATACCAGCTGTGACCACTACATGGCGCTGTGTCACAACAGAATCCTGCTGCAGCCCCACAGGGAGACCTCCAGAGAGCACAAGCAGAATACCAGTAGAGAAAAGCTACACAGAAGAATATGGAACTGAAAAAGAGAAGTTTCTGTGCTGAAGGCATCAATAGTGAGTTCTGGAGGAAATCGTTCACAGGTGGGTGCATGAAAAGTGAGGTGCTGCTCCAGGCTTTGCAGTGTCGTCACATCTGGGCTTAAAAATAATAAATGCAACTTATACACCAGTGGGATTTATGATTTTTTTTTCATCCTCATTTTTTGACCATGCAACTTAAACACAATGGTGACTTGTAGTGTGGAAGTCTGGTTTGTCTTTCCTTTACTGCTGGTTCTGATAGGTTCTAGGTCTCCGTGGTCCCGCTAAAACAATCCAATATCTTGGGGGCATATCAGGAATATAATTTTTTTTTTTTTTACAACATCTTTATTGAATTTAAAAGAAAAAGAAGAACAAACATGGTGGTTAACAGAGTTCTTCTGTCCAGAAGACATCATGAGTCCTGACAAG
Organism: Lipophrys pholis; assembly: GCF_963383615.2. Lineage (NCBI taxonomy): Eukaryota > Metazoa > Chordata > Actinopteri > Blenniiformes > Blenniidae > Lipophrys > Lipophrys pholis. The sequence continues at coordinate 29,549,866 of NC_137640.1, read as the reverse complement.
CTTCTTGGCTGTAACATCCAGTGACCCAAGAATCAGGGAGGAGTTTGGGGGAAGATGCTCTTATTCTTCTCCACGTTGGTTCAACAGCTGAACTCAGTCTTTGTTTTTAATGTGATGGATAAATCGACCGCACACTTTTTGAAAGTTCTCCTGTTTATTCTTAAGACTGTAAGACATTTTTTCCAAAGTCAAACAGGAAGATAATTCCCTAAAGCACGTTACACATTACATTACAGTACGGGACACATTACAGTACCAGACACATTACAGAACCGGACACATTATAGTACCGGACACATTACAGTACCGGACACGTTACCGGACACATTACAGTACCGGACACATTACAGTACCAGACACATTACAGAACCGGACACATTATAGTACCGGACACATTACAGTACCGGACACGTTACCGGACACATTATAGTACCGGACACATTACAGTACCGGACACGTTACAGTACCGGACACGTTACAGTACCATACACATTACAGAACCGGACACATTATAGTACCGGACATGTTACAGTACCAGACACGTTACAGTACCGGACACATTACAGTACCGGACACATTACAGTACCGGACACATTACAGAACCGGACACATTATAGTACCGGACACATTATAGTACCGGACACATTACAGTACCGGACACATTACAGAACCGGACACATTATAGTACCGGACACATTATAGTACCGGACACATTACAGTACCGGACACATTACAGAACCGGACACATTATAGTACCGGACACATTACAGTACCGGACACATTATAGTACCGGACACATTACAGTACCGGACACATTATAGTACCGGACACATTATAGTACCGGACACATTACAGTACCGGACACATTACAGAACCGGACACATTATAGTACCGGACACGTTATAGTACCGGACACATTACAGTACCGGACACGTTACAGTACCGGACACGTTACAGTACCGGACACGTTACAGTACCGGACACATTACAGTACCAGACACATTACAGTCTCTTACATGTTTAAAAAGATTCTTTCGTGATGTTTTACATTACGAGCAGCTGGGTGGAGGCCCAGTAGAAAGAGTTTGGGATTGAGCTCTAATCTGATTGAGAGACTGTCCTGCACATTTAATCTAACTTCTTTCCAAACCCCCCTCACTCTAGGCACTGCCACAGGCAGTGGAGGATAGGGCCCTTATCCACACCACACCTATTGCAAGCATCTGGGATATTCATATTAAATGTATTCAGTTTTTCTGGAGTGATGTACACCCTCTTCAGCCGGTTGTATTGTGGGAGTTTGAAGGGAGTATTACTGGTCCCTGTCTGGGCTGCCTTCTGCTCGGTGCCACTGTTCCAGTGTTGGATCCTCCTGTAAATCACATTTCTAGGCATTAAACTTAGAGTCAGAAGACTCAGTGGAGGAGGCGTTCAATGAGTCGTAACATGTTGTATCTGTGACCTGTGCAGGATCGTCCTCTGGGCCCATTTGGACCCAGTACTTGTTCTTCTGGTCCATGTATTTTGCTGGTGGTCGAACGCTGAGCCGGCTGTGAGGCTTGTGATTCTCTCTGTCCAACATTATTCAATAAAGACGGCACAACGCACTTCAGAGTCTGATCTGAGAAGCCTGATAGGGAAAGCATCCTCCTGCACACTCCTCGTGGTCAAGTGGCCTGAATACCTGCAGGATCCAGTGGATCCTGTGGATCCAGTGACCAGGAAGTGAGAGAGCTGTGCTCTTCACTTGTCTGGACTGTGGAGTAGATTGTTTTTCAATCAAGGTTGCAGGTTCAGCCTGCCTCGCCCCGTCCAACTGTCCTCCAGGGACTCCTGCTCTCCTACCGGGACTCCCCGCTCTCCTCCAGGGACTCCCTGCTCTCCTACCGGGACTCCTGCTCTCCTCCAGGGACTCCCTGCTCTCCTACCAGGGACTCCTGCTCTCCTACCGGGACTCCCCGCTCTCCTCCAGGGACTCCCTGCTCTCCTACCAGGACTCCTGCTCTCCTCCAGGGACTCCTGCTCTCCTATCGGGACTCCTCGCTTTCCTACCAGGACTCCTGCTCTCCTCCAGGGACTCCCTGCTCTCCTCCAGGGACTCCCCGCTCTCTTCCAGGGACTCCCTGCTCTCCTACCGGGACTCCTGCTCTCCTCCAGGGACTCCTGCTCTCCTATCGGGACTCCTCGCTCTCCTACCGGGACTCCTGTTCTCCTCCAGAGACTCCCTGCTCTCCTCCAGGGACTCCCTGCTCTCCTACCGGGACTCCTGCTCTCCTCCAGAGACTCCCTGCTCTCCTCCAGGGACTCCCTGCTCTCCTACCGGGACTCCTGCTCTCCTACCGGGACTCCTGCTCTCCTCCAGAGACTCCCTGCTCTCCTACCGGGACTCCTGCTCTCCTCCAGGGACTCCTGCTCTCCTCCAGGGACTCCTGCTCTCCTCCAGGGACTCCCGCTGTCCCACCGGGGGCTCGCTGTCTTCACACTTCTGGTTGATGTGACACGTTGGCTCCAGCTGGTTGTTTGATAGTGAGTGAGTGGACGTGTAACACTGAACTCTTGTGTCCTGCCCAGCAGGCCGTCCTGGACTGAGCACCCATCCAGGGAGCATCCTGCCTTCGTCCACACGAAGCTGGACCCGGCTCCTCCGCCCTGCCACGCTGAACAGGATGGAAACGCAATAGAAGATGGACGGACAAAAGTCCAGGTGGGTTTTGTCCTGCAGCCTGTTGCAAACAGGGCTGCTGAGGTGCAGCAGTGCCTGTCATTTAGTAAGGCCATAAATAACAGAAACATTACATGAACCACGGCTATCAGCAATAACAGGGTAACAGCAGCAGTTTAAAATATTAGTGTCGGCCATTAATACTATTCCCCATTATCATTTCATGGGTAGGCCTACAATAACAATGTGTTTTCTTGTTTGTTGTTTTTCTGTGTGTCCTTTTTCCACTGAAGAAAAACAACATTTTGTTCCTCTGAGACGTCTCTTCCCACACAGATCATTTTCTCCTCGCTGCTATGAAGAAAGCAAACCAGCCTCTAAAGCTGATTTCACACTGACCTGGCAACGTGTGCAGCAAACTGAGGAGAGAAGGGCTGTAATGTGAAACCTGTCTGCTTCTCAGAGGAACCAAAATCAGCCTCATGTCACTTCATCGGAAAGTAGTGCAAACAGCTCCTTTTACTTAAAAACATCCCCTCAAGTGAAATTATTCTGTCCATTCAGCAGAATTGAGCAGAGCAGCACTGGAGCACATCAGTTGTTTGCATTTGAGACCATTTCTCTGTAACTCTTTTGTTTTGTTTATTGGTCAACAACTAATCCAGCCGTTTGTTGCCACTGTATGGTGTCAGTGCTGCAAAATGATGTCTGTATGTGTTGAGTTTCATAGATTTCAATTTGTTAGTGGCGACACAGATTGTGTGTGCATATCAATAAAGTGAGCGTAATTGAGTTTGTGTATTAATATTGTCAGCCTTAGTTTTCTCCAGGTGGTTTAATTGAATCTCAGCGTCTCAGAGTTCCGTATGAACGCAGGTTGTCAAACCTAATTTAGTTAAGCAGCCACACAAAACACACGTTCAGCCTGACCAGTAGTGAAGTAACTATAACTAACTCCCTCGCCACTTTTTCCCAGCTTTCAGAGAAATCTAAAGAAATGAGTGAATTGTATTAATGTTCACATTTATCAAATTAGTTCAAGAAGAGTTGCGTCCAAAACCTTTGAAACACTCAGATGGCTGCTTTCCCAGTAACATGGAGCTCCAACTGCCCGTTTGTCTTGTTCTCCTCGTTGTATTAAAGTCTAACTCCAAGTATACAATGATAAACAGAAGGGCACTAGACACACCAGGTCTGCCTGTTGTTTATGTCTGCTAATCAAATTAAAACTTGGTGATCCATCGTGGACAAATCAGCCACAGCAGTTACTTTTATTTAAACATTTTACTTAAGGTCCACTTGCATCATCATCATCCTGCCAGGTGGTTTTAACTTCCTGGAGTGTGTGACACATCGAGTCCAATGAGTTCGTACTGCAACTTGAGCCAAGAAGGACCGAGAAATGAGACCAGGGGGTTTATTTGCCCTTGATCAAGACTGTCAGGCGATGTGAGCAGTGGTCTATGGCCAGGCGACCCTGAGGGCAAAGAAAGCCCAACCTTTTGAAATGATCATGGGAGTGCACGGTGGACGCACGCACACACACACACACACACAACAATAAGACATAATGCTTCAATATTTTATTTGAAATGTGACTTTACACTGGGGAACCAAATGGCATGTTTGTGGATATAAAAAAAAGTTCAATAACAAAAACTTTCACACAAAAGGTGTGCGGTACATCTTTTTGCAATGTTCGTCCTGGCTCCCGCTGAATTTGAACTTCAACTCTCTTTTCAATAAATAGTTTCATTTACAGAACGAGTAATTAGTTATAAATAGGAAGGAGCATATTAGATCTTTGTAAGCAAGGTTATTAGGTCAAAAATGACAAACGAAATGAAAAGAAAAACCAGGCATAACAAAACCCATCAAGCACAGCTAGAAAACTGATATTGCAAATATTGGCAAAGTTAGAACTTGGCACAAAATGATAAGCAAACAAAAAGTACATGAGGTTCAAACTCAAGTGAAAAACTTTAAATTATAGGCACTAGTTTAAGAACACCCAGCATATCTGTCACCAGAACAGCTTCCCGAGCACTGGCATGCCTTTGATTCATGCTCATAGCACAAGAGGTAAAAGCCAGCTGACACTTCTTTTCTGTTTTGTGTCCTCCATCTATCACAGAATCACATCAACACATTTGTGAGAGGAAATTCCAGGAACCACATGTCGGGTCTTTGTTTTAAGGTCTGAAGAAGACACCAGACACAGTTAGTTTGCCGTGTGTCTCCAGACTTCCTGCAGGTCTGCTTTTTTAAAGCAATAAATCAAAGCACTTTAATGGAAAAACATTAACTTGGCAAAATGGAGTACAGGTCAGGATAAAGGCTTTGGCCGCGGCGGCATGAGGAGCTGGAGTTCCTTTCCAGTCCTGACGTGATGCTTTCAAAACTCAGGGGAATAAAAATGCTTTGGAGCGTTAGCTGCAGTCGAGGTTTAAATGAGGTTTAAATAGCCAAATGAAACATCGCAACAAAATACTGATATGGATGTTTGGACATAGACTTTCAATCATTTGAATAAATAATTTCTCAAACAAACTTGTGCATACATTCTGGCTGATTTGATGTGAGGAAAGATCCTCACATGTGGGACCCACACGCTGATGCCTTCACTGCAGCGAGACGTCAACAATTCATTTACGGAACGATTCACCTGCAACAGCATCATGACAGATATCGCTCACCAACATCTGTAGACACAGAATGTAAAGAAAGAAATTGCAGAAACATTTCAACCTGAGGGAGGTGAATGCAGAAGAAGTGTGGTGGGTGGAGAAGGAGCGCTGGGCGCGTGGAGATCCAGACAGTCTCAGATGATTGCAGATGAGCTGAAGGCAGCTGACGTGTCCTCTGCTGGAGTCGGCCTGCTTTCTTTGGCATTATCTGGGCCTGCACTACCTGCCAGATCCCTTCAGCAAGCAGCTCTCACAGAGACACCGGCTCCGAGGGGCTCTAACACCGGGTGGACACCGTCCTCTCCGCTTCTGTCCCACTGCGGATTTCTATATAGTTGTGGAACTGTCTCTGGACAGTTCATGGTAAAAGTTATCTGAGTAGGTAAAGTGCCATGTTGTAATGTCTGCCTTAAGTCGATGGTTTGACTGGAGGGCCCCCTGCTGGCCAACCTTAGTAACAACCTTCTCTCCAGTTCTCACCTGTGCCACTGTAGGTCCGAGGAGCAGGAAGAGATCTGAGGAGACAAGAACAAAACCAACTCTCTTAGAACACTTCAGATTTTATCTTCTGTCATCAACATGAAGGGTGACGCTACGATGTCACTGTTGAACATTCGTGGTTTTTAAATATTCAAAACAACACACAGATTTGTCTTCTTTATACGTCGACTTTAATAATACGTTTGAATTACAAATTTATAAAAGAATGAAGACTCAACATTTAGAATTTCTTCCAAATAATGATGAGCAGTGACGACCCTGTGGCTCACACAGTCAGGATGAAGGTGAATTCAGTGGATTTGAATTGTCCACTAAACGATGATCTGTAGGTTCACAGCGCAACGTAAATGACATAGAGCCCCCAGTGAGCAGCAGTTCTCTGACTGAGGATGTTGTGATGTCAGATGAAATCATCAGACTGGTTGTGGATCACAGAAAGAGAACAGCAGCTGAAAAACTATGCAGAAGACCATCTATCTCTGGGGACGTGAAGCAGAGGGACCCCAGCAGCAGAACACCCCTGGAGGGGCCCACCAAGAGCAGCAAACTCAGGCTACAATTCACACAGATCAACAACACTGGAGGTTAAAATGACGTGGCCCAGTCCGATGACTTTCTGCTTCCACGTTTACATAGTGAGCCTCAATGTAACATCAATAACACAAGAGCATTGCTCCTCCCTGCTTCGTATCAGACCGTCTGCTGCTGGTGTTGTGATGGAACCGTCCTCCCTGCCGAGTGTTTTTAAACACAATATCCCACCAGAGTACTGCTGCCTTTAAGAGCTGCTGCTCACTGTGCTCCGATGGTTCAAGCTGGATAATCCACCAGGGTCTGACATGATTTGGGAATTGGCAAAATTGGAGATTTGCCAAACACATGAGATGCCACCGTGTTAATGTGGAGCTCAGAGTCTGAGGAATGTCTCCAGCACCTTGTTGACTGTGTGTGCCATCACACCTGATGGTCTTAGACAGACCCAGCTGAGTTCTTCAGTCCCGGTGCAGCTTGGAAAGTGTGAACACCCCTGGTCTTTTGGTACTGTGCACCACAACAGCCCCACCTTAGAAGGTGCTCTTATTACGACTCCAGGCACTCCTGCAGTGCCAGTATTGTGTGAAACCGACTGCAGCAACTTGCTCACTAACTGCCTGGCGTAGTCCACATGCATGAGCCCAAAGTACTTCCTGCTTGTCTTCACTCATACTTTACCTCCTTTCAGTCAGTAGATCCTAAACATGGTGTGTTTGTGTGTGTGTGTGTGTGTGTGTGTGTGTGTGTGTGTGTGTGTGTGTGTGTGTGTGTGTGTGTGTGTGTGTGTGTGTGTGTGTGTGTGTGCGTGTGTGCGTGTGTGTGTGCGTGCGTGCGTGCGTGCGTGCGTGTGTGTGAGAGAGAACGGTAAACTTGGTGCTTCACACATTACACTTCATGGAGGTAAATGTAATCCACACCACAGCTTCTGGCAGCAGGACGAGCAGATCTACTGTGAACCCAGTGAGTCTTTATGCTAAAGTTGAGATGAAACAACATGAGAATGACGATTGTCACTGATTGTGATTTTGTTGTTTGACGTACCTGCGCACAGGTTGGGCCAGTTTGCTGCGAGGCAGAGGGATGCCTCCGCCTCCGCCACCTCCACCTCCTCCGCCTCCTCCGGCAGAAGCACTGGGGCGGGGCAGGCCGCTGCGAGGCGGAGCCAAGGAGCGGGTCGGGGTGGACGTGGCAGAATTCGGGGTGGACGTGGCCTTTACGGGCTGCCTCAAAGCCAGCGGAGACGGGGTGACAGGAGTCCGCAGCTTACTAGGAGAGGGGACTGATGACAGGCAGAGCAGGAGAGCAGTCAGGTGTCATGGTGAGGTGATGCAGCTTCATAGGTTTGACTGTATTATAATAACAATGAAGTAATGACCAAGACCACAATGGTGTGAGACAGGAGATGCCAGAGTACAAGAGTACACACATCTAATACACTCTACAGACCACGTCCATTGGAAATCCACAAATGAATTCAATTCTGTTTGAATGCAAGCTCAAACAAAGAACGTATTTAATAAATCAATCAATAATTAAAGTGAGCGTCTATGAATCTGGATGTGGAAAACACAATGAGGTGAAAAATACACAGAGAGCTTATACACATGAAGACCAGAGGCACAACATCAACACAACCACAGTGTGGAAGCATCATCACGATATTGAAAAGGTGGAAACCCTCAGTGAATACTCACTGAAATCCCCTTCTTCTCCAAAGCAACAGGAGAGTGGGACTAGACAAAGACGAAGACAAAACACACAGTCCTTCATTCAGAGCAGCGTGGGACAGGATGAGCTGAGCTTTCATGTGGGCCGACTTCTATACAAACTTACACAACTGTGGGTGAGGTGCGAGCTTTGGTCATGTGGTCCACGTTACAAACGGCCTCAGCCTGCTGATAATGCCGAGGGCTACTTCATATGTGGAAAAGTCCTGACGGTTTTAGCCTCCAGAGGGCGCTGTGTCAAACCAAATAGATCCACTATGACTGAGTTTGTTTGGTCTGTAGAAATAAAAACGTTGTTTACCAATATTACTCATTTATTTATCTATTTTTCTATTCCTCTTTTTGTCATCCTTTTCTTTTTTCTTTGTTTTGCTTGTTGATGCTTTCTGACCTTCGCTTGACTTCTTATTTTGTTACTTGTGGTGTGAATGAGTGATCAGATGAGTTTGGTAGGGAGGGGAACTCGTCTTCTGCACCTTGCTTTCAAAAGGAGACATTTTCCAAAGTGACAAGGTTATTAAGTTATTACACCAGAGAGGCGGCCACTGTTCAGTATCTGTAAAGTCCCTGCTTTTACTTTCTGAACCCTTCCCATAAAAGATTTGTTGTTTTTATATATTTAAACCAAAGAACAAAGAAATAAAAACTAAACTGAATAAAACTGTAGACATAAAAACTAAATAAAAATCTGAGTTCACTATTCATCTACATCACTCCCAAAAGGTTAAAGCCAAGTTCGTTTCAAACAGCAGCTCTCCTCCTGCAAGTCACTGTTGAGGGCAGCACGGTGGAGCGCACGTTGGCCTCACAGCAGGTCACAGCTCTCGCCTCCGGGTTCAAATAATGTCTGTGTGGCGTTTGCAGGTCCTCCCTGTGTGTGCGTGAGTTCTTCGTCCCACAGTCCAAAAAAAACATGCACCGGCGGTCCCCGAGAGAGACCCTCGGCCCCCGCCAGCCCCTCCGAACGCCACGCTGTGTGGCTGCCTGCTGATGGGTCAATTCAGTGAAGAGTTTTCCCACAACAGGATTAATAAAGTACGATATAAAAAAAGAAGAAATCCGCGTTGGAAGTGGAGCGAGGAAGCGGAACAAAGACTGCAGGTGTTGATCAGAAAACCCAAACTGTGAGTCTACTGCATTCCCTCTATTATAGATTGTTTAAGTGTCATCAAGGATTCGTTTATATTCTGAAAATAAGTTCCTCATGTCACTACAGGACATAGAAAGAGTCAAACCAAGTCACAGTCCTGTAGCTTGTTGGTGGTAGAACTTTGAGTTTGGCCAAATAAAAACATTGTCAAAGTGATGTCCAGTCATGAACAATTAACAACTAATTAATCATTTAATTATGCTGATAATTAACCTTTGCTTGACAATTCAGAAAATAAGGGAAATATCAAACGGGTTTCTTTCACTAAGGTATCAAAGGCCAATATAAACATCATTGATGCAGCAGACGAATTTCTTCTGAATGATCCAACAATCTGCAACCACAATGAATTTTGTACTTGTGTTGTTTACAACATTATTTCTGTGAATGATTAAAAAACTGAAGGGATTATAGAATGGCTTTCATGACCTTTAATTTTGGAAGACGTTTCCCTCTGAAACTAGACTTGACATTATGGCACTTCTCCCTTTCATCAGGGTCTCAATCCTCCTCCGACCTTCAGGCATGGCAAACATCAGAAATGAAGCATCTTTCATTACCCTCGAGTAGCTAAAGTGGTTAAATCCTTGAAGTCCTTCTGTGGGACCCCGGTTTGAATCCCGGGCATTTGGCCGACCGTGCACACATCTAATGACTTCCTCTGAAAGGGAGCAGTCGAATACACGAGTTACACTAGTTCTACGATGTGTTGTTTCAATTCCTATTTATTTCAACACTCCCAGATGCTTCCATTTTTGAACTATATGTAAGGAATATAGTTTATGTTCCCAAACCCCCAAAATGTTTTGTAAAATCTAACCGAAATAAGAAGTGGTGCTAAAGGGTTAAACCAGTCATTTGCATTTACACATTTTTTACCCTTACCACATGCACTGCTCAGACAGTTGTAAAAAATCTCAACTTCTTCACAAGAGGGGGTTAAATTGATTTGCACACATTGGAGACGTACAGATGGAGGATTGTGCTCACGCTGCGACAGGTTCCTCTGGATAAAACTGCCTGCAGGAGCTGCAGATCATCCTCATGAGTTAACAAGCCTCCTTTTTTCCCTCTCACAAAGAAAGCACCAGCCTCACCACCTCAGAGAGCCAAACAACAACAACCACAATGAACACGTGTGCACTGCATATTCCTCTTCTGATCAATACATAGAGTCCTGTGCACTCATCACCAGTCCAGAACTTCAGTACTCAGCTGATCTCAGTAAGCCAAAGATGGTGCACATGTCTAAGTGTGAGACCAACGTCACAGCCTCTGGCCGGTTTGGGAACGGACCGTTACCTCGCAGGGCTGTGGGGCTCTGCAGGCGCTGTTTGGGTTTCGGGGAGGAGCGAGAAGGGGTCGAGTATCTTGGGAGCTGAGCTGCTGCTGGAAAACAGGGACATGTCAGCATAGATTCATTCAGCTTGGGAGTCACAGAATGAACGGGCAGAGGGGGGCTGTGGAGGCTTTCAGAGAAGGCCACTTCAGCCTGAAGTGAAGTTTTAGGCCACCAGGGGGCTCTGCAGGCAAATGTCCTGATGCAGCCTTGGTTGAGCGAAAGAGCAAAGTGTCAAAGCCACTGTCAGGTTGTAACAGCCAGTGCACCAGCATCAGCACGCACAGAGACAAGAAGTTAAACATGCTTTATAGCAGAGAGTCAAAGATGGAGGCAGCCATGGAGCTGTGTGACAAGCCTTGCACAGCCAAAACACACTCGACCATCAGTCACATCCCAGAACTCTACAAAGACTTCAACCACTAACACAATTCCTACTCCAAAGTACTAAGCCGAGGCCCTATGAAGCACTGCAGTTAATACAGGATAACCTACACCTTTAACCAGCTGAAATCTGCCCTTTAACCCCACGACTATCTGTTCTCTGTAACAGAGAGGGATTACCGCTCCGGGATTAGGAACAAATCTATTACCTCTATCTCCTATTACAGGATTACATCAAATGGATAGAGGTACCTTACAGATGTAAGATTCCTAAGAAGCTTGAAAAAGACCACGGAAATCAACGTTAGTGTGGCAGAGCCAGGAGCTGCTGTGGCTCCGTGGTGCTGCCGGCTTCATGCTTCTCTACCCTGCAGAATGAGCACACTTCTTTGACGTAAACGCTACGCCGAGAGCAAGGCAGGAAGGGTGTGAGTGAAGAAAAGACATTAGCGACCCAAAATGATCAAAGAAAGCAGATCCCCGAATCTTGTAGAAACGTCACTACAAAGCAGCCAAGTCCCTTCTGTGTCGATGCAGCCAGAGGAAAAAACACCGTCCCGTCGCACAATGACGAGCAGGAGAAAGCCTGTCGTGTGACTGAACGTAGAATACAAAACAGATAATGAGATGAAAACAGCTGCTGATTTTAAGAATGAATTTAACAACCTGAAAACAGCCTCATGCACACTTTCAAAGTGTTTGTGTATTTTGTGTTTAATAAATCAAAGTCACTAAGAGTCATGGTGTCCGTCACAACACTCACTTGCAGACTGGCTCTGGTGTCGGGGGGATCCACCGTTTGGCACTTGCAGGTTGGACTCGCAGCTCCGGCTGTTCTTGACAGGTTCTGCCACCTGAGTTGCAGCCGCCACCGAGGAACGTGTGAGGTTAGGAAGACTACGACGCAGCTTTTCTGCAAATGCATTGCGGAGGGGAAGGATCAGCTTCAGCTACATTATACAAATAAAACAGCAGAATATAGAGAATGGATATTCTCAAACCTTCGTTCTTCACCACGTTGGTCTGCAGGTCATGCCCATGGCCCTGCAACGAGTGTCGCGGCTGTTGCAGGCGGCTGATGATGGGCTGAGGCGAGCCACGGCTGTGGCTGTAGTCGATGGAGCGAGCAGGGGAGCGGGAACGAGGAGAATTTCTCGGGGAGGCTCGAGGTGAGTGACGAGGCGAGGGGCTGAAGCGGCTGGAAGGCAGGTGGAAGGCCGGGTGCACTGCTTCTTCCTCGTCCTCCAGACTGTGTGCATCCAATTCCTGGTCACTGAAGGTGCTGCGCCGCAGTGAGTGGCAGGATGAACCTGAGCTCCGTCTGGACGCTGTAGCAGCATATTCCTGTCGCAGACCTGTCAAAATAACCAACACAAAACAACATGTAGACTGTTTAAGAAAACCTAGTTTGGTTTTTATCAAAGTGAAGAAAGATGCTACTGAACCATACTCTCTTCCTGCATGCGTGCCAGTATCTGGACGTCAGTGACATCATTCAGCTTGTAGGTCGTTGAAGAGCCAACAGAGTCCTCATCCATTTCTGAGGTGCTCAGCTCACTGTCCACAGACGACTGCGGACTGACTGCAGGAGGATTCCTCTCCGCTGCAGTGTTTCGCTGGTGTGCTGTTGACATAAAAGAACAATTTAGTGACTAAACAGAGATTCTGTAACAGAGAGTGAGTGAGGGGAGCTGCATACCTGCGTTACTGGGCATCAGCTGCTGTCTGACTATGGGCACTCTGCTGGGGGTTGAGGAGGGTGAGTTGAAGCCACTGCTGTATGGGCTGTTGGCTGTGTTTGTGCTGTATGGGCTTCCATAACTCTGCTGATTATAAGGACTTCCATATAGGCTCCTTCGCTTGTTAGCTGCAGAATCAAAAACAGTTGAAAAAATTAGCCCACGCAACATGCGACTTGGTAATGCGATGACCCGGTTTGCTCTGTGTTTATAAAAGACAAAGTCCTGTCCATATATGGTTATATCCCAAGCTATAAGAATTTCAAGGTGCAGTTGAAGGCAGTTTAAAATGTCCCCAGTAGACGAGAAGTATGGACAGCAAAACCTAACCTTCATTGTTGAGCATTTTAAAGCCTGCTAACTTGTCCCAATCTGCACACTGTAACCCTTCAAGGGCTCCAACAGTCTGATGGTGAGGGTGGCATGCAAGTACAAATGTCAGCAGTGTCTCGTCAAAGTGTCTCACAGAGCGGACAGTCTGGTCAAGTCTCTTGTGCCGTATGCTGATGGAGAGTTCCTACATTATTAGCCGAGAGACACGTTTAACAATACAACCCATTCAGTGCATGCTAACAGAGCACAATGCACTTCTCTGTGAAAAGCAGCGAAGCAGCAGTCAATCATGAGATCAGAGTCTGACCAAGCTGCTGCTGCTCGCTGACAAAGGAGATTCGCTTGTTTGGCATCTCCGTGTGTCTCCGTTCTACCTGACTGGACGCGTTTCACACCGTGCAGTGGCCAGTGGAAAGTTGCCTTTTAAATGATCACCTGCAACATCTGCTCCACGTTGTTCCCTTTTCCACCTGTTTCCTCCTCAATCTCGTCTTCCTGCATTATTTAGAAAATACCATCATGTCCACTCTGCTTGGGTTGGTTGCTGAGAAATACTGTTCACACTCGGCCACTAAATGCTTTGTATTTCCTGGAAGGACACTGGGGTCAATAACAGATGGAAATCAGACGCAGGAAATATCAACAGTCACTTTTTGGTCAATCTGATTAAATTCTTAGCGAGTGAGAGATCAGATTGTCTGGTTGACATGAACACCGAATAAAGTGATCAGATTGTCTCAATGGCTCATGGGCTACAAGAAATCCTCTGGTTCAGTTAATGAATTAATCCCACAATGCTTTGCATCGTGACGTTGGCTATTAGTGACATGCATACATGATTCAACATTCAACTTTATCTGGATGTCCACGAGTATGGAAGGTGGATTTGTTATCTAGACTAATCAATCTTGTTGAAGTTCTTCTGTAAATGAAAAAAAACCAAACTTAATGCCTGTTGGGCCTTTCAACCATGTCAAAGTGTTTATAAATATTCAGGAGCACCGTTCTTTCTGGCATCAACCAGTATCTGCTATAGTTCTCAAAACACCATGTGGAGCATCCAACTGTGAAGCAGACATACTGGAAGCAGCCTGATGTGCCTGATGTTTACATGGGACTGCGGTCGGGTTGTAAACCGGGTTCGGTCACCTTGTTCGATCCAATGCTAAGTTTAATCAGAGAGGGCCAATTCAAACAGGTACAAGTGTGTACATGACTTGGTTTTAATTGGACTGATGTAAAATGAGAGTGCTTATCATCCATGTAACTGCAGTTGGAGACATTTAGGAGTTACAGCTATGTGCCTGTTGAAGCCGTAAAGGTACGCACACATTGCAGACAATCAGGCCAGCATAATGAAATAATTGAGTGCTTAAGGTACAAATAATAATTATCTGTGTGTTGGTGTGTGCTATGGAGCAACAACCATTGTAGACAAAACTTACTCTGCACTGGGTCAGAGCAGAAAAAACACTTCCATGATAACAGCGATTCTACCAGCACTTTGCAAGGAGAAAGACACAGATCTGAAGGGATCTGCAGCACAGGGACCTACGGAAATAGAGCATCCTCAAATCTCCATGTCCTGAATCAAGAAAAGAGTAGAAGGAAGCAGAGCTAAGAGTTCTTTCCTCTGTGAATGATGGCTTGCCCTTTTGGCCATTCAGGCCAAAAGATTCCACAGGCTCCCCCAAAAGAAAATCCCTACAGGAGGTCATGCATAACCGACTGCTGAAGGCTTGATAGTTTCAGTGTTCAAGGAGGAAATGAAAGCTTTAGTGTCCATTTGGTACAGAAGTAAACTAAAGAAGCAAGTTAAAACAGCTGCAGAGAACATACACTTTCACAAGAAAAGAGCAAACAAAGACACTTTTGTAAACGAGAGAAGAAAGAAGAAAGGATGATCCTGGCAGAGACATGCAAAGAGGAGGAGAACTAACTGTACAGAGGGAAGTCGACCAAAAGTCTGAACTTTTCTGGGACAAAAACAGGGCAGGGTGTCCATGTGACCTTTGGGCTTGCCCTCCGGATCCACACGGCGGGGCAGCTGTCAAAGCAACAACTGTGTTTGAGTGTCGGGCTGTACCAACAAAGTTGACTCACTCCCCGTCAGGAAGAAAAAGTTGCACCGTCCGAAGAGTGCAGTCAACTCTAGCAACATTCTCCCAGGCGAAAGTTTCCTCCCTCCTGCTGGTTATGTAACTGAGACACGTCATCTCGGGATGTGATTTTATGAGGGTGTGTGATTACTAAAGACCCAGTCACTCCTCAGAGATACAATATGAGGCAATAGTTAAAGCATGTGATTGTATTCGCTGGAATCAACCTAATGTTTTCAGACACAAACACTTTTCCTGTTTGTTTCTGCTTAATAAGACCAGTTTGGTCAAGATTGATGAGATCTGGAAGGTATTTCTCTCAGAAAAATAAACTTCATCATTTTAAATATACTTCTAGATCTAAGATGAAAACATTAGTCCCTGTTTTATCCCTTTAAAAATAATGAAAATAATGGTTGTTTCTTTGTAATACCATGTCTTTTTTTCTTAAGTTATTAAAGTTCTAACTTGTACCACTGAGTGTTTGTACTATGGTGCTAAATGCCTTCAGTCTTCACATAATCAAATTAATTCATTAAGTCAGCTCAGTTCTAAACATATTATTTAGGTTTCAATACTTTTGCAGCGGGAATAAATGACTTGAGAGTCATCTTTGAGTAAACATTGTAATCTTATTGGATATTTTCAGTTTAGTTTTAAAATGTTCAGTCTCCTTCACTATTGGAATACATAATATAGCACGACAACACAACAAAATATCTCAACCTTAAACTGAAGGAGGTCCATACATGTCAATTTAACATGTTTTTAAACCATGTTAAGAACTTTATATTACATTTTGATTGTCTAAAAAGTGTTGTATAAATGAAGTTGATTGATTGAATGTGTGTGTACATATATATATATATATATTTTATCTTTTTAAACTGCTGTTCTTTTGGTGACATAAACTTGACCAGTCCATGGTTACAAGGTGCTCATGGTAGAGACTGGCTGTGAAAGACCGAGGCTGGGAGCCCAAACAGATGCTTTCACTATTCAGCAAAAAGATGTAAATATGTACAAAAAGTCTTTGTCAATCTTGCGATACTTCCCTTGTGTTGTCAAAACGTAGAGGTGTATTAACTCAAGAAGATTTTAGAAGTTGTTTCTCTTTCAACACGCATCAAGTGAAGAGTGAAATGAAATGAGTGTGTGATGTCAGCAGGGTGAGATCAGTGAAGGGGTTGTATTTTCAGGCCAAAGCAGGTTGATGGTTTCGTTCTTCCACACGTTTGGTGATGAGATCAGCACTAACAGGCACAATTCCCTAAACCCAACTCAAGAGGCATTTATTTTTTAGCATTAGTCAGCTGCTACACAGACAGCGTCCTTTGTTCACCAGGGTTCAACTTAGGTCACGTTGTTTTCTTTTTTCAGAACTCTGATCAAAAAGTTACTCTGGGGGACAAAAATGAAACCATTTTGTGACGACTCTGGAGACTTGTTCCTATTCTGCCTCAGGGATACTAGACTCCACAATGGAAACCTTCCCTCCTGCTATGACCGGGAGAAAGCAGGACACTTTCATACATATCAGAGTATCAGTGGTCAACAACACCTTTCTTTATCCAGGTGCTATACTGATTCTTACACAACGGGGCAGAGAGGTGCTCTACAACCCGGAGATGGGCCTGCTGTGGCCGATTGCTCAACATGATCTAACGGTCACATGGGCATACCGCAGTCAAAATGGAAATGACCCATGCTCAGTTTAGCAGCGGGGATTTAAGGCCTGCCTCCTCATAGAGAGGTCAACTAAAATTAGTGGGAGCCAAAAGCTTAGAAAACAGACGATGCAATGTGGTGTAGATCAGCTCAGCACTCTGAGGATGTTTGCATGTATGATTTAAACCTCGCCGAGATTAATCCAGGCGCTAACAGATCTAAGAAAGACGAAAAACTATCAAAATTGCGTACGTTCAGCAGAATGAAAATGGCATATCATCATTGTAGTATAGAGTGAGCTTGAAAACACTATCCCATAATAAGCACTCACTGCTGAGAATCATCACTGGGAGAGTCACTTGGATCTAGCCAGCATAACGCTGTTCCTGTTTAAAAACAAAGCCTACCTATATGGATCAATATTAATTCTATATTTGCACCACATGACACAACCTTTCGAAAGTGTAGAATCAGCTAATAACACAAACAGGCTGTTAGGCCATAATTCTTTTATGTATGTAACTGTGATAAAGTAATATACAGTAAGTTAAGCTGACTGGTTTGAGTGACATTCATTTCCCTGTGGACTGGTGATCTATCTGTTGCCATCCTGGATTTCCCTTGACATCATGGATAGGTTGGTTTCAGCAGAAAGATCGTTGGATGTTTCAATTTGTTGTAAATGTTCACAGAGCAGGGGTGTAGTGGTTAACACACTTTCTGTGTGGTTGTCTTGCTGTACGTCTCCAGATACTTCAGTTTCTAATCACAGTCCAAAAACACGGGTTTGAGGTTGATTAGTGACTTTAAATGGCCGGAGCTGTGACTGTGGCTGTCTGCTTCCATTTCTGTTCCCTGTGATGGTCTTACATGTCAAACAGGGTGTAGGTCGTTTTGGTGCATTTAAAAAAAACAAAACAAAGATCTTTAGATGTTCAGAGAAAGTAAAAAAGAGCATTTCCTCTGGCCCATGAAGTGGTCAGAGTTATTACAGGCCAGAAGGAAATCAAGACAGTGAAAATTCAGTAAGTTTCTTTAACATTAAGCAGTTAAATAAATCTGAGAAGGAAAACCAAGAAAAACCTAAATAGATTGTCAAAAGTGACAGAAAACATAACACCAACTTCATAGCACCTTTTCTCCCGTTATCACAGTCGATTTGTTCACAGATATCTTGAACTTAGATCAGGTGAAAAAACAAACACCAGATCAGAGCGCAGTCAGGTGAGTCACCAGACGGAGGCCGTCGTGTTTCCACAGTGACTAGACTTCAGCAGGTGTGAATGCACAGTGCGACCGCTGCGAGGAGAACTAATCTGATCAGCAGGTTAAAAGTTACCTTTTCCTGTAAACTTGGGCCGGCACCAAAAAAAGCTACTCCACAAAACTTCTAATCAATTATTGGCTAAAAGGTCAATTCTGCTTCTCGAGACCAGGGAGGAGTCGTGAGTGTTGAAACCAAATGTGCCTTTTTGGAGTGAAACTCCAGTAAAGGGTAAGGTAAGAAGTTTTAGTAGATATAACAGCCTCTACATTACATTTACTATCTTGTTAATATTCCGTCTATATTTAGGTGATTAAATACAAAAGACAACAAACTGAATACAAAAAGTAAAAGCACAACAAGTGAAAGCAGAATGTTTTTGTTTACCCAACATGGTGAGGTCTAGTCTGTGGATGAGGGAGCGCTTTGCCGATTCCATCTCCGGGCTGGGGTTATCCAGAGCCTGACGGCACCACACCATCGGGTTCTGGGCTTTCTGAAGGGGACTGTCCAGCTTCGCCTCGTACAACCTGGAAAAGCATGGAGAGAAAACACAGGTCACCTTCCTGCTCCATCTGCTACACCTTGTGTCCAATGTGACTGGACAGCACCAGCAGGAAATTTGATTGAATGGATAACAAATATTTGGAGTTCATTTTATTACAATCTGCTGCACTATAGCAGATAATTCTGACAAATGGGAAGGCATTCAAGAAAATGTGTTCTTTTTAAAGCAGAAGAAAACAAATACTGTTTAGTTCATTTTCACTGATTTCATACATAATTATTTAAAACCTTCAACTCAATTAAGTTTTTAAGAAACATAATTCTCCAGAAGTAGTGACTTTCCATTTTTAAAAAGTGAATACGTATTCTCATTTTCATTAAGATCTTTATGCATTGATTGAGCGTGAGCCACTGTTTTCTGCCTCCACAGTCTCCTTCAGCCATGAGAACCATGCAACACCAAGGCCCTGCAGCAACAAACTTTCAGAGTGAATGCCTCCTGTAAATCATCCAAAAGGTTCAACACTTTCAGTGCTTTGACAATGGCATGGATTCAAACCGTCAAACTCTCCGAGTGTCGTCAGGAGCACCAGAAAGTATGGAGTAAGGCTACAAACTAAGTTAACATCAACAGATGCGCTTCTCGTTAAGCTGGAGAGGAGAGGAGAGGAGAGGAGAGGAGAGGAGGAGAGGAGAGGAGAGGAGGAGTACTCGAGTACTCAAAGGAATCTGAGTCAGCAGCTGTCAGCAGTGTTGCAGCCACAGACGAAGGCTTTCATGATGAAAGCAGAAACATTAGAGGCCAGTGCAGAAGAGCAGAAGCCTGAAAACGAGGTATCTCCTTCTCATTGTTTACCAACAGAACCAACGCAGTTCATCTGCACACAATGACACACTGAGCCAAGACTTCACGTGTGAAGATGCAGACTTCTAGTGGTTTGTGCAACACACAGGCAGTAACGGGTGTACTAAGCATCTCTCAATGGGCAGAGTACTTCTACGGGGCCAGCAGCGCTTTAAATCCACTCTGATGCTAATTCTCTGGATTACAGGCGTCTGTGGCAGGAGCTGGCAAGAGCTGGGCACTGCGGGGTAATCCTAGATATCAATCTGATCTAGAGGGCAGACAAACAGCCAGAGAATAATGAGACTGGGCTCCGTTAGGCATGAGTGAGCAATGTCTGAAGAGCAGTGTGATGTTAAAGGCTCACAAGCTGACAAAGACAAACTGCAGCAAGCAACCGAGGAGGGACTTTGGTTGCTCTGCTAGTTAGGGCCACGGGTTGGCCTGAAGACAATCCAAAGAATACATTCATAAAGAACAAACATCTTATTATCATTTGAGGCTATTTAGCGCAGTCCACGCAGACCTTCCCTGACTGAACGAAGCAGCTATCATTAATATAGTTAAAGGTTGTGTCCCAGTGTTGCCTGCTAATGTCACTATTCCTGCTGAAAATCAAACAATTCCTTCCCTACAGGACAGATAGCATGGACAGATAGCATTATCAGTATTTCAGCATTCTTATATTCATGTCCAGTCAGGAACTGCTGTCTCACAAATATGAACAGTTTTTTAGTCGTGGCGGCGCTCGATGCAGTCTTGTTGGTATACACACCACGGATAATCATTTCACTTAAGGAAAAATCTTTCCCTGACATGCAAGGTCGAATTTGTGAATTTCAAATTTCTGCTAGATCCTGCAAAGCCTGACAAATGCAATGTTGTGGGAGTGGACTGAGAAAAGTTATATGTATTGACATAAGGGCTATGAAAATAATCCTCAAAACAGGAGGTACATCAAAATGGCAAAAGGTCATGCACGCCCACAACATTCTGCGTGATTTGTTTATATCACAATAAAAGACATTACATGCGATCCCTGCGAATGTGATTCTTGTGATCAGCTCTACGACAGCATCACAGCTTTTATCCCTGCGTTATGAGATGACTGGCCAACTTCACATCTCTCGTCTCTCTTGCTTGGTGCCACTGAGCACTTGTAGCTCTATGCCAGTAACTGTGCTGAAGGGAATTCAGAGGAGGGAAATAACCATAGCTACACCTCCCACATGCCTGCTGGGCAGGAAAACAACATTACACACAGATCTCCTGCCACCTCTGCCATGACAATCCAAGAAATCTGCCACATCAGAACCCCGAAATGGTCCAACAGCTGATCTGGGGCTTCAGGGTTCTGACAGTTGAGAGGCCGGTGTCTAAGCCTTATTGCTGGTCTGTTCCTGCAAAAGATACAAAAACTAAGAGAAGTATGATATGATTGCAAATGCATCTTCGTTCTATAGAACATGTCTAACACTTCAGCTACCTCAACATCCATTTTATCACACACCAATACTACAGGCTTGTACACTATTGGGAGCAACTTGAAATTGAGCTTTTCTCCAAAAATATTGGAATACATGGAGATGGTGAGATGGGAATCATCCTGCCAACCTTAAAAAAACAACTGTTCTACAAAAAAAGAAGAAAAAACGACAATGTCATTGAGTAGCCCAGCAATGACAATTGCAGTGATTTCAATCATAATCAGAACACAGATTTTAAGCGGAATCCAGGATAATCTTGTTGACTGAACATAAACCTGGATGATGTGTCATCGTGCCACATCAGACTAACATATCCAGATTTCTGAAAAGATGTGTAACACATGATCAAGACCCATCCATCACCTGGGAGATAGTGAGCGTGAAAGCTGTCAATGGCAGCATGACAAGCCTTTGCTTATTGGTGAGACAGTCATGGAAGTGGCTTGGCCTCGTCTGCATGACTTGTCAAATAATCCCGGTCCAGATTGAGTGACCGGGTTCAGCTAGATTGTTGCTGCCGGTTTTTGGCGAGGAGCAGCGGCTGTGCCAAGTCACCCAGCCCCAAACACACTCCACCCGACCGGACGGGCGAGTCGCCTCCCAACACGAGCCCGACTCACCAGCTGTCCTCGTCTTCGTGGAGACAGTCCATGTCTTCCAGGTCCAGGAGCTCCACCTCGTCCAGGATCGAGCTGTTGTTTTCCTCCGTGAAGCCCCCGGTGTTGTCTGAATAAAGTGAGTTCATACTGGACAGGGAGGCGGCGGCGGAAGCCCCCTCGCAGTCATACGCCCTCCCGAAGCTGATCCCGTCGTAAGAAAGTCTGGGGCTCAGGCAGCGGCTGTTCTCCAGCAGTCCTCCGAACCCCACCCCAGGGAAGCCGGCCAGACCGGCTGCCATCCCCGCTGACAGCGACGAGTCGTAGCCGTCGCTGAGGGGTCTGTGATGCCCTGACATCGCCCCGGACGAGGACAACATGGTGGACCGGCTCCTGAGCTGCTCGTTTTGCTGCTCGAGTTTCTTCACCAAGTCCTGGAGCTTCCGCACCTCCAGGTCGGCGTTGATATTATAGTTGATATCCTCCATAGCCACTCCTCGGCACTACGACAATACGCGGCGGTTTGCAGTACTTTCGACCGTTTCTCTGCCGCGAGCCTCTCTGTTGTTGTTTACCTAAGTGTTCGGAGAAGATAGTCTGGTGTTGGGCCGACTTAGAAAGCTTCTCATCGTCATCTTCTCCGGTATATCGTGCTCACGGGCACGGTCGAGGCCATTTTCATAATAGTCGTCACCAACTGTGAAAGACCAACAGGCGGCGGACCGCGCACGTCACCGCGTTCGATATCGGGAACGAGCACGTAACCAACACCTATATGCGCGTGCACGCCCGACCGCGCCAGCATGACACGGCGCGTGAACCCAATGTAACCACGTGACCGCCGGCACCCCTGAAAAGTAAACAACCGCACAGAGGATGGATTAAAGTGACCAAACTACCAAATACAGCCGCTGGCCTGATTCATTGTTAATGCTGATTTATAACCAATACATTTCACAGATGAACCTTCCACTCTACAACAGCATGACAGTTCAATTTTAGCTGTTTTGGTTTGAACCGTTTTTAGAGAACACAATTTAGCGTAAATTAGGTTTCAATAAAGTTCAGGAAGAATACTGATTAAATGTGGATTCCGTTTTTACTAGGAACTCAGACATTTGTTGTTTCTTTTTTTAAATTGTTTATGAGTGTTTTCCCCCATTAAGGCCATTACAATACTGGTATTTTGTAGTTTAACAGTTTTATATATATATATATATAAAGTAGTACAAATGAGCATACATACAAATTTATAAAAACAAATACTTTTGCAAAGGTTTTCACTATAATGGTTTAAAGAAAAATCGAAATGGGATAAAAGCCTAATTTTATTTAGCTTTCACAATCACGGTCTCGTCCTCTACTCCAATGTGCACTGAAACCTCCGTATGTGACTGAAGCACGTGACGCAGCAGGACACCTACTCCTCATGGTGTTCAGAAGCCCGGTCGTACACTTCAGTAGGATGGACCCATTGTTCAACAAGCATTTGTGAGTGTTCAGCCATTGTGTCACTCTGGTATGAACAGCACACCCAAGCTGATCCCACAAGGGTTTAATGAGATTGAAGCCTGCTGGCAGGTCATTCCATCCTCTCCACTCCCAAATTCTATAATATCTATAATAAGCTTGCTTCAGGACGGGAGACTGGGTTTGTTCTCAGACTATAGAGATATGTGATTAATACTGGCTTCAATTAAAAGGTCCAATATTAAACTGTGTTTCAACAATTTCACATTGGTTTCGAGTGGTCCAACATTGTACTCCGTGTATTTCCCCAAATCCAGCCCTGGTCTTGAATACGAGCCAGCCTGAAAGTTCCTCTAGTGAGTTCTACTGAGAACAGCCCGTTTGTCTCTGCAATGAGCTGCGTCCGTCATGCCTCTCCATGTCTGCTTTCCGGGGAGCTTCTGTGAGGAGATAAAACGGCGCCAACTCGGTATTTCAGAGGGAAGAGCTCATCTTCCGGTGGGAGAGTCAAAGTGAGTATCAACTACCAGAGGGAGTGGTTATTTCCCTGCATGATGTCAGGAAGGGAAAAGCTCTGATTCGCCTGTATGAGCACACATTCACTAAAAAGTAGAGCAAGATGACAGACTTTGCTCACTTCTGGGGCCTCGTACACATTACTGTTAGAAAACAATTAGAAGGTGGACTTGGCATATTATGGACCTTTAAATCTACTGAAACTGTCGTTAACACACATCAGTTATTTATGCGCCACTGGCAGCGCCACTAATCAGGCGATCAAAGTGACTAAACATTTTGATATTTCAGAATCAATCAGATATTAATCCCAGGGGAAATTCTTGCAATATTGTTCTTTAATAAGGGTTAAGGGTTCCTTTTTCTTTATGGAGTTTGTTTGTTTTGTTATATCACCGTAATTTACGGATGATGTGATAATTTCAAAAACTACCTCTAATGCATTACCTATTAAATTACAATAGATTAATAGAGGAACTATGTCAGCATGGACTCCTTCCACTAACCTTTAAAAACAACAACAACTGAGGTCGTTGGAAACTATAGCACATTATAAAATCACTTAAATGCAAAAACCCAATACACGTCTAAGACTAAGAGTACTTTTGAAACAAAACAGTAGTTAAAAAAAACAAGTGAAACTTGAAGTCATGTTGTTTGGGCATGTTCAAAAGTTTCAGACTCAGAAGAGCTACAAGGCTTCCTCGGATTCCAGATGTTTCTCAGGCTTGAGCGCGGAGTCTCCACCGTCCTCCACGGCTTCATCTTTAGCCTGCTGACTCTCCTCCACCTCCATCTGGTTGGCCGAGGAATTTTCCAGCCCGTCCTGGTCGGCGCTGGCATTGTGACCGTCACCGCCTTCATCATCCTCATCCTCAACATCCATCTCAAAAACACGGATGTGCCTTAGATTGGCACTGACCTGTCAGGAAGGACAACTATTAAACACAATAGCAGCGCTGCCCAGTTCCCCTTCTCATTCAGTCGCCTGTCCGTTTCATTTGTGATCATAGTGCAGTCAAGTCAGCAGCTTTGTCCACTGCTCGTGTATATTTACACACTTTTGTCACCACCGCATTTAAGAAAAGAATCAGACACAAATACTGATCATTTGAATAAATAATGAGTTATTTGATAGGACTGATTTTAAACGTGCAGTCCAAATCATTCTCATACAACATCCCACAACTAACGAAAGATCACATGAAATGAGGTAAGACGTACCACGCAAGCCACTTTGCGGTTTCCATTGACGGCGACATACTGAGCCTTCATGTTATCGAGATCACGCCACTGATTCCCCAACACCAGAGTCTGTGAAGGGATGGCTCCGCTCTGTTGGTCCAACCTGACAACAAGAGGAACGGGCACTGAATCAGGGGTTTAAATAACATAGGAAGAGAAGAACAGCTTCACCTTCTTGTCCAATTAATTACAATAGTTTCCTTGAATGACACCAAAATACTTCACATTTTTCTGCTTTACAAGGATTATTCAGAACATTCCTCATCCTCATGTACATTTGGAATTATAATTGAATAAACACTCGTGTTTCTACATAGCATCAAAGTGTCTTCACCTTTATTCTTAATGCTCTTGCAAAATAAAAATTTATTTTCATCAAAGTTATATGTCTGCATTTGACAAAAACACAAGCTATTGCATTGTATGAAAACATACACACACAAAATGCAAGAAGAAATTAAAACAATTGATCTCAAACCCGACGATGAAAACCAACGATGGCATTTGCTAAAGAAACATGTTATCCTAACTGCACCTCAGGTTGGAGTCCCAGTTGAATTCAGTCTCGCAGCTGCTGAGGCTGGAGGCGAAAGGCAGCTGAGCCAGCACTCGGTAGCTTCTCTGTTCCCTCAGTCCTTCAAAGACCACAGTTAGCGTTTCATCATCATAAAAACGAGCGTCCAGGGGGCTAGAAATGTAACGACGCCAGAAAACAACCACAGTAAAAGTCAAAGGTTTTGTCAGAGGCTTCAGTTTGCACTCAAATAGAGTTGCAGAAATGACAATCGACACTCACTGGGCTTCAGCAGCTTCACCGTCTGTAAAACCAAACTGGTGGCTGAGGTTGATCGACATGATGCCGTTTGGAATTTGCCTGCAGAAGAACAAAATAATAATTACAAAGCACATTTTAAATACGAAGAGGCCCCGGCTAAAGTTACAATGACAAACATGCCTGTTTGGGTCGGTTCCCCTCCGCATGATGAAGACCTTGCTGGGGGAAATCTCTGGCATGCAGAACACAACATAGTGCATTTTGGCTTTTTTGTCATTCCATCTGAAAAAGGACAATAAAAAAATAAATACATTTCCATCTTCCTGCTACAGAAGTAAAACTTGTCATGGTTTTACGTACAAAGACGGAAGTTCAAAATGTTGCGTCTTTTCAGAGCTGCTGAAGCAAAAACATCAAATTAATTCCATAAAATACTTTGAGATATTTAGATTATTATCAGCAGGCACATAGGAACGTACCTCTCTGGGACGGCGTACAGAGGCATGAAGGCAGCAAGTTTTATAGAGCTTCCAATGACCTTCTGCAAACAAGTAAGTATAACAGTAATGAAGTGTAAGAGAAATGATAACAGCTTCAATGTCAGATTGTTTTGTTTTTTAACTCATTGAATAATTGCATTGGAGGGAGAGAAGGAAAGGTCCAACTACTTACTGCAGGGTTCTCAAGACAATGCTCAATTACATTCTCCATCAGCCTCTTGACAAATTGAAGTGACTTTTGGGGATACGAAGGAAACAACAAAGGACTTGCTAAAGAAACCAAACATGAGAGATCAGTTGGTGTCTGCATATCACACTGCGAATAAGACACACAGTCAAATAATCGGTGGTCACACAAATGCAAATAACATACAATACCACATAAATTTTAGTCTGGCAGAAAAAATAAATACAGGAATTTGTACATCATCATTTTGTTTATAATTGCATTATGGTTGCTGCCTTACAGTCACCAGAACACACGTTTGATTTGACACAAGTTTTACCTCGAATGACCAAGAGGGCACGTGTCTAAATATTGTGTATGGTGTTATGATTTTAGGGCTTTGTGCTTTTATTCAGATTGTTCTCTGCTTGGTTGAGGACTGTCCGGGGTGTGAGTAGTCTTTTATGATCAGGGAGGTCAGAGAGTGGAGACACCGGAGGATGGGAGAGGAGACGACTAAAGGCCCCTGCAGACTCCCATAAGAAGAAGAAAAGTTTGGCTGTGACGTCAGCCAGCTGCTGAAAAAAAAAAAAAATGCTTGTTTGGCAGGAGAGTTCATACTCCAAGAAGGTGTGGAACTTGCAGGCCACGCCCCCTCACAGAAGGCCACGCCCCCTCACTGCAGCCGCACGTCCGTGAAGCGTCATTTTAACTTTTCAACTGCACAGTTCATTTCTCGCTTCCAGTATTTTCAGAAAATCATTTCTCTGAAGTGTTTCAGTGATAAAAGAGATCGTTTGTGTCCGGGCCGCCATGTTGGTCTGGTTTTAACTGCAGGAGCTGAACGCTTTGAGTGATGCGTTCAGGTGCATCAGGTAAATCGGCCCACCCACATATTAACCAGCTGCAGGGCTCACACAGTAACGAGGCTACAAGCTAAATATGATTAAAATATGACTGATAGTCATTACCAAGCTGGAACACACCTGTGCAGCACCGACATACTTCGGTCTGGACGGTTGACACAGCAGAACAGAATTTCTCCGACCAGAAGGAGCTGGCCACAGAAAATGACGTCATTTTCTTTGTCAGGACCCTCGAGTGCCGTACTTTCTTCTTGTTCTTATGGAGCATGAATCAGCTTTAACTACTGAGCTGTTCTGTTTTGCTCAGCTGACGGAGAGCATGCTTTCCACAGTGCTGCTATAGAAGCTGCTCAGCACATCCTGTGAGGGTGTGCTTCTTTACAGTCTTCTATTGTTCAGGTCAAGTCTTCTGATATGTAGATGTCCAGGAACCTGGAGTAAAGAACCCCTCTACAACCTCTCTTGTCAATCTGCAGTGCGGCACATGACTCTTATGTTTATTACAAGCGCTCTAATTTTTTTGGTATTCAGCTGCAGGTCACTTTACAGACGGTACCTAAACCTCATCTTGTCAATCAGACAAACAAATGTTCCACCGTGTTGGAACTGTTGGTGGGGTGACAGTGACTGGCGAGTAGAGAACTGGTCTGAGTACACAGCGTGGATGTAAAATGCATATTCAGTGCAATAGGCTGCAGAAAATAGCAGTCAACTCTGGAACAGACCATCTTTACATTGATGGGATATTTACTCCAAAACTGGTACATCACTCAGACATTATTTCAACTAGTCTTTCATATATGCACTATAGAAATATGAGCTCACCTTCCAGGTGTGTACCCTTCAAGAACTCCAGCCACTGGTTTCCCTTTGCATCGGGGGGAGAAACGAGATCTTCATCCTTGTCTTTCAAATACTGTAAACATCCAGAAGTCAGCCAAATCACTTTGTTGCCACCTTCATTCAAGATAATCCACAGCTCGATGCAAGAAACTTACTTACTTGACCAACTCGTTCGATGTTGAAGTACTTCCCTTTGCGAAGGAAGAGTTCCTTATTCTATGACCAAACAGAATTATGTTTCAGATTGTAGAACTCAGTTGACATAGCCACACTCATTGTTATGCTGTTCTTACCTCACTGAAGTGCTCAGACAAGAAGTCAGCAACAAACGCAATGTCCTTCTGAGTCATCTGAGGAGATCAATGGATTAACGCGATAAATTCCCCCCAGAACCATAATGAATCTGCACATGACTGATAAAGCTCACCTTGTTGAGTTCTGGAGGCACATGTTCCTCAGACATTCTCAACATAGCTGCCAAAAAACACACGTAGACAACCACCAAAGTTTTATGCTTAAAAGTCTACAAACATTTGAACTTGTACAAATTGAGAAATAAGTAAACTGAAATCTTACCGACGTACAGCCACCTAAAAAAGGCTTTGAAGTTCTTCATGCTCTTGTCAATCACCCTAAATAAGAAAAAGGTTCAATTGGACCGAAGCCAGATGGTTCACAAAAAATAACTGATGTTCGTAGTCATGAACTTACTGCAGAAGTTCATTTGCTTTGAGAGAAAAGGAGCCCACAGCAGTGATGGCATCTGAATACACCAAAGACACGTGATTCTTCATTTAAGATACTAAAACAACTTTCCTATGTTGTGTTAAACATAAATAACAAATCTCGAGACAATGATAGTAACAGGAAATATATCAGAACCTTTTTCTGCTGTTCATTAAATACTGGTAATTGGAGGTAATCACTGAGGCAGATTGAAGCGGTACCTTCTATGGCTGTTGAATCCAAACCAAGAGGCTCAAACTTTTGCTTCCAGAGCGACATCCCTTTCACCTCACTGAGGTGATACAACAGAGCCTCCGCGCCACTGCAGCCAGCGGGGGGACGATGATGGGAGGGAGACATTTTCATTGAAAACCAATCAAACAGCAGAAAACATTGTCAGCAAGTAGAAAACAAAGTACCTCAGCAGGTGACTGATGACGAGCTTCTGGATGCTGGAGTACGACGACTCGATGGACAGGCCAAGCTTTTTCAGACCCTACAGTGTGCACACACAAGTTTGTCACCAAATGCATTTAGATCAAAACTCCAACAAAAAGCCTACAGAAGGAAGTCGTGTCTGTCGTGTTCGTCCTCACCTTAACAGTCAGCTGGTTCATGAGAAGAGCCTGCAGTTCTGGACTGGAGACAAAACCAATGGCAAGAAAAAGATAAGCGCTGTGTAATTTATCACACAAAACAAAATGTCTACAAAACAAGGTTCAACTTGTGGAAGAATCCTGATGCCATCTACTGGACATCCCAGGTATAACACAATGCTGGAGGAGAGCATAAAGTAGAATCGACCATCGCTTCCCAACCTGGACTTTCCAAACAGCAGCAGCTCCAGAAACTCATCCTGAACCTGTGTACTTGTGTTCTTTTCCTGAAAAGAAAGATAGTCAAACATGAACTGATGCCATCTTATTTGTGTGTTTGAGCCGGCATAGACTACAAGCACTGCCTACAAACCTGTACAAACTTTGTGAGTCTTAGATCCATCTGGATGAGGATGTCCTCCCAGGCTTCACACATGCAAGTCAAAGAGAGGTTCAAATACTGCAGCGAGGTGGAGATGTGGGTGAACTTGCGTGCCATTCGTGTAACTTCCGGAAGGTAATCAGACAACAATCCGGTGTCCAGCTGCAGGAAAACAGAGGAGACAAGTCTCTAGGCTGGTCGAACTGGGAGGCCAGGGCTGACAAAATGATCCTTCCCACCTGAATGTAGCAGGACTCCTTGTTGTAGTTGCCAGAACAGACTTCGGTGATGGCAGCGAGAGACTTCAGATCACTGGACAGACTGAGGCTGCGACAGACCCCCGAAACCTGCAGCCCACAGGTGTCAGCCTCATTAGAACAGAACGGCTACCTGAAGCCCAAGTTATTCCTTTTGTGCAGGCTTCTTAAAAATATAGCAAAACAACCAGTAAATAAAGAAAACTCAGGATGTCGTCTTATTTTTAGTGCAACAAAAAACAACAACAACATATCATTGTGTTTTTCATTCAATCCATGTCTTCACTTGAGAAGTGTTGTGGTATACCACCAGCTGATTAGTAATATTTGTCAGTTCCAAACACACCAGATTTCTAATAAACAAATGAACAAAAAGAGACATACTCCGCTGAGGGTGGCAATCTTGTACATCCCGTAGGCGTAAAGCTCCACAACTCCAGACTTTCCGCCAAGAACAAGAATGTTCAATCTGATGGGAATCATAATATATATTGGTGGAACATTAAGAAAAAGACACTTTTCCATGCATGTGTACACAGTAAGCACGGTATACCTGATTTCTCCCAAAAGATTGAGCATCTCATCAGACTTTTCCTCACTGAGACAGAAACAAGTCAACATGTTTAAATGTTGAAACAACAAAATACAAACTAACCAAGTTTACTTTATAAAAGAGATTTTAGACATAAACATTTTGTCCCACCTGAAGATCTTTGAAGTTGTGCTATAGCTGAGGGGGAAAAAAGGTTTTAGAAATTTTATTGAGCCAACTCGCTCCATTCTTATTGAACAGAATGTATTTAACAGTGCCGGTGTTACCTCTTGGGCAGAGTTGGTAACTTTGGAAGAAACAATTTAGATTCATCCTCTGTGCTGTAAAAAGAGCTGAGGTCACTGAAACACAGAAAAACAATCCCTCACAATGTTGCCAACAGCAATGCACTGCTTCCAGCACAGGCTTTGCTCCCCAAGCCTCAAGCTTACTTGCTCTCTTCCGTCACCTCCATCCAGTGCATGCATGTCACAGAATACTGAATCGGAAACACATGGAGGATTTCTGCTTTCTCAACGCCACACAGCACCACCTGCTTGGTGTCTCCAACACTAAATGCCAATACTGTGAAATGGAGACAAAAACAAAGTGTAACATCCACCAGAATTCCTTTTGTAGATGATTAAAAAGAGTGAAAGATGAAGCCTGAATGAATCCCTTACTCTTGCCATCTGGTCTCCAGGCAATGGCAGTGATCTCTTCTCCAGGGTATTCACTGGTTGGAAGGCTCCATACACGTGGCAAACCATCCAAGCGATGAAGGAGCAACTATCAACATAAAAACTATTTAAGCATATCATCAAACTTGGTGGCGGCTGGCCAATATATATAAAAATAAACTGTCAAAATCTGTTTGTGCCAAAAAACTATAAATGGGCCAAGAATTGTATTTGCTTCATTTTCTAAAGATAATCTTCAATAAAAGAGAGCATTTCTTGATTTCTCTCCTCTGTGTGTGTGTGTGTGTGTGTGTGTGTGTGTGTGTGTGTGTGTGTGTGTGTGTGTGTGTGTGTGTGTGTGTGTGTGTGTGTTAGGGCAGCCTGGGGCGCTGCTGAAAGCCGCCCCGAGGAGGCGGGGCTTAGTAGCAGACTCGCCAATGACTGATTAACAACAGAGTGATTGACATGAAATTAAACCAATCAGCATCATTTCATATCAGAGACTTGAGGCTTCTTAAACCTCCCGTCACCAGAGCTGCTCTGTGATTAGTTAAAGTCAGTTGTGGTTTGTTCTCGCTTGTTCCTACCAGATGCTGAGATGAAGACAACAAGCGGTGAGTCTCTGATTATTAACTCTGTCTCGTCTCTTCTAATTTACTCATTTAAAAGGAGAAATTTGTCTGAAAAGCTGCAGGTCAGGTTCAACTTTCTCCATCATGGTTATTTTCAAATGCACACAAACAGAAACGTGTTCAGAATTGATCACGTGTGTCCAGGTTTGTTAATGTTTAGAAATGCTCATATTTATTAATGACTGAAAATCTAAGAGCTTAAAAAAGCCGTTCTTTTTAGGTTTCTGTCAAAGCATTCCATGATGCTTTTAAAGATGAATTGATGTGTTGTTTGATAATATTCCTGATACACCTTTTGTTTTTTCTTAACTCAGACAAACGGTCATTTCAAGTAAACCAGCCCCAAAATACTTTCATTTTCTTAAACGGACTAATGAAGCATCTGCTTGTATTTGTTTACAAGTATGATAATAAGAGTCTTAATAAGTGCTAAAGTTTTAAAGGTTCAATAATTTCCATCACTGAGGCCTCTCACGATCTAAAAAGACAAGACTGTTGTAATGTGGCTTATAAAAGCACTGTATTGAAATGAAGATTGGCTGAAATTGAATAATAATGAAGAGCTCCACCAAAGAAACGTATCACCAGCCGCCACTGATCAAAATACTAAAAATGTGCTGGATGATGATGAAACGCCTCAGCTTACCTCTCCTGCTGTGTTGGCCAGAGCGATCAGATCTTTCTTGGGTGACCATGCCATACACAGCACAGGGTTGGGAAGCTGCTTCTCCCCTACTTGCCTGAAGGCATTCATATTGTTGGTGCTGAATAAAAGGTTGAAATAAACATAGGTTTGAAACACATTTAAAGTAATGCTGTTCTAGAATATATTGTTGTATGAAGGAATAACAAAATTAAACTAGAAGAACTAGAAACTTGAATCCAATAGTAAAAGTGAAAAATGTCAGAAGACAAAAGACACAATTCCTGTCTTAAATCTTATATAATTGATATCAACATTAAAATCCATAAAAAAAAACCAACACATTTCAAAGTAGATTATTGAGTCTCAAAGTTGGGCCACAGTTAATGAAAAAATAAATTATATCTCATGTTTACCAGTGAATTAAACTCTCAGCTTTGACAGTTTATCAGGGGTCAAAGCAAGAAGTATATATATATATAACCACACTATATTGCCAAAAGTATTTGCTCAGCTCGCCCAATCATTGATTTCAGGTCTTCCAATGGCCACAGGTGTATAAACTGAAGCACCTCGGCATGCAGACTATTCCTACAAACATCACAGTGAAAGGATGTGTTGCTCTCAGGAGTCCAGTGAATTCCACCTGGTGTAGTGACAGGAGGCCTCCTGTGCGACAAGTCCAGCAGGCATTAGCTCACAATGAACTGTTAGTAGTACTAGAACAAAGTAGAAGCAACAGCAACTCAGCCATGAAGTGGACGGTCACGAGAAATCACCACAGATGTTGAGGCGCATGGTGCGCAGCCGTGGCCAACTCTGCAGAGTTACTAGCCACAGACCTCCACACCTCATGAGATCTTCAGATTGGCTCCAGAACGGTGCGTAGAAAGCTTCATGGAGGGTTTTCATGGACGAGCTGCTGCACATCACCAAGGTCGATGCAAAGCGTCGGATGCAGTGGTGGAAAGCCACTGGACTCTAGAACAGTGGAGACGAGTTCTCTGGAGTGACCAATCACACTTCTCCATCCTGCCGTGTGACGGACGGTCTGGGTTTGATGGGTTCCAGCAGAACGGTACTTGTTTGACTGCCTTGCAGCGAGTGTAGAGTTTGGTGGAGGGGGATTACGGGGCGCTGTGATCCAGTTTGACCGTCCTGCACAAAGTCCAGACCTCAACCCGACAGAACAGCTTCAGGATGAATTAGAGCAGAGACTGTGATCCAGGCCTTCTCATCCCACATCAGTGTCTCACCTCACAAATGGTCCAAATCCCCAGAAACACTCCTAAACCTTGTGGAAAGTCTTCCTAGAAGAGTCGGAGCTGGTATAGCTGTAAATGGTGGAGAGACACCATGTTCAGTCCTCTGGTGAAGGAAGGGGACGTCACTCAAGTTCATCTGTGATGAAGGCAGGCGAGCAAATACTTGTGGAAAGTCTTGGGACGCTCCGGCCTTGGTCGGACTACAACACTAATTTCTGTCAAATCTGTTTTGAGTTTAAAGGAAGTTGGATTAAGGCCTCAGGTAGGTGACAGGTACCAGGTGACAGGTGACAGGTACCAGGTACCCGGTACCAGGTACCAGGGAGAAGAGGCAGCGGCACGTCACTGAGACGCATCTTAACCTAGTTAGCTACCGTATCCTTCCAAAACGTGAAAATACAGTCCCAGATGAGGCGGCTGATCAATAACACCAGGCACAGGCAGAACATGCACTCACACGGAGTGTTTTGAATGTTACTCACCGCTCAGAGCGACGGGAAGCGGCTCCCTGCTGAAAGGCGCGCTGTCAACAGAACGAGTCCGTTAGCGAGCAGAAACGATCTCAACGGACAAACACGGCATCATCTGGGAACGTCCGAAGAGGCGAGCTGAAGCTCGGCTGCATTACAAAGCCATCCTTACCTGCCGCCGAAAGGCAACTGTTGGTGCGCTTCCCTTTTTCACAACTGCGCGGACGCCATCGCGACGTCACCACCACCAATCACAGCGCGGCGACGGCAAGCGACGCGGGATAAACCGCGGCGCGTGCGCAATTAAAGAAATTTAAAAACGTGTTTAATAACAACTGAACAGTAAGATGATTTTCAGAAGAAGGAAGTCAGTCAATTTATTGAACCGTATACTCGTGTATTTAAATTTTTTAGCGACTTTGCGAGAACACATTTGTTCAACATCCAGTCTGCACTTCGGAAAACGACGTCAAGCCAGCCGCCACTATGTTTAGCGGTGCGCCTATATACTATGCATTACCGTAAGAGCAAACTCAAATGGATTTTCAAAATAAAAGCGATGTTTCAATGAACGAGATCTCGCCTTCATTCAGATGGTTAATAAAACACAAATTAATACTATGGCTAATAATAACACATTAAAACAAAGAAAATAAATGAATGTATCATTGTTCCAAACTATTAATATATCCAGATTGTGGTGCAGTGGTCTGCGCTGTTACCTCACAGTGAAATTGTCACCGGTTCAAATACAGCAGCACAGACCAAAAAAGCATTTTACCCCCCCACAGCCCCCCCGCTCCAGCCTGTCCTTCACAACAGCCCAGGTGAACAGAGAGCTGAGGAGGCTAAAGGTCAGGAAGCAACCGGTCCGGATGGCATCAGCTCCAGACTCCTCAGAACCTGTGCAGACCAGCTCAGTGGGGTCATGGGGCACATGTTCAACCTGAGCCTTCAACTGGGGAGAGTACCACAGCTCTGGAAGACGACCTGTGTGGTACCGGTGCCGAAGACCTCCCGCCCCAAGGACTTCAACCCCTTCAGGCCGGTGGCGTGAAGTCTTGAGTTGAGTTGGTTCAATGATAACAGGGAAATTTATTTTAATGTCAGTCTGAAGTTAGCGTGAATGGAGCCCAGATTTGCTATTTCAATGGACTCTTATTTTGTAATGCCACATCAGATTGGGCTGATACTAGTTGAGTGACATCTACAGGTGATTTACTGTCAGTCTGATATCGAACAACTGAACAATAACAGGGATTTTCATCTTAATATCAGTTTGAATTCTTATCAATGAGAGCCCAGATGCGTTATTTCAGTGGGTTTTTATTCAGATATGACAGATACTGAACAGGTCAATCAATCTTAAATTAAAGTGGTTTATGGCAATAGAGGGATCAAACTTTTTTCAAAGATTTTGTTTTGTTGGCTTTTAATTTTAAAGATGTCATCAGAATGGGCACATGGTTATTGTATTATAGTAATATTAATACACCACTGACAGAAAATTAGTTTTCAATTTATTTTTGTTTTTTGTGTCGCTTTTTCAGGCAGTAAGTTTTATAATTACTTGACTAATAATAGTTATCCAAGTATTAATGCATTCATTTATTTGCTGTCTTGTTGTCTATTATTAGCCGTAGTATTAATTTGTGTTTTATTAACTATCTGAATGAAGGCGAGGTCTCGTTCATCGAAACGTCACTTTTATTTTGAAATCCGCTTGAGCGTGTTCTTACGGTAATGCATAGTGTATAGGCGCACCACTAAAAAGAGCGGCGGCTGGCTTGACGTCGATCTCCGCAGTGGCTTGACACCAGTGGTCTGCAGGCTGAAGCCAGCTCTGTCGTTTTCAATGCAGCCTGGCAGAGTGGTGAATGTTTATTTTGAAAGGTAAATGTTTTAGTCAGTGGGAGTCGCACTGTTTTAGCAAGATTGGGATAAAAGATTGAGAGCCGGGACTGGACGGCTGATGGCAGCACGATTCATAAATGTATAAAGTTAATTTCACCATAGTGATAAGCACAAGGTCGTGGGCTTCAGGCCAGGCCAAGGCCTTTTGATGTGCAGCTAAACTAAATAAAACGCCTCTGGCTCCACACCTTTTTTAATTGTCTCTCCTGCTCGTTTTTTTACCTTCGCCAGCAAAAGTTGGTGTCAAAGCTTACGGACTGGCTGGCTGCATTTATTTATTTATTTGTTGGTTTGTTTGTTGGTTTGCATGTATTTTACCAACTTTTCACAAAAACTATTAACCCGAAATGCATGTAATTTTCAGGGACGATTTGGTACCAATAGTTTAGACGACGACTAATGACTCATTACTTGTTGCACATGGTGCCGGTATTACAGTGGAAATTCCTTCTGGACTTATCACTGGTACTCAACTGTAATCAGTAGATTGATGATGAACCAGAATAGCTCCAAGAGCACAAAATGTGATAGTGGCCTCGAAATAGACCAAGTGAGACTACATGGTCTTCAACTGTCTGCGTCTTTTATAACTCACTGTTTTGGAACCGTCTGAGCCAACTTATTCTTAATTATTCTTCATACAATCACAACATTCGTAGCAACTATTTGTATCCTGAATGGAAAACTACACATGTTAGAAATCATCATTATACAAACCCTTTTACTGTTTCGAGCACAACGCTGGTTTTCATTGAAATGGTGCTGAACAAAGAACACAGCTCCTGCAACATTTTAAATAATGTACCTTTAGCTGAAACAGATGACTGACTGGCCTGAGGACAAGGGGTCAACTCAGCCAGACACAACAGCAGTGGCAAGGCTGACCTGCTGCTGTCAGCCTCACTGCCGTCCCGGATGTCTTAACTAGACAGTCAAACAGTGACAGCAAATCTTCTAAATTACTTCTTCTTTAAGCACATTTGTGAGTACAGATGTTATCAGTGCAGACAGTCTCCCAGTGCTACGAGCCCTGCTTGCATAGACTTATAGAGTTGTAGTGTTGGTTAGTAGTTTCAAATATTAAAACAGCCCATGTTTATTGCGTTTAATTAACAAGCACTTGTTCAGTATAAAAATGTCACCGCCACCTTCTGTTACCCAGGACTATCTCGATACGCTCTCTCTCCTCGAGCCAGTATTCTGGCTGTGAAACCTGAGCCCAGGGCCAAATATAGCCACACACAGTGAGCAGTTAGGGACCGGGACAGATGGGACAGCGGGCCACTGCAGAGGCAGTACGCAATTGGACCCTGAGCTTGAGAGATCCTTCCAACCGTCTGACCAATACGGCTGCTCTTCTGGAAAGAGAAGCTGCTTTTCGCCTTTTTCTTACTGAAACTAAACAAACCTGGACCCACGAAACCAGGAGGGAGCATTCAGACGAAGAGATCACTCGAAGGTATGTTCTGGATTGGGTTGCCAGATCTTTCTACTTTTCTTTGTGAAGTGTTGAAGTGACCTAATTTATTTACAGTAACTGCCATTTGAAACACTTCATGTATATCAAGCACAACCATGTCACAGAGAGCATCTTCACCAGCTGTTTCTTTTACAACTATTTGGATCCTTTTCGTTTTTAATAAATAAAATACATTGACACTGAACTAGATTTCTTTTCACTGTAAAAATTAGGAAACACAAGGAACTACTGGAAACTTTGACAGCACCGGCAGTCATTAACATTGTCTCTTTCCCTTTCAGTGTTTATATTGAATCAACCCCAGGCCATTGTTATTGTTCCCCTTCAGATGAATCAACATCTCAGGCATATTGTCTGGGTTTGTCATGTCGGAAAGGATCATTATTGAATGCTTTAATCACGTGTGTGGCTTGTACCTGTTTAGAGGTAGCGACCCTATCTTCTGCCGTGCTACTGTGAAACATAGCCCAGGGGATTAAAAATAACAACAGCTGGTCCTCAGGACGCCATGAGGTGCTGAGTGTCCCACTGAGTCATACATGCACAACAACCGTTTCACAACACACCTTACATCCAGAGTCAGTTTCAGCAGCGGCCAGGAGCTGAAGCTCTAGGACTGTTTTAAACTACATCTCAATGTAGTCTGTTTTATATTTGAGTCAACAAGCAAGACTCCTGTTACATCTATAGAAAGCTGAAATAGAAGGATGCGCCCAGTGAAATAAATGAAGTCATGGACGTCTGTCTGCATCCTTATTTTAGAATGTGGTTTAAAGAGACTAATTGGAGCTTGTTCCATCACTTGCTAGTTAAATGTGACAACCAATGCTAATGTAAGGAATGTATTTCATAACTGAACTTTATTATTATTATATCTATTATTAGTCTATCATTTTGTAAAAGCCAGGACTGTACAGTTGTGCAGTGGTGTGCCATCTCACCTCGCTAAGGGTTGAAGTCTGAGTTATCCTCTTTGTAAACAGAGTTTGCATGTTCCTCATGTATGTGAAAGAGTTTCTCCCACATACTGTATATATGAATTTAAGTTCAATTGATAGTTGGTTGTAGGTTTGACTGGGAGTTGTGTGATTGTCCGTGGCTTGGTGTTTTCCCTGTAATGGCCTGATGACCTGTCCTTCATAGTTGGACTGACGGTATAGAAAACAGATGGATTTCTATACATAAAATCTAATCTATATGTACTCGGACTGCATAGGCAGGTTAATGTATTGTTGTCACGTTAACGCATTACGGTGGCCCAGAAGGGCCAACAACACAACACACCAAAAAAAGCCACAATATAACAACAAAGAGTTGCAACACAACAACAAAATGCCACAACGGAAGGACGCAGCAGTCGGAGAGCTTTTAAGAACATTTGTTGATGTGTTGTGTTGTTGGCCCTTCTGGGCCACCGTAACGCATTAATTGATTTCCAACAATGTCTTAATCACATGCTAACTCGGGTTGTTTTGCTTCCTTTTTTAAAACCCCAGATGTTTATTGGCTCTCAATACAGATGCAAACCATGAGACACAGCAGGGGTTCCTATCCTTGGAATATTTTAAGTCTTAGGTATCACTTAAATGCAAAATACACTGTAGATACCAGGACTGCATAAGCATCCTTTTTATATTGTTCATTTTATCTGTAGTTAATGACACGGTAGAACTCTGCTTGCTGCAGTCTGATTATGCTCCTGAAGTTCAGTTATTTCCAGCAGCAGACGTCTCCAGTCCTTAAATGTCCTGTTAAGGTCACGGCCTCTGAAAATTGCTGTGCGTTTGTAGGATTACAATATTGAATTTTTATTAATGCATGATTGAGCTAAGCAGACCAATTTAACATATCTGCATCATCATTTGACTTTTGTAACTGTTGTAACTTCAGCTGAACTTAATGAGTGAACCAGTTATTAGACTCACCCACACAGTGCTGAAACCTGCAGCGACAGGCAGATTATTAAGACAGGACACACTGAGGGAGAACATTATAATGAGACAAATTGGGATTTTACAGAGTAACTTGTGACTTTTTGTTCATAGGAAAAGTATCAGTATCAGTTTGTTGTTCACCAAGAGGTTTCATATTTTCTTTTTTCTTTCGGTCTCCATTGGCCAAGGAAACTGGTTGATGTCAACAAATCAAATAATACAAACAGTGCTGGAAGGAGCAGAGAAATCTCACTAATGCTATAGAAAAAGATCAAAATATTACTGATTAATCCTATTGACACATGAAAACTCAGGATTTAAAATGGATCTCTTGAAAATGTGTGAAGGAAACACTGCTTTTTCGAAATAATGTATTTCTTGTTGAAGTTGTATGTAAACCAAAAACTATATATCAGTTATATTGCAGCAACTTTAGAATAAAAATATACAGCCCACGACTACTTCTTGTCAGCTCATAACCACGTAAATGCTTAATAAAATAAACTAAGCTGCTGTATAGAACCCAAGTCCCAGTTATTTTATATGTTAGAAAACTGACAGTGAATGAAGACATAGCAGTACACCAGTGTTACTGAATGAAGACTGAGAGGAAGTCATGCCAGTCATGTTCACTCTGACCTCAGTGAAGGCCTTTGCTAATACCCACCAACTGTGTCCTGACAACAGTGGCCTGAGTCATCCTGTCAGCGTGAGAGCAGATGATGCACTAATAATATATTTTCTTTTGCTTGACTTTTGCTAGTTAGTCATTGTGATTCCACTTTTGGTCAGTACAGTATTGCTGCGTTATTGGTTAAGTAATTATCTTTTATAGGGGTGGCATGGCTTGGTTGGTAGAGCGGTCATCTCCCAATCGGAAGGTTGCAGACTCGATCCCATCTCCACATGCCGAAGTGTCCTTGGCCAAGACACTGAACCCCAAACTGCCCCCACTGGAGAGACAGCGCCTTGCATGGCCGCAGCCTCCATTGTTGTGTGAATGTGTGAGTGAATGTGTGGATGTGATAAAGGATGTACAGCGCTTTGGGGCTGCTCACACAGTTGAAAGGCGCTACATAAGGGAAGTCCATTTACCATTTTTATGTGTGTTTCAGGATGCAGGACGGGAGTTGGAATCAGCCACTCCCCATCTCTCTGCTGCTAAAGGAGCCGGCAGCAGGCGGGAGGTTGGAAGGTGATGTCTGTGTTTTTTCGGAGGCATCCTCTGATGGGGAACTCTACTTGGACTCAGTGACAGAGCTGGAATCTGGAGATGGGGACTTTGTAGATCTGACTGCCTTTTTGAGCGCAGACGAAATCAATCTTAGTCTAGACCTGGCCCGGGAGGCCTTTGTTGACACAGGTGAACCTGAAGCTCCGGCAATCTCTAATCCTACAGAACAGGAGCAGGCTCCTCAATCTACTCCCTCCTTTTCTCTGCCCCTTCAGACCACTCAGAACCTCACAAGTCCAAACCTGCACCAACAGACCAAAGTGCCATGTCCAGACGATAATATAGCCGTTACGATTCCCTCCAGTCAGAACACCCTCCTCAGCAAAGTCACACCCAGAGAGGCCCCGGCCTCGGTTGAGAAGGCAGTCCGTCACAAACCCATCCAGCCAGTGTATAAACAGGATAAACCTCGACTGCTTCATGAAGGCTTGGAGCTGAACGACCGGGCCTCTTCAGCCACGGAGTTCTGCAGCCGTGCTGCAACGTTCATCGAGGAGCTGTCATCCATCTTCAAGGGGTCTGCTCATCTGGAGCAGCAGGTGGAGGAGGACTCCTCTTCCCCAGACAGCGGGTATCTGTCTCCGAGAAGCCAACGGCCAATCCCACAGGGTTCAGGCTTGGTTCCTGCTTTGCCTCCTGGCCAGCAAGAGGAGACACAGTACAGCCAGCCAGAGACAGGCCCTCACCCTGAAGTCAAGGCTGGAGCAGCAGCTTGTGGAAGGTACCAGGATTCTGGAGCTCCAACAGCATCTGGACCCCTGTCCCCTCCTTGCTTCCTCCAGAAGCTGAAGAGTCAGGAGGTGGCCGAGGGGAACCCCATCCGCCTGGAATGCAGAGTCAGAGGCAACCCGCTGCCGCTCGTCAGGTAGGATTTAACTCGTTGGTGGCAAAGGTTATGTTTTTGGCCGCAATGATTGATTGATTGATTGATTGATTGATTGATTGATTGATTGATTGATTACCTTTGCCAATGGAAGTTGGGGGAAGGTTATGTTTTTGTCTGCGTGTATCTATTTATTGGTTTGCATGTATTTTACGAACTTTTCACAAAAACTATTCACCGAAATTGCGTGTAATTTTCAGGGATGATTTGTCATCATCCAAGGACTAATTGATTAGATTTTCACACACAGCAGCTCCTGGACAAGTAAGCGATTTGCTCCTTTGTGGACACACCGTAGGTCCACAGTGAGCCGTCAGTTCCACCTAAGCTGCCGTTAGCCACCTGCTAGCCCACCGCTAACTCCACTCTGGAGCTCACAGCTATTATCTCAGTTTGGCAAGTATCCAAAAATGCTGGGGTGAACACATTGACTCAAGTAGTGGTTTATCTGTGTGCCTCTGCACAGTGTTTCGCACAGTGATGTTGCTATCGGACAGGCTAGTTAGCATCTATAAGAGCTAACGGCTAACATGATAGCGATCGCTACTCGGTTCTGCAAAGAAATATGGTGTTGGCGAAGGTCTGCACTCGACCGAGTGCCTGTTCTAGTTGTAACGTTACTGTGCGGCTGAAAGGTCTGTGTATTATTTAACAAAGGATGTTTATTGATATTTCTTAGAGTTAATTATTTTCCCCTAATTGTTTCCATTTATGTCTGGTGAGATAATATGGTATCTCAAAGCTGTGATTGTTAGTTTAATATTTTCCCCTTTCTACAAAGATTCAAGCATAAACTGTAAACTATTACATTAAAGTACAAAAAAGAGTGACACAAGTTAAATGATGATTTCAATGTATGATTTACTCTTTGAAAATAGTTATTACTTGATTGTTCAGCCAAAGTGCATGAACCTGTGGCTGCCTACCGAAGGGTCGATGTGGTAAAGCACTTTTTCTGCCAACTATCTCTATGTGGTTATTTATTTTCATTACTTAATTTGGCAATGCTATTAGTTGTAAATACTTATTTATTTAAAAAGGTGGTAGAGTAACTCGACTAGTCACAGAAATGTCAAAAAAGTGCCTCGGTACTTCAAAGTAACTCTTCAATTACTTCAAGTTGTCTCCCTCAGTTCAACTCGTCTTAGTTGCACTTGTCTGTCTTGGCACTGTGTGAGACTAATTTGCACTTTAAATTCAGCTTAAGTTGCATTGATTACTTGGAGGTGACAAACAAATTAATCCTGAATCTGTTTGTCACTTGCTAAAATGTTTACCTTTGCTGTGTAGGCAATGATTGCACCAAGCAGGTGTCTGAAGGTGTGACATGTCAAGACGTCCAGGCGTCGGTCCTTTTGTTAATTTGGACTGTTCAACAGAAGAAGATCTGCTATTCAATACCAAGTGAAACTTGACTCTTTATTTAAATGAAGAGGAAACTATTTTCATTTGTTATACGACAGGAAAACTGTTTAATAATGAATGTTCCTCATGTACTGTTGGAAAAAAGGGGATCTCAATTTGAGTCAATTTGACTTTGATATTTTCTAAATATGCTTCATTTATTGCACTGAGCTGCTCCATGGAAACAGTCCTTCATATCACAGCGTCAGTGATGTTGACCAGAATGTGTCCCGATCCGGCCGTGCTCACTTTGCTGTTTCAGATATCCTGAGTGAGGCGTCCACGAGGTGAGAGTTACTACTCACATGTTGACAAGTGAGGCACCTGGTTTTGAGTCGGTGGGGGGGTGGGGGGGGACTTCCACTCTCTGTAAGCACATTTGTTCATGGGTACCTGTTGCCAGTGTAATGTATGCCTGTTCCTTTGGAGAGGGCAGCTCCTCCCTGTGGCTGGTTTTGTACCAGTTCATCAGAAAACTAAAAATACCCTCCTCTCTTGTTTCTCCGTATGTCAGCCTCTCTGCTCAGTCAACGCTTGCTGTTTACTACACTGACATACCTGAGCTCATTAAGGTTTTGGTCTGTTTGACTGGGAGGTCATTCTGCAGAGCTTTTGTCGTACTGATGGATTTTACCAATACAGGACAAACCATCACAGCACTGACTCATAGTTTTAACCTCTAGTCAAATTGTATACACTTCGGTCAATTATTGTTTCTAGTATTACATTTTAACCCAATATGTTGTTTGAATTTATTTTCCTATAATTGAAGAAATTAGAGTGTTGGGTTAAGCAATCAGTATATTTTCCAGGTAATTGTCCCGCAATATATGTCACTTGTAGACTTCAGTAAAATATACACAATTTTGCTTTGTTTAAGCATCACATCTTTGAGAACATGTATGTAAGTAAAGTTCATCTTAAGAATGCTTCACAGATAAAAATCCCAAAATGATG
This sequence comes from Lipophrys pholis, assembly GCF_963383615.2. Taxonomy (NCBI): domain Eukaryota; kingdom Metazoa; phylum Chordata; class Actinopteri; order Blenniiformes; family Blenniidae; genus Lipophrys; species Lipophrys pholis. The sequence continues at coordinate 29,505,975 of NC_137640.1, read as the reverse complement.
TACATAAAATAGGGGCAATAAAAACAAAACATAAGAATTTCATAAAATATATATAGTAAAAGTGGTAGATTCATTTCATGAAAAACTTTCTTAAATAAAAAATTCTTCGTTGTTCCATAGCCTGGGAGCTACAGCCTGAAAGCCCCCCCCCCCCCCCCCCCCTTCAGGTTTTAAAGCGGGTCTTTGGGACCTTCAGGAGACTCTCGCCTGAAGATCGGAGGATGCACCCCGAGACTCGGGGCACAGCATGTCAGCAATGTATTGAGAGCCTGACCATGCAACCCCCGGAAAGTGAGGATTCAGATTTTATAGCGTGGGAGTGACTGGGAGCCAGTGGAGTTGACAAAATGGGGGTGATGTGGGCTGTTTGGGGCGTACCTGTCAAAAGTCTTGCAGCTGAATTTTGTACAACCTGCAGTCTGCTGAGTGGTCGTACTGAAGCAAGTGAAAATAGAACTGCAGTAGTCAATGCGACATGAAATGAAAGCATGGATGATCATTTCAAGGTCTGATTTTAACAACATTAGAAATATTTCTCAGGTGGTAAAAGCAGTTTTTGTTCAGCGGTCGGGGGAGACGCTCCAGAGACATGGCCTGATCAAACACAACCCCGAGGTTTCTGAGGCTGGATTTAACAGATGAGTTCAGAGCACCAAGGTGGTTTTTGATCAGGGGAATCTTTATTCAGGAACAATAATCAGAGTTTCAGTTTGTCAGCGTTTATTTCATATGTAGCTTTCCATAATATTTAAATGTATGTGGGATCGACAGGTTTTTATTTTTAATGAACCAATGTGGGTTCAATTGTTTCAAAGAGGATTTTCTTTCTAACATTTGTGTAAAAATAAAGCATAAAGATTCTTTCTCTGGACCTGTACATCCCCAGCAAACTATTGCGGCCTCTCTCTGCTGCTGTATAAATAGTCTTCAGGCCATTGGGAGCCAGGCAAAGGAATGTGGGCAATGCAATGACAAGGCATTTTCAGTCTCCAGGCTCCATATCTCCCCACACCTTCTTGGGGAGATATGAAGGTAGTGTGTAGGGAAACAGGGGAAGCCCAGACTCTGTGGCAGTTCTGACTTTATATACCACAGGCAGTGAAAGCAAAGCTAATATGTGAGACGGAAAAGTACAAAATGTTTTGTCCCCCCAACCCAAGAAGGTTATAATTTGTATGATATAAGAGACTAATGACAGAGTAAGTTGGAAAGATTGGGCAGTAACTGATGAAGATATGAGTAACTGCTTTCGTCCCTGGATTGTTTGTTTTGCTCGTTTACTGACAACAAATCAGTCTGTTGCTGTTAAAGTTCAGTCACTTCTTTTAGTGGCCGTTGAGTGTGAACACTAGAGGGCAGCAAGTTGCTTCTTTGGGGGAAGTTAAGTTCTCCAGGCATCTTCCAGAAGAAGTTGTTGGAAAAGGTGAAGCACAAATTGAGGGTAGGGCATTCAAAGATGCAAACGTGTTTTTTTAATCTCACTGAGATGTTATATTTATTGGACAAAACCCTCCAACAGATATCTCAATCAGCTGCAGCCACAACATATAGAGGCTGCAGCTATATTGCATAAAGGGATGTTAGATTGTTTTTTTTAATGTCTTGAAAAGCATTAATTCAGCCTTTCTTTAAGGTTTACTGTTAGTGGAACAAGGTGGTGCACGCAAGTGTGTCACAGCATTTCCACTTAAATCCAATATCACTGCCTTATTCCTCATTACCCATGTTCAGCGTCTCTGAGCGCATGATGCACCTCCTCACCTCTCTCTCTCTCTCTCTCTCTCTCTCAGGCAAGTCTCAGATTAAAGAGTTGGCCCTGAGCTGATGCCAGGGTTTTGCACAGCCAGTGAAGAAGGCATTCCTGGTGGCCGGGCGCTAGGCGCGGTCTTCTGTGGTCAACCAGCAATTTGCCTCGGACGGAGAGTTGTACGGTGCTGAGCGTCTGGTATTCTTCATTATTACTGCACACAATGTTTTTGATGCAGTGGTCTTGGGATACATGTGAGTTTATTCATGGGAGAATGTGTGCATTTTTTCACTCTGAGGTCATTCAGGTCACCTTTTATTTCCTTAAGGGGCGAGTTCTGGGTCAAAAGTAGCTCTCACTTTACTGTATAAGGAAGACATCCAGTCAGTGTAAGCCTGTGTTTGTGTGTGTGCATGCCTATAATACATCAATCTAAAATATTTCTAAAGAAGATTATGCAAGAAATAAGATATAATAGCACAACATATTAGGTCAATGTGTTGTGCTATAGGTATGGTAACTAAAGTTAGCAAGTAAACCAGCTGGCCTGGCCCAACCATCCCAGCAAGTCTAACATCCAGCACACAACAGAGCCGAGTTCTTAATTACTAATTAAACCTCAAACTGTTGGAACTCTGAAAGGAATTCAGTTGGACTGAAGACAATTTGGGTACTTTGCTGTCTACTACCACCTAATGCGCACATGTGACATTATTGGAATATTAAATACCCCCTCTTTATACAGTAGAGTGCATTTCTAAATCATATTGATCAAGTGATGTCTCATTGTGCAAGAAAAACCGAGATACATGCTGAGTGATATCTCACAGTTCCACTGCAAAGCAGACAGAGAAAATCCATCTCAGATTATGGCAAGCCCTGTGAGGCATTTTGTTTGATGTTCTTCCACCTTGTTATATTAATTGCCTGCTTGGCAACCTAATGTGTGATCATGGCAGAGAGCAACTTTAGCTTTTACGTTTCAATCCAACTGACACCAAGCCACAGGGAAAGCTATGGAAACCTTTCAAGGATGAAAGAAGGATGAAAAATGAAGTTCAGGCTTGGATGTGAGGCTGTGTGTTCAACAGAAGGAAGAGAAAATATTCCAGACATTGACGGTGGATTTTCGTGTCAAATATGACACGAAAGTATGATGCTTGTTCAAACTTAAACCTGCTTCTCCTTTGGAGAAAACATTGATCGACAGGATGGCAGACAGCAGCAAGCTCACCTGAGAAGAAAATGCAAATACAGTGTGTCTGTACAAACGCTATTAGTTTGGGATGATGTTTGAAGTATAGATCAAATCTCTAGATAATTCTATCAAAACCATATTTTTTCCAACAATAAAACATAGATAAACTGCCAGATATAAAAGATAAGACACGTTACATTTTGTGGCATTCTTTCTACCCTTTAACATCCATCCAGCTTCCATATCTCTTTATCCAGTTCAGCGATGTGGGATGCTGAAACCAATCTCATCTCCCAGTGGGTGAAGAAGGCATGGTGCACTCTGAAGAAGTCACTAGTCCATCACAGGGGAAAAACAGAGACAGACAACCACGCACAGTCACTTTGGACAATTTGGGATCACTAATAAATAACATTCTTGTAACCCTCATCAACACCTTCTGATGAGATCTTTATCTCTGATCATCTGGTCACACTCCACACAAAGTCCCTGCAGAACACTGAACACACAATGTTGAGAGCAGACAACAGTGAAATCTTGGTGGAGCTAACTCGTCTGTCTGGGTTGGAAGTGACCATGGGTCAGCGGATCAGAGGATTGCTGTGAATTTTGTGACTATTTGTTATGTGCAGTCGAGGTCAGGACCTTCTGCTACTCCAAGGCTGGAAGGTGAGCAGGAAAAGTCTCACCTCGCCGGGTGAAACTTCACACTCTGTCTTCAGGCCAGCAGAGAGCCGGGTCCATCGCTGCGGTTTAGACAGGGCAGCTCCATTCCTCACATCTGTCATTAACACAATCATGAAGAAACCGACGGTTGTGCATCCGTCTGATTGTTTTACAGCTTATTTCTCATTGTGTGTTTCCACATGATCAGAGGTCCCGATCTGAACCGAAGGTGGCAGCACTCGCGATGGAAAACATACATATGTTCTACTGAGTGGTGATGTAAGTTATTGGAACACTGCTTTATCTACTTACGATTGCCTAAAACCGCTCTGTGGCAGCCTGCAGTGCCCCAACTTAAATGTACTCACCTCTGAACACACGTGAAGCACAGAGCCACCAACACAGTTCAGTTACCAGCATGGTGAGAACCCAACGATACGTCAAACTGACATACTCACATTGACTCGCTAAGTCTCCATACAGTCTCAATAGTTAAAGTCCCACCTTTTAAGATGTTTTCACGCGTCAGGAATGTTACGTTTCTCTCAAACACTTCCCCATGTAGTGTAAAGTTAGAGACTATTACATCGCTCGGCCTCTCCGGGCTGGCTCATTATTTAGAGCTCAGATATGAAATTACATCATGCTTGCAACAATTCTCTAGAAAGGCAGGTATAAAAATACCAGAGCTTTTCTCTTTCCACCACCCCTGCAGAGATCAAATGAGTCCATGAGGGAGAATTTAAAATGACTGCTTTCCTAAAACAGGCCGAACAGTCAGCATTACTGCCAGGCTACGTCATGAGTCAGCACTGGGTCATCTGCAATGACCTAATACCGAGTCTGTTCCAGAAAATGTAGGAGGAAGGGCTACTGTACACTGTTAGCTTGTGTGGTAACTTCGCCAATGACAGGATGGTTGTTGTGTAAAGTGGTGCAAAACCAATGTTGAGCCAAAGTCTGCAAAACAACACGAATAGAAAGTGAAACGAAATGAAAACGAAGTCCCAATCAAAAGTGGAGTCACACAGAAATGACTTCTTACTGCGTAAACAATCTTGCTTAATTCTGAATAATAGTGACACATTTTAATTTGTAAAATGGTTGTAAAATAGTTGTCCAGTAAGACCGAGATCTGTCTCTACCGAAATGGTCAACGTAGGAAGAGTGTAAAATATAACACAACCTGAACGCCATAACTGAGTGGACCCAGAGGATCTTGTCCAGCCAGCAGGATTGTCAAGTGTAAAAAAAGAGAACAACAAACTGCTGTTTCTAATGTGTTAGCTGCTTGATCTGATCTCATTTGATTGCACTGTTTAGAGGAGCCGCCGTAAAACTACAATAAGATCCAGATCAGAACAGCAAAGTAATATTAGCATCAAAGACATACCATGAGGGTGGATCTATGAAAACATGCAGGGTGAAAGATGTAGTTATTGAACATGGAGGAGGACATGGTTTTTACATACTTCACATTTTTTTTGTAAAAAAAGGCATCTTAAAATTGCACAATGCTGAGATTTCAGTTATTACAAAACAACCATAAAATTGCACTTAATACTGTGGTTTAAATGGTTTTGTGAAAAGACACTTTTTTGAATATAAAGTTTTTACAAACATCGATTTTTTAGGTTTTTGCACATAAACAAGGGAAACTAGTAGCCATTATTAAAAGGTTTTTATGTTAACCAGTTTTAAGTGGGCCAGCAGCCAATGGTCTAAATTAAACAATGACTTTCCAAGTACTGTAGTGTGTCGCCCCAGTGGAGCACCAGAGAACTTCAGGAGCAGCGCTGTGAATACACTAAAAATATATATATATAATCTGACTAGCACACTTCAGGTGTGGCCAAACATAGTTTTATTGACTGAGATATCCGAGCTATTGCTATTGTAGTTCTGTTCTTTTTAAAGAGGAAGCTACAAATTAGTCGGCCAACAAAAAAACTTATTCAGACTGATGATAACTGAAGCGTCATATCATGTCATGAAGCCTTGTGCTTTGCAAAAACATTTGATTTTTCATAGGTGACCTTAGTCTAAAACACAACAGTTTGAATTTGATAAGTAATTCTCCCGTTCTGCCACCAGTACCTACCACCTGTTCGTACAACCTACCACCAGTACCTACCACCAGTACCTACCACCCGTACCAACAACCTACCACTAGTACCTACCACCAGTACCTACCACCAGTACCTACCACCAGTACCTACCACCAGTACCTACCACCCGTACCAACAACCTACCACTAGTACAAATCACCAGTTCCGACCACATACCAGCAGTACCTACCTACCACCCATACCTACCGACTACCGCCCGTACCTACCACCAGTACCTACCAACTCAACTCAACTCTCTCAACTCAGCTTTATTTATAGAGCACTTTAAAACAACACCGTTAGCCAAAGTGCTGTACACAGACAGGAGCAGATAAAAAAACAAAAAACATATATATCCATTCATCCTCTCCCGCTTATCTGTTTCCGGGTCACAGTCTGAGCACTGTCATCCAGATCACACTGCACCGATTAAGAACCTTCCTGCAGGTGGTGAGCCCACAGGAAAGCAGTGGTCAGTGTCCCCATCTCCGGCTGGGATCGAACGCGCAACATCCAGATTCATCCAGATCCAGACGGACGCTCTTCTAACGGAACTATACACACAGCTCTATATACAGTGGGGCAAAAAAGTATTTAGTCAGCCACCGATTGTGCAAGTTCTCCCACTTAAAATGATGACAGAGGTCTGTAATTTTCATCATAGGTACACTTCAACTGTTAGAGACAGAATGTGAAAAAAAAATCCAGGAATTCACATTGTAGGATTTTTAAAGAATTTATTTGTAAATTATGGTGGAAAATAAGTATTTGGTCACTTCAAACAAGAAAGATCTCTGGCTCTCACAGACCTGTAACTTCTTCTTTAAGAAGCTCTTCTGTCCTCCACTTGTTACCTGTATTAATGGCTCCTGTTTGAACTGGTTATCTGTATAAAAGACGCCTGTCCACAACCTCAAACAGTCAGACTCCAAACTCCACTATGGCCAAGACCAAAGAGCTGTCGAAGGACACCAGGAGAAGGATTGTAGACCTGCACCAGACTGGGAAGAGTGAATCTACAATAGGCGAGCAGCTTGGTGTGAAAAAATCAACTGTGGGAGCAATTATCAGAAAATGGAAGACATACAAGACCACTGATAATCTCCCTCGATCTGGGGCTCCACGCAAGATCTCATCCCGTGGGGTCAAAATGATCATGAGAACGGTGAGCAAAAATCCCAGAACCACACGGGGGGACCTGGTGAATGACCTGCAGAGAGCTGGGACCAAAGTAACAAAGGTTACCATCAGTAACACACTACGCCGACAGGAAACCAAATCCTGCAGTGCCAGACGTGTCCCCCTGCTTCAGCCAGTGCATGTCCAGGCCCGTCTGAAGTTTGCCAGAGAGCACATGGATGATCCAGCAGAGGATTGGGAGAATGTCATGTGGTCAGATGAAACCAAAATAGAACTTTTTGGTATAAACACAACTCGTCGTGTTTGGAGGAAGAAGAATACTGAGTTGCATCCCAAGAACACCATACCTACTGTGAAGCATGGGGGTGGAAACATCATGCTTTGGGGCTGTTTTTCTGCTAAGGGGACAGGACGACTGATCCGTGTTAAGGAAAGAATGAATGGGGCCATGTATCGTGAGATTTTGAGCCAAAACCTCCTTCCATCAGTGAGAACATTGAAGATGAAACGTGGCTGGGTCTTCCAGCATGACAATGATCCCAAACACACCGCCGGGCAACCAAGGAGGGGCTCCGGAAGAAGCATTTGAAAGTCCTGGAGTGGCCTAGCCAGTCTCCAGACCTCAACCCCATAGCAAATCTGTGGAGGGAGTTGAAAGTCCGTGTTGCTTGGCGACAGCCCCAAAACATCACTGCTCTCGAGAAGATCTGCCTGGAGGAATGGGCCAAAATACCAGCTACTGTGTGTGCAAACCTGGTAAAGACCTATAGTAATCGTTTGACCTCTGTTATTGCCAACAAAGGTTATATTACAAAGTATTGAGTTGAATTTTTGTTATTGACCAAATACTTATTTTCCACCATAATTTACGAATAAATTCCTTAAAAATCCTACAATGTGAATTCCTGGATTTTTTTTTCACATTCTGTCTCTCACAGTTGAAGTGTACCTATGATGAAAATTACAAACCTCTGTCATCATTTTAAGTGGGAGAACTTGCACAATCGGTGGCTGACTAAATACTTTTTTGCCCCACTGTATATATATATATATAATTATATAAAATTTAATATATAAAATGTAGAAAATATAAAATATATAAAAATATATAAAATTAAATAACGACACAACCAACTACCACCAGTACCTACCACCAGTACCTACCACCCATGCCTGCCACCTACCACCAGTACCTAGTACCTACCAACTACCACCAGTGCCTACCACCAGTACCTACCACCAGTACCTACCACATACCACCAGTACCTACCACCAGTACCTACCACCAGCACCTACCACATACCACCAGTACCTACCACCAGTACCTACCACCCATGCCTGCCACCTACCACCAGTACCTAGTACCTACCAACTACCACCAGTGCCTACCACCAGTACCTACCACCAGGTCCTACCACATACCACCAGTACCTACCACCAGTACCTACCACCAGCACCTACCACATACCACCAGTACCTACCACCCATGCCTGCCACCTACCACCAGTACCTACTACCTACAACCTACCACCAGTACCTACCAACTACCACCAGTGCCTACCACCCGCACCTACCACCAGTACCTACAACCTACAACTAGTACCTACAACCAGTACCTACCACCAGTACCCACTGAGCAAGCAACGTCCATAGACGCCCAAAACACGTCCAAGACACGTCCGTCCGTCCAGATTGTAATCTGGACGTCTATCTGACAGCCAGAACTAGTTGACAAATGACATAACAACTATGGACATTATAAAAATTATGGACATCTAAGACACCCAGAATCAGTTGAAAGAGACAGGCCACAAGCTTTCTGTTACGTTCAACTGCCTGTATGATTATTGATTTGTCATTAGAATAATGAGGGAAGTAGATCATGACAGGCAAGAAGAGACAGCATGAGAAGTTTAATGCACAACATCTGAGTTATGACCATTTCTTGTTTTGGTCGCAAGGCATGAACTTTTAAAGTCTATACAGAGAAACTCAGCACTTTGATAACCTTTCATCTTGTGACTACAACTATGTACATGAGTAAATGCTTTATCGGCACTGTCAGTTATCATTGGCCGTTGTCTCATTGATGTACTGCTTAGTGCTCTTGTCTCATAGTTAATGGAGAAGGCTGTGGGTTCAAATCCAGCAGGAGAGTTTGCTTGTGTGAGCGTGGGTTACCTCTGGGTTCTCTGGTTTCCTCCCACATTCCTAAAACCTGCATGTGATTGTAATGGTAATGCTAAATTACTCCTGTGTGTGTCGTGTGATAGACTGATGACCTGTCCTTCTTTCTTTACAACGTATTTCCATTGATGTCCATATGACGTCCAGACAAGATGTTAATACAACGTCCAAGAAAGATGTCTAAAAAACTTTCATTCTGGCCCCTCTGAGGATGTCTTCTGGATGTATAGAGATGACGTCTTTTAGACGTATTGTTGCTCAGTGGGTACCTACAACCTAAAACCTACCACCAGCACCTACAATCTACTACCAGTGCCTACCAGATACCACCAGTACTAACAACCTACCAACCACACCTACAACCTACCACCCATACCTACCACCAGTACCTACCACCAGTACCTACCACTACCACAGTACCTACAAACTACCACCAGTGCCTACCACCTACCACCAGTACCTACTAACTACCACCCGTATCTACCGACTACCATCAGTACCTACTACCTATCACCATTGCCAACCATCTACCACCAGTACCTATCACCTATCACCAGTACCTACCACCAGTACCTACCACCCGTACCCACCACCCGTAACTACCACCTACCACCAGTGCCAACCGCCAACCACCTACCACCTGTACCTATCACCAGCACCTATCACCAGTACCTACCACCTACAGCCAGCACCTACCACCAGCACCTACCACCAGCACCTACCACCTACCACCAGCACCTACCACCAGTACCTACAACCTACCACCAGCACCTACCACCTACACTAAACTGTTAGCTGAGAAGGGGTTGATAAGATATGAGAGTAGCGTGGAAAGGAGATTTTGTTGGGAATTATATAAGTGGATCAGTGACAGTTGAAGAAATGGAATACCAGATTTAGTATGAAGCATGTCTGTTGCAGACAATGGCAGCAGTCATGCACGGCAGGAGGATGTAATCCAAGACGAGCTCAACAGGAGGATGGGCAGAGGACACTCCATAAATCCCAGCTCTGTACTAATGTCTTTCCTCCTGTAGCGTCAGTGGGCTTGTTTGACCTCGTCTGTAAACACGCACACACTTGCCATCATCATTAACTCGGTCCATCAAACCAACCATGGCCAGTGACACATGAACGAGCAGTGAAGCCGCCATCACTCACACATCACAGCTGCTCAAATTACTGAGGTCTCTCACCAAATCCTGCACTATCTCATGCAGCCAGCAGGTACTACACAGGAAAAGGAGTTGATGAGACAAGATAGGTCTTCCAGAAGCGAGGTCCTCGGTTTTCTGCCGAGACGCTGCAGTCACGTCTGTCTGTTCAGCCAGTTCAGGTTTGTAGTTTTGAGTCATCCGGGCCTCAGGGTTTGTTCCACAGCTGGGCTGTGAACAGTGAGCAGCAGGCCTGCATTCCTCTGTTCACCTGCTAAATGACTCTCTGCTATTCATCATGCTTGATAAGGTATGGCCATTAGATTGAGCTTACGGTAATCTGCCTTTTGATGCCTTTTGATGAGATATTTCAGGCTGTTATTTTTTCCTGGATGCTGGATTCCTGCGTAGCTGCCAAAGAGCTGCGTTTGAAGTGGAGCCCGACTCAATTATGTGCCTCAGACAATATCGAAGTGGTGGAATTTAGTGTGTGTTTTTCTGTCTCAAGTGTTGTGATTTGCACACATATTAGGGCAGACTGTTTAAAGCACTGTGTTCATGTATTGTCCACTGGAGTGTGTTGTGTGAAAACCAGAGTCTGTGTGGGGATACTTGTTTTACGGCCAGACGATGGGTCAAATGGGACTCATAAAAACAAGCTCAAGTCTTCCTTCCCATGTACGTGTGACAGGATAACAGCTGTGTGAATGTTAAACTGTCTTACACACATACCCGAGATATGCATCTTGGTTCCTTCCCCTTTCCATATTTGCCATTTGCTCATGGCTTCAGTAAAATATCACGACCTATCCTCACTTTGAGTTCGGTCTCGAAGCCGCTGATATAATGTGCTGCAACAGCTACGGTGGGGGTCTGCAGGATGTGGTATCCTATGAGGGACAGGGGAGGTAGGAGGAATGAAGATGTTTAATGTTCAGACCATGTGTGTTTGATGGGAGCTCAGATTTAAGTTTATAAATTTGAAAGGGAGATGTGAGGTCGCAAGGTTCAGCCTCTGTCTGCAGCAGTGCTGCCTCTCTTGGCATTTGTTTCCTTTGGCAACATTTTGTTTGGAGGGAATTGACTGTGATTTCATCTTTTTCATTTCTCAACAAAAGTCCTTCTATTCACAAAGGCTTACTAAAACATCTCGACCTAACTCACGTTCTATATTACATTATTTGTTTAGGAAACACTTTTGAAGGCCAAAAATGATGCACTCGCTTGTGCTACTCGTGCTCATGACTTTTTACAAAAGTATGTTTTATTGTCCCAAATTCTAAAAGATTCATTGCAAATAAAACAAAACAACTTTAGCTGGACAGTAGAACGATTCAGAGCATGTGACACTTATAAACTACCTCAGGCATTACGTGTTTTTGCAGGTCAATGAGAAACTACCACAAAATTATTGCACGAAAAAACCAGATAAGTTGTGTGAATAAGTTTACCAAACAAACATTTTGGTGAAAACGACAAGGCTAACAATAACCCTCACAGTGTGCACATGACACCTCCATCTCTAATCTTCCAACAAAATGTATGATTTACCTCTTTTAGAAGCGTTTCATATGAACATTATTAAAAACGGATAAATCTAAAAAGTATTTTTGTGTGTAACCAGCCTGTCCTTGCTGTGATAACCGGATGTTGTTCGTGTCTCTACTGTTGTTCTGCCCCATTGTCAGCAGGGTCAGCTAAAAGTTTCAAAAGTCTCTATTTACTTTTGTTTTGTATAACACGGTTTATACAACAGTTTGGACAGAACAGTGTGATTTGCTGAGAGTCGCTCTGTATACATGTTGATATACGATCAGGCAGCCTGGGACACTTCACAGCTGTATCCCTCCAACCCACAGCTGGTTCTAATGTCCATAATGACACCCACTACAACCAACTCTGCCTCGCCAACAACACAAATGACATGACATTGCACAAGCAGAAATGTACAAATAAATATACTTGATTCACAGGAGCAGAATAAACAATATTGTACAAATACAGTAAAAAAACAAAAAAAAAAAACAGAAAATGTTGGTTTTGTCAGGCAACAATATCTTTTTTGGTTAAGCAGTGATCATATTTGTTTTGGCAGAGTCGAAAAGAAATAATAGATTAATAGTAGTATTATTTTTACTACTGTCAACTTATAAACAGTGAGTACGAGTGTAACTGCTAAATAAAAGCAGTATCACAAGAGAGGGAATGTTCTTGTGTTGGATAATAGCGTGGTTGTAATGATCTGTTATTATATGTATATAATCACAGCAGCCGAGCTGATATTCGCCATCATGACACTCCCTTGGAGTACTACTTACGTACAAGAACAGTGTTTAAGAAACATTCTCCCAGCGTGTTTGAAAAAAAACAACAAATTTAATATTTGTAAGACTGCATCTGCAGGGTTGTAGTTGTCATATATTTCATGTGGTTCGCAGCAACATTTAGGACATTTCAATTGCCATTTTGTACAATTTACGATATAGAAGAAAATCCACGTGTGTCAAAGGCCAGATTTCAATAATTTTGGAAAAACCAACCAAGTTTATGGTTCAAGTTCTAATTATTTGCTGTGACAAGCCCTGTGAAAGGAGGTGCAGCTGAACAGAAACATCAAGCGATATTCTTGGTGATTAATTCTCTGACAGTTAAACAAAACATTTATATAAAAATCTAAAAATCCAATCTAAAAGAAGCAAACCCTCAGAAAACAGTCTAAGGTTTACAGATATGTCTTTTCCATGTCATCCCTGAAAGCATTATTTGTATTGGGAAATACCTGAAGCATTAAATCACAGTCTTCAATAAGTACAGTATATAAGATGTTAAATGCTGCAGGATTAGGAGGCTCTGTGTGCACTCTGCTCGTGTTGCATCAGTGGCGGCAGAGCTTGCAGGGTCATTATCAGGGTAACTAGTGCAACAACACATCATCAGTAGGGTAAAACTGACCTGTCTCACGACGGTCTAAACCTGCACGTTCCTTGTTAGTGGGTGAACGGTCCAACGCTTGGGGAGTTCTGCTTCACACTGAGAGGACGGCGCTCTGTCCTCAGGCCCGGCTGGATACGAGCTGAACCAAGTAAACAATGTCAAGTTGGCCTGAGACATGGCTGTCGCTGCTGACAGAGCCTACATGCTGCCTTATTTTCATTGTGTAGATTAAAGTATGGACGTACCATGCTGAGGTTTGAAAGAAGACATCTGTCCAACTTCCCACCGCAGTTTGAGTGCTGCAGAGGGGGACCGCTGTCTGCCAGCTCTGTAGCCATAACTACTGGTGGAAGGCTGCATGATAGTTAAAAGGCCTTGTACATGAATGAAACACTAATCGACTAATATTTGTGATGCAGGCCAGTGAGAGGGCGGACATTTCATTGTTTACCATCTAGTCATACACCACTTATCTCAGATTTAGTTTTTCAACCTGGGTGAAACCATTTTAAAAGATGCTTCCACTTACTGTTGTGTTATTCCTCACAATCTGTGATCACTTGTTTTTGTACTGCTTATTGTTTTTATCATGGAAATTGGTCTGTCGACCCCCCACCCCACCAAAAAAAACTCAGGTCACAGTGACTTCCGATAAATGTTTGGCAAGTCAGACTTTTTCAAAACATCAAATGGATTATTAATTGTATGTTTGTGATATTTTAAGGACAAATTCAAATTGAGCCTCAGCTTCTTAATATCATGTTTCTTGTTGGGGCACTTAGCACACAAAGGACATGATGCACTTTTTGATATACAGTCAACAATTTATTTCTTTTTTTTTTATCAAGAAATGTAGCCAAACGCTGCTAAAGCTCTTTCTATTTTGTTTTATTTCACCAGCAATCACTGCAGTTTTTACTGCCAGGCATTGAGAACGAGGATTTGTTTCAGCCAGGGTCAGTGATCTGCATGTGTGCAGTGTCACGTCGTTCCTGAGCAGCTCAGTCACCATCAGTGGTGACCCCTCAGCAGTGGGATTCTCGACAGCCAACGTCCTCCACAAACAGTGTGTGTTTATGTGTCTCACTCACAGTGGCGCTGTCGGGTACAGACAGAGCAAGAGTTTTAGAGTTGTGCTAAAAATGTAAATAAAACTGAAATCATAGTGTCTATCAACCATTGCATCTTGGGTGCAGATCCCCGGGGGGGACGTGTCTCCTAATTTAATAAAAACATGTCCACCCTAATGAAAATTCCTAATGACATCTGCAGCCCCCCCACTGTGTTTCCATGGCAACAGACGCTGATCTCCTTGGATCTCCTCCATGAGGTGCCTCTCATTGGACATTTCTTTTCAGAGTTTTGGGGATTTATTTGGAAAGGGTTAGTTGTTAGCCGGAAATCCAATCGTTTGGTCCCTGGATGAAGACAAATCTCCTGCAACTTTGGTTAATAGTTTTTGTGAAAAGTTGGTCAAATGCACACACACATTTACATACAAACCAATAAATAGAACCACCCAGACAAAAACAGAACCTTCCCCCCAACTTTCATTGGCAAAGGAAACAAACGCATTGTCAGACTTTACATTGGTCACATTTTAGATTCACATCTAAAAAGAGGTGATGAACAACGTTTGACAAGTATATTTCTGACTCCACATCCCATCTCCGGCCTCCTCCACCACATGATATGATTTGCATACGTGCAAAAAATAAATCTGTTTTGTGTCCCCCTCAATCTTGACATTGGATCTGCACCCCTGCCTCACGTTCTTGTTCTAATTAGCCACAAAGAAGTGACGGATTCTCACCAGTTAAAAGCTTCACAGATCGCTCTATTGTTTACAAATGACTGTGGGCAGGGATAACCAGCCTGAAGTGTTTACATCCCCACAGGTAATTCTTTCAGGAATTACACCATCTAGTCTAGGGTGTCTCTGTGTTTACTTCTTTCAAATGAGCATCCAGTTTGTGAAGAAGGCTATCGGTGTGTTTCTCTGTCCTCCGCCCTCACAAGTCTGAGATGGGCTAAGAATTGGCTTCAGACCTGAAAATAATAAATATTCTGTGGAGCCGGGCTGCGTT
Source organism: Lipophrys pholis (assembly GCF_963383615.2). Classification (NCBI taxonomy): domain Eukaryota; kingdom Metazoa; phylum Chordata; class Actinopteri; order Blenniiformes; family Blenniidae; genus Lipophrys; species Lipophrys pholis. The sequence continues at coordinate 29,490,754 of NC_137640.1, read as the reverse complement.
ACTCACCCCCTCACCAGGAGAGGTGGTCTGACTGTCCTGGAAGCAGCTGTTTTTGTATATTTGCATGTTTGTGGCAAAGGTCGTGGGTGGCTGGTATTGTGGGGGGGTCATGCACATTTGTTTTCTTCTCATGTATTTACTTGTCTCAAGCCACAGATGGCCCTCATGAATACTTTCCCGAGCCAGAAATTGCACGCGATTTGTGTAATTCACAGTGTAATAGCTGCAACAGTACAGACAAAAGTTCTTCATATAGATAACTACTGTTTGAGAGATCTAACTGTACAGTAGGTGAGTCAGGGCAAAGCAGTACATGTGGCCACAGATCTGCTTGGTGTGGTTCAGCTATTACATTAACTATGTTTAATTGTCGTTCCCAGAAAATTATGATCCTTACCTACAATTATTCTGCTGTTGTGTACTTTGTCGTCAGCTGGAATTACTCAGCGCCACAAAGATTACTGCTTGTGAGTATTGAAGAACTTCGTAATGAGTAACTTGATGAAGTTTTCTGAGGCCCTGGATTTTATAAGAGCACTAACAGGGGTGGGGGCCCATACTTCACCTGACTGTCTACCTGAAGGTTTCCTCAGTCCACACGCCACAATAAAAGTCCCTTGTAACAACAAAGGGCCAATTGGACATGTGATACTGTGAGCCAATAGGCTCTTTAGTGAGGCTTGGAGGTGGTGTTCAAACAAGTGGGATCATTTATTTCATATGGCTGATTTGTTTGATTTTGGGCTCTTATCATGTTGTGTTTGTTAGTTTTCAAGCTGGACTTATTTGACAGCTGGGAGGTTTTGTACTCGTTGCAGCCTGACATCATGAGAGGACAGAGCTTCTGTTTGTGTTGGTGTCACAGATGTCGTCATGACAACAAGCCCGCCTTCTCTGTAACGTCAACTGACCTTTGGAAAACCTTGTGAACAGAAGAGAAACGCTGTGTGTCCAGTTTGATGTGAAATCACATTCCAGTTGTGCAAATGCACTAAAATGATGCAAAACCATGTGTCAAAGTGTTACAATCAGTTACAATAATACAATAGGAACTGTATGTGATTTATCGAGCCTTTCAAAAGGAACACACTATGAAAATAATCACGTGTTCAAAGGTAAACTACCAGTTTCATGTTGGATTGTCTTTACTGGAGAGCTTCAGGGCGAGGAACAGTGATGGAATTCTAATGGTTTTATCTTATAGCAGGGATATAGTCCAGATTCAAACAACAGGATGACGATATATGAGGGCATTGCTGTGTTTGCATATTCTTTCTTTATTTTTTGTTTTGTTTTTTAAATCTGAATTTTTTTTGGGTTAAATCATGTGCTTGTTTAGGTTGATTTGTGTGTGTGTGTGTGTGTGTGTGTGTGTGTGTGTGTGTGTGTGTGTGTGTGTGTGTGTGTGTGTGTGTGTGTGTGTGTGTGTGTGTGCATGTGCGTGTGCGTGTGTGTGTGTGCAGTATACCCACCTTGTCACTTTGTTTGGTAATGTCAAATTTGTAATAGTTTGTGATACTGCCTCCCTTCAGAATCACATGCACGCTGCTGTATCCTTGGGATGTCGATGCTGTTGCGTGATTGCTTCAGAGTTGTGACTGCAGTACGGATGTCTGCTCACCTGGCTCTGTTTTTATACCACTAAAGTCAGCATGCTGCTTCAAGGTTATTTTGTTGA